>NC_092571.1:7261250-7970000 GCF_037975245.1 Apostichopus japonicus | reverse complement strand
GGCAAAACTGGAAAAAAAAGTGTACATATCATTAATGAAAAAGGGTGCTTCTAATTCCCAAAACTGAGGACTAAATGGGTGCAATCTGGACCTCTCAGATTTACGTGAACTATTAGGAGAAAAACTTTGGAGAAAAAGAGAAACAAAATTCAATTAGCAAATATAATTTGATGATTTATTTGTTCAAATCCACACCACCTTGCATTTTGAAATGATAGGAAGACTTAAAATTCTTTCTCCATCCTCTTCCCTTCCCTCCTCACCCACGCCTCTCCCTCCTCATCTCCACCCCCACATCCCTCCTCATCTCCACTCCCACACCCCTCTTACACAGAAAAAAAAACTATAAGGGCAAGAATGAAAAGAAGTGCATGTCTGTATGGGATGCAAAGAGTCACCTATAACTATAGCTTTAACCAGCTGGCTATGAAGCACGAACTTATGTGTTACAAACTTATTGCAATCAGCAACGGTGACAGCCCGATATTCATAAGGTTCATAAAGGTCATTATCCATAAGGTTCATTGTCCATAAGGTTCGCTATTCATAATGAGCAAAAGGGTTCATTGTTCATAAGGTTCGTTATTCATAATGGAAAAAAAAAGGTTCGTCGTTCATAATTGGTAAAAGGGTTCGATATTCATAATGGTGAAAAAGGTTCGTTGTTCATAATTGGTGAAAGGGTTCGATATTCATAATGGTGAAAAAGCATTCGCGGAGCTAGGGGTATTGGCCAGGAGGGGCGAGAATGGTCTCTAGGGGCGCTTTCGACACTATCTAAGCGGAGGGCCACCACAGGTTGGCGCGTAGCGTACAGAAACTTTTTGAGTAAAGATACTCCCTAGATCGCCGGAAATGACCCTTTCCGGGCCTGGCTAATTTGCAGATAAACGAAGAATAAATAGGTGTCATCGCCAAATTACACCAACAAAATGTGACAAATGCCAATAGGTAGATGAGACGATATTCATTATGGAAAAAGGGTTCGTTATTCATAATAGGCCTAGCCAAAAAGGTTCGGTATCATTCACAATTAGGAAAAGACCCCCTTTAGGAAACGTACAAGTTTATGCCGTTAATATGTCGAAAATGTAGGTTTTGCTGCAGGGGGTAGGGTGAAGCATGGTCTTGATAGTGTGTGGCTCATATTCTCTGCAAAATTTATGCATCCGCCACCATCTGGTGGTGCCCCCCATAGGACTGTTGTGCCCCCCCCCCCGAATAAAAAGTCTGTCACTGATTGAACACTATAGGCGTTCGCGAAAATGGAGGACGTCTTTTGCACTTGTATGACGCACTTCTCTCCTATTATGAATAACGAACCTTTTTTCACATTATGGATTATGAACCTTTTGATCGATTATGAATATCGGACCCTTTCTCCTATTATGAATAACGAACCTTTTTCCCATTATGAATAACGGACCCTTTGCTCCATTATAAATATCGGACCTTTCTTCCTATTATGAATAACGAACCTTTTTGTCTATTATGGATTACGAACCCTTTGTTCTATTATGAATATCGAACCTTTTTGTCCATTATGGATATCGAACCTTTTTGCCCATTATGAATATCGAACCTTTGTTTCCATTATGAATACCGGACCTTATGAATTATGATCCCTTTTTATTATGAATGACGAACCTTTATTTCAATTATGAATAGCGAACCTTTTTTATCGAAAAATGGCACGTTATGAATAACGAACCTTATGAACAATGACCCTTATGAATAGCGGACCTTATGAATATCGGGCAGACCCCGTAGTACTATCAAAGTACCAGCATAAACACCTGTAGATCGAGCGATGGAATTGGGTTGAATATAACGTTAAAATCGCTTTATCAGTAGACTAAAATAGAGCACGTTAGCTAGAAATTTTGTTTTCTATCTAAAACTTGCTCGTTTGTGTCTATTGTTCCCCATTGGACCTAATTACAGCACAAAAACTGATCAAAATCTTTTACTGTGACTTTGCGAGAGAGATACGTGGCACAGAAACACAGTTACGTAAGCACTATAGAGAATCGTAAAAATACCATAAATTATATGATAAATAAAATCGGGCGTCTCATAAAACAATTAAATTGTGTAATGTCTCTGGGAATGTTATGTCCACCAAGACATGGGCGGCGATCATGGGGGGGGGGGAACATGTCCCCCAATATTTTAGGTGGGGGGATATAGTTTCTAATATCCCCCCAATATTTGGTGGCATAGTTTTTGTTGAACATTTTTTTTTGTATTTTTTGTTTATGATATTGCTAGTAATTTATGGGAATTTTATGGGAAGTGCCATTTCCAGCGATCTGGGAGGCAATTTCGGCCAAAATTTTCTTTTACGCTTAGATAGTTTGCCTAAAAGCTTCGCTCCTCCCTTGTCAAATTCCTTGCAACGCGCCTGTCTAAGACCGTGTCACAATTTGTTACTAAATATCACCAAAAAAACGTCACCGAAAGTAGTTTTTACTTTTCTTCTCGAAATCAATTAGCTAGACGGACCGCATCCGTAATGATCTTTGGTTTGCCGATAAAAAAAAAGGAAAATAGGGCTGTAGCAACCAGTAACCATAAAGATATAAAGATAACGAATATATATATACTATAGCGCGAACCATGGGCGGGATTACGGGGGGGGGGGAGAGGGGCATTTCCCCCCACTTTTTTCCAGACCTTAGTTCACTTTTTTTGTCGCTTTTGAAGACATATGTGCACAACCCTAATCGAAATTATTCCCCCACAACAGCTCTATCAAATAGGCCTATTTGTTTCGAATCTAAGTCGAATTTGTGTTTAACATCGTAACATGTAGCATGCAGAATAACTGGAGCTGGAGCTAGCACATGGTTCGCAGCACAGGTTACGAATCCTGGAGCTAACACACTAGCTGTGATGAATCCGCGGCATGTGCTACAGTGCTAGCTTCAGGAATTGATTTTCAACGTTGCAGCTCTACTGAATGCGTTGAATAACTAAATCCAGAGAAACGATTTACGAAAGCCAGATTTGCATATTGGAAATATCAATAATTATATTCAATACACAGTGTATTGAATTTGTTGCACCTAGTCGCATTTTAAGATCCAAAAAGTCACCCCGCCTCGACTTCAGTGGCGACGGAACCGGTGAACCTGAGGGGCTTATCCCCCATGAAAAAAGTGGGGGGGGGGGGTAAAGGTATGTTCAACCCCCAATATTTGCCAAGTGCTCCGCGGGGAGAATTTCGAAGTGGGTGCTGAACATATTCTTGATCGGTCCAATGCACAATATACTAATAATTTTAGGGGGAAAGAACTGTCTAGATGCGATTTATTGTTACCAGAGGTGTCTTTTTTGCTGATCTACAGTAGGATTTCCATTTTGCTTAAATTTCGACGCGCCGCCTAAATAGTGACGAATAAGCTTCAGTTGTACATCACCATATAAGTTCTTCTATCCGTCCTGCCTAAATTTACACACGTTCATTAATTGTTTAGATGCAGTTTAAAGCCAATATGGGTGTTAATTTTACCGATCTAAGGGTACCTCTCATCGAAAATTTCGACGCTCCTTACCAACCGATGATGGCGCTCCGCTTAGATAGTGACGTATAACAAAAGTTGTACATCACCATCTGACCAAATGTTCTACTATCAATCCTCTTCAAATTTTTAAACGAAAATTAACTATCTAGATACAATTGCAGACATGAGATCCATATTTCAAGGATGGATACATGCATGTATGTGCTGTTTCCGGCCATCTGGAGGGTTTGTGAAGCCAAAAAAATTCTTATATGCTCCGCGCCAACCGATGGTGGCGCTCCGCTTAGTCTTGCTGTCAGATTTGTCCCCCTCCCCACTTTCACAACTCAAATCCCAGCCCTGGCGCAAACAATTTTTGGGATGAAAAATGCTACACGCCTGCACTAAAGCAAATGTCCCCCCCCACAATATTTGAAAAAGATCCCCCCTGCACCAAGATACAAAAATAGAATGTTAATCCTCCTTTTGGCACCGGTGGACACCATCAAATTGGCCATTATCTTGGTCGCGGATGTGAAATTATTATTGCAATTAATTTTTTCGACTTAGGATGAGTCTGAGCCGTCAAGCCAGTGACTCGGCTGGAGGGACAAAGGCCCCTGAAGGCAATAGGCCCCTGCGGGCAATAGACCCCTGAAAGCCACTTTTCTGGGTAAATAACCCCTTGAAAGACATCGATCCGGGCAATAAGCCCCTGATCCAACCTAGTGGCAATAGCCTTCCCCCTCCCCCCCACCTCAGTGTGAGATATATCCTGCCAACTGACCAGTGCCTCTGTCCTCCGTTTGTTTCCTATAACATAAATTTCTTCCTTCCCAAACTTAACGGTGAAAGTGAGACTGTTTTGTTTCAATCTCATAATAGCACGAACCTTTTTTTGTTGTGGGACAGTTCAGTTCGGCATGTGCGACCAACACACACACACGTCCTTAAATGCCAGCGATAGCATTCTCTATTTCTTTACGTTGGAAGATCACTAGAACTGCCACATTTCTTCAAAAGTAATTATGGAAATTCAGTTATCATTTGTACTTGTCATGGAAAGGATGGACTGCTTTTTTACAGGAAGGCTATCTCTTTTAATTTAGAATTATAACACTGAGGCATAAAAAAGGTAAAAATCATAATGCACAACAGATAAACTTGAGAGAAAAACTTTGATCCAAAAATGATCTTGATAGCTTTTTTCGTTGCAATATCGTTATAAATACAATTTTTTGGAAATTTCAAGTAATATTTGGATAGATACAGTGTCCATCATATCTGTGATGTAATATATGGATAACACATCATCTTAACTGTCTTTTTGTATTTATGTTTTATGAGTTGTAAATGAGTCACTCCCAAGGGCGGCGGAACCGGGGGGGCACAGGGGGCACGTGCCCCCCCACTTTTCCTCAGGTTAAAAATGTGCCCTTTTTCTACATAAAAATTGAGGTGTCTCAAGTTAGCAAGAGGCCAGGGAACCAGAATGAACACTCGGGAAGGGCCGTTTCCGGCCATCTGAGGGGTTTGTAAAACCAAAAATTTTCTTGTACGCTCCGCGCCAACCGATGGTGGCGCTCCGCTCAGATAGTCGTGCATACAACTTTGCAAATCCTGGCTACGCCCCTGACTTTTTAATGAGTTTCTGTGAGTCAAACTCAAAGCTATTTCGAATGGAAAAAAATTGTTAAGATATTATCAAGAAATAAACTCTAATTCGGAAGATTCCTACATTAGCAACTTGCATGATTTCACCTCATTTTGTCTCAAAAGAAAACTAGTTCCTTGTTTCCCAATTTGCACATTGGATATTGCAGTGCTAGTTTGCATATTTTCCTTCGGGGGGGGGGGGGAGGGTGGGCGTTGATGGAGTGATGTGTATACGCAAATAAGATAATACAATAAGAGTTATAAAGGGTACTTAATATAAGGCTGCATCAGTCCAATCGAATTTCTGCAAAGTGCCCTTTGATGTCGGTGCCCCCCCAGATTAAAAGTGCTTCCGCCGCCCTTGGTCACTCCATCTTAAAGGTATGCTGTATTGGGCCCAAATATGCTAGATACTCAAATATGGTCACCTTTGGTCAAAATTCTTAAACCGTTTTTATTACCGTTCTTCGAGGAAATTTTCCTCACTGGGACATGCAGTCATCTTCTGTGTTCCTTAAAAGTATCTGAGAACAATTTGGAGAGTAAAAGACCTCCAGGAAAGTACTTTTTGAAAACTTCTAACAATTATAGCATGCTATAATTTGGAGCCTATACTGACAAACTTTAAGTTGATTCGAGTCTCTGCCAGTGATTTTCCTGACCTCGACTCGGGTCACTCAATTATATCAATTATGGGGAGAAGATTGACAAACTTCTTTGAGTCACAATATTATCCAAATTGAGTGGCTTGTTACAAGACTGCCACTCCATGCTTGAAAGGAATTTTCTTAATGTTTCCTTTTTTGTGGCGGGGGGGGGGAATGAAATTCCCTAAGACAATACTTTTACAAACATAAAAGTAGGTAAAACGACACCAATCTCAATATCTTATATACATCTCAACGTACAATAGAGCAAAGCTGCAAAGCTGTATCTGCTCTGTTTCTACAAGCTCAGTCCATGAAACATGATGGAAATCTCAGAAGACTTCATTTGATACTTGAATTTATTTAACAACACTTTGTGTTTGTTTTTCATTATGATCATCATTGCTCCTCAGGAATACCTTCTGTAGATAATTGGTTGGTCTGAATCTCGGTTATATTTATGCTGCTGTCTCCCTGCTCCAACACCACCTCTCCGGGCCGCGCCTCTGATACCACGATGCCCAGATTCTTATCGGTCGCGATGTCACCAGACGAGGTAACCACGAACGTTCCGTCTTGATTCACGGTCACGTCGTCGGTCGTGATCATGAGGGTCTGTCCTTCCCCCGCGGTCCCCGCGGTACCCTCGGCTATGGTCACGCCGTTGGCGCTCGCTAACTGCTCGGGGGTGAGACTGACCATGACGATGCTGGTTTCACCGTCCTCGTTTTGAAGGGTGGCGTGCATGGTACCCAGGGTGCCGTCTTCCGAAGGCTGCATGACAATCTGAAAGAAAAATGGTCGTTGGAATGAAAGGAGTTTGCAAGGGCAGTGTGTCTGAAATATTTTGCCTAGCCAAATTCTTTCACCATGGTATTGTTTTATTATTATTGTTTTATTTGTACTAAACGCTTGCTTCACACTTTATCCAACAAGGATTCGAAAGTGTCAAAATGAAGCAAAAGTATCAGGTTTTGCCATTGTGCTCTTTATGAGTTTGTTGTGTTTACAAGGCATCAGACAACATCTGGGCAACAAAATGTGTAGTATCGTACCAAGCAAATTATTTAAATATAAATTTATTACTCACTCACTTGATTTAAATAATTTAATAGAAAGCAAACGGTAAAATCATCTCAAAACAACCAATAGGGCACTTCTTATAAACAGTTCTCTTAATTTCCTTGACATAAGGTCTCTTATTAAATTAGCAATAGGCACTTTTTTATAAAAAAATTAAAAAAAGAGAACTTTTCAATTACAAAATGCAGCACTTCTAATTTATGAAACAGGAGACTTTTGAGGTTTTTCACAAAACTGGAGGGCACATGTCCACCAATTTTGAGGCTTCTTACAAGACTGGGGGGACATATATCCACCCTCATTCTCCCTCCCCTAGCGCCTTCACCTATGAATCTATGTTGGCTAGTCTATTGCAACGTTAACATAACATGAATTGAGGAGTTCATCTGCCAAAATCACAGTTTCTGTTCTTAGTGTACTTGATGGCAACTAAAACATAACAAGCTTCTTATAACGTAACTACCTGCACATTCTCTCCAGCCAACTGTTATAGGACTAGAGCATAACAAGCTTCTTATAACATAACTACCTGCGCATTCTCTCCAGCCAACTGTTGTAGGACTAGAGCATAACAAGCTTCTTATAACATAACTACCTGCACATTCTCTCCAGCCAACTGTTATAGGACTAGAGCATAACAAGCTTCTTATAACATAACTACCTGCGCATTCTCTCCAGCCAACTGTTGTAGGACTAGAGCATAACAAGCTTCTTATTACATAACTACCTGCGCATTCTCTCCAGCCAACTGTTATAGGACTAGAGCATAACAAGCTTCTTATTACATAACTACCTGCGCATTCTCTCCGGCCAACTGTTGTAGGACTAGAGCATAACAAGCTTCTTATTACATAACTACCTGCGCATTCTCTCCGGCCAACTGTTGTAGGACTAGAGCATAACAAGCTTCTTATAACATAACTACCTGCGCATTCTCTCCGGCCAACTGTTGTAGGACTAGAGCATAACAAGCTTCTTATAACATAACTACCTGCGCATTCCCTCCGGCCAACTGTTGTAGGACTAGAGCATAACAAGCTTCTTATTACATAACTACCTGCGCATTCTCTCCGGCCAACTGTTGTAGGACTAGAGCATAACAAGCTTCTTATTACATAACTACCTGCGCATTCTCTCCGGCCAACTGTTGTAGGACTAGAGCATAACAAGCTTCTTATTACATAACTACCTGCGCATTCCCTCCGGCCAACTGTTGTAGGACTAGAGCATAACAAGCTTCTTATTACATAACTACCTGCGCAATCTCTCCGGCCAACTGTTGTAGGACTAGAGCATAACAAGCTTCTTATTACACAACTACCTGCGCATTCTCCCCAGCCAACTGTTGTAGGACTAGAGCATAACAAGCTTCTTATAACATAACTACCTGCGCATTCCCTCCGGCCAACTGTTGTAGGACTAGAGCATAACAAGCTTCTTATTACATAACTACCTGCGCATTCTCTCCGGCCAACTGTTGTAGGACTAGAGCATAACAAGCTTCTTATAACATAACTACCTGCGCATTCCCTCCGGCCAACTGTTGTAGGACTAGAGCAAAACAAGCTTCTTATTACATAACTACCTGCGCATTCTCTCCAGCCAACTGTTGTAGGACTAGAGCATAACAAGCTTCTTATTACATAACTACCTGCGCATTCCCTCCGGCCAACTGTTGTAGGACTAGAGCATAACAAGCTTCTTATTACATAACTACCTGCGCATTCCCTCCCGCCAACTGTTGTAGGACTAGAGCATAGCAAGCTTCTTATTACATAACTACCTGCGCAATCTCTCCAGCCAACTGTTGTAGGACTAGAGCATAACAAGCTTCTTATTACATAACTACCTGCGCATTCCCTCCAGCCAACTGTTGCAGGACTAGAGCATAACAAGCTTCTTATTACATAACTACCTGCGCATTCCCTCCAGCCAACTGTTGCAGGACTAGAGCATAACAAGCTTCTTATTACATAACTACCTGCGCATTCTCTCCGGCCAACTGTTGTAGGACTAGAGCATAACAAGCTTCTTATTACATAACTACCTGCGCATTCTCCCCGGCCAACTGTTGTAGGACTAGAGCATAACAAGCTTCTTATTACATAACTACCTGCGCAATCTCTCCGGCCAACTGTTGTAGGACTAGAGCATAACAAGCTTCTTATTACATAACTACCTGCGCATTCCCTCCGGCCAACTGTTGTAGGACTAGAGCATAACAAGCTTCTTATTACATAACTACCTGCGCATTCCCTCCGGCCAACTGTTGTAGGACTAGAGCATAACAAGCTTCTTATTACATAACTACCTGCGCATTCCCTCCAGCCAACTGTTGTAGGACTAGAGCATAACAAGCTTCTTATTACATAACTACCTGCGCATTCCCTCCAGCCAACTGTTGTAGGACTAGAGCATAACAAGCTTCTTATAACATAACTACCTGCGCATTCTCTCCAGCCAACTGTTGTAGGACTAGAGCATAACAAGCTTCTTATAACATAACTACCTGCACATTCTCTCCGGCCAACTGTTATAGGACTAGAGCATAACAAACTTCTTATAACATAACTACCTGCGCATTCTCTCCGGCCAACTGTTATAGGACTAGAGCATAACAAGCTTCTTATAACATAACTACCTGCGCATTCTCTCCAGCCAACTGTTGTAGGACTAGAGCATAACAAGCTTCTTATAACATAACTACCTGCGCATTCTCTCCAGCCAACTGTTGTAGGACTAGAGAATAACAAGCTTCTTATAACATAACTACCTGTGCATTCTCTCCAGCCAACTGTTGTAGGACTAGAGCATAACAAGCTACTTATAACATAACTACCTGTGCATTCTCTCCAGCCAACTGTTGTAGGACTAGAGCATAACAAGCTACTTATAACATAACTACCTGCACATTCTCTCCGGCCAACTGTTGTAGGACTAGAGCATAACAAGCTTCTTATAACATAACTACCTGCACATTCTCTCAAGCCAACTGTTGTAGGACTAGAGCATAACAAGCTTCTTATAACATAACTACCTGGGCATTCTCTCCAGCCAACTGTTGTAGGACTAGAGCGGCCTGTTCGCTTGTCGCAGCGTCCATCGTTATCTGAGAGCCGTCCTCGCTGCTCATGCTGATGTGAGCTCCCTCCGCACTGATGGTCTGGTGGAGGAGAGCTTGCTGGGTCGCCTGCATCAGTATCTGGGATGAATCTAACGTGCCTGCGGGTATAGAGGTCGTCACTATCTCTCCTTCGGACTGATGCATTTCTGCCGCAGCGGCCGACGTCGTGGCTGCCACTTGTTCTGCGGCCAGTTGTAACAACTGGGACGCTGTAGTGTCCACCGACTGCATGTTCTGGTGAGAGACACACTAGAGAGGTTTATTGAATGGACTGCAACCAAACCACAGAATGGCACCGGACTGTGATTGTGGAATTATTCAGTGCAATATTTAAAAGGCCATCACTATTGGCCACAATTATGCTAGATAGTCAAATGAATGGTCACTCCTACTCCTGGTTCAAGAAGCACTTGGCGACCACCATTCATGTATTCTTCTTCACTGAGACATTTTTGACCGACTTAAAAAAAAAATCTTTCATTTTTTGGAACTTAGTGCAAGTTTTAGTAATCTTTATCACACTACAATTTGGGGATAAACTGATGGATGACCTTGGAAGGTTTGGAAGGAGTGCAAAGTGCATTACCTGGTGTATGGAGCACTGGTAATGTAATACAAGCACCACAGACAAATACTGAAGAATAATGGGGCCATAGACTAACTCAATAGTTTCAAGTAGGTAAAGTTTTGTTATCCCTTAACTTTATGTATGTGTGTATGTAAGCATGTATTTTAGATCCTCCTGCAAGCAGGAACTCGCGAAGAAGCCTCATTGGCTTATCAAAGCCGCAAGCTGACCGAAGTCAGTCTCTTAGATTCATATTTAACGTCCATGGTTATGAATTATCCCAATTGTCAACAACTCTGTAACTTTAGATAACTATGTTATATTCTTCCCATCATACTTTCTACAAAGTACCCCCCCCCCCCTCCCCTTCCCTCCAACTTAATACCTTGGCTGAAACATGTTACCTTTGCCGTTGGGCTGCAACACAACAGACAGATACATTTCAGTTGACATAGCACAATCTAGCGACCTCAACTATGCCCCCTCCTCGCCCCCTCCCTGACTGACTGCCACAGTGTACTTAAAGGATGTTATGATATACGCCCGGTCAGGCTACTCAGCAGGTAATATGCATACCATAGTACAACACAAGCAACGCATCTCTACAGAGACCTATGGATGTGATATAAATGTTAATTGTAAGAGAATGTGACTCACTGGTTGAGTGTTCTGTTCGACAATACCAACTGGATGGCTCTGCGTCTGGTCAGTGGGAATCTGTAAATGCATCTAATGACACAAGCAAAAACGGCGAGAAAAAAATATAGAAATCATTTCAACTAGCAAACACTACCAACAGCGACAATACATAAATACAGAACCATCCAAACCACCGTATATCTGAGTACTGTACTAGTGCTCATAATCACGAATCAATTTAATTCAAAGTATTCCATATGCTTTTCCTATTTTATTGGTGAGGAGAGTGGGGGGGGGGGGAAGAGGAGGATACCATAACTTTTCATTTCTTCTCTGAAGTTTATTTACTGTAACTGCACTCAGTCACTCACCAACAACAACAATACAAGAAAGCTTGTTGTTTGGATAACCCTCGGGACAAGTACAGGACCATTATAGGTAAAAGCCAACCCTGCATAGCCCTGTTCTGTAGCCTATTTTAAGGTCACATTTACTCTCAGTTTCAGCACACAATATATCCACACCCTCACTAGGAAATTATCGATAGGAAACTTTCTTCTTAGTGAAGCATATATATACATATAGGATATTGTGTTCCTTTATTCATGGAAATGCAATTGCTTTCCAATATATATCACTACAATTAAGCCTAACTGAGTTTGAATATGTATGTATAGATCCCAGCACAATAAACTGTTATAGCTTTAGAGTCTCAGCTTTCTAAGTAGATGAATAACCAATTTACGCTACGACCAATCACTTTCATCTATCTATCCGGTGTTAGTAAACATACCTTGTGCCATTTTTTCTTGTGGAGACAATAGGAAATGAACCAAAATATAAGACAGAGTGTTATGTTTTCACTCCAGGCCAATGGATGGAAGGAGAAAAAGAAAAGGGAGAGGCAAGGCATTGTGGGAAACCTTGCACATTGACTAAAGGTCAAAAAAAAAAAAAAAAAACCACTCTTACCCCATCCTGACTGATGACATGGCCCTCTGCTGCCCTCTCTAAAGCTGCTAGAGCCTCTGTGGTTAGCTCGCCAGCAGCTAAGGTAGGATCAGGCTCGATGATGACTACCACGTTCTGCCCCTGAATCTTGACAGGTTTCTCCATCGGCCATGGCACCTATCGATGGAAAGGTTATTGGTAATGCCTCGGCCTCATAATTTCTTTATCCCAAAGGTTAAAATTTAACTGGACTATTTACTGGAATTTAACTGGACTACTGGACTATTTAACTGGACTATAAGGATTCTATTAAAGAATCCTTGAATGTGGGTCCAAGGGGTCCAACTTAAAGATCATCTTGGTCTTCCCCACTTTACATAACAATACCCAGTTAGGCTGAATGTTATATTTGCCAAAAATTTACCTTATCGACATGTAAAGAGGTAGATGCTCTGTAACATATAACACATATTTATCCCAGAGAGGATCAAAAATAAATAACAAAAGCATACATCCTCTACAGAGGTTTTCAAGAATCTTGCTTATTCCATAAGTTAGGGGTCCAACTTTTAAGATCATCTTGAAGGTCCTTCTAAATATAAAAACCAAAGTTAGGCCTAATGTTACATTTGCCAATTTTTTTTTTATTTACATCTAAAGAAGTATAAACTCTATAAATATCTATTATGCTGCTCAAGACATTACTTTGAATTCTCACTTTGTTGAAGGTCCCAAAGTAACACAAAAAAATGTCTTACAAATTCAGCAGCAAGTTGGCCTTAAAAATTTAGTTGTTCACCACCCAAAACTTTGTTGATTTTTTTGCCATGGCCAGAATGAATCTTGTAAATTCTTAATGTGACTTTATAGCACACTAACTTTTGTTGAATACATACTACACTTTTCTTAATAATGTACCATCAAGAGCCAGCTTTTAACATTCCCCTTGACTTAAAGGAAGCATTACCATATCTTCTGTTTACTAGAGAAACTAACAAAACCAACTCAAATCTAATCATTCTGTGATTAAAAGTCATCGATTAAACTCTAAACCATCAGACTCGTCACTAAGAGTTCAAAATTTATTCTTCAGAGTTCAAAAACTCCCCGGAGTTAAAAATCATCACTAAGAGTTCAAAACATATCCTGCATAAGTTACAACTTATATCTCCAACTTCAAAGTCCTCACGTGGAGTCATCGTTCCAAGTTCAGAAACTCATCTTCTTTCAGAGTTTGTAACTCTTTGCTCAACAGTTTACATCCATCGTGCATCATAAACTAAACAGAGACATATGAACATCCCTTTGCTTCTTTCGCTGTAAAGTGGTTCATTGATCTAATTTTGCAAGATACCTTGATCGTCACCGTCTCTTCTACGGGAGGACCAGCAACGATCTGTTCTCCTCTCAGGTGGTGTCTCCTCTCGTGACCCTTGAGGTAGTCGCTCCTCGTAAAGCAGTTACTACAATATCTACATCGGTACAGCTTGGCTCCTACAAGGTCAAAGCAAATTATTTACTAAAACATCCAAGCCTAGAATTTCATAATTTTTAGCAACTTGCTAACATTCCCCCCCCCCCCCCCCAGAATAAAATGCTTAAAAAATCT
This sequence comes from Apostichopus japonicus, assembly GCF_037975245.1. NCBI lineage: Eukaryota > Metazoa > Echinodermata > Holothuroidea > Aspidochirotida > Stichopodidae > Apostichopus > Apostichopus japonicus. Next base: position 7,956,217 of record NC_092571.1, on the reverse strand, counting down.
ACTAGCTAAAATCAAGTTTCCACTGGCATTTTCTTGAATAACAACACACATCAGTTACTGTACAGGCTTTTGAGAGCAGCCCAATATTATTTGCTGAAAATAAGAAGTAATACAGGCCTTATGTAAGGCATGGAGATCAGGCTGACTGGTAGATGTATGATTGTCAACCAACCATATGTTTATGTTCTTAATGTCTACTGGGAGAAAATTGCTAGTGCCTTGTTTTCTTCAACTGGCAAAACAGAAAAATCCATTTTGCAATTAGGCCAGTATATAGCCCAAATTTTGAGGCCTGATATCTCTTAGCATCAAATGAGATTAGCAATGTTGATGGTTCCTGCAGTTTAAAGAACATTTGCAATATCATAAAACAAGTGACATCAACAAGTCATTTATATTTCTTTGATTAACGCGTATTAATAACATAATTAGAAGAAGGTTTCAACATTGATGGCAAAAGCTTGTATTCCAATAGAAAACAGAACTTGTAGATGGTCAATGGTTGGCTTGAAATCCTATTCTAGGTAAAAATTGCTTGGATCTTATTTAAATTTGTTTATGATTTCCATATTAGTGTTCCTTTGTTCTTTTGTTTATATAAAACCTACCTCTAACATTTTGTTCGACTAACAAGTCTTGTTTTGGTAATAAAATTTTGAACTGTTCTTGTAAAGAAATGATGAACATGAAACAACTAAACTATCTGGTGAATTGTCAAGTAATCTTCCTAAAGATTAGAAAATATACAAAAAGATGAGAAATTTTTACCAGTATGGTAAATAAGGTGTCTCTTAAAGTCAATCACCGCCACAAAACTTTTGTTACATCCCGGCTTGGGGCAAACGTAAGGTGCATCGTTCCTGTGACGACGCTCGTGGTAAGATCTGGAGCTCCGTCTACTGAATGTAGCTGAGCAGAATCGACAGTTGAGTTTCTCTCTGCCGGCTGTATAAAAAAAGGGTGGCGTAAAGAAATTACAAAATCAACAAGGATGCAAAGAGTGGGTTAAGGTAAGGGGATGTATTACCCTCACAGCAGATCTGCATGGACGTGTAGATATAAAGCTCTTGATCAGAAGAACCAGAGGCATTCTGGAACTTGGTAACCATAGAAACTAACATTACCATCCAAGTGTGCAACAGATTTGTGCTATATCAGTTTCAGATGTATTTCATGCTTGGTAACCATGGAAACTAAAATTCAAAAATGTGATCTTCTGAATATGGATAAGACTTGCATGAACTGGTTGGATCATAACTTCAAAAAAAAAAAGTCTATAAACACCGTAACCATAGAAAATAAAACATGCGAGATATCGTCTGTGCATCCTTCAATTTTGCATGACCATGTTTTTCAACTTAAAAATCAAGGTACAATTAACATAGTTGGACCACTCAATATAGCCCTTCATCCTAAAAATGAGACTTCTGATACTTCGTAACCATGGCAACTAAAAACATGACAGGTGTTACCTTCTGTGTGTGCATCGGATTTGTGGTCCTTCAGTTCAGCTCTGGTTTTGAATGCTCTCCCACAAAGATCACAAAGTTCGTTCTTTTCCGTGCTGTGGGTTTTCAGGTGGTCTCGTAGCTTGCCGAGCTTCACCCAGGTTTTTCCACAGATTTCACAGGTAAATGGTCTATTAAAAGAATGAGAAAAAAAAGAAAGGAAATTAGGAAAAAATGTAGGACGGGCAGACAAACTGAAACCATGCCATGATGGAAATAGTGACTACCAACTATAAAACAGATGGTACCCATCACAAAACATCAGTTTTATGAATAGAGCTTATCAAGGTCAGGGCATAAGGGAATAATTGGAGTGGGCACATTGCAGGCTTTAGGGCACAAAGTAACTGTGAATTTTCAGAAGGAGATCAATGTTAGCATAATCTTATAAGAATAGTATTTAAATTGAAGTAGAAGAAGGAATATCAAGCAGACAAGACTATTAAAAAGATAGGATGACCTCACCTATTTGTAGTGTGTCTGAGTTTATAGTGATAATTTAATGATAATTTAAGAATAGCATTTAAATTGAAGTAGAAGAAGGAATATCAAGCAGACAAGACTATTAAAAAGATAGAATGACCTCACCTATTTGTAGTGTGTCTGAGTTTAAAGTGATAATTTAATGATAATTTAAGAATAGTATTTAAATTTAAGTAGAAGAAGGAATATCATGCAGACAGGATTTTTAGACAGATAGGATGACCTCACCTATTTGTAGTGTGTCTGAGTTCATAGTGGTAATTTAATGCAGCCATGGACGTGTAGGCCTTTATGCAGCTCTCCACTGGACAACGGTAGATCAGTTTAGGATCAGTACCGTGAACTGACTCTAGATGTGATGCTCTCTCCTCTGAGGAGAAAAAGGTGAAAAAACAATCAAACGTAATGAATCCAGTCCAGGAAGAAAAAAAAAAAATCAAAATTCGAATTTAACAAATCTTCGTGGTTTGGTTGACAAACAGCTGTGGGCCATGAATCACAGATTTTGGAAGCAGTGTAACAGGGATTGCAGTGTATGAACAAAAGGAAATTACTTTCAGTTAATTATTACCAAAGAAGTTAGATTGCAAACCCGCTAAATACATCTATGTCATGGTAAATTGTTTTGCATGACCACTTTTCTTATCAAAACAGGACGCAACACCAAATACTGTCCGAAAAGCCTATTTGGCGTTTAGTGAAATAGTGTCCCAATCTCTTTAGCCAGGTGGCATCTTAATATTACCTTTGGTTTCAAATGTTTCTTCACAGTTATTTTCGGTACACTGGTGCTTTTTGTGTTCGGGGTGTTTGCGCAACGTGTGGTTCTCCAGAGATACCTCCCCCGTGAAACTCTTCTCACAAAATTTACATTTTATTTGGACCGGACCTTTGGGATATGGAGCTGAGGAAAGAGAGAAAACAGCAAACATGATTTTTCTCCGCATTTAAGTGTTATTCAATGTACACGTCTGGGCAAGTAAAAAAAGAGTCTTGCAACTGCAAAAGCAGTTGGTTACAAGTGCTGTATTAGATCTCTCTCAATATAAACACAATTTAGGACAAAAATATGCTGGGAGCTAGGCTCCCACAGTACTTTAGCATCGAGTGCTCACAACCATGCAACATTGCAAATCCAACATCCCACCTTACTCAGGACTTCAACACTTCCACAGTTCCAAAGATGGGAAGGACATGTCCCCACTTGGGAACTGCATTTTGTCCTCCCCACCTCCCATTTTGAGGATCGCTAAAGATCTTTTCCCTCTCGCTGAAATGTTTTCTTAATAAACCTACATTCCCGCTGTAAACCTTTATAGCACCAACACACTTATGCTCATCATGCATGGCTGCTCATCTGGGCTTATACCACAGGATGGCACTCAGTTAAGACTCCAAGTCAGTTACAATGTCGCCCCCCCCAACCAACACACCCTTCCCTCCCCAACTTTGAGAGGCAAATCGACATCCACGGGCAGTGATGATGATGATGCTTAAAGATATGTTCAAATGAAAGGACTTACTCTCTTGACTTGCTCTCTGTTTGTGACGTTCAAGGTGAATCGGAGAGCGGAATGGTTTCTTACAGGCGTCGCATCTGAACGTACTGGCCAACACTCTCTTCCTCTGGTCCAGTTCGCCGTGTTTTTCGTCTAGATGGGTGTTGAAGGAGGTCAGGAAACGGAAGGCCTCGTCGCAGAGGTTACACACCAGAAAGTTGAGAGCAGGAGTGGTATGATGCTCCTTGTGGAAGTCCAGCCAGGTCTGAGTCGGGAAGATACACTCGCAGGTGTCGCACTCGAAGGCATATTTCTCCTTGTCTTTAACCGTAGGGTGACACTCATCCTTGACATACTGGAAAAAGAATAATAAAAGATCTGAATTCCTGACACCAATGGAATGATTGTGTACATGTAGTGCATTGGACAGGGAGCCATGTTTTGGTTGTTCATTTGTCCCTTTCGGCGATCGTTGCTGTACAAGGACATGCTTTATACATTATAATTGATACGAACACAAGACACATTAACGCTCTGTAGTTTCAAATGTAGAGTTTATAACCGAAGATGCGTCTTTTAAGATGTGGTTGAGGGAAACCACCTGAAGGTGCTGTACCGTCCTCTTTTTTTTGGTAGTTATTTGACATAATCTTGAACATGCTAAGTGAGAGAAGAAATAATAAACAACTTGGCCACCAGAACAAGCGGTGGTAGTAATTTGCACTCTCCCCTGCTTATTTATTGCCTGCGTATCCTCACATATGTCCTTGGTGAAAATTCTTCCTTAATGAATGAATTCTCTGAACAAGTGAGCTTAATATTTGGGAACGAAAAAAAAAAATCAGCTGAATTGCCGTGATGACATCGTTTTCTCTGCTTGTTGCCAGATGCATTAATGAAAATATCACCAAATTTGAAACAGAAATTTCATATCTTCACCGCACAAAATGCTACGAGGATTTGGTGTGGATCTAAAGACGCAGAACATTTTCCATCAGTTTTATAAATCAATCGACTAGAGCCACTGGAATAAACTCTTTCAAAATGGTGGAGCTTATCTTGAGCTAACCACTTGATTAGTGGCATTCCTAGTACTTATTTCTGTACTCTTTCCTGTACTATCAGATGGAACATTTCAGACAGTTTCCTGTTGATCGTCTTCAATTTAATTTACTGGGTTGAAAATCAGAGAAGAAAAGACTTGAACAAGTCTGATGTAGTGAGGTACCTTTATCTGTTTGGTTTCCTCTTCGCTGTCTGAAAGTGGTCTTTTTCTCGGTCTTCCAACCTTCCGCCTCCTCCCTCTTCTCGTTTTCCGCTGTTGGGGCGGAAGGCCGTCTTTCCTCGGTCGTCCACGAGGTCTCTTCACCCTGCGAAAAAAATCAAGCTTTAATATTACGTTCGTCCTCTCTTTTCCAAAGACTGCAAAATCTTAAAATTACAGCATATCAAGGCTAAAATATCAAAATGTCATGATAACAAGGAATTTCTCAAAAGTGTTGTTTGTGAGTCATTTTTAGAAAATTTAAAAGGGTCTTAATGTTGATCTGGTTTGATTCATGTAAAGTCCATTTTCTTCACCTACTTCACGTCCAGCCAATTCATCCACCTCAAACATCCTGGCTACTTACATAGCTGCTAAATATCGATCATAGGGTCTAAATATTGATCATAGGGTCTAAATATTGATCAGGTTTGATTCTGTAAAAGTCTATTTTCTTCATCTACTTCACATCCAGCTGATTCATATCTACCTCAAACATCCTTGCTACTTATATAGCTGCTAAATATTGATCATAGGGTCTAAATATTGATCAGGTTTGATTCATGTAAAGTCCACTTTCTTCACCTACTTCATGTCCAGCCAATTCATCCACCTCAAACATCCTTGCTACTTATATAGCTGCTAAATATTGATCATAGGGTCTAAATATTGATCAGGTTTGATTCATGTAAAGTCCATTTTCTCCGCTACTTCACGTCCAGCCAATTCATCCACCTCAAACAACCTGGCTACTTACATAGGGTCTAAATATTGATCATAGGTTCTAAATATTGATCTGGTTTGACTCATGTAAAGTCCATTTTTCTTCAACTATTTCACGTCCAGCCAATTCATCCACCTCAAACATCCTGGCTATACTTACATAGGGTCTAAATTTTGATCTGTAATTTTCCCATCAGCCTTTGCTGCTTCCTCCTCTGCAGCAGCTGCTTCTTCTTCTTCCTCGATTTCTGCCTCTTCCTCGTCTCCCTCCACATCTTCATAGATATCCTTAGCTTTGATGGTTCCACACTTCTGGCGATGCTGCATGAACAGGGCCGAGGAGATGAATTTCTTTCCGCAGATGACGCACTTCCGGGATCTTCCTCTCATCCCCTCCGGTAGGCCTTTCAGATCCTTCTCCTCTTGGCTCTATGTGCGTGGTGGAATTTCGAGCAAATGAATCATTACAAAGTTATTCATCAATTTACCATGTATAGTTATTTCATCAATTTTCCCTAATACCTCGTATGATATGATGTGAACAACCAGTATAAGCGGAACACACCAAAATGAGTATACACAAACCAGAGGTGAAACTCCCAGCATTTACTTGCCTTTAAATACATTACATATGCAGCACAAGAGTAGTTTGCAAATCAATAACCCTGGCTGAAGTTAATGCTACAGATATAGAGCAGAGTATATAAATATAAACAGAGTCAGCGCTTACATGGGTTGATGACAGGGAATCGTGTGACATAAAACCACAACGATGAATAACATTGAACGATGAAGGACATTGTTTGTTAGTAATTTATTTTGCAAAGAGCTGCATTTGCATTTGTAATAGTTAATCTAATGAGATCCATTTGACATTTTGATATTTGCTCCTCTGCTGACCACAAATGACCTTTGACGTCCACCCAAACTAATAGGGTTCTTGTACTCAGTATAAGAAGACAAATGCCATAAAAAGATTTGAGTTTATAAGGCTTTACAGAGTGTGACCTTTGATGACCTCAAATGACCACTGTCCTTCACCTTAAACAATATAGTTCTTGTAGTCATTGTAGGGAACCTACATGCAAAATATGAGAGCCAATCAAGCTTCCTATCTGAAGATATCCCTCATGACCTGAAATGAACTCTGACCTACACCAAATTGTGTAAAAACTTTACACTACATAAGGTAATCATACCATGCATGCATGAGCTACTTTAATGTTCAGGTTCTGGAGATGCAGCAATTTTGAGATTTTCACATTTTGCCCTATGCTGACCCCAAATGACCATTGACCTCCACTCAAACCAACAGGGTTCTTGTACTAATTATGGGGGAGCCACTTACCAAATATGAGAGCTACAGATGTTACTTAACTTGAGATATCGTGTTTGCAAGCTAGGATATCACATGCAAATTGCCTGCCTATGGCAGTAGCCCAAAACCCAAAGCCTACTTAAAAGAATAGTCCAGAGGTCTTTTCATGTTAATGATTTATATTCCTTGGTGACGAATATTGAGAATCAGATGACATACATTAAGAAGTTCTTCAGTTGGTGCAAATATCTGTATAAGCATTTTAGTTTGATCAAATTACAACCTTATTTGAGTAAATTTCAATTTTGATTTTTAAAGTTGTTGAACATACATGAAAAGTAGGTTTAATCTCAGCTGTCACCCATGTAGGCCCTACAGCAGCTTCGAGCCCAGCTGAAACCTAATTGGGCCTCACAGCATCACAATTATGATGTTAGGGTTAATTTGAACTCCCACAAAGTCCATACCTTTGCTTCTAATTTCTTTTTCTTCTCTTCCTCAATAGCTGCCAGCTGTTCAGGTGTAAGTTTCGGCTTCTTTGGCCGGCCACGTTTCTTCACCAAAGGGTTACCGTCTGGCCCAATTTCAACGTCTTCCATCTTCCGTCCGAGTATGAAATGTTCTGTTCCGACAGACACATCTTTGGTAACCTGTGGAGGGAACAATACAACGCTCAGTATTGCTTTCTGCAATTTTTACAAACCACCAAATTGTAGCCAAATATAAAAGCTGCCTGTAACGATTCACAGTTACTAACATTGTATCAGTGTTGCCATTAGCTTCAGTATCACTGTTAAAGATTGTACCTTGAAAATATGAAATGGAAAACACAACAGACAGTTAAAAGCTTCCAGATCCTAGCGGGACCATGACATCACAGATTGACTAAATGATTTTCCCTGGCCACGTCTTTTCACTGGAATATCTTCGAAATGGGGCAAGATCTCTATCATATAACCGAAACATTATGGCAGGGTTTGTGACTCCTTTGTACCCCCCCCCCCTCATCCAACCACCAAAAAAGAAGAGAGAGAAAAGTATGGAAATGCTTTACTGTAGACAGAACAGGAGACATAAAAACAACTTTCACAACTTGTACTGCTAAAGTTAAGATGGGTTATTATTTGGGACAGTATTGCTGGAGGAGAACTTGGAAATGGCTATCGTGTCTCCGATTGCTCACCTCAAAATAAAAATTGTAACCAACTTGGACAATGGTGATGGTTTGCGTATCCGCTGTCACAGCTGGTTTGATGAAACGTAGCCACATAGGAATTGTGAAGTCGTTACTGTCAAACCTGTATCCTGAAACTTCTGTATTACCAGAGGGAATCTGTAACAACAAATGTACCAGAGTAAAAAAATAAGTGTGACTTTGCTAATGTACTTTTAAAGGAAACAACACATGTATCAGTTTATGAGAAAAGTTTGACTTGGCCTTAGAAAGCAAAGAACAAAAGCAAAATGCACAAAACAGAAAGAAAGTCAATTTAGTGACATAGTATAAAAACAGATGCATGTATGAATATTAATGAGGTCAAATTTATGACCTCATGAACATGTACTGTATCTCTATACTTACATTGTATTATCAAAATTCTTATGTATAAGATGGTGGTTTCTGAGATGAATGTTAGCAAGCTGTTTTTGACAATATCCTATTAAAAGAATATTCTTGTGGCTAAGGTTGATTGCTGAACAAAATTGCTGAAACTTTTCTGAATTTAACTGTGAAAACCACATCCTCATAGCATTTTTGTATTGTGAAGATAAGATTTTTTTAAATTTAGTGATATTTTGTAAATTGCATCTGGCAACAGCAAATGTCTTTGTTTTTCTTTATAATATCTCAATAATTTATTGACAACCAAAATAACATTTCTACAAAAAGATGCATTTTAACAGAGAACTTTGACTGCTATGGAAGCATTCCAAATGTATCAGGTTTCAAGGAAAAATCAACAAGAATATTATAATAGCCTACTGTAAGTAAAGCTCCCAAAGAGCATTTGCCAAGATGACATCCAAGACCACTGTGATTCAACTTCCTGGAGTAGTTGATGGTTTAACCAGTCAAAAACGGTCACATTCAATTAAACATATCTCAAGTAAGGGGCATGATATTGAGATGTGGTTTTCAACTAGCAGTGTGGAATATTTTTCTTTTCAATAGAAGTTTCACATTGTCTGTCATCAGAGTACCCCTTTAAGCTCCAACTACCATCAATATAAAATGAGGTAAAAATTGTTGTTGAAAGAACATGTATATAGTTACATCACCATACCGAGTATAAACTAAATCGGACATACCTACTCATCTACTGACTCTGATCAACACAGTATGACATCAATCACATATATCCTTCTTGAAATACCACATTTACAAGCTAGAGCATCACACACATACACGCATATGCATAAACACATGCCAACTTGACTGCATAGGTTCCAATGTATGAAAAGCATCAATCGGAACCAAAAACTGAAGGGAAGAAAGTAACTGAAAGGAGGGGAAAAGTGTACAACTGGGTAAATCACATCAATTGAGTAATGGGTATGAGAATATTGAAGCTATGCTCTGATCTATAACCCCAAATCAGCTCTGATGCATATTTGGGACATATAAGGTAGGCATAGGTCCATAAATAAGGTCTAAGCCCCAAGGCTGTGCTAGTAACGACCCTCCTTGCATCTAGCCTACACCCCAACAAAGTACATTTGTAACAGTGTGACTGTACAAGCTAATGTTAGAGGCAAAGAGGCACATATACATGCAGTTCCTTGGAATGAAATCCATTATTGGTACCCTTCAACCTGAGGTACCAGGCAGGGCCACTGTGACATCCTGCTTGATAAAACATACCTTAATGCTCCCCATTTGGAGTGCTTCATCCCATTTTGTCATTGTGGTAAGTTTCCCTTTGTAAGGGCCATACCGATGACCTTTTGCAACTGCTTGCTTTGCAAACACTTTCACTTGGGCTTCAGCATCTTCTTGGAAAAACAAAATGAAATACCAAGTTAATAGTACAGGCTTAGTCCTTATATTATTATATCCTAACGTACAGCTTTGTTTTATGTTATGTTTCACTAGGTTAGACTCAGGCCATTAACATTAGGTCTATGTTAGGCCTCGGCATAGACCTAAGGCCCTTCCTCCCGGTTCCATAAAGGCGTTATTGCCCTAGCCTAAGAATAATTTTGTCTGACCATATTTAAGTGTTGTTCTTCAAGGCTATCCCCATCACATAGTTGAATGAGAATGGAAAAGGTAACACTTTTTTAATGATTATTCAAGTAAGAGCATTCATCATACAAACTTTACAGAAATTATATTCATGTACATGTCCCTGAAGGTTTGAGTAATTTATTACTTTTTCTTAAACATTGGAAATTAAGATGTGGGACTTCATTTTGTAACATTCACGAAACTAACTTTGTCAAGCCTAATTATGCATTATTACAAAGATTTGGGGAAGAGTGGCACAAAAAGGTCTGAAGATTCAACATTTTCAATTGCATTAGGATCTGCTCAAGTGGAACAATGTGAGACTTCAGAAGAGAAGAGACATAGTTTGATGGCAGAAAGGATGCTGAATTGGTAAGGTGAACACTTGAATATTCTGAAAATGTTTACAGAAATGTTTTAATTACAACTGACTGAATAAGAATAAACTTTGATCAAGCAATATTTCTCTGTGGCATGTTATGTTACTTGCAATAAGAAACAGCATATATTACACTTTGATGCATGTCCTTCAATATTTAACAATGCGGAGGGGTGATTTCAAAAAGGTTGAGCAAAATAACATTAAGTGCAGATAAGTAGTATTTAGTTGTAACCTATTCTATAAATGTCCTACATTGATCAGTTCAGAAGCAATATTTCTTAAACAATATGCAAATTAATTTAACTCGCCTATTTCCAATATTATGACTACAAACTGATACTGTATTACACATTTTCATGTTTCAGTCGAACAGTGCTCAATGGAAGTCAGTTTCTACGAAACATACTGGACCCGGTCTCTGCTGTAGATTTTATCAAACCTTTCTTGATCTGTGACAATGTACTGCCATGCACCCAAACATAGAAAACTTTGCATGACGTCATTATGAATATTTATATATTTCGGTGGCTAAGGAACTAATTTAAATTAAACAAATTAAACGCAAGATAGGCACGAATTTGGCTTTTTTTAGTCAAATTCTAGACTTTAGGCGAAAGACAACGTTCCAACTGAATATTTTTTGCCTAATCTGGCAAACTATCGTGCGACTACATTTAATGAAGACAACAAATGTTGCTACGACTAGTACGTTAGGATAGCAATCATAAGCATATACAGTTGCTGTTATGCGATAACCACCTTAGCCTATCCACTTTCATTACGCTTCGGACGAGCCTATAATTTCTGTGCCCCTCGTTCAAACTTCTCAAAATAATATTATTTTGATAATAAGCTCATCGTAACCTTTGTATGATAAATCCATGTTAACTGATATTTTTAATCTAAATAATGGAGTATTGCTCCAGTAAACGTAATAAATATGTAGACGCATTTTACTTTAGCTTACCTTCGGACGCCATAGTTTCAGATTACCCAGAGTGCATCTGGATAGGATTATTCATTATTCAAAATGGCGCTGCCCATGACAATTAAGAACTCAACTTCTCCTTGGACTTGCGAATCCAATTCTCAATTACCTGAGTGGCTTAAGCATGAAGAATCTACCGGGGTAAACAAAATCATTTGTCTTATCGTTTCTAATTGATTTGAAAATGCATTTCGATTTCGACGATCCAATAGTTAGTTTGTAAAATAATGTCAGTAGCATTCCTCTAGCCTCTAGTCCTTTGTGCATTGTCATTGCTATACTCAAAGGTTAGTAAAGGGCTACTACGCATAGTCCGAACATAACATTAGGCTGAATCTCAAACTTTGCGTCAAGGCAATATCACGGAGGTTGTAAGAGCAATTGTGCCCTAGTCTTGCATGCGAGAGAGACCTGTTGAAAAAGTAGAAATGTAGAGCCCAAAAGCAGGCTACTCCCTGTGCAAGTAAATTGTGTAATTTCGCTGTTCATGCTATTTCAGTGATCACAAAATTTTATATCTCAAAATTGAAAACTTACACAGTAAAATATATACACTTCATTTAACTACTGTAGTTATTTTAGTATTTTTCATAAGTTTACAGGATTAAAATTCAGCAATACTATTCATCCAGTCCATATTCAACATAAAATTGGAAGAAAGGAGCACAGGTTGTTGCAGTCTACTAAGTTGAGGGCTTCCTCCTCCTTTTTTGGGAAAACTGATTTGAAGTATATCTACACTGGTACCAGATTTGAAGTAAAAATTGTCCAATCAGAAAGGTGTAACTACTGTTAAGTAATATGAACTATAGTATTTCCCTATTGACAATTAGCCAGATTGCCAAATCACCTTTGAGAATGTTTTTCTACGGTATATGCAACTCTTGGATTAGAGTTATTCTTTACAACTTTGTTTAGACCTAGTGTGATTGACTGTCCAATATCTAATTACCAGTATCACTGAGCATCGTTTTGTGGTTTGGGTTGTAGCTCTGCAATGTAACTAACATTAATAAAATATGTACATGTATCATTATAGTCATTATTGGATGTGTAATGTGTGAGCATAATCCCTTTATCACTACCTCAATCAGACAACCATCATGGCTGTGGAATTTGACGGGGGAGTGGTCATCGGAGCGGACTCCAGGACAACAACAGGAGCCTACATAGCTAATAGGGTGACTGACAAACTTACCAAAATACATGATAATATATACTGTTGTAGATCAGGCTCAGCTGCAGACACACAAGCCATAGCAGATGTTGTGTCTTTCCAACTAGAGTTCCACTCGTAAGTAGTAACTTTCTCGCTGACTGCCTTTGACAAACTTGTGTAGTCACATCATTGTTTTCTTGTATGTGTAAAGTGAATAAGAAGGGGTAGAATGAATTCAATTTTGAAGACCAATATGCTTGCCAACGATTATTTATCCAGTAACATCAGCAACCCTGGCACCATAATTTGATGGAATAACATGGTTAAAGACATTTAGAGGGTATCTTTATTTTAATTTTCCATAGTAAAAGGAAAAACCTAGTACATCAGTTGATATTTTTACCTGCCATATATTTTTGAATAATCAGTATGATATTCCACATAATATTCCACATTATATTAACCAATCCTGATTATGTTCCGATTATGCAATAATCTGCTTCCAATAATCGCTTGAACACCAGTATAGATATCTACATATATGTCCAATGCATTGTACCTTTCATAAAGAAGTTTTAAATGATGCATTAAACAATGGAGGCATATAACCTTGCAACAGCAGTTCAACCTTGTTTTGTTAAACACATGCGGGCAAGCAGAGAAAAATTAAGTGTTCAAATTTTGTGTAGCATTTTTTACGGCTATCAATTTTGTCTCAAAATTATATAAGAATATGGTTCCTGAGAAAGAAAAAAATGCTATAAATCTTTGGACTTCAATGGCAACTTAACCATTTGTCTACTGGATAAATAATCGTTGGCAAGCATATTGGTCTTCAAACACTTTTTTGAGCAGTACAAATACAGTACAAACACTTTATACATCTTTGCCCTTGTATAGCCATTTTGAATAGCATTTTGATATATGATGATATGTTAATTGGTCTCTGTTACTGTTTCTGAAGATTGCACTTCTTAAGTTCATCTTCACCATTTGAGTTTGGTACTGCCCTACAATACTCTTTTTGTAGGTTTCATCTTCTCAAAATTACACAAACTTTTTTCACTCTTTCAGCATTCAGATGCAACAGAAACCCTTGGTTCACACGGCAGCCAACCTTTTTCGTGAAATGTGTTACAAATATCGAGACAGTCTAATGGCAGGAATAATTGTAGCTGGTTGGGACGAACATAAAGGAGGCCAGGTACAGTATATAGACAGTTGTGAAAGAAATTTCCTGAATAGCAAAGGTGTAGTGAATTCAGTAAATGAAAGAAACTGGTTTATCCTCTTTGGTAGCGTAGTGTCTTTTGCAACAAAACTATAGAATTACAGAGTTGGTTCCTTATCAATATCAACAGTTGACTCAAGTCTAAAATACTATTAATGCATGATTTATACAGAAAACTTGGATCAAATGTTGTAAACTTAATTTTTGCATTAGTAACTGCGGCTTGAAACGTTTACATGCTCTGAAACAAAAAATGCACTACTAGGTAATCGAGGGGTAGAGGACTTGACCTGGTCACATAGCAATTGTCCGAAAGAAGTAGCACTGAATAAGAAGTCTATAAAAGGAAGCAAAACCTTCCCACTTCATGGTCAAAAAGAAAGGTGAGGAGGGCAGAGGCTGATTTGATGAAATGACTACGCAGTTTCACGCAACGGGCACCGCTGGTCTGCGGAGATGATCTATTAGTTTTTATATCGATTCAGTCTTGCTGGTGGCGACTTTGCAGCTGCTATGTACAGCTTTGTTAAGACATGGTGCTCTAGGCTAGTTACTCTTAGAGCTATGACCTTTGGTATGTATGAATATGTATGAATTAGAAAGCTGCATGTCTCTGGCATTGACTTGACGTGGCCTGGAAGTATATCACACACACTGTATACATGCTTGGACTAATGGAATGGCTTATTATGCTATACAGCTGTACAGCTATTCACACTTTCATTCAAACGTTTATATTATTTTATTCAGTCATTTCTCAGTCCATTCTTTCAATATTCAAGAGAGGTTTATCGTGCTCTCGTTTGCTCTTATTATTTCTGTCCTTTTCCTTTTTTTTCCAGGTCTTTTCCGTGCCTCTAGGTGGGATGATAGTCCGACAGGGTGTGGCGTTGGGTGGTTCAGGCAGTACTTACATGTATGCCTATGTGGATGCAACTTACAAGGATAACATGACCAAAGAAGAATGTTATAACTTTGTCTCCAAAGGTAAGTGCTCCTGTTATTGCCCAAGGGGGAATAGTTAAAAAGTTTAAGGTCACGTCCAAGTTCATTGCACATATGCTTTGGTATTCATAAGCCTTGTTAACATTTCCTTCCTTATCAAAGTTACTGGTTATCATTCATAGAGTATTCTGCCTCCAACCAGTTTCACTTCAGGTTACAATTGCAACTCTGTCACATCTTTCCTCAACTCCATCCAACTCCCCCCCCCCTCCCCCACTGAGTCCAGGTGAAATAAAGCTGATTATAAGCCTCATTAATTATTAGCAAAGACAACATAAGACCAGATTCTTATCTTTCAAATAAGGCTAGCCATGGTCCTGTGTGGTAGGACAAAGCTATGTGGTAATGTTTCTTTTGAAAGTGCACTTTTCTTTAACTTCATTGTCATCTGTCATGATGACAATCTAGCAGATTAAAAAGTCCACTCTGACCTAGCAGAAGCGATGATCAGATAGGTGACACAACAGGACCACTTGAAGAATTGTAAATTGGTGAAATTAAGTGCAGTTTCATGTACTGTACAACTGCTGTTTGGCACTTTTGGTGAAACTTTGGACTACTTTCTGCTTTTTTTCCCTGAGATATGCAATGACTTCAAGCATCATTCATTAATTTTTCTTGGCAATTTAGAATTATTTAAATCTAAACAACTTTCCAATTCAAGAGGTGACTCCCAGATGAACTTTTATTGATATAATATCTTGCCTATCTAGGTATTGCTCTGTCCATGATGCGAGATGGTTCCAGCGGAGGTGTAATTCGTCTAGCAGCCATCACTAAGGATGGTGTGGAAAGGAAAACCATCCTCGGAAACGAATTGCCACGATATTACGAAGGGTAACAAATTTTGCAAGTGGTCGTAGGAACAATTAAGCCTTTCCCTATTTCTTCCCCGATGAAGATGTCCTGGATGGAAATGCTGTTGGCCTCCTTATGTGGACAGTTCGCCTTGCGTAACTAGGAGCACCATTGGAGTAAGAAAAAAGATATGCGGTACGGTATTTCACAGCACACCTGTTGAATTGTCCCCGGTTTGAAAACAATTTCTCCTTCAGAAGGAAGAACTCTATGGCTTTGTAAATTGTCTGCAGTTTCCATAGTATCTGATATTTGAATCAACTTCATCGTTAAGGTTTCTTTTTTGGAGCAAGTGCAAATGAATTTCCTGCCTGGAAAGATGTAAACCCAATCTAGGAAGCGATTTTACAAACATTGTCTGTCATTCCATTGGGAATCTTTGGGAAGGGTGAGGGGGGCAATTGGGAGCTCTGGGAATGGGAGGGGCCATTGGGAACCCTGGGAAGCGGGAGGGGTCATTAGGTCTTGGAAGGGAGGGCCATTGGGAGCTCTGGGAAGGGGTCAGGGGAAAATTGGGAGCTCTATGAAGAGTGAGGGGGAAACAAGTCATAGGGTCATTGTAACTGAATTATACTTTATAATGTAAGTTTATATTGTGGACTGAAAACATGCCCTTCCATATATGAGTAGCTACTTTTATTTATACACATTTCATGCGATAATTTGACTCTTAGTAAAAAATAAAGAGATGAATAAAGTACTCAACAAATGCCCAGTGACTGCATCATTCCTCAATGTTTGTAGTTGGGACCACTGAGCACTGAGTTGTACCAAAGTATGATACTACTACTACTGTGTATGCTGGTGATTATTGCTTCCACAGAGGATCCAGTTTATGACCCAGTTGCAAATAATTAGGTACTTTGGGTGGAATGGGGGAGGGGGGGGTAAGGTGGGGCTGTGTGAGATGCATCTAAGAGTCTTGCAGTGTTTGAGAAATGTTCAAATCAATCTTCATCCCACCTCAGCTGACGGGAAATGGTCATTGATAGCAGTTGACAATGTATGTGGTGTTAAACAGGCCGTACACTGCTAGACATAGCGTGATCTGATGCAGCCCTGTCGGAACCGTCAATAACCGTGGACAGTCTGGCATACAGAGGGCAGTGTTGTTTAGTTTATGATTTTGACTGATCAAGACGTAGCCAATCAACACGTTGTTTTATTCTAGTGTCTTTGACAATTGTAACTGCCCAGTTTCAAGAAAAAGTAACTAGTCACAGGGAAATAATTTTGGATGTCATTAACAGAAATATTTGTTCAGTGCACCCTCCGTCATCACTCGGTCAGAAGAGCTAGACCCAAGCAGTGGTGGCATTTTGCGTCTTTTGTCAGGCTTGTTTATTGTGCTGCAGGCTTAACTAAGCCAAGTCTGGGGAAATTGGTGATATTTATTGGGCAAACAGTTGCAAAAGTCATGAAACTTGCTTCTGATGAGCGGTTTGTACAGTCCATGTAGGATGTTTATAGATCAATTGTAAGTAATCTCTGGCATCAACTCACAGAAGAACCCTTGCTGTGGTGTAAGGTCAATAAATTTAGTGATTCAAACTTGTGAAAGTTTTGTTTGTATGTCATGAGATTAATTCAAAGTGAAGGTTTGACAACCATTTTTAGTCCCATATGTTCATGGACACAGATAAAAGTGAAATTTCTTTGCTGGTATTACTACTCTCTTTAATTTAGATTATAACAGCTTCAAGAAATATTGTTTCATCGCGCTGGTGTGAATTTTTCAATGCAGTTGTACTTTCTTGTTCAACTTGTGTCTGACACAAAACATTAATCATTTCTAGGACAAAAGAAGTAAGTGTGTAAGAAACTGTCGCCAGTGACGGAGAATTCATATTGCCTTTTCTTGTGTTCAATTTTTTATTTGGTGGGGTGGGAGGGTGGGTGGGAGGACGGAGAATTCATATTGTCTTTTCTTGTGTTCAATTTTTTTTGGGGGGGGTGGTGGGTGGGAGGGTTAGGTGGAGTAAAATTGAACAATTCTTTGCGTATGTCAGTAGTTAACTAGATCAGACCATTCGCTCAGAATGAACTGGCATGATGTAGTGAGAGCGTTTATAACAAAAGTGGAAATAACCCCAAGAAACTCAGACTCGGGGAAACCAAAACAACAACTTAGATATATGGAAAAGAAAGGAAAATGCAAACGACAGTACAAAGTGAGTAAAGGACTATTAAAGTTAAAAAAAATGCACATAAAATCAACTGCTTACAGATGTTCAAGTCACTAGCCGATAACCCCTGTTACCACAAGTTAACAAATGGGAAGAAGGTAAAATGCATTGAACGAATTAGGTTCATGAATAATAAGTCCCCTTGGTAAGAAATCAACTTCTTAATGCCCAACCACCATCCCAAAGTGAAGGCTTTACCAGGCTTGAAATGTCAACAAATCAAAAGTGAAAGAAAATCAGTTTACGAGTCTCAATGTTTTTATTGAGATAACTCAGACACCACTTTCCTACTCAAGAAAGGTTCCCATAATACTAAGAGCTTAAGACAAAAGGAGGAAACCCCCCCCCCCTTCTCCATTTTGGCAAGGAAACTAAAAACACCACTTCAAGGCGACCTCTGCTGATCTCCTTCCGACAGTATATATTTTAAAGGGTCAGTCCTACAATAACTTTTATGAGCAAATCCCATTCAAAGAGACAATTTTTGGGTTTTCAATGATAATCGTAACCTTTGCATTGATAATGGCGTATGTATGTGTGTGTGCGTTTGTGACGCCCAGCTTGTAAACACCCTACCTCAAGAAAGGAAGGTTGGCCCAATTTCATATATATAAGCTTAGGGCAGACCTCATATTTGATGTGTAGAAATTTTTACATTAACTAAAAAAGGTTATTGTTTTAGTGGAGGTCAAAGGTAATTTGGGGTCAGCAAGGGTCGAATTGTGAAAACCTTGTAAACACGATATCTCAAGAAGGATAGCTTGGGCAGACCTCATATTTGATGTGTAGAAGTATCACATTGAATACAAAATTAAGCCTATTGCTTTGGTGGAGGTCAAAGGTCATTTGAAGTCAACAAATGCCAAACCTAATTTCGCTTCCCTCTTACTACCTCTTTACACTATCACACCTTCCTAAACATATTATCGCAAGGGAAGCTGGACAAATCGAATATTTGGTATGTTATTGTACCATATTGAATACAAGAAGCCTAATGTTGTGGGCGGAGGTCAATGGTCGTTTGGATTCACCAGGGGTCAAATTGTGAAAACCATGTTTTGCACAATATTTCAACAAGGACAGATGGCGTATTTCAGGGGCGTTGGAAGCTATTTGGGATTGGTACGGCAGATCAGAGTGTGGCCATCTATCATAATTATCGGGGGACGTTTGGTAGGTCAAACTACGCTACGCGCCACCATGTTTGGCGTGTAGCGTATGGAGAAAATTTTGAAAAAATGCCTCCCAGATTGCAGGAAATGGCACTTCCAGAGCTTGAAAACAAGACCCCTGCCACGCCAGAGTAGTCACATTTAGCCAACTTGCTTGTTTCATTTTGGTTCTTTAGTTTTTGCCATTTTTTTTTCTTAGTCCTACTTTTTTTTTTCTTTTTTTTTGGCGCAGTGAATATTGGTCCGGCCGGCTCCGATGCCCCTGTATTTAGTATGTTGATGTATCTATCACATTTAGTACAAGACTTGGCCTGTTGTTGAGGTCAATGGTCATTTCAGGACAGCCTGTGTAATTGTGAATTTATTGCGTGTCACATCACACTGATTTTCACTGTATTACTAAGATCAACTATGCTGTGCACCCTCACTATACATTACGTCAGATTCATGAAGAAAACTACTCATGTTACTTCATCGAAACCACAATGCATTTTTGCATTCTGGTTTCGGTTGCCGTGGTCGACATGACACAAAGAGATTTTGTGTCATATTTCCGCAGTAAAACTTGAAAGAACTATTTCATATTTTGTCTTATATAGTAAAATGTTGAATCACTGCCAATTGAAACTGGAGCGACCTTCCGTTTTGGCCCCACGTGAGCGTCTTAATTTCCATGGGTTATCAATGCATTGACATTTAAATGATTACAGTTTGTTGAATACACAAATGTAACAACATAGCAATCAAAAGTGCCTAAAAATGTGACATATTGTGGATTACTTGGTGTTTCTTGTTGATTTTTTCCCCTCCAATTAATATGGTGTTACAATACTCGACTGCTGATTTAGTGTAGCTGTGGGTACGGCTAGGTTATATATAAACTGCATAATATTCATCTGCAGTCCGCGAAAACCGTACATCAGAAACAGAATAGAGACTGCCAATGAAGGAATATTTCAAAACATGGACGTTCGCTGAGAAATACAGACAGGTCAAACAAACTGCACGTTTTCTATATACCGATAAACAGTCCAAATAATGAACATGCAGTGAACCGGTTAAACATAAATGAATGAACCCAGCCGATAGATAGCCGATACCAATAGTTTCTTAGTGTTACGTTGGAATGCGAGAGGTCTCGATAATTAATTTTTAACGAGACACAAGCCTGGGTTCGTTTCCGTAAGGACCACAGACAAATTGACGAGTCTAAAGAATTTGAATGAGAACGTAAACTATATTGAACAATGGATTTCGAACCAACAACAACAAGTGGTAATTACAAATATATAGAAAATTACTCACAAACTTAACAAGATAGGATACACTTTAAAACACGCTGGTCTCTTCCAACGGCGATATCTCTCAGCGGCCACGACCTTGATGACGACGATTCTCGGTCCGTTGTACCGCGAAATTCACTGGTCCTCGACGAAGTTTCTCGCGATCCCAGAAACAGCAGTCACCTTCTTTCCGGCGATGCTCCAAAATAGAAGACGGACTTCCAGCCACAATAGAGTGAAGCACAAGTCGAACTTCTCGCCGACTAAATATTACCAGAGTCAGTCCAAAATCAGCTTTATAGCCACCAACTCCTGGCGTAACGGACTTCCTCAACGGAGACAGAAATTCTTCACCTTCTCCGAAATAAAGACTGAAAAACTGTACTTTCACAGCAAAGTCCTCTTCAAACTTCTGAATGGAAGTGTAGAACCAATCTTGTATCGATATCTCAATCCTTCAGAAAATATTGGTAGTTGAGCACTGACGATATATAGTAGAATGGTTTAATATTTGTCGTCGCTTGTATTCGTTCAGAAACTGAGAAACTCTCCGATCTGGGCGGGCTTTTATATACGATTCGCCATGTCAAGAATCCTCCAGATCTTTCTCGATACACCTGAGTAACAACGCGACCCGGTTTCTCTATTCTTGGAAGTCCTTTGCATCGCTCGCGAATATTCCAGAGAATCCACGAAGATGTGTACAGCTTACACGCGATCTCACGTATAGCGACGTTAACCCGAGACCAGCGTGTCATCATAAGGAATATACCAGAACAATCGTGTATTATAACATTCTGACACGGTAACCCGACCTAATTTCTCAAATACTGATTTATCACGTAGGCAATTTTAAATACTTTCTATCATATAACATTAGGTTCCTCACTAGCAGTAACTAGCGTTAAGCTACAATGGGCCCTCGTAACACCCTCCCCCTTAAAGGAAAGTTTGAATGTAATGAAAACTTTCTTATCTCTTACATTCTGCTATATCTTATCACATACTATATCATAAAATATGAACTTTGTTACACTTGAACAAATTTTCGTTAAACATTCATCAAACAACTTTTAAGTTATGCATAATAAATAATTCTGAGTGTTCTTTATACACATGCATAGTGACATTATCTTTGTCTTGTCATATATACAATAAATTTATGTGAATCTGGACAAAGCATCTGCCATCACATTGTCTTTTCCTTTTATGTGCCTCACATCAAGATTGTACTCTTGTAAAGTTAAACTCCATCTCATTAATCTTTGATTCTTATTCTTCATTCTATGTATGAAAGTGAGAGGATTATGATCGGTGAACACAAGCACAGGGTAGACAGTAGTATGCAAATATACATCGAAATGTTGCAGTGATAACAAGAGTGCAAGACATTCCTTTTTAATAGTTAAATAATTCCTGGTTTGAACACTCTGTTCTTTGCATTTTTGTCATACCATTGTTTCATTTTGGCTTGACCTTGCTCCAAATTTTGTCTGCCTGATTTCGTTTTAGGGATAGGTCTAAGCAATCAATAATGACTTTACTAAAACTAAGCTCATCAAAAGCAGGGATTGGTTTCGAAGGTGCAGGCGGTATTTTCTGGTTGGGCTTTCCAACCACCTGACATGTATGACACGACCTACAGTAATCAGCCACATCACTCCTGATTTTGGGCCACCAAAAATGTTTTAGAATCCTATCACAGGTTTTCCTAACGCCTAAATGTCCTGCCATTGGACTGTCATGGGCCATGCTCATGACGTCACTGTGGTACACCTTGGGTACAACAATTTGGTGCACCACTTGCCATTCCTCATCTGCAGGTGCATCTAGCGGTCGCCATTTTCTCATCACCACGCCATTTTGTTTGTAGAAGCAGACAGGGTTATCCTCCGCTTCTTGTGGGGTCACTGCCCCTTTAACTAAATCTATCAGTTCAGGGTCTCGACTTTGTTCTAAAATCAATTTGTTGCGGCTCAAAGGATCTTCTTCTTCTACCTTTTGATTATCTCCCGAACTACTTTCTGTGTCATTCAACACCTTAAAAAATGTGTCTTCTAACGTGAAGACATCACCCTGACAGCTCTCAGACTCCTCCACTTCCGAGACTGCCTCTTTACTCATTGCCCTAGTCATTACACACGCAGGATATATTTCATCGTCCTCGTGGCTACTAAAATTAGAGGGCGTATATGTAACAATGGGGTTAGGGAGAACCTTATATCCTGCCAGGTCATTTCCAAGCATCATGGAAATACCTTTTATCGGCAATTCCGACATAACACCAACCAGCACTTGGCCGGACACCAAACCACACTCTAGATTTACTCTGTGTAAGGGAACACTGATAATCTCCATCTTTATCCCATGGATTAATGCACACATTCCAGTCGAACTCTGTTCACCAAAGGGAAACGTTTCTTCTAAAATGAGCGACTGTGAACAACCTGTGTCCCTTAAAATCTTAATTTGTTGGGGCGAAAAATCATCACTAATTGATATGCTACCCTCCATAATGAATGGTTGGAATACCTTATTCACTTGATTTTTAGCAAATTCCTTCTTTTGGATTTTTTTGTCAATTCGATTCGAATTCCTCTGTGAGGCAACATATCCAACTGTATTAGGGGGTGATTTTGAGGATACCTCCTGTTTTCTTTGGGAATTTTGATTTTGTAGCAGATAACATTGTGACATGAGATGGCCAGGTTTGTTACAATTATAGCAAGTAACTTGCTTTTTGAATCCACTCCCACTTGGTGGTTTCGTGCCCCCAGAATTCCATTTGCCGCTGTTTCCCTTTGAATCGGGTGTCCCTTTTACCTCTGTGTTTATTTTGGGTTTCTGGCTCCTAGCCTGGTAAAACTTATTTGGGCTCAGTTTGTGGGTCAGGGCAAAGTCATCTGCTTTCGTTGCCGCAGCATGCAAGGTGTCAATCATTCTCTCATCAATATGAGTTTTGATGTCGGGGTGGATACATCTTTTAAATTCCTCAATTAGGAACAATTGTCGTAATTTGACAAAATTCTCCCCTACATCCTTAGAGTGGAGCCACCTATCAAACATTTGCTCCTTTACTCTGGCAAATTCTACATGTGTCTGATTATCATTTTTTCTAGCCCCCCTAAATTTCTGTCGGTATGCCTCTGGCACCAGCTCATAGGCTTTGAGGATCGCCTGCTTCACTTCATCGTAGTTTTCACTCTTTTCCATAGGGAGAGCCGAATACACTTCCCGTGCTTTCCCAACAAAACTACTCTGTAAAAGCAGCGTCCACACCTCTTTCGGCCACTTCATATTCGCAGCCACTTTCTCAAAGTGTCGAAAATATTGATCTACCTCTATCTCGGTAAATTTCGGCACCAATTTAATATATCTCGAGGCATCAAAATATGGTTGTGATCGAGGAGCTGAAGAGGAGGATGATGAGTCAGATTCTGATTTATACTTTGCCTGAATTTCTAATTCCTTCAGGTGTGTTTCAAATTCGAGCCGTTTTAATTCTAGCTTTTGCTGTTCTTATCTGATTTCTTGTTCTTGCTTTTGCTGTTCTAATCTGATTTCTTTCTCCAGTTTGATTTTTTCCATTTCGATTTCTAACTGTTTCAGCTGAACGGCGTCACCGCCGATTTCTGTCAAAATTTCACCCTTTTTTCCCAAACATGACTCATCAAGAATTTCTTCGTCAACTAATACATCGATCAACCCATTCTTAACAACTTGTTTCCTCGTTGCTTGCTTTACGCCCAAGCTATAATATTTGGCTAATGCCATCAAATCTGGCTTCTTTAGGCCATCAAATTTATCCCAAGTTACATCTCTGAGAAATTCCTCTGGCTCGAACTCCATGTTCTCTCACGTTTTCTATCTAGACAATTTTCAAAACAATAATTTTCACAAATGAATTCCCTTCAAACGGATAGGTCACAAATGTTGTAAACCTTTCAAACGGATCATAGGTCACAAATGTAAACCTTTCCCGGATAGGCCCCCAATTTTGTTACGTTGGAATGCGAGAGGTCTCGATAATTAATTTTTAACGAGACACAAGCCTGGGTTCGTTTCCGTAAGGACCACAGACAAATTGACGAGTCTAAAGAATTTGAATGAGATCGTAAACTATATTGAACAATGGATTTCGAACCAACAACAACAAGTGGTAATTACAAATATATAGAAAATTACTCACAAACTTAACAAGATAGGATACACTTTAAAACACGCTGGTCTCTTCCAACGGCGATATCCCTTAGCGGCCACGACCTTGATGACGACGATTCTCGGTCCGTTGTACCGCGAAATTCACTGGTCCTCGACAAAGTTTCTCGCGATCCTAGAAACAGCAGTCACCTTCTTTCCGGCGATGCTCCAAAATAGAAGACGGACTTCCAGCCACAATAGAGTGAAGCACAAGTCGAACTTCTCGCCGACTAAATATTACCAGAGTCAGTCCAAAATCAGCTTTATAGCCACCAACTCCTGGCGTAACGGACTTCCTCAACGGAGACAGAAATTCTTCACCTTCTCCGAAATAAAGACTGAAAAACTGTACTTTCACAGCAAAGTCCTCTTCAAACTTCTGAATGGAAGTGTAGAATCAATCTCGTATCGATATCTCAATCCTTCAGAAAATATTGGTAGTTGAGCACTGACGATATATAGTAGAATGGTTTAACATTTGTCGTCGCTTGTATTCGTTCAGAAACTGAGAAACTCTCCGATCTGGGCGGGCTTTTATATACGATTCGCCATGTCAAGAATCCTCCAGATCTTTCTCGATACACCTGAGTAACAACGCGACCCGGTTTCTCTATTCTTGGAAGTCCTTTGCATCGCTTGCGAATATTCCAGAGAATCCACGAAGATGTGTACAGCTTACACGCGATCTCACGTATAGCGACGTTAACCCGAGACCAGCGTGTCATCATAAGGAATATACCAGAACAATCGTGTATTATAACATTCTGACACGGTAACCCGACCTAATTTCTCAAATACTGATTTATCACGTAGGCAATTTTAAATACTTTCTATCATATAACATTAGGTTCCTCATTAGCAGTAACTAGCGTTAAGCTACAATGGGCCCTCGTAACACTTAGGAAAGCGCACAGTTTTGATTCCTTTGCTGAACTTTGATTTTCCGTGAGGAAGGGTCCCCATTCTCCTCCCTTCTACACGTTTTTGCATCATAACATGACATTTTTGGAACACATTTAATTTCCTGTGGCTTAAGGGGGCCTCTGGGTCAGTCATTAAGTTTGCGTCCTAAGCAGGGGGTAGGAGCCGGGGGGGGGGTGGGCACTGGGGAACATGCCCCCATTTTTTTCCAAAATAGCAAATGTGCCCTACTGGCTAATAAAATGTGCCTCTTTGATGAAGAACTGTCTTTTGGATATCTTAAGCTTTGTTAATTTTAATATTTTATTTTAATTGTTCACGTGCAACATAATAGTACTGATAGCATACTAACACATCACATGGCCGGTGTGTATCGGTTTATAGCATAACGAGTGGTGGTTGTGGTGGGGACACGGTATATCATGTCCCCACTACTGAAAAAGTTGGTGGGGACGCGTCCCGCTGTCCTCACCAGGATCTGCGCCCATGGTTTGGAGGCTGTTTATCGTGGAACGCCATTTTCATGCATTGGTATGATGTGATATCTGCTGTTTGCTTTACAAATTCGAATAATTTTGTCACTGTTCCTCTTTCTCTTCCCGTTTTCTTGCCGTATTTTCTACTCCATCCTTTTCTCCTTTTCTCTCTTTCTTCTTTTTCTTTTCCTTCCTTCACCCCGTTGAAGTTGGCAAGTGTATACAATTCCAAAGCTATTCAACAGCAACAAAACGTTATTTTGTGTATGTCTGTTGTGGGGTGAAGTTAGCGCTATGAGCTACAAGTTCCAATTCGCAAGGTGGGGGAAAGGGACTAGAAATAATGTGTGGGTCAATTCTAACTTGGTTTTTGGTCGTTAATTGTTGATGTAGCCTACCAGGTAAAAGGTTGAAATGACTTTAACAATTTCAAATTTAATAATTTGATTTATTATGCCATTTGAAGCACATAACATGGAGGCTATAACAGAACATTACTGGCAAAAACTAGGGGGGTTGATTGTGTGTGCCAACCCCCCCTTTTCAAAAAGTGGGGGGGGGGGGGGGGTTAAAACCCCCAACCCCCCTGTTTCTCCGCCACTGACCACGTGCCTCCTTGCCCCCCCCCCCCAATGGGCGTAGATCCCGTGCGGTCATCACTATTATTTTTTAGCTGTGGGAGGAATAAACACAAAATATTCTCATCCCCCACCCTCTTTTCAGGCCTCCAATGCAAAAATAACCATCGTGAATACCACTCCACGTGTAAGAAGAAAAGTCGGAATATTCAGTACTGACAAATATCGTCCAATGTCTCACGAATACTGTTGAAGTGGCAGAGGCTCTTGATGATGACAGTCAATAGAATAAATTGAACTGATCGAGTTGACCAAGTGAAACCCAATATGTTGAAAATCCAACATTAAGAGCTTACGTGTCCCTATAACGTTATCATAATATTCCGGATACACCGGTATTGATAACAGCGACGAATGTGTTGTAGAATGACGTCATTCTGTTTCCCATGTGACTCATCTTCGATTGATCCGACTGGTTTCGTCGCCCCCTCCACCTCAGACAAAGCTATCTACACCCATGCCCCCCCCCCCACCACACCCTGCCCACTCTGAGAGTTCTGGTGCCAAACACTTGCCATTAGGAAGTGCCATCAGCTAAGAACAAAATTGTAGCTTGTGTTATTCATTCATTATTAATGTTAAACATTTATAAACATGTCCACTTTTCCGTCTGTTTCCTGTTTTACGCTTTTGTCGTCTGATGGGGGAAGGGGACCGGGACAATCAGTCCCAAATGTTTAAGTCCGACTACCTGTGGCATTTCTGATTTAGCCATTAGGAAAGGGAGGGGGGGGGGGGTGGGAGAAGGTTTCCCTCCTTTTTTTTCTCTATTGAAAGCATAGCGTGGAGCCGCTGTTATATGCGGTGCAGAATATCCCGCCATACCTTCCCGGGTCCCCACCCCTTCCCAGGCCCTACCAATGGGCAATATTGCTGAAAATTGTGTGCATCTTTAGGTCACGTTTTCGTAGCGAATTTCGAAGATACGATTAGAACGTCTGGCAACAGCAGAAGGACTGATGTGATTAGGCAATTGAGATGAAAAAGTCTACTGGTTGATTTAAAAAAAAGAGAACTTTTTCACTCATTTACCCAAAGAGGAGATAATATTTCCGCAAAATGATTTCATTTTGATGAAATTCTAACAAAAAAAGAACATGGCAGCTATAAGCAAACATTTCAAATGTGTCAATATTAAGGATAAACCAACAAAATACTGTAATTGGCAAGTAAAGCTTTTGAAGAACATCTGCCGTGATAACATCACTGGACCACTAGAAATGTGATCAACGCCTCGAAGTCTCAAATGTCGAGTAAAGTCTCGAGATATTGGGGTGGGATTTTCATCTCAGTCATTTTGCCTTAAGGTGAGTGTTATATTTTCTGCTTTGTCATCGTAATATTTATTAGTAACTTGAAAAGATTAGCAGATTGATCCATGCATAAATATATATGTTTTCCATGTCGTTATGCAATGATTACCACTTACAGAAAACATACTTGTACCGTAGTAAGTATTTTGTCACATCCGGGACAGTGCAAACATGATGCGGTTAAGAGCACACGTAAGTTTATACCGGTACCGACTTATATCAGTAATTTCCCTTGTCTTCCGGTAGAATTAAAAGCAATATTTAACCTCAGTAAATGGCCTGTGTTTCTCAATTGATGCCATGCACAGGGTGATGGAGGATCATCTACCATAAGAAACCATTTGGGGGAATGCTACTGCGTTGGAACTGACTCAGTTTTGTCGAGCATTTCATAAATCCACAATAAAGTGGTAAGTATTTTATTCACCTTCCAATTTGTATGCACGGGACACCCGCTCAAAGGATTCCAGACAGTGGGCGGGGACTATCTCAAAGTTTTACCTACTGTCAATCACTTGAAGCATATTGACCAATGGTGTAGCGCATACAAACAATTGTCTTCTAAAGCCCCGCCTCTAGGAATGTTTGTTTGCCTAAAAAAAACTTGTGAACGAACAAAAGATCGTAAATTTCACACGCACATACACTGTGTATTCATAATATTGGGGAACCGACCATCGGACTAGGTTGGTATGGAGAACATTTAAAATTTTTCTTTTTTTTAGTACGAATCAATGAACACTGATAATGAATTTTTTTGTATGATTTCTGATGTCATAATATTGACATCTCCGACGACAAGGTTTGTGTTTGGCTATTTTTTGTTAGCATCGATGCCATCGGACTATATGTAATACGCTGTTTAGCGTGGGAATGACGGATTAATTCAATACTATAGTCACGTTTTTAGAATAATACTATTTTCGTAAGTATCACCCTGAACTTTTATGTCAAGTTCAGTTTTGTTATTTTCAATAGGCTCTGTATGGTTGACCACAGGCAACAATAATTAGACAGTTTAGACCATAGTGAGGTAATAATGACCGCGTTTATGACTAAAATTAAGAGAACAATACATTAACCAATCCTGACTAAATCGTTCGACCAGGAACGCTTAGGCCTCACTTAGGCTTACTGTCATACGGTTAGAGGTCTACCAATCGTTTGGTGCTGAATGTTAGGTGAGTTGTTATTCTAAGTCTCTTATACCCTGCAAGTTTATTGACATCTGTTAGAACATGTGTTGAAAAGAATTACAGTTTCTGAAACGAAGGGTACGCCTGTATAAACCACAGAAATACCAGCAACTCAAATGTTGTAAAAGAAAATACTGGTATTACAGGATGTTTACAGTAGCTGCATTAATAAAAGTAGGAACTGATGCATTTTATTTATAAGCAGACTTAATGGGGGAAGGATGCATGACAGGAGGTGGCACTCGGACTGAGTTTTAATCGTCATCATTACTTCCCCACAATATTATTATAATATATTAGGAAGCCATACAATGTATGGTTACTCATTTTCAAATTTAATCATGAATTGTACTGTAACAATCCACATTATAACATATTTGTCATAATTGACATAATTGTTCATCTCAAATTAATAAAATGCTCTTGAATGTCGAAGACTAACATGGAAGCTATGCCGAACGGTACAAAAATTGAATTTCAGACTCTTTTTGTAATTAATATCTCGCTGAAATTGAGCAGCAGTATGGATGACAAGTAACTTGTAATAAGCTCTGCTGATAATTTTAGTCATAACTAACACAGCACACAGGTATGTTTTTCTGAGGTTGTGTAACATGTTAATGTTATGTAAGGTTATGTAACATGTTAATGTTATGTAAGTTAATATAACATTTTGACCACATAGGTCTACACTTTGTGTATCTAGTCATCTAACAATATTGTAAACATATTGTTACTAGATCTGCAGTGTTAAAGGTATATATAGTCTGTATAGGCCTCAAATTATAGCATGCTATAATTACTAGAAGTTTTCAAAAAGTACTAGCTGGAGGTCTTTACTCTCCCAATTGTTCTCAGACATTTTTAAGGAACACACAGGATGACGGAATGTCCCAGTGAGGAATATTTCCTTGAAAGTTGTAATAAAACAGTTAAAGAATTTTGACCAAAGGTGACCATATTTGAATTTCTAGCATATTTGGGGCCAATACAGCATATACCTTCAACCTATTATGAAATGTTAGATGATAAGAATGCTTGAAAAAGGGACATAAAATTCATTGTGATAATTGGCCCACCTTCTCACAAAGTTAAATTTTTATTTTCTGGTGGTAGATTTTTCATTTGTAGAGAAATAAACCTGTGCATCATTTTAACATAGCAGAATCTTATCTTATGCGCCTACCCAATTGTGTATGCATATTGAATTGACCCTTTTTATCCACAAAACTTGTAAGTTAAAAAGATGAAAAACCCACAGAAAATAGCAAAAAGTAAGGAGTAGTTACATAAAATAATTAACATGAATTTGTTTTCAAGTCTTTAAGATATAATGGTTTACTTAGGGTCTTCAGTCATTAAAAGAAAATTAAAGGGATGCAGTACTCATTCCTCTGCAATTTTGATCCAATATTTTCCTTATGCTTTTTGGTATATAATTACCGTAGAAATGGTCTGTTGAAATATACTTGATTTTTTCATTATACCTGTGTAAATACTTTATATAAGATGAACAGCTGCACTCAATAACTTAAAAGACTAGTCCAGAGGTTTTTTGTCATATTAATCATAGACAATCTGAAAAATGCATGACAGCACATACTTCACTCAAAGTATATCTGATTTATAAGTTGAGAGAATATGACATTTGAAACTTACTTTTTATCTTAACCTATAATTCATATGAGTGTATGCTTTGATGTAGTGTTGTTTTGTACAGTATAAATAGGTTGTGATTAAATAACAAAAAAATAGGGAGGGATTGGGGGGGGGGTTGGAATGTGTTAGTAGCAGCTTGTACAGTAATAGCATAACTTATTGATACATGTCTTAACATTCTCAGCCTGTATGCAAAATTCTTGTGGGAAAGGGGATAAATGGGGGGGGTTGGAATGTGTGAGCATAGGCGTAGGAGGCGGGGGAGGGGGGGGGGGCTGAGGGGGCTGCATCCCCCAACCAATTTTTTGTGTGAAATTTTGCAATATGCTGAGAAGTTTTCGGGCACCTACTGAAAGAAAAATAATATGCAATGTGTTTTTCAATGGTTAAACTTATATTATTATGATCATCATTGTTGTAACTACTTCCCCAATAATTATAACCAATGTGGAAGGGTAATAACACGGAAAATGATTGTATGTTATTGGCCTGTGATGTAATATCTGATGAATGCCTATATGATATGCACATTTAACATGTTGAGCGTGCGCAGGGCCGCAAAAAATGTTGGCTATATTTTTGGGGCAAGTCGTTACAGCCCCCCCCCCCCCCCAAATCAAATAAGACTCCTACGCCTATGTGTGTGAGTGGTAGGTTGTTTGGATGAATCAAAAAAATAAGTTCCACTTTAACAGTATCAGTTTTATAGATGCACATGTTAACACTCTCAGTCTGTATATGTGCCAAAAGACTGTGCTGTGAAGCTCCTAGCATCAAAGGTCTATTTTGATATGGCATGGTATTGAGTGACATCAACAGGTTATTAACAGATGATCACTGACCCATGCATGCATGTAGCAAACACTTATTGTATCTGTCAAGGGCATTGTACTGTAGCTATATAGGTATTCCACAGAGCTCCATTAATTTAGTGACAGAGGTTAAGTGAACACAAAGAGAAATTGATGCCACAATATATATAATTTAAGTTGGTCATGGTCAGGGGTTTAATGGGTATTTTTCCCTGTTATACCTCAAAGCACTTTTACATGGGACTAAAGTAAAATCTTAAGAAGTACAAATATAATATATATACACACACAGAGTAATAAAATAAAAGAAATGAAGTAGTCAAAGCAAAATCATAAAATAAATAAACAATATAATAAACAATTTTACGTAAACAATACTTGCTAATATAATATTTTCTCCAAGTTTTGGCATTTTCTTGAATAACAACTCACATCGCAGTTAATTACTGTATTTTGGGCTTTTGAGAGCAGTCCAAATTATATTTGCTGTTAATAAGCAGTAATAAAGGGCTTATGTGTTTAAGGTAGGTATGGATATAATTTATTCACCGATGATTGTTAATCAACTTACTATGTGCTTCAGTTCTAAATGTAATACTGGCAGAAAATTGGCAGACACTAATTGGCAGCAAATTTTCCGCTGTTGGCAAACAGTAAAATTCACTGGCATTTTGTCAATTTAATTAATGCCTGAAGTTGGAAGCCCATCATGTACTCTGAATTTAGCACAATTATAGACTTGAGGGAGCTCTTGGATGCAGATTCAAAAGTGACTATGTAGGTGCAGATGTGTAGGTGATGCAATCCTGTTCCTTTTCAGGTAGGAAAAAATTATGGGGGAAACCGAAAAGTATATGAAACTGGATAAAATTTAATAGGGTAGGCATAAATACAGAATTGCAATTACCTTTCAACAGTTGGAAGAAGCAAAAAAAAAAAAAAAAATAAAGAAACAGAACAAGAAAATAGAGATGGAGAGCAAGCTTTACTTTAGCCAGGTTGGGGGTGGGGGTGGGGGAATGCCCTATACCAGGCACCACCGTAACTAGAGCCCACCCGGTGACATGTACTGTCGCCCTGTGGACTGTTTTGACTCACAAGCACTCTAGCCACCAAATTGAACTGTTGAAACTTTCACCCTCAAATTAGTTAGATGTGGAAATCGCATCACCCTTTTCTAGAAAATGAAACTAAACAAAAACAGAAACATAAAAATTTTTTTTATTATTTAAGGTTCACATGGGCATACCAGTAAGAAAATAAAAAAGAGTGATAAATATGCTGTGAAAATAAAGGCTTAGAAAATATAAGGCCACTACAACTATGACACTGACAGAGCGCTCTACATTTGTTGTGATGACAAACTAAGTATAGTGATGGTATTCTTGTCTGTGCTATTTTTAATGAGCTAGTATCTCTTCGTTTTTGAAAATATAAGCTTCACATAACACAATATAAATCAACAACCTCCAACTTGAAAAATATTAAAATATAAACTATGTTGAATGAATATGATATTCAGTATACCAGCCAAACTATGCAATAACAATTGAATAGACACAGCTGAGCTGTCTGCGTAATCAAGTACAAATACACTAGTCAAAGTCACTTTGAATGATGTTGTTTTGAAGATCCTAATCCTGAACTGTGGGTAATTTGTTGGATTTGAACAGTTTGTTAAAAATAAATTTATCACATTTATTGTTGAACGTTGAACATATACAGTTGTCTTTGAAGGAATCAAAAGTACTTTCTTGGAGGTTCTAGCACCCTCCACCCACCCCACCCCCTCCCCCCGACTCCCACACAGGCACACCTCAACTTAATTTCAATTATATTTTGGAATTAACAAATGTGAGAGTTAGCTGAATTAATTGAATATTTTTACATTCTTCCTACAACCTATATGGATTTTGACTGAGGAAAC
Organism: Apostichopus japonicus; assembly: GCF_037975245.1. Classification (NCBI taxonomy): domain Eukaryota; kingdom Metazoa; phylum Echinodermata; class Holothuroidea; order Aspidochirotida; family Stichopodidae; genus Apostichopus; species Apostichopus japonicus. Next base: position 7,922,787 of record NC_092571.1, on the reverse strand, counting down.
ACCTTGTTAAAGCTCTGAATGCTGTAAACTGCAATCATTTCCACCACATACTACAGCAGTAAGCAGTGTACAATGCATGGAAGCTTTGAAATTGAATTTCGCACAGTGTTCTCTACAATTAACGATTTAACATGCAAAAATGTTTTCTAATTTGCTCTTATAGATTCCGATAGCAAGGTGACATCCCTCTTACTGGAAACTCCTTTGAAAGCTTTGCTAGCTAATTGGATTGAATACTATACGTACTTGAAGTGAAGAAAATTTGGAAAAATATATTACACCATTGCTACGACATTCCGACTGCTATGTGATGTGGGGAGAATTATAAAGTGCTTGTTGACAATTTATAAAACTTCTTGAATAATACATGTGAACAAAGTTTCCACAAACGACATATCAATATATATGTAACAGTACAAATATGGATATACCATGCGACGAGCATCACGAGCCTAATAGCCATGATTCAGCTAACCTGCCATTGTCAAAGAGTGGCAGAAAGGAGAATGGTTGCCATGGGCGACATTTACCCCTAGAGACCACTACTTTTGGTAACAGTTCTACAAGCAGTGCAGAAAGCATTAGTGAAGACATGGAGCACTTCGATTATGATGCCGATGATTTGACCAACTTGATCCAGACTGCTGATAGCAATGTGAAGAATCTGTCTAAATTTTGGGTGATTTTAGGGAGAATTGTATCGTATCCAGCCGTAGGCATCGCTCTGATATTTATCACCATCGCCACTTCCGTGGCCGTCGGGGTGATCGCCGTTTTTGTCGTCGAGCCGCAGCCGTATTTCGACCGATCATTGGATTCGTTTCAGATTCCGAATCACATCTCGACGGTGAGGAACAATCTATTCCAACGCGCTCTTGTGGACCGGTTGGAAAATGTCAGCGCTCGAGTCGAAAGGGACATCGGAAACACTCTGAGCACCCTCACTCGATTGCAGGGTCGTGATACGTCGTCATGGAAACGGGCAAGTTCCTTCAGAAAGAAAGAGGATGATGATATTCGGAAAGAAAGTCAAGGTAACTGGAGGGCAAAGAGGTCACCCGATTCGCCGCAACTCCGATCGGCCCGTTGGAATATGCAGCTGGTGTACCTCGCCAAACCGCACGGTGCAAACATCTTTACGGCGGACAGACTCAAGGAAATTCACGACATAGAGATGAGGATAATGGAGCATCCTTCTTTCCGGGAATTTTGCGAACGAACCCGAAATTCGGTAAAGGACTCCTCTCTGAAGCCTGTCCACTATTGTGTCCCTATCAATTCTCTGATGACCTACTTTTTTCCATCCCTAGTAGATTCTGAGGTGAGTTTTCATAGTAACGGTTATGACAAATAAAAACTAAATGCAGTATAAACAGGATGGGGTAAATTTGTGGAATAATTCTTTTTTTTGTAAGTTGCATTTTATGACTAACAGAACTTTGATAGATGTTATACTTGGAAGTTTCAAAATGGGATCACCCCTCATGGTCTTCGAAAAATCTGGAAGGGTGGAACCCTCATTAAAGTATTTATGGAAAGTTTTAAGGAATTTTTAGCAATTAGTTTAAATGACTGGGGGCCAAGACTAATGTCCAGCGCTGGATTAAGCTAGTGCAGGGCCTGTAGCATATGTTGTAAAGGGGCCGAAAATTACAAAATTGTTCATGAATATTATAACACATAAATGTTTCACTTGCATATGGTTAAATATTTTTTTTTTTTTTAATTTGCTTTACAGCCAGTTAATACGACAAAATATGTCTGACATAACTTACATGTAGGTATCAACGTTGATTGACAAAGTAACAGAACTATTATTTAAAAAACTTTCATTTTCTAGATTTAGCATATAATGAGCAAATTTGTTGATGATACTGAAAACGTTTATTTCATGCAGAAGTAATTGATATTCAATGCTCATTAGAGTGAGATTGTTCGATACTTTTGACAGGCGCGTAGCGAGGAATTTGCCAAGGGAGGGGCGAACCTGTAGGCAAACTATCAGAGCCATAGATTCGGCATTGGAAACTATCCAAGCGTAGCGCCACCATGTGTTGGTGCGAAGCCTACAAGAACATTTTGGCCAAAAATGCCTCCCAGATCGCTGGAAATGGCACTTCCCAGGCCTTGCAAGTTGCATCTAAGTATTTTCTATTTTGAAATTACTAACGATATCATAAAAAGTACAGAAAAATGCTCAAGGGGGGGGGGGGCGCTCGCCCCCTTCGCCCCTCCTGGCTATGCGCCTGCCCTTTGACCAATGCATGGTGCTGTTTTGTTCATTTTTGATCCTTTTTAAGTTTTGAAAATGAGCGTTCTGGGTAATCATTGAGTGACAAATTCATGCTCAAGGCATTCTACTTGGAAAACAAGATTCTAAAGAATTGTCAGGTATCAAATGGTAAATCGGTAATTAACTCCTCGAGGTCTTGTTTGGTGCCAACATGAGAAGCAAGATCATTTTTAATCAGTTCAGTATACTGCACTCGTATATGTATCACATAGATACCACACTCCTATTTATTACTGTATTTAAAGTAAAAACCCCGCTTGATGGTGATAGTCGTCTAAGATCGCTAACCTTAAACACCCAGTCGTTCATAAAAGTTGTAAAAGTCATAAAAGGCAGTATACTGTAGTATTATAGAGCAAGTGTAGAGTCACTGAATCGGGATTGATAGCTCGCAAGCATTTAGCGCCGGGCCCTTGAAAATCTGGGGCCCGTATCATATTACGCTACTTTTGCTACTGGGTTAATCGGGCACTGTATATGGCCTTACAGCAGTAATGTAAATTTAAATAGGATATTTGAGTTCCTACGTGACTTTCGAATGAATGTTCCTCTCAAGCTTCAAAACTAAAACCTCTTCCGTTCCACCTTTTTTTTCAAAGATTCTCTTTAACGGGCTGGGCTCGGAGCTTGCAGACATCAACGGGACACTTCACAAAGCGATGTCCTCGGAGACGTTTTACTGGTACGTGGACCCAGATATGGACATAGAGAAGAAGACCTCTAAATTTATTCGAAGTGAGGTAAAGTAAAAACAACTGCATTTATAAAGTTGAGAGCCCTTTAATGCAGATCATTGTTTGTTGTCCAGTAGTTTCATCCCAACGAAAAGTACTAGCTCTGAGTTACATACAAAGTACTTGCAATTACGTACCACGTGTATGTAAAATCGTATTTATAATCAATTATCAAGTATCAAGTCATGTCACATTACAGCTTTAAGGAATATGAATTCTCCCTTTGTCCCTCCACTGTTTATATCCTACCTCTTCTCTTCCCCTGTTGCTTTCTTCTCGATTGATCTCCATCCCTTGTCTACTAATCCCCTTACATGTATGTCATTGTGATCACCATGCTCATTAACCTGTCTGTATTCTGTGCGTGTTTTTGTCCCTTCTGTTACTGTTACTTGTCATATAGCCTCTGAGGAAGATCCTGCTAGGATCGAAACATCAGGCCAACTTTCTTTTACACACTATATATAATCAAAGCTCACCTGTTTTTGGGGGGTTGGATCTGAGTATCAAGTTGTGTCACATTACAGCTTTAAGGAATATGAATTCCTTGTACTGAGTATGCATATTCCATCAGAATGAATAACAATGAGCACGGCTGTTGATTTATTCAGAATATATACCATGCAGAGGCCTAATTGCCTCATAATGTTACATTGTGTTACCTTGGGTAGCAATTAATGTACATTATTCATCATTGTATTGCCATTGTACATACATGTACAATAAGTGCTTGTATTACACATGAAGTCTAGTAGCGCTCTACTGAAGGGTTATACCATGGAATGCCGAATGGTGTAAAGATTATGTGGCTCTCTCTCATATTATTATTGTTATTGTAAGTGCATGCACTTATTGTAAGTGCATGCACTTATTGTAAGTGCATGCACTTCGTCAGTGCAGAATGTACTCATACTGAGTAGGCGTAGTACACTTTATTACTATAAAAAAAGTAAAGGACAGCCAAAATGAAGTGCACTCATTCTTTTTGTTGAAAGGGGAAAAAATGTGTACCACCTTAAAATGTATTACATTTACGTATGGGATGATTCTTTTTGTATCACGTTGAGGGGTATAAATAAGTTGCTGTTCGTGTGGCGATATTTCTACACTTTTGTATACCCTATAATTATTAATGCAAATTATTGGCAAAGCAACTTCTGTGGAATTCACGAATGGCATATGGTAAGCTCGTACATGAAGTGCATACGGATATATTTTGGATTTTGTTTCTTTCCTTACATCACGATATAATTTTCTTAGTGATACTAATTATGGAAGCATAAATTTATGCCAAGGCAACCCTGCATCGTGCCAGCGTAACTTTGTAAGTAAGCGCTGTTTTCGTCAGTGCGGAATCAGGGACAAACTAAAACGAATGACAGCGAATGACCGAATGACAATTGACTTTGTACAGGGTTAAATATCATTCGCTAATGACAGCGAATGACAGCGAATGACAACGAATGACAACGAATGACAACGAAGGACAACGAAGGACAGTGGTGAGTGGAGATAGAATGAGTGGGTGGAGTAAATGCGGTTATTGGTTTTCTGCGCAAAAATGATTTGAGGAAAATCGCATGTTACGTGGTTGCAGGGTTTTGGTGTAATTTACGGATAGAAACCACAGGGAAAGTTTTTTGTGAGAATGCGTGTTGTGCTTTCGACATTTACCTCTGCATATTTATATAAAAAGATAACTGAAGCCGTTTCAAGATGATAGTATTGTTAGTTTCTAACAATTAATATCGGAAAAATGACGTTAAATTTACTTTTAAAATCAGACGTACAATTTCGCTTACTATAAGGTCTTTTAAAATCAGAGGTACAATTTCGCTTACTATAAGGTGCGTTTGTATCTTCTTGTCCGTACTTTACTAATTCACGTAAGCCACGCACTTTGCGTCCAGTCGGTTTGCGTGGCTTTAATATACCCACGAAGTCTGAACTGTGATATCCGGTTGAAGCAAATGTCTGTGCTGTCATTACTGTCATTCGTTTTAGTCAACGCAATTTTTTAGTGTTTACAACATATTGTCATTCGTTATGTGTAACGCAATTGTCATTCGTTTTAGTAACACCCCAGAATCACTCACCCCAGCGTAACTAATGGCAACACATTTTTATGCCTACACAATTTTGTTTGCCAGCATGACGAGCTGGTTATATCCCATGCATGTGAACAAAGTAAAAGGTTTTAGAGCCTTGCGTTACAATATATCACAACATAAAATGACTCCCAGGCACAGCTTTTAAACAATTCTATCTCTGAAATGGAGCAAGATTCTTCTTGCAGGTAGCGATACTATATGCTAATGACATCTGTATAATTGTCATTGCTTTATTGTACAATACGTACCTGGAAATTGAGGTGAATCGAGGGAGGGGCTAGGCTAGGGCTGGGGTGGTAGTTATAATTTATAAATCCCACTAGCCAACCCCACTCTTGCACCCTCTATCACTCCCCTATGGCTTGAACGGGACCAGGAGGTAAAGGTCTGCAAACCCCTATATATAATAAACAAGCTACAAAATAATTTGTGTTAATTGCTTGTGTGTGCCATCAAATTTGTCCTTGTTAAGTCACCTTGAGGGGCCAGTATACTGGTATGCATGCAGATTTTAATCTTTTGTATGGATCGGCCTGCACGACTAGTTAAACCATGGAGGTAAAAACTGTTTTTACCTCCATGGTTAAACATAGACAAATTTGCCCCAAGATTTATCTGAAAGTTAAAAAGATCAGTGCTATTTTACACCTTAATTGATACAAGGCTATATTATATCATAAAAATGCTCTATTGTGAGAAAACTGAATGGAAGTATCCATTATTAAAAGGGGGGGGGGGGGAATATTATGGACAGGTAGTGAATATTGCAATGAAGGAAATTTGCTCTGAGATTGCCAGTAAACCATTCAGTGACCATTATTTGAGTTTGTAGCAAATCAGCTAGGGGTAGATATATACTCACTTAACTGTTATTGCATGCTGCTCAACAATCTGTTATTTCTGAGGTGGCCACAGAAAGAAGAATACATTTTGACTTCATTTCCCATACATGTCCAAAGCTCTGAACTCTCCATGAATTGTTACATAGTACTGTAGAAATAGCAGGTACTCAAAAGATATCGTTTGTAGGATTTTGTATGTACAATGTTGCGGTTTGATTTTTTATTGGAAATTCGTGGAAAAAGATAGTAGTTTAGAAATTGCCATTTTTGAATTAAGTTGTTTTCTAATGGGTCTGTTTATTAATACACAGTCATTGCAAGGATTTTTTCTTTTGGATTTTCTTCAAATGTTGCAGGTTTGGTTTGGTAGGCCGATAGGTGAAGATCCGACCGTCATCCTTAGCACCGAGGAGCAGTACGAGAGGTATTACGACTTCATCGTCTCGTACAAAGAACTTTTGAAGAATGCCTCCACGGAGTGAGTAATTTACATGATCACAAATGGGGTGGGGGAGGGGGGTGGGGGAGGGGGTGGGGATGTCTCTGCTTATACTGTAAGAACATGTTGTATTTATGAAACCGGCTGGGCCTTTAAGGATGGGGAGGGGCATGTGGACCAGTCAAATAAATGCCAAAAACGCAGATAAATCAGTTCTAACATTTATTGACGTTCTTCCTAGCTGCTATGGAAAACATAAAAATAAAGAAGTAGTAAAATGTGATGTCAAATAGAAAATCATAGCGTTCATCCCTTATATATCCACGGATAATGAAAGCGACCTCTGAACACTGACATGCATTTGCTATCAATATAATAAGCCTCATTTTTAATCAAGAATAATGATATGATGATATATCTCATCCTACAATGCTAGAACATGTACAGCACCCGTGGAATAATACTGTAGTATATCCTTATACATACAGTGTAGATGGTAAGGGAGCTAATTGAACTCGAAATTATTTATCAGATAATATAACTTATTCAATTCCCGGTAATTGTACCTAACACTCCAATACATGGATGTCATTAATGAATATGCAAATATTAATATGGAAATAGTTTATACAACCACATCTATCACCAGAAACCCAAATAAAATCAGTTGTATCAACATTAAGGACTTTCCATTCCATTCCTTCATTTATCGAACATTCAAAGCGATATCAAGATATACAATCTGGACTAAGAGCAGTGCTATAATCAAAGTGAATTTCTGCTTAAAGTCCCTCTTGAGTACAGGCCAGGAAATAGGAGGTATCCCGGGAACCTCGTTCCCGGGAAATTTTAGTCACTCGCGGGAAATTTTGGAGCAGAGATCAAAAAAATTAAAAAACAGACAGCAAAAACATGAAGAGGGAGGAAGAAAGAAAGAAAGATGGAAAGGGAAAAATGAAAAGTGTTACTATTTGAAATAAAGAAAAGAAAACACGTTTATTTCTGGTTTCTGTGTTCTTAGTTTGAATAATATCTGATCAATTTACGTACTGGCCTAGACCTATATATTAACGAATCAACTTTTCACAAAGTCATTTGGACCTAGGCTACACCAAATATCGAACGTTACTTGGGCTCAGCATGTTACGGGACTTCAAAGTTATTCTGAAATTTTCGTTATTTATTTTTCCTTCAAACAATGATTGTGAAGGTTCCCATGTACAAAATCTTACCCTTCATTTCACCTCATTTTGTTATAATAATTATAACGATTTGATAAATTTTGAGCCAAAACTGCAGGGAGTATATCCAGTTTAAATCCATCTTCGCACGGGACTGTATATTATTATAGCCTAGGGTACGGTACTGGTACACACTGCTGTGCGGTACTTGAGAGTTGATGCTGTAATGAAATGGATTCGTTTATTAATGCGGGGGGTTCCACGATGTCATTTATAGTTATCTTTCGCCACTTTTTTAATTTTTAAGATTTTTTGTACGAAAGATAGATATTGTACATATTGAAAGTATATTTTCTGGAGTAAACAACAGCCGATTAACGATATGAATAAATCAGTACTATTCTTATGTATGTAGTTTATAATCCCGTATTTACGTAGCCCCTATGTTACATTCTTATTGTCTGAAGTTCCAAACGGTGACAGGACAAAATCCCCCCGGACAAAATCCCCCCGGACAAAACCCACCCGGACAAAATCCCCCCGGACAAAATCCCCCCGAGCCAAAATCCCCCTGGACAAAATCCTTCAAGCCAAAATCACATGCATGATCACCGGTACCCTGACCAGTACCTTGACCGGTACCCTCACAGGTACCCTAACAGGAGCCCTCACAGTTACGCTCCCCAGTACCCTGACTGGTACCCTGACTGGTACCCTGACCAGTCCCCTGACCGGTACCCTAACCATGCCTTGACTGTCACACCTGGGCCATCCCTGGTTGTTGCAGGCAGGCTTTGTATGGGTCAGGGGGATATTGTCTGGGGGGATCTTGTCCGGGGGGATTTTGGTTCGGGGGGATTTTGGCGGGGGGGATTTTGGCGGGGGGGATTTTGGCTGGGGGGATTTTGTCCGGGGGGATTTTGTTCGGGGGGATTTTGTCCGGGGGGCTTTTGTCTGGGGGGATTTTGTCTGGGGGGATTTTGTCCTAGAACCGTTCCAAACACGTGGTGACTTGTTGATAGTTAAAAACTTTTCATTTTGAACTTGAAGGGGTTGCCCTATTCCAATATCATGGAGTAGTGGGGAACCCCCAATTTCTTTTTGTGTACGGCTTACTACTGTAGTTTAATCCATGTGCGAACATGATAATCTAATATCGTACGTCGAGTATAAATGAAGGATGGTGTGGGTTGCTTTTTTCCAAGGTTTGTGCTTTTCTTTTGGAAGTGTATGTTAAAAAACAAAGGCCCTAATATAGCGTGTTATTTTTTATATTTTTTATAACCGTGCGTGTAAGAGTATGAACATACTGTAGCCTAGGCTATGCATATTGAATGTATGACATTGACAGTCTCGTAACTAAGTGCTTTGAACCATAGATGAAAGTTGAGGAAAATACCGGTTGTAGTTACGATACCGGGATTCATGTTGCAACACTACCGGTTGTGTGAAATCCGACTACCGCACAACGCTAGCGATTGTTAGTGACCACTAGTTTCAAAAGTTTTATGTTAAAAAAGTGCACGTAGGCCTATAAAGACCCGCAGATAGCGACGGTATAAATAATAGAGTTTAATGCCAATCCTTTTTCACGGGGTCTTTGTAAAAAAATAAGTAGAAAAAAATAAAGAATAAACAACTATGACAGGCATCTCGCCGCATCTGTAACACGCGCTGTGGTTTTTCAGTGCTATTCAATTGTTTTATTATCGATCTAGAAATAGCCCAAGGAACAAAAAGGCGCTCGCTGTCTTAGCTAATTCCCGGGCTGGGATACTGCAAATTGACCAATCACAGAACGATATTTTGGCAACGCCCCCGTGCCTTCGTGGGTGTTGACGAAATATCGTTCTCTGATTGGTCATTTGCGGCGATGTTGAAGCAGCCTGGTCTTGCATGATACACAGCGAATTTTAACATGGCATGGTGTGGCTGATCGGACTAACCGCGACGGCTTTAATGTAGTACTACCGTACAGCATACAACAATGAACTTGTTGAGGTCCCAGAGATATGAAATCCTATTCGGAAAAGTGCAATTACTTAGAAAATATATCAAGTGAATGTGAAATTTAAAAAGGTAGGGAACTTGCTGAAATTTTATACAGGATAAAAACGACTCATGTGCTACCGTAACATGGTTTAACACATGTGTAGTACACTGGCAATCACTGCAAAATGGGCCACCAAATAGCGTCAATTGGGTCTTCAATTTTCAAAAAGCTTCAGACACCCCCTACACTGCGTTCCACGGTGGGAAATCCGACTTCGTCGGATTTATGTTCCCGGGAAAAATACTTTTTTTCTGACCGTGCTTGAGTGCCACCTCCCCTGCCCCCCCCCCACTTGAAGTTGCTACTTTTGAACTATGCTATTTTTCTGACTTCACAAACGTGTGCTTTATGTGCAGTTTTGAATATACAGTTCCATCAACCACTCAATGCTATATTTGTTTGATACATGGAACTAGACGTCATTCATTTTACGACTTAATTCTCAAACATTTTTCTTTTCGTTCCGTGATTTATATCATTCCTTCCACCACTTGTGTGTTCTATATTTGGTTGTGTATTCCTAAGGGATAGTTACAGAGTAGGCAAACATTGCCAAATGATATCTCCACTTTTGCAAGACAAATTTAGGTTAACGACAGGCTCAAGATCTCTCCGTTTTCATGATTATCAAAGATACTTGAAAAAGACAAGGGCCAGAATGTGGTCATATATTTTTAACATACTGAGTTGACACTTGGCGTCTTGTTTATGACTCTGTTTGTCACAGCTATATAAGCTTACAAGTTGGAATCTACTGTATATTTCATTAATGGTTTGTTGTTGTATCTTTTCTAAAGTAAAGCTTACTCTTTGCATCTCTTCTTTTCCTTTGAAATGCATTGACTTTTAAAAATTGCCATCATGAAGGTGAACATGAGGGTGCAAACGTGGGTGTGTTCTGAAAATTCATGAATTATAATGAATTATTCATGTCTGCCTAGAGTACAGTATAGATTGTGATTTCTTTTCAATTCATTTCGACCGTTTTCTCTTTTTTTTAATTCTGTTCTGTATTTGTAATGACTACATGTCATGGAAATTTCGGGTATTTCAGTATACAGTTCCAAGGCAGATTTCGAAAGGTGGAAATATCGTAGGAGCACAATTTGATTTGGGGGGGGGGGGCTGTAATGACTTGCCAGAAAAATCTAACCAATATATTGTGCGCGCTTCGCGCGCAATTTATTTATCTTTCAGAATTGGGGGGGGGGCGCAATTTTCTACCCTTGCACCCGGGTCCCAAAACCTCTAGCTACGCCACTGCTAGAGTAGGCCCTTTTTAATAGTTGCTTATCAATATAATAACCATGTAGCCATGCAAGGATCCTCTGCTCTTATAAGTATATTCAATTTTCTCCCTTATTTTAAAGAAAATGAAGACAAAGTTAAAAAGGTTAACATTCGAATAATATTCGAAACAAATTTTGCCTCCAGTTTATTTTTCATTTTTTAGTCTTCATCATCCTACCATTCAGTTTTAGGTGTCTATAAAAGACCTATACTATACAGAATAAACGAAGATGCTGCTTTTGCATTGCCATATGTTTCCATATTCATTGCTATGATTGCTGCTTGTTCAGTGAAAATGTAGCGACTTGAATTCAGGTATCCCTCTTGTAGACCTTTCGAGCAAGAGGTAGAACCCCCCCCCCTCACCCCCACCTCCCTAGAAAGAGAAGAAGAAGAGGAAGTTTCTTCTCATTAATAATCAAGTAGCTCATCATAATATCCTCGCACTCCCGAGATAAGATGCTAAAAGCATCGAAAGCGTGGGTGTATGTGTTTTGCTAATTTATAAATGCGCTCATAAATCATTCATATATCCTTGATTTGCCCAGGTTTCTACGGTTAACTGTTAATACTACCTTCTTGTCATGTATGTAATTAAAGAGTCTTAGTGGTTTTCTCATGTGCTGTACAGAGAATTAATGCAGAACTGAAAAATTCAAAATGAAGTATTATATTGATCTTATTTTCTCCTTTTTCCTCTTCGCAATTCCTCTTCGCAATTCCTCTTCGCAATTCCTCTTCGCAAATGTGTGACTATTTATACAGTAGTCCTACTCTGCACATTGTAACTAAGATGACTACAAGGTTTCTCAATATTATTAATTGTCCTTTGCACCTTTTCCTCCTACCCTCTGCCCCCCCACCCCCCCCCCCCACAAATGATCAAAGATCTTTTGGGCAACTATAGCCTCCATCTGCAAAAGGTTATTGCTAACACTTTAGACACCTTTTTATTATGCCGTTAGTTTAGTAGAAAAAAAGGATCAGGAAGGACACTCAATTCCCCATTAAGGACCCTATAGGAGAGGAAAACAAACTGAAGACACAAACACTCAGACCTGATTACAATGCTTAAAGTGCTTGTCCAAACACTTGCAAACTGTACAACTTTCTCAGGCAAACCGTTCCACTCATTCACAACCCTATTAGAAAAATGGGGTAACTAAATTCAGGCAGAATATTGGCCTTGCTATGCGCCAGCTAGTAGTGCAGCTAGTAATGTTTCTGTAGCTATTCCACTTTTCAAGATATGCATCTTCAAAATATGTAGTACCAGCTGGTCTCTGTCATTTCTCAAACATTAAAATGTCTACAACATTTCAAAATTAATTTTGTGCCTGATTAAGTCATCCTACATACAACTGGTGATACATATACTGTAATAGGCTTAATTTACATAGGCTTAATTTACATGGGCATTGCATGCCACCCGTGTCATAGTTAGATGGTCGCAACTGTGCAGCCTTAGAGTGGTGATAGAGGTGGGAGGGGCAGATGGGGTGGGGGATTGAGGGGCATATTATTATTGTGGAGGTTGACACTATGTTTTCATATGTTTCCATCATCGTCATCATCTTAACACATCTTTTATTGATTCTTAACAGTACCGTCGATGTTCTTTATGGCGGGAATGAAATATTCGATTCGGAAATCTCGGCTACAATCCGCCATGATCTGTTATTGGCCATCCCTACTCTTGCCGCCATAGCAACCTTGCTCTTTGTTCTGACATCGTTCTCAGTGTGGCTGACATTGTGTGGTATCATCAGCATTTTGGCTAGTTTCTCTTGGGCCTACTTCAGTTATCACGTAATTTGTGGAATAGAAGCCCTCGGATTGCTCAATCTGGCCTCTGCATTTGTGGTGATTGGAATTGGTATGTAAATTAAAGCAGCATTTTCCCTTTCTAGGTTTTTGACAATTATTTTTATGTCATATGATACAACAAAGTAGTATTTTATTAGCTAGAATACCCAAGTATCATAACTTGACAGTAAAAGCCAAAGTAGATAAAAATTGAAACTTTTTAAGTTTTCAAATTTGCCTTTTGCATGTGTCTTAATTATAATTAATCAATTTGGAAATGTGACTCAATGTCGAGAACTGAATCAAATTCCTCTGTCATTTTTAGCCATCCATTTGTTTAGCACACAGCTTAGGAGTGTGTGTCTTAGTTTCAACATTTCCCAGGACTGACTTAAAATAAAAAGTAGATGTCAAATGGTGCATAGTGAGATATATAATTAGACTATAACTTAGGTCCACATAAGTACCCTAATTGCAAGGTTGTGCTAATGAATACTTTGTGTTAGATTAACAAAACAGGGAGCATTTCGGGTGTACTGACTGATAGTAGCAATCTAATTCTATCCCGGATTTTTGGGATGTGTTGATTGGATCAAGTTTTCTTTTAATTCCATTTTCTAAATGTGCCGTCGTTCTTACTGTCCTCGCAGGGGTCGACGACGTCTTCGTATTTGTCAACACATTCAGACAAGCTGTACAGTTCACTGATTTGAAGTTGAGGATGGCTCATACCATTAAAGTTGCAGGGGTAGCCACTTTCTTCACCTCCTTCACTACTGCTGGAGCATTTGGAGCTAACATGGCCTCTCAGGTACATGTGAATTAACAGACCTGTATGACAGTGTGTCAGTTAGACACTTGTTGATTAAAACTTTAGCATTACTGGGAAGTAGGTGGGAGCAGTGACGTAGCTAGGGGAGGGGGTCAAGGGAGGGCACGTGCCCAGGGTGCTGGGTTTAGGGGGCGTTGAAATGGGAGAATGAGGTTAATAAAAATAACCACTTTTTAGAGAAACATGACGAAATTGATGTATGTCGTCAGGCATGAATATTTTCCAGTTACTAATAAGAATCTGAACTGAATGAAGTTGTGTTTATTAGCAAATTTATAGATTGTGATTTCTTTTCAGTCCATTTCGACCGTTTTCTCTTTTTTTTTTATTCTGTTCTGTATTCTGTACTGACTACATGTCACAGAAATTTTGGGTATTTCAGTATACAGGTCCAAGGCAGTAGATTTCAAAAGGTGGAAATATCATAGGCGTAGGGGCACAATTTGATTTGGGGGGGGGGGGGAGGCTGTAACGACTTGCCCCAAAAATATAACCAAATATTTCTTGGCACGCAATTTATTTTTCTTTCAGTAGTGGGGGGTGCAATTTTCTACACTGGGTGGGAGTGGTTGGGTGAGGGTGGGAAGAGGGGATTTGTCTTAACCATATCGGTCACATGTCTGAATCAGTGATGACGGTGGGGTCTTTTCCCTGTTAGAACCGACTTTGGAATCTTTCTATGGCAATAAATATTAGCTGCAAACATAATTTTGCTTCAAACAAGTGCATAGCTGAAAAATTTAGCAAACTACATTCACAGGCATTACTTGCATTTTACCAATGTTTTAATTATTACACGCCACTACGTTGGTAGTATCTATTCTGATATCTATCCTCTCCCACAAACCTCTCTTCTGAGACATCCTGGATCTGCTATTTAACCCATATTGCATCAATGATAAAAGTTTTCTATGATATGATGTTACATCGGGATGAACTTCCTTAGCTGTCAGTAGCTTAAAGGGGCCACACAATGAATCCAGCCAAGCAATTATTGTCAGACGCCCTCTATTTTTTCTCCAACTTCTGATTCCGTCTGATTAAGGGTTGTACCATTGTGTCAACTGGTGGTCAACATTTAATCATTTTTTTAACCATTTTGTCTGATGAAAAGACCTCAGTATAACTTGTGTTGGCATTTTTTGGACAAATGTTTGATTGGACCAAGCTGAAGTTGGCTGCAATAATGGTGACCTTTTGATTTTTGATGTTTGTCGTAATCTTTCAAACTTTCAGATACCCGCTGTTTACCAGTTTGGCCTATTTATGACGTTCATCATTAGTTACTGCTGGATATTAGTCCTCCTTATCATGCCTGCTTCCCTCGCTCTTTGGCACAAGTATCTTCATTGCGAGCAAATCTTGTAAGTCGACCATCACTTTTCGTGACATATTAAGATTGTTTAGAAACATTAATGATGGCAGATGTCATTTCATGTAATTTGTTCGTCACCGCCACTAAACTCAGACGATTTCAAGACCCAGCTGACTTATGGTCAAAGTGCATTTCCTGACAGGTTTTATGTCACTACGTTACTAAATTTATAAATGACCACTTACAGTAATTATTTTTCTACCAGTTGTGGAGATTTTGTGAGGGAGTCTATACTTTTGTACTGTTACATCATTCTTGTCTGTTTATTTTTTAAATTTTTTTATAGACTGGTATATAGTTGCTATGAATAATTAAATGTTTGTTGTGGTTTTTACTTGTCTCCCTAATTAATACAGAAAAGATAAGTTTGCTGCATGCATGCTGCTTGCATGCTTACAGTTGAAACGTCCAGCTAATATGCTATATGCGATTTAAGCTTACCAAAATACCCTTGCGCAAGCATACCAAAATATGTTTGTGCAAGCGCTTACCAAATGAGATTGTGTAAGCTAGACAGATTAAGCTTGTGCAAAGCTACCTTATTACAAACTAAAAGCTTAAACGAGCATCTGAAGCGTGCAAGCTTGCCGCTTGCTTTGCGTGCTTGCACAAGCATGCTTCATGAAAGTTCAAGCCAGTTTGCTAGCTTGCCCATGCAAGGAAATTCAAGCTTATGCAAGTTTACTTCGAGCTTGTTTTTCTGTAAGGGCTCTCAATTTTGTTTCTGCTTTATAATGTACCAATGATTTATGATAAAAATGTTTGTGATTCTAGCTTTCATTCCTGTTTGTTAATGTCATAGATTCAGAAAAATAAGCCGGAAGTCATCGGACATTATCCAGACTCCTTCAGATTTTCAGCAGACTGCTGTTGCTGGAGCTATCAATCAAGGTTTTGATGGACCCATGGTCCTCTCTGCAGTGTCATCACCTTCATCCCCTCCGACTGGTGGACCCCTCGACGATGATGTCATTCGATTGCCAGATGTTGTTGATGAGGAGCTTGGCACACGAGGTAAGGCAATTTTGATGTCATATGTTGCCTGAAAATATGCTAATGTGGAGACTCAAAAAAAATGAATTAACAAGCAAAAATTTATCTTTCGTCTCTCTATCGAGGTTTCCAGAATATCACTGGGTATAATAGCCAGGATTAGTGCTTTCAAAGAAATATAAGTATAAGGATAATTATAAGCATAAGAATAAGGCTGTGGAGCAAACAGCAACAATGTTTGTACACATATCGATAGCTAGTACAGAGTGAGACACTAGTTAATTCCTGGTCAAAATAATGATAAAGACAGCGAGGATATTTGAATAGACTCTTCCTGTCGGCAGATTCTATAGCAAGTGGCGTGTGGATTTGTGGTAAAATCAAGAAGTTATGCAAGAGGTCGAATACTACCGTGAGGCGTGATTCGTAGACAAAGGACACCTTTCATTACCAAGACAGTACTTGCATGGTAACAAGCTATGAATTAATGAATATTCCAAAAGGGGTGAAAGTCAAGACTTTCGTAGAACAAAGGAAATAATTTATGTGATCCATCACACTAAAATATCAAGTAATGGTTGCTCATTTTCAATGTCACCAAAAAAAAAAAAAACACATTCTGAAGGTAATATCAAATGGATTCCCTTCACTGAGGACATTTCATTGTTAAATTCAGTCCCCTTAATGTCTGTTAAGAATTTTGATGTCTAAATTGGGGTCACTCCTCAATAAAAATGGTTATGTGATACGATCTGAAGTAACTGCATGCCTGCAGCGGTCGTTCCTAACGATCTACAACTTTCTATGGTCATCCTAGATTTAGGAGTTAATCAGTTTAGAGTGAAAAATATTAAATGACTTGGTAAGAGTAACAGGTAGTAACCCAACCCCCAAAACAGCTACAAATGTTCATTTTTAGGGATGGAAGTTTGGTGTTATCTAAAAACAATCACCATTTTCATATATGACTTGTTTCTGTTTAATATATAGTTCAATTGTTTATATTTTTTGTTGCTCATCTTTGCAATCTTACAACTTTTTTGTTCCTTCTTTTCAGAATCCCTTCCACTTAGGCCTAAATAATTAAACAATTTGCTATTTATACTACTTATACTATAAAAGTATGAAAGTTTGCTTTTTACATAAATTTCTTGTACTATGCTATCATTGGTTGTATACACTGCATTTTGTTTTCAGGAATTCCTTTTAATAGAAAATCAAAGTTTTTTTTCAAAAGATTTACTCCTATTTTATACCTTTCCTGTTTTTCTCATAAATTTGAACATCAGACCTACCAGAGGGACGGGATAATATGGACGACACAGTTCTACGTCAACATTTCGATAACACAACTGTCGATGACGTTAAGAAGATCCCAGATGAGAAACAAGAGACTGCCAGCCTGACAAGATTTATAGGAGCCTTCCTGAGGAAGTTTGTTGCTGAACCTGTCATTAAGTGGCGTTGGGTTATCATAGGTAAGAACATCATTTAAATGCATTTTAAATAAAAAGTTTCCAAAATCAGTCCATGTGGGATGATCATATTACTCAAGCTGTTGGAGGGAGTGGTAATCCACATCGGTGCATGTGGGATTATAGTCATATTACTCACACTATCCGAGGGAGTGCTTATCCACATGATCGGTCGGTGTGGGATTATAGTCATATGACTCATACTTTTGGAGGAAGTGGTAATCCACATTATCGGTCCGTGTGGGACTATCATATTACTCACACTATTGGAGGGACGGGTAATCCACATTATCGGTCCGTGTGGGATTATCATATTACTCACACTATTGGAGGGACGGGTAATCCACATTATCAGTCCGTGTGGGATTATTCATATTACTCAAGCCATTGGAGGGAGTCAGGTAATCCACATTATCGGTCTATGTGGGATTACCATGTTACTCACACTATCAAAAACTGCTTTGTCTTGCCAGCCTTTGACACTAGCCGAATATCGTCAATTGATAGTTTAATTCTTCCTTCAAAACTTTCCAATTTTGAGTGCCCAGAGTGATATTATGTAAATTATCGGCTGATAATTACCCTAGATACATCATCATGCCGTGATAGACAGGAGTATACATTTACGTTAGAATATAAATACATCACTGCACAGAGTTTGGTCTGGTACAATGCTTTACAATATTATAAAACTTTTCACTCTCCAGTAAAGAGCAATTTGCCATACATTTTCTGCTAACTACAATGATCACATTAGCAAGCTATTCGCTTCAGTCAATATTCTCAATTTTCCTGACTTAATCAATGTTAAGTATAGCCACTTTTGCTTATCATAATACTTAATCCACCCGTCTTCAAAGATATTTTTTTACTCACAACAAAGAATTACACATACACAATATGAGACAGGCCAACAACATGCACAAGCCACATCCTAGGACTAACATTACAAAACATAGTTTACGTTATCTTGCTATTACGTGTTGGAATTCTTTGCCTAATACTCTGAGAAATTTTGTTTCACCAGTCACACTCGTTTAAAAAGAATCTCAGCTCATTCTATTCAAGTAACTATTAAGACTGTTCCTTTCATTGTTCTTGGATCTTAGATATGTTCCTCTTTTCAGTTGATTTTCTTTTTTCTCAATATGTTACGATCATACTTTCTTTCTTCCTTCCCCGGGAGTATATGGGGAAGGTTTTTGTTTTGTCTTTTGACATATTTTCCTTTGATAGAGAGTGGCACTACTCGTTAAGTCTTGCAAGGTTTTATCCTTGTTGTATTTACATTTATGTAGTAACTATTTACTGTTAAACCTGTATATTGAGGAGAAATAACAAATAAATGCAATAAAATGAAAAATATGCTTTCGGTGAAATGTTGCTTTGCATTTTTTGATCAGCTATGATTAATATGAAACATCTCTGACTTATTCCTTTAATTTGGCAGATTCAATCCTTCATCATTAATTAGTTATTGTTTTGCCTGCATTTTTCCAGCTTGTTATGTCATCATAGTTGTCATCACGGCAGGCCTTGTCTCTCGAATCCAGCCTGCAACTCGTCCGCCAGCTCTGTTCCAAGAAGATACTAACCTTCAAAGGCTGTTAGATCTAGCCTACAACTTTAGTGCTGCAGATATTTCCTGCAAATCCTGTTCTGGATATTACCAACCACCCCAGGTAGTAACAAACCCTGTAGTGCAGGCAACAGTCCCTCCCTTGCCTGCACCCAAGCACAAACCTATGACACCTAAACACCAAGCAACTACGAAGTCCATTCTTCATATACCTGAAACATCTGTGACCACAAGGCGTCCACCGACCGGTAACGGACATCAGAAAGTACCAACGATTTCGACTGAAAGTAAGATATACATAAAAAGTAAAATGCAAATCAGTGAGTTTTATATAGAATGTGATCTTGCTTGCTTTGACTGCAGTGCAGAATAGACAGTGTGATTGTGGTGTGATTGAATATGTTCCTCATGAAATATTAATCCCCTAGCTTGCAGGTTAGTGGTTTTGTGTGTGGTTTGGGTGCAGCAGCTATATATATACATGGTACAGAAACAAATACCTCCCTCCCTCCCTCACCCAAAACCACATAAATGAATCTATGTACCTACTCCTTAAAGGCATTTAAGACTCGCCCCAAACCACGTGCCGCCCTCTGAAAAAAGTTAACTTTCCGTTGCTTGCAAGTGAAGTTTTTTTTGTCACTATAAAATGCAGACAGTAATGAAACGTGATACCTTGTTATCTTTTATCTGCACCTGAGATGTTCATCGGCTGCTATGTACACTGTGTAATGGGTATTGACCGTTGCTGCATGAATTGACTGTGCACTAGTGTGTATTTTCTGGGTTTGATGGTGGTGTCGAACACTTCTGTTACACCCCATTCAAAACTTGGTCAGATTACCGGCATCAGACCTTTCTTTGTAACAAATTTGTCAGTTCAGTCCAGTTTGAAGCAGTTTGCTATGCATTGCGTATTTGGTTGAATACCTATAATATGTTGAAGCAGAACCGATCCATTACTGAGAGCTCCAAAATATTGTGTGCCATAATTGGGAAAGACTTAAAGCCTCTACCCATTGTATCCTCACTCGGACATGTTGGCATTTCAGCCAGTCACATGTGCATTGTTCGCCAATAAATATCACAACTTGTTTACTGCATGTGTTTTCAAATCCTAGCTATAGCTAAAGTTGTATATAAAAGTATGTATTTCAGACAAAATTCCATATTTAAATAGGTGTCAGTCCAAGGAAGGTTAAAAAAACAAGGCACATTGTTTGTGATGACAGAATCATGCAAACTACAAATTTATAATAAAAAAGTGTCCTCAGTTGTTTTTACTTAAAAATGGACGTTTTCATTTTTGCTTCAAACAGAGCCTTCATGTGCCACTACGTATTGCAGGTACAATGCCGTCTGCAGGGAGGAGCCAGAGGTTGGTCCCATCTGTTCCTGTGATTTCTCATGTTCGGAACGGTTGGATCCAGTCTGTGATAACCTTGGGGTCACCCATGTCAACGAGTGCTCCCTGAAACACGAAAGCTGCCTCAGCGAGGTTAATCTTAGGGTTGTATACAGAAGAGCATGTGACAGTCAGTATATGTTTCTTTACCAAACTTGTAAAACATATTGTATGAAAGGTTAAAGTCCATTACTAATAGATGTCCTACAGCTTTCAGGATGGGGGAGGGAGGGGTGGGGGTGGGAGGGAGGGATGAGGGGGGTGGGAGGTCCCATTCTGGCACCAAATGATAGTTGCATACATATGATCATAATTAAAAAGTTAAGAAAATATATATATATTTTTTTTGACCTTGCTTTGCATTAGGGAAACAGTCCCCTTACAGCGAAGTTGCATTTCCAACCCGACCTCAAGCGGGGGAGCTCGGGTTGGGCTTATCTCGAGCTTCAGCTCTGCTTACACCACTTATCTTAACCCTATCACACGGACCAACGAACATGCGGTTTGCTCGCGGCATTAGCTAGTGTGTCAGCTATATGCAAGTGATCAACAGATCAACGTTGTTCACAGGCATGCACAGCTATATCTACAGGCGTACATACAGTACTCGCGACATATGATCGTATGAAGTGTATTCCGTGTCTTAGTTCCCTTTAGCTGCCGGTTCGGATTTTCGTGATTTTTATTCACCGGTTCCTGATTTTTCCACGTCTGGCTTGCCTTTAATACATAACACCAGACGACCGCTAATTTTCATAACCGACGCTTGGAAATTTCCCAAACGTTACTACATCCAAACCTGAGATTTTCATGTGCCCCGAATCCATAGCTGTCGCATTAGGCCTAACGCTATGTTGTAACATTGAGAAACCGGCCTCTGAATACGGTCTATATTTTTGTTCAAATTAATGCTGCACAAGTAAATGCAATTTTTTATTATTAGAAACATCATTGGAGTTGTTTTTAGTTCTTATCATTCCTTTATATCAATCTGGAAACGTTAAAGAGTAATCCTACACTAGTTACGTTGTCACTATTTACTTAGTTTGATTGGCTTAAGCATAAATTTCTAATTGAGCTTGAATGGAGTTAATAATAGTGACGAACAAGGATGTTAAACACTAAAGTTCGGCATATTTTTTATTTGTTCATAAACGGAATTATATTGAACATAAGTACAAAATAACGTCGGAGTGTAAGAATTAGGTATTAAAATTAACATTTTGGTAAAGATTGAAGATGGATGATTTGTTTGAGATACTTTTTGAGATGGAAAGTTTGGGTAACTATTCTTGGCGCTTTTCGGGCCATTAACACATCTAGTAGGTTAGGCCATTCGCTATTCATAAACACATGGTTACTTGGTACGGACAATCGTCATCTTTTTTATCTTTGGAATTTTTTTTTTGAAAATCCTTCTTCTTTTTCTTTTTCCGCGAAACTCCTGAGGTGGTTTAGTAGGGGCCTATACATACACAAGGATACCTACAAGCCTTTGTTACATGCATGAGAAGAGTTGCATTAAGTGCAATGTACCAATTTTGAGGGAAGATAGGCTATTTCATTACTAGGGTTGTGCGGGATCCCGGTAGTCAAGTGAATACCGGCATCCCGGTCCCGGCTTTGACTAACCCCGATCACAGTGCAATGTGTAACTACTACCGGTATTGGGAAAACAACTGGTTATTACATTCGTTTCGGTATCATTCCCGGGAATCCAGGACATAATAAAAATATCTACGTGTTACTATTTAAATTAAAGAAAAGAAAACACGTTTATTTCTGGTTCCTGTGTTCTTAGTTTGAATAATATCTTATCAGTTTACGCACTGGCCTAGACATATTAACGAATCAACTTTTCACGTAGTAATTTGGACCTATAGCCTACACCAAATATCGAACGTTAGTGAACTCAGCATGTTACGAGACCTCAAAGTTATTCAGAAATTTTCGTTATTTATTCTTCCTTCAAACGATGATTGTGAAGGTTCCCATGTACAAAATCTCACCCTTATGCATTTCACCACATTTTGTGATAATAATTTTAACGATTTAATAATTTTTTATCCAAAACCGAAGGGAGCATATCAAATTAAATCCATCTTCGCACGGGACTGTATATTATTATAGCCTAGGGTACGGTACTGTTACACACTGCTGTTCGGTACTTGAGAGTTGATGCTGTAATGAAATGGATTCGTTTATTAGTGCGGGGGGGGGGAGGGGGTTCCACGATGTCATTTCTAGTTATCTTTCGCTACTTTTTTATTTTTAAGAACTTTTGTACGAAGATTGATATTGTACGTATTGAAAGTATATTTTCTGGAGTAAACAACAGCCGATTAACGATATAAATAAATCTGTACTATTCTTATATATGTAGTTTATAATCCCGTATTTATGTAGCCCCTAAGTTACATTATTGTTGTCTGAAGTTCCAAACAGGTGGGGACTTTGTTGATAGTTAAAAAATTTTCATTGTGAACTTTTAAACTTAAAGTATTAGTAGTAAGTCGAGTCCTGTCTTTCCGACATGCTTAGTGATTCCCGTTAAATTAAATTGAATTTAGGTAAAAATTCATGCAAACTAGGTAGGCATCGGCCGATCCTAATGCTAAGCCTACATCGAAAGTTACGCCGTATACACCTCGCAAGAAAACCACGATAACCTTGAATGAAAAAACAATATTTTGCACTTGAAGATTTGTCTTAACCCAAAATGCAATGATAAGGTCTAGACTCAGTACTTCTTGATACATTGAGTTTCCAATTACTAGTCAAAAACATTTTCTGGAGAAAAAAAACGTATTGATGATTAGATAAGTGCTTCCTCACAATCAACGAGCCGCCCCGAAATTCGCTCCCCTTACGTAAAACTTCTATATATATTACACGTGGAAAAACACGAGTTTTTACACACATAATTCCCATTGACATTGGTCACGGAACATAAGTAGGTCATCGACATTCGAACTTGGCAACTTGCCCAAGTTCATCGCACCATGGGAACGACCCAACAGATTGAACATTATGTTACATTTTCCCGCCATCTGGACGCCGATTGTAAATTTTGGTGTAATATGCAAATTATGAATGGTACTGCCCTTGGTTAAAACTTAAAACTATTGCGACACATACAAATTTTGGGAAACTGTTGTATAGAAGAAACTTTTGTATCAAATGTAAAGTACTGTATGGTAGGCCCACTATAATTTATAAAAGACGGTTTTCCTCAGGTGATAAGGAAAAGGGATGTTTCGGTGAACTCGATCTCTTTGTATAGTACTTGGATACTTAAAATGACCATGCTGTACATGCAGCTTCTATTTCTCTTTAAGTAAGCTCTACTTAGCATTGTTATATGTTGTGGATCTTTATTGGAATAAATACGAAATGTATTTTTTGACGCCAGTATTTAACGGTAGGCCTAAGCATTTCTTAAATTGTTGACTGAGCTTCAAAATCCATTTTCAAAAAGTCTGTTTTCATGAAGGTTTTGTAAAATCGACATATTACTAGGGTAGGAAAATATTAACGAAAGTTGTTCTATTATACAAATAAAATACATGTTTCTCGTACTGAGATCTGAAGGGAAAAAACGGGCGGCTATCGTTCTTTTTTTATGCGCTTATACTAGTTTGGAATATGTGGCAACCTTCACGTGATTTCAGAAATGGCTCTTGTTCTTGGAAAAATGACTCCCAGTCATTATTCATTTTCTTATATTAATGTTCTTATTATTATTGTATATTATTATATTTTTCATTTCACTATTGGTTATGATACTTCAGGTCCTCGGGAGAAGTTAGCTTTACGCTAACCGAGTTAAATATACAGAGATTTGATCACGGGTGCCAATTTGTATCTACGGATCCCCTTATAACATTCAATGCTAACAGCATCCTCCTATTCTTATGAGGCGAATAGCACATAATATCAATAGGATGGTCGGAGGGAGGTACCTTAGATTATGAAATTGTGTTGCGGGCGCTGAGCGAGTGTATGGAAGGCCCGAATGCCCGACATTTTTCATTTATTCGCATTTTTATCCAGGGTTGCTTATTCAGCAAAAGCTGATTTCCAATAAGGCCCTGCATTTTACATTCAACGTTATACATAAAAAGTAAAACATAGCAATACAAAAACAATTAAATGTACAGATACAAAACAATTAACGCTGTAAAGTGGAGACAACTACAAAAAAAATGTAAATAAAAGAATTATCAAAAATTGGGCTTGCAAATAATAACTGGAAAGTTTTGGAAACCAACACTATGCTAGTTATTTCAACATGCGCGTTGAAACTTTCGATACCCAAGAGCTGATATAATGTAATAGCTGAACAAAGCCCAGGAAGCAATATAAAAAAAAATATTGTAAAAAACAGCAAATAAGATTCATAATGCAAAAGTTATCATTGTAATCACTCTTTGGTGAAAGGATTAGTGTGCCTACGACATGAAATTGAAACACAGTAGAAGACTTTCAGTTTATCTCAAATAGTTTTCCATCCAGTTCACATGCATCATGGACTCGCAATAACATAAAGAATATAATTTTGCCCTTCAGCTATGTATTTGCCAGGCATAAAGCTGACACATCAACCTTTTGTTTAACTGCCTTTATATGAGCAGATACAAGAAAACGGACTGAGAAAGATTGTATTTTAACAGAGTCGGTGTTGTTTCACAAGGGCGTAGGAACCGGGGGGCTGGGGGTGCCAGCCCCCCCGCACCCCCCTGTGAAAGATATGGAGGGGCGGAAGTATCATTCCGCCCCCCTCCCCCCGCTTCGCTTTTCTGTCATCCTAAATCTGTGTTATTATTTATATATTACATAGAAACATAGTTACAAGATAGTTGAGGTCTTGACATGTACAGAGATGAGTTTTAAATGCAAGTCTTCCACTCAACACAGTACACGTTAAGAAGTCAATATCATTTCAGCTATACACTCTATACTGTCTTGATTGCTCATTGAAGTGCATATAATCCCTTATGTCCTGTGAAACTGGTTTAATTAAATTAGTTCGCATAAGCGATCTTGTGGTCATTCTTGTCTTGCTCATCTTACAAAACCTGCTCAACCATGTGTGGTATAGCCAGATAAGCAGCCACTTTGCAACAATTCAAGTGGAAAATTTTGCACCTTCGGTGTAAGGGGACTGTTTCCCTAATGGTGTGTGTTCATTCCTTTCGTTTTATTGATGTTTCCTAGCACACTAGCTGCTATTTTGACTGCCACTTATGGCTGTTGGGAGGGGAGAGGGAGGTTTAAATGATATTTAATACACTACACATTTTGTTGTCATGTCCCTGAATACTCTAGTACTTAATTGAGGATGCAAAAATCTGTTCAGTATTGCCACCAAATATGCTGGAAAGTCATTTAATTGTCACCGATGCTCAAACTGTGACAAGCAATGAACTACAAATCCTCCAAAGCAAAGAATCACTGAAAAAAGGTAATTTGTCTATTTGAAACTTATCTGCAACTTCAACACTCTTGAATGTTATATTCCTACAGCCATGCAGAGCTGGATTTCCTATTTAACCAAATCCAGTCTTGTTTTTATCTAAAGATATATTTAGTGAAATGTATCTAATAAGCTATGCCCCTCCCCCCAGGCCTTGTTTTTGTAGTTGAACATCAGGGCCCCTTCAATTGGGCACCCTGGATCCAGACCCATATGGCCCAATGGTAAATGCAGCCCTGCCTCAGGTTCTGGCTATTCTCAAGTACAAGAAACATATACATGCATCCTACACATAGAACATTCTGTGCAGTTATGCAGTCATTGTAGCAAAGACTGACTCGATCTGAAAACTGACATTTTTTTTGTAACACTTATAATAAAAAAAAATTCTCGCGGTATTTTCAGACTTTGTATTTGAGAAATGAATTTACACCTGAAGTCACTTATTTGGACTATATTGATAAGTATTTGGGGTATTCGAAAATTGGTGCACTGTGTTGGACTATTTTCTTCTATCTAAGCTGCATGACCTCCAGCTATAAGGCAACCCAGGATGTACGTTCCACGCATATAGCTACCAGTTAGTGGGTTGACTGCCAATGTGGCATGCTTTATACATTTTGGAAATAATCTGATTTTGAAAGCCAAATTATTCCTCATTTTTTTTTTTTTTGACCAGAGCCAAGAGAACCTTCTTTGCCAAAGTCGACAAAGATGCCACTGGGTACTCTCTCCCCGCCGAGAAGCAGCCAACTCGACAAGAATTCACCTCAAGAGGGTTATGACCCCTGTGAGAAGCACAGCTGCCGGCCTCCAGCTGCGAAGCCAATCTTACGGAACACAGCGACGGTCTACGTCGTGTTCGGCCTCAGTCGGCTGGACAGAGGGACCGTGTCCCATCATACAATTCTAAGTGATTCTAAGGTATGTATAGTTTATTCACAAGGTTTAGTCAAGGCCATATAGGTGGCATATATCAATGAATAAAGCTTTTCGTTATCCTTCATTATTTTTACACCCCAACGATTTGAAATGCGTTTGGGTATGACTCGAACGTTACCTATGAATTTTGTTGTATTAAAATACATTGATAAATTGATATTCCCATGTGTTTCGTCGTGAAAGAATATTAAAAAAAGGTGTAAAAGTAAGTTGGCCTGACGTTTCGATCCTAGCAGCATGTTCTTCAGAGGCTTTTTTTTTTTCTTTTTTTTTTAGCCTCTGAAGAAGATCCTGCTAGGATCGAAACGTCAGGCCAACTTACTTTTACACATTCTATCACACAAGCTCTCTAGTGGATTAGCAGTTTGCTAACAGTTTTATATTATTTTGAAAGAGTAAAAAATTAAAATATTGGATTTGCATGCCGAGTGTGAGGAGAAACAAAAACTAATTTCAGTATGCATGTCTGCAATGACTTCACACTTGTCTAGCTTCACAGTTAATAATTGGCAAAAAGCATTACTTACCTCTGTTATGTGTGAATGATAACTTTCTCCTTTAAATATTCTTCTATGACTCTTGATCAATGGGGGTGCTCTCCAATGTTGCCCAACATAAATAGAGGGCGCTGTCATTATTGGTCCCACGTGTTTTCACAAATGTTGATTAGCTGGCGCTTTCTGACTGGGATCCATATATGCACCACACGATAGGATCACCACCAGTAGGCCTATTATTTGTTATTAATTTCGTTCTTAATTATTTTAAGGAGAGATCTTTTGAAAGATATTTTTGAAGTTTCAATTAAAGTTAAACAATGTGTTTTAAGATCTGCCATGACTCGTGTTTTCTAATGCATTATTTTGTTCGGCCAAACTGCATGATTGGTACTTCGAAACTAGTTATGCACCTAGCACGTCTGTATGCTAGTTCCTCTGGTATGTCGTATGCTTTTGAGCCCTTACATGTAATCCTGTTTCTTTGTGTCAGAGATCTGTCCAAAATCATCGTAGATCAGGACCGATAGAATGGCACCCTCTGCAAAAAAAAGGACAAAAAAAGACAAAAATAAAAGTAAAAATAAAAAACACTGGAGAACCATATTGACAGGTCAAATATTAAACCACACCCAGTCAGTGACATGCATGAATTACAGGTAAATATTCATCTCTTAGCTTTCGGTGTGAATAACAAATTAACGTTTATCTCCTCATAGGGAACGGTTTATTATAACAAAGACTTCGATGTGATGAGAACAGACACACTGAGGGCGCTGTGTAAAATTTGCCACCATCTAGCCAATCGGGTGGATTTGGTGAAGCCAGGTGGTGCAGAATGCTTTCCAAGATGTAAATCTATTAATTTTCTTCTTTTTGTTAATTTTTGATATACTCAGGTACCTATTATTGAGCTTGAGATGAGGGGGGGGTGGAAGAGGGGAGGGGTGAATAGGGAGGGGGTGGAGGGAGGAAGGGATGGAGAGAGGAGGGGTGGGAGGGGGATGGGATGGGGTGACAAAAGTCATATCAGTTTTTTTGTTCAAAAGTGTAGAAACTATACCAGCAAAAAAATGTTGCTCTGAATATTGTTGCGGGTGTGGGTGGGGGTGGGGGGGGTGGTGCCATACCACATTATGTGGTGGTTCCAGATACTTGAATGATTCGTACTGATGATTCTTTGTACTCATCCAGTTGTAGATAAATGTGTTCCATTAAGGAAGGAGAACTGAGGGACTGGATAAATATAATTGCACTACAGTATATATATACTTTGTTTACAAACATTTCCCTCAGAATGTTTATGGTACTAATGTCGGTCACAAAATGCAACTGCAACAACAAGGTGGCCCAAAACAGGCAGTAAAATTCAAAGGAAGGGGGATAATGCAAAAGGGATGAAATTTTGCATACCAATTTTTACATCAAATTGACCAAATAAGGCAGGAAAAGAATAATTTTCTTGATAGAAAAATGAAGAGCTTCCAGGAATCTGTTTGTCACCTGCATTAATACTAACCTAGACTCCTAAAGATAACAACTTTGGGGACAATGTTGGCACTGATTTTTTTCCCCTCCCACACCGCTCTCCGTACATATCCTGTGTTGAGTCTATATGTTGACCTAATATATGTTTCTTTTTTTCCACTTTTGTTTTAAATCTGCAGCTCTGGAACCGTATCTAGAACTATTGGCAGAGACAGTTCCTGAATGTCAGAACCTCCCAAAACCCAACTATGTCAAGGATCAGAAGGCTCTAAGTCACGCCAGATTACACGATAATAGAGTCCTTTGGTTTACAATGGCATTTGAATCGGTAATTATACTGTTTCTTTTAAGAATGAAAACACAAATTTTCGGCTGGATATGTTGGTGAGGGTTTTATTAAAGAATTGGCACTAATTTTCGTCTTGATATGTTGTTGAGGGTTTTATTAAAGAATTGGCACTAATCTCGTTTTGATATGTTGTTGAGGGTTTTATTAAAGAATTGGCACTAATCTCGTCTTGGTATTTTGTGGAGGGTTTTATTAAAGAATTGGCACTAATCTCGTCTTGGTATGTTGTGGAGGGTTTAATTAAAAGTTGGCACAAATTTTCGTCTTGATATGTTAATTGTGGAGGGTTTTATTAAAGAATTGGCACAAATTTTCGTCTTGATATGTTGAAGAGGGTTTTGTTAATGAATTGGCACAAATTTTCGTCTTGATGTTTTGTTGGGGGTTTTATTAAAGAATTGGCACTAATTCTCATCTTGATATGTTAATTGTGGGGGATTTATTAAAGAAATGGCACTAAGTTTTGTCTTGATATGTTGTTGAGGGTTTTATTAAAGAAATGGCACTAAGTTTTGTCTTGATATGTTGTGGAGGGTTTTATTAAAGAATTGGCACTAATTTTCATCTTGATATATTGTTGGGGTTTTATTAAAAAATTGGCACTAATTTTCTTCTTGAAATGTTGTTGAGGGTTTTATTAAAGAATTGGCACTAATTTTTGTCTTTTTAAGTTGTGGAGGGATTTATTAAAGAATTGGCACTAATTTTTGTCTTGATATGTTGTTGGGAATTTTATTAAAGAATTGGCACTAATTTTGTCTTGATATGTTTTGGGGGTTTTATTGAAGAATTGGCACTAATTTTGGTCTTGATATGTTGTTAATGGCACTATTTTTCGTCTTGATATGTTGTTGGGGGTTTTATTAAAGAATTGGCACTATTTTTCGTCTCGATATGCTGAAGAGGGTTACATTAATGAATAGGCACAAAGTTTTATTTGATGTGTTGTTGATGGGTTTTATCAAAGTATAGGCATTCATTTGTATCTTGGTATGGTGATGAATTGTGATATTCATTGTATTTTGCCTGTTTATTTGAGGCAATAAACTTGAAGGATATTGAATAAAAAACAAATACAAAAATATTAAAAGTAATTAGCACAACCTTGGTTGTAGACTTTAATTGGTTGTAGACCATCGTTTTACATCTCAACCACTCAATCTCAACCATCTCAATCATCTCAACCCCCCTCCTTTTAAAATGAACAGATCCGTCGTAAATTGTCCTTAAAGGTTTATTGCACATCCCCTTTACAATAAACTAATCTTAAACAACTAAAAATGAAAAGGACATACATAGATAGTTTTGCCGTTATCCTTAATTCAAACCATTTTCATCCATGCATACCTATTTTCTTCTTTATAGGTTAATTTCTACTTTCTTCTATGTCGTTCAAATCATGAATTTTGAGGAGCAAATTTTTGCAAACGATAAAACTTTCTTCCTCATTCGGTCGTAGAACATCTTCGAAGGTAAATCGTCCTTCGATGCGTATCAAGATTTCACATCCTGGGACAGGGTCATTCAGGATATGTTGGCTAACCTCACTTCAGAAGAGAGAATTGGATTGGACACTGTCTTTCAGACTTGCGACTACTGGCAACAGGTCTTCATGGAGATCGTCGGAGTGACTAGCGCCATCTATGGTCTGGTGTTTTCTCTGATGGTTTGTGCTGTATCTGTGGTTGTGTTCACCGGCCACATTGGAATCGCAATGATTGCTCTGGTAACCATTTTAGGTGAGCTATAGAAAGAAATATCTTTTACATATTACAAATAATTAAAAATCAAGGGTACTTACGAACAAAAGTTATATTGGCTTGTAAACTATAGCTTGGTGGTGGGAAAACATTTAGATGAAGGGTAGGGGTGGGGTGGGGGTTATGGAGTGGGAGACAGTGTTTGATTGTGCCAAAACTGCTTTTCAGAATATTTTTTTCCATTGTGGTTGATATTCAGACAAGTTTTTTTGTTGTTGTAGAATTTGGATGTAATTTACTCTTTTACTCCTCTAATTAAGGACTTCTTGGTGGTTTGTATATAAATTGTCACAGATTTTGCATCTAAATGAGGGTTGCCCACCCACACCTTAAAATACCCCCATCTCCAGTGTCACCTGCCCCCCCCCCCTTACAATCCACTAGCCCTCAACCTATACTAGTTCTGATTATTTTGAAGCCCGGATACCCGGAAAATTCTGTACTTGTACTAAAAATTGCTCACATTATATTAACTACATAGCTTTATGTCATGACTTTTTTCACACAGGCTAAATTTTTATATGGTTTTACATTTTATCTGGTTTCATATTTTATGTTTATATATGTTTTATATATGTTTTATATTTTATGTTTTATATTTTATCTGGCAACATTTCATTATTACAGCATTACAACATTTGATCTGGTTTTATATTTTATGTTTATATGTTTTATATTTGTATATGTTTTATGTTTGATATTTTATATCTTATCTGGCAACATTTCGTTATTACAGCATTACAACATTTGATCTGGTTTTACATTTGATCTGGTTTTATATTTTATGTTTATATATGTTTTATATTTGTATATGTTTTATATTTTATATCTTATCTGGCAACATTTCATTATTACAGCATTACAACATTTGATCTGGTTTTATATTTTATGTTTATATATGTTTTATATTTGTATATGTTTTATATTTCATATTTTATCTGGCAACATTTCATTATGACAGCATTACAACATTTGATCTGGTTTTACCTATAATCTGTATATAGGTATCATGCTGGTGGTGATCAGTACCTTCTACCTTCTCGGCTGGCAGTTGGGGGCGGTAGAGGCAGTATCTCTCTCAATCCTAGTGGGCTCGTCCGTAGACTACTGCATTCATCTCATCGAAGGATTTCTCACATCCAAGGATCTAGCGCCCTCGAGTCTTACCGTGAGTGTCGTATATATTCCCTCATTTGAGATTCTGCATCTGACTAATACCTATGAAGGAGAAAATTATATGATCTCATATTTCATCCTGACAAAGACTTTGGAGGTTTAAAATTGTTAGGTCTTGTTAGGTTTGTTTTGGTTTTGTTTGTTGTAAGGTTTTGTTAGGTTTTGAGGAATTTCATATGATAGGGTAATTATCAAGAAAGCTGGTTTTAGATTTACTGCTGAAAACGTATTGGCAGAAACTTTTATGTGAGATCATTTACATATATGCAAGAGACACCATCGTGATTGGCTGAAACAATTTGAATGTTCATACTATCAGGTGAGAAAATTTAATGAAATTGAGTACACCGTAATACAGGCAGTCAGTTGAGGCTGTGTTCTGAAGCTAATACCACTCTATACTGTCCTCCCATATCATGCTTCAAAGCACTCATATTGACAGTATATGAACAGTGCCTAACCTGAATCTGATAGAAACATGATATTCATTCTGGCAGTACAATTAAGTGCTGTGAAGCGGGACATGAAAGAACATTAATTATAGTAATACTTGTCCCAACTGGGTTATACAGAATATTGTTACAAGTTAAAAACATGACCTTGTTCTGTATAATTTTATTAAATTTATGAAACATAATTGATGAATTGAATTAAACATGATTTATAAAACAGCATCCGTGTCTAATTCTTCACAAATTGACTTTTGGCTGCAGGGGTCGAAACTTCGTCAGTGGAAGACCAAGCATGCGGTCAGTACCATCGGCGTATCCATACTCAGCAGCGCGATCACCACAATCACTGCCTCCATACCACTCTGCTTCACCACCATCCAATTATTCTCAAAGTTTGGCAAAATAGTCGCCATCAACACTCTGGTGGCGATCTTTTACACCTTGACTGTGTGTACAGCTCTTCTCTCTACGTGTGCCCCCAGCAGGTACAGCTGGAACAAGAAGTGGCTGGTGTTGAGTCTATTAATTTTAGCTGTGTTTTTCGGGGGAATCACTGGCATCTTGTACCTTCTGCACCTAAGTGGAGCACCGATACCTGGTCCCTCTAGCGGGACCTTATTTTGATCATGGCAGAAACAGTTTGTCCCCGCAGGTCCAACTGGTTTGTCTGGGTTCGACTGGGAGTCCTAGGTCGGTTCGATCAAACCTTGCAATGATGGCGGCGTTACCATGGAACCCCAGGTCCCATTGGTGGATTTTGTATGATGATTGTATCCCTTTCTGTTGAACCTATTTCTTCTATGGTGATACTGTTACAGTCCAAAGTTCTTTCGTGAGCCTGATTTCGATCATCTTGAAACCAGAGTGCCTGCAGTAAACCTTTATATTTCTAGCCAATTCATATTCTTTCACATGTCAGAGGGAAAAGTGATCGCATTTTTGCAATAAAAATGACAAGACATATTAAAAATTTGTGAAAAGCTTGGAAGTAAGTGAATAACTCAATGATCGAGAATTACATCTACGACTTTAATTCACCGTTTTACGCGTGCAGGATGTGTGGTAAATGGTAGGCCACTTTCACTTAAAAACAGGAAGCAGTAGCAAAGGAATACTTTGGTCAGTGTCGGGTTATGGCACCTAGGGTCCCGCCAATTTTGGGGCCCTGTGTGTAGGTAAACTTCCTGCAAGTTAACAAGAGGCTTCCTGTATTGGGCAGATAGGTTCACACTTGTGTCAGGTGCCAATAATGGATCTACATTCCCCAATCATTAGACGAAATACATCGAGGTTCCAGGACATCACTGATGACTTTGCAAAAGTGAATTCCAGAAAATGGTTAAATTTAATGGATATGTCATCATTCATTGGGGGTCAGGGCCCCAAAACAAAAATGGCCTATCAGCCCTCGATTAGTCTAATCCGGGCCTGGTATCGTTAACTTATTAGTTACATCCATCACATCATGTGTTTCTCTTTCTTGAAGTTGATACCAATGTTTCATTATTTCTGGACCTGGACCGGTGTGAGATGTGGGTGGGGGGGGGGGTGGGGTGGGCAGGAGTACAGTGGTGTGGAAATGCTGTTGGTACCAAAGGCCACATTGCTTTTTTCGTATTGTGTCAGTCTTCATGAATTGTTGCGCATCTCTTTCCTCCAATGAATGCTGCTAGTGTCATTTGTTAGATGTAAATCATCGCCGCAGTGTAGTCAGATTTTAAAAGAACAGTTTTGTAAACAGATGGTATACTTATTTTGCTAAATTTTTACACCTACCTACTATCGTCATGGTTATGGGTTAGTGGCAATTAATAGTGCAAATATACTGCAAAATTCAAAATAAGAAAATATGAAATATGTATAATAAATAGAGCCTCTTATATGTGATTTGTATTGGAATGTGTATTTTTATGATAATGGGTTGAAAACATACCATGAATTGGGGGTTTCTTAATGATGACATATGTATGTTACTTTCTGCAATTTTAAAAGTTTCTATAAAATCCCCATGCCTTTCATAGTACTGTAAATGTCTTATTTGTGAATTTGAGGGGTGGGGGAAAGTTTCTTAACACTCTCTGAGCCATTACAGAAAATAATAATTATGCAATTTATGATATATATATATATATATATATATAATTCGTCTATTAATATATATGGCAAAGTACGCAATGTAAATATAATGTTTTGAAAATGGAGTATTTTTGAGTAATTAATCATTCCTTGTGAGATAATACAACAAACTAAATATGTGGCAACACATTTGAATTTTAATACCATGTTATATTTGGAATTGTGCATTTCATTGGAAATTTTGTTATATGCAATATGGGCACTATCAAATATTGAATTATGTATAGAGGTTTAGACATGAACACTGTCTTTGCATAAAGACATGTATATGCATCTGAAAAATACAGTGGAACATTAACGAAAATTTTCTATTGCAGTTGTCGTATTTTCTTTCTTCTTTCAAAGGTCAGATGCATCAAGACATAATAGAATGCCAAATTTATGAATAGTTAGTTGAAAGAAAAAAAAATAAAAGAACAACGTTTTAATGACACAAAAACGAAATTAACACCAAGAAGTCAAATTCGAAATATCTTATTTATCTATTTACAGCTTTCAAAATAAGATGAAATATATTATACAAATTTCTTGCAAAAAAACAGGAAAATGGATGAAAGTTAATTTAACTATATAAATATGATCCATGTCATCAATGTATCACTAGTTACAGTCATGGAAAAGATTACAGAGAATATTTTAAAGGTCATTGTCG
This sequence comes from Apostichopus japonicus, assembly GCF_037975245.1. Taxonomy (NCBI): domain Eukaryota; kingdom Metazoa; phylum Echinodermata; class Holothuroidea; order Aspidochirotida; family Stichopodidae; genus Apostichopus; species Apostichopus japonicus. The sequence goes on along the minus strand of NC_092571.1, from coordinate 7,887,451 downwards.
GTATCGCCTCCAGGTATGCTAGAAAAATCAAATAATGGCCATTTCAAATACTAAAAATATGCTATTAGCCCACCACTTTTCATACTAGCGACCATAAACATAAGAATAATTTTTTTTTTAAAGTCATTCTAAAATACTTCCTAACATGCTTCCTTCAATATGTCCTAAAATGCTTCCTAGCATAGGTCCTGAAAATAATTCTTACAAATACATCATAAAATGCCTCCACATACATGCCCTAAAATACATCCTAAAATACAACCTCAGTATTACTACTGGTTTACTGATGAACTTTAACAAACTTCCTATGCTACAGTTAATATAATAAACTTCTAATTCATGTGATGTATGTTAATAACATTTTGTGATAAACAACTTACATTTTATAAAGTAACTTTCTTTTCCTTCAATATTTATTGTATGCAGAAGACTAGCATTTCAATGAATATGCGGTTGTGCATGTGTGAATGTACGTGCAAAGAATTCTATCGTTATTAGTGGAAGTCAAAACCCAAATGTAAATACATTATCTGATAACTCTATTTTCTTAATTTCTGTAAATAATATGATGATGTCAATTTTCATATCTTTGTCACTTGTCCTCCTCTGTTTCCACATCCGGTCCAAAGAACGGCGTCCAGTAGTAATGTCTCCTCAAACCGTGGTTCAATTCGGAGAGATAAACTCGCCCGTCCACGGTGTAAGGGTTCACGTCGGTTAGCTTTGGGTCGAGTCTACCACTCTTAACAAGATCATTGAAAGCCTAGGATAAATAATATACAAAAAAAAAAAAAAGAAGTTAGATATTCATTTTCAGTGCATGTAAGCAGACTTTCACTTGTACAGAAGAGAAAAACAACACAAAATTAAAACAAAAATAGCTGAAAAGTGACTGACTGACTGACAGCGTGACTGACTGACTGACAGCTTGACTGACTGACTGATTGAAAACCTCAGTGAATCATCTTTATTATGATTACTAACACATAGTCAAAGTCAAATTCATCTTTTAGTTTTAAATATCTCTTATGTTGAAGAGAATTAGAATATTACATTTTGGACAAGTTTCGTTCTAATACTACTACTAATTCTGACAGTTCAAGAAACATCCTGATAAATTGACGATTAAATGTTACTTATATCATTGCTTCTTTTCCAAAAAAAACTTACCACACAGGCATCTTCTTCCAAATTGTTTCCCCAGATGAAGACACTTTTGAAATTTCCTTTCATTTCCATTGCCTTGGCGACAGCACACAGACCAGTCCCATTGATAGAATTATGACCAATCACAAGCCTAGAGACAGAACAAATCATGAATAAACAGATTAGTACGGCAAGACCTGGACTATTCAAATCTCTATCACATTTTGCGACATATATCCTCATATTTCGTTTTTCACATTATTATTTAACAATGACTTACAAACAGTCAATTATAAAGTTTAGAAGATCAGACTTATTCTGCAATTTCATGGAGTTTTTAATAGTATCAAATAGTCATGCAAAAAATAAAAAATAAAAGTAAAAAAATAAAATAATCTTTGAACAAACTAAAGATACTTTTTCATGCTACATAGCACCTTACCTACATCTTACATTCTACAAAATAATTATTAGCTCAATACAGAAGACTTTGATTTCTCTTGAATTCCCATCCCTGTCTACATCTTGTCAAATGAAATTGGGAGGTTTTGATCCCTGGGAGGATGTGATCCCTGGGAGGATGTGATCCCTGGGAGGATGTGATCCCTGGGAGGATGTGATCCCCGGGAGGATGTGATCCCTGGTTAAATTGTATGCAAGTAACACTAGCTTCCGAATTGAACTCCCCATCAAAGAAATGGCTCACAAAGGGATCGCTTGCTTAGGAATGGTTAGATAGCTCAGTTGGCACTGCACACAACTTTTTATTTTCTAAGGTTAAAGTAAAAGATTTCTTAGCTCTTTTCAAATTTGGTTATAACTTTTCCATATCTGTTTACCATTCTACATTCACTTTACATAGCACTTATGAGAGATGGATTACGTTCATAAGGAAAAGAAGCACATAGGAGTGTTAACTCAGTGGTTAACGCCGGTGCCTTCCAATCATAAGGTCCCTGGTCGGAGTCACTCCAAGATTAATGTATGTCATCCAGTTACAGAGTTGTTTACAATTCATAATCATGGACGTTAAATATGAATCTAAGAGACTGACTTTGGTCAGCTTGCGGCTTTGATAAGCCAATGATGGCTTCTTCGCGAGTTCCTGCTTGCAGGAGGATCTAAAACACATACATACATTGTTACTTACGTTGTGAGATGGGTGTTTGCATTTGCGATGGCGTCGCTTAAGAACATCGCGCCGTCATCTTCGATGCGGTTGGAGCTCAAATCTAGAACTTCTAATGGTGTATTTTGTCGGAGGATCTTGGAAATACTTTTAGCGCCGTCTCTTGCTATTCTGTTACTGCAAGAGCAAAAGAGAACATGTCAATTTTCCCAATAATTATCAGAAATAAGTTTTAATACAGACATGTATTAATTTTTGTACAAAGTTCTTTTTGTACAAAGTACAAAGTCATGTACAAAGTTTTAATACAGACATGTAATCATATATCCATGTCACTGGAAAGTCAAATCATAAAAAAACTCCCTCAATATAATAGCAGTCGAAAGAGACAGTTTTGGCTGTTTTATTTACTATGCTATTTGAGATCTTAGGAACAAAACATTCTGAAATGTATTTTAATATAATGTGGTAGAACCATACTCTTCCCATTGGTGGATCCAGTGAGCTTCCATCCTCCCCCACCCATTATGTCGTTAACTTTTCATAGCTTAATCATAATGTCACAGAGTTATGACTGAATGCAACAGTAATACTTTAAGCTTACCATGCAAGGTCCAAATATTTCAATGCAACATTTTCCACCAGTGTTTCTGCAAGCCTTTCAGCTCCAAAATCTCTAATATCACACTTTTGAAGATGTAACTCTGTCAGTGTACTGTTAACCTGAAGGGAAAAAAAGAAAAGAAAAAAAGACCTTTACTGTTGTAAGCTTTGTATTTATAGAACCAAAAATGTGTTGATGTTGGAGCATATTTTGCGATAATTGTCATCATCATTGTAAATTTGCCCCCAAATCTTGCAATTAAAAAAAAAAAAAAAAAAATTTGTGATAAAAATATCAAAAGTTATTGTAACATTGAAATTAGTTTGTGTGCTGTTCCTGTTAATGTAATAAAGAGGAAGGGGGGGGGGAGGCTGGAGTGGGAAAGGATATGGTGCCCTGCCTTGGGGCTCTAAAAAGGTGTTAAACAGGCACTGCTTGGAGCGATGATAACAACCTTCAATCAGAATTCCCCACCTTCTGCCTATAAGGGCTTTAGAACTCACCTGTAACATTTTTGCATAGTGTACTGTGGTCTCTTCCTGATAGCTGAAGAGAAGAGGTCTGTTAATACAGAAAGCCTTGAGGGTAGCATTGAAATTCAGGACTGTAGCGAAAGCGATCATACTCTGCGTATCCTGAAGTGGTAACAAAATAATAATTAGAAGAAACAAATTGTCACATTTAAAAGAAAATTGTCAAGAGTGGGAATCTGGGTTTTACTCAAGTTTCAAGTAAGAATTGGTCAAAACTATCATATTAGAAGATATGAAACTGTATTCCAATCACAGGAATGTTTCAAGACCGGTGCGAAAACTGATACAAAATGCTCAGGTAGCCTGACCTAGGGTTCAATTGCCTACCCTACTAGTAAGCCCCAAACCGTGACTACAAATACTATAACCAAGGAAGGCCTTTATTTGAGTGTGTGATTTAGTTTTCACCAAGTGATGTGAAATAGTTTTGTTACATCAAATTCCATGAATGTGTGTGACAATTTCTTCGATCATTTCATTGTCTGGTAAGGACTTTACAGTATAGAATTTTCATACCAAAATGTTTCAATATCCAGAATGAACAGTCTTCCTCGGTGAAATATAGACACAAATAGAACAAATGGACATTTTCTTTTACCAATTTTGAGCTAGCAGTGCCACCAATTATTCCTTTAATAATTGTTATTAAATGCATGAGAGTTTACATGACATTTTTTATACACTGTGCAATACTTCACAACTTACTGCCAGCCAAAGTCATCTAGTGTGAATCACAGATAATACAGCCAATTATGAGATCATTTTAGATAACCTCTTTGTGACCCCTTGAGCCAATTTTTACACCATTTGAGATAACCTGTTGACATCCCCCCCTACACAGTGTACACACGCACACACACACACGCACACACACACACACACATACGCTCACTATCACATTGATTCATTTTGCCTCCAGCAACTTGAAGGAATAAACAAATGATATTCCATTCAAATTATTCCTCTGAATTCAATTTTTCTTCTCTCACTTTGAAGAAACAATTTACAACATGGTCTACTAATGATTTTCAGATGTGTGTACTAACCTGATCTGAGTCTCCGATATCGAGATCCTCCAGACATTTATTCACCTGTAGGGCTCCGGCTAGGGCCATGCCCCCTTTACCACCAAATTTATTACCATTGAGCTTCAATGTTAGGAGTGTGTCATTTATCTACAGGCAAATGAATAATAATTATAATAATAATCATAATAATAATAATCATAATAATAATAATAATCATACTAATAATAATAATAATAATAACAACTAATAACAATAATTTACTCATTTAAATATGAATTTACAAAAAAAAAAAAACAAACACAAGCACACAATAATTTGACTGTTCAGAACCTTTCAATGCTCACGGAAAGGTCTTAAAGTCCGTCAGAAGGTCAGAATCCTTCAAAAATAGCACGTTTGTGCAAAATTTAAAGGTTGACTGTTTTGGCACCATTTGGCCTTTTCTTTCCCAAGCTGATTTGGGTTTAATCAGGTAAACAGACTATCTACCATCCCTGATCCCTGCACACCCTATTAAAACAAACACGATATTGCTTTCATGATTTACAATCTGTGGAGCTACAACCACAAATTTCAAAGTTAATTTGCTCGGCCAAGTTTTTGGAAGAATTGTACCATTGACATATTTCTCTTCCAAAAGACTTTTTGGGCCAACCCTTTATATTCATTTCAATTTACTTCCATTCAAATTCTATTGACAGTTTCCAAATATTTCCTTAAAGGTAGTCAGTATAGGCCCCAATTAAATTATAGCATCCTGTAATTGTTGAAGTTTTCAAATAGTACTTTCCTGGAGTATACACTACATATTTGAATATCTAGCATATTTGGGGCCAATACAGCATACCTGTAAAGCCAAGAGAGTTCAAACATGGTTCTTATACTATGTTATTTTGTGATATACAGTACATATGCACTGTAATTATGCAATATATGAAATGTATATGGAAAAGCATAGTAGGCTTGTACTACTGTACCTGTAGGCCCTTTGCGATGAGATTTATACCCTCAGAGGTGAGGCTATTAGACATCAGGCTAAGGAATTTCAATGCGCAGGTTTCCTGTAAAGAAGGGATAAGCACAGGAAAATGGTTTAAACATTTATTAATAATTCATAAATTTAAATGACTGTAATTGAATATTCAACCAAATGCCAGCTGGGATATTTTTTGTAAACTTCCCCACTTCTTGTAACACAAAACGTTACTCTGATCTGATGCCACTTGATCAAATTTATTGTGTCTCAAGTACAAACATCAATCTAAACCAGTTTTATCTATATATATATTTATATTATATATGTTATATATTTATATTATATTTACATATATTTATACTATATACAGGTTAATATTATACATATATTTATATTGCCCACAAAATATGATAGAAAGTTAAAACATTGGCCACTCATGCTCAGAATCCCAGAGCACTGACTTTTCCTCAAATGAGGTTTATAATTTTCTAATTGAACACTCCACATTATCCACGAATGACTTGAACAGACAGAATTAACCTAGGTTGGAGCTCCACCACAGTACTACTTCTGAATGCGTTTAGCGAGCTTAGCAAGCTAATTTTCTGGGTTGTGTTAAAGTAAGGTGGCCTGATGTTTTGATCCTAGCAGGATCTTCTTCAGAGGCTGACGAAGATCATCTTCTTTTATTCATCCAGAAGAAGATCCTGCTAGGATTGAAATGTCAGGCACTCTTACTTTTACACATTCTCTTACAGAGGCTTTTTAGTGGATAAGCAGATTTTGGGTTGTAACACTGATGACCATTCACATGCATGGCTTTCATGTAAAATCTATGAATTACTAAATTTAAATAATTTTTGGGGATAATTATACCTATTATCATTATTATTATTATTATTATATTGATCAACTTCACTGTTACTTTCATTCAAAATACTCTGTTGGAATAAAGTTTTGTTATATTTTAATTTCTTTGGTTGTAACACCGATGACCGTTCACATGCATGGCTTTCATGCAAAACCCATGAAGTACTAAGTTTGAATAATTTTTGGGATATTTATACCTATTATTATTATTATATTGATCAACTTTACTGTGTCTTTCATTCAAAATACTCTGTAGGAATAAAGTTTTGTTTTATTTTAATTTTTTTGGGTTGTAACACCGATGACCGTTCACATGCATGGCTTTCATGAAAAACCCATGAAGTACTAAATTTGATTTTTTATTATTATTATACTAAATTATGTTGATTAACTTTACTGTGGCTTTCATTCAAAATACTCTGTAGGAATAAAGCGTTCAATCACAAGACACCAGTCACTACGGCATGACATATAAGATGAAAACCATGCATACATGTAGTTACTTAATAATCGATATCTGTATATAGATGTAACACACACCTCGAGTAACTTTGACATGTGTATAGCACCGTTGTCTGTCAGTTCGTTGTACCTGAGGTCTAGACTGACCACGTAGGTATTGTTGACCAGGGTCTTGTAGAGATGGAATGCGTCGTCATCAATCAGCCTAGTGTCCGTGAGGAGGTAATTATTACCGGGTAGTTGTAGGTGCATCTCTTCTCTGGGATCTCTGTGAGGAATTAGGACATCAATAACCAAAACCTTACTCATATTTGAAATATTGTTATAGTTTTAATGCAGTCACCTTCCAGAGTAGATCTATACATCTTCCATCATATGGCAGTTTGGGAGTACATTCATGCAACAGGTTACATAAAAAATATTGATTGCATATCCTGACATCAATAATTACCCCATCCCCAATCTCGTCTCCCTCTGCAAACGCCCCCACCCCCCTCACCAAAAAAGAAAAGAATCATACCATCTTTCTGGGATGTTTGGAATAAACCAGGAGATAGTTGTTAAAACCAGATACACAAGCCGGCTATCAGTGTGGTTTTGCTATCTTAAAAATTACAACTAATAAAGCAAAATATTTGTGTTTGGTGTTAATCCCTGAAATGAACCAATTCAGGTGCTATTCTTTCTGTGTCTGACATTTATTCTACATTACTATGATAACCCCCCCACCCTCCCCCCCCCCCCCTCATTGTTAGTTAGAGGAGAGTGTATCTATGATGCAACTCACCATGGTTGTTTTGACAAAGCAAGAGAGACATAATTTGAAAAAAGGTGATAGTTTGCTTTTTAGAATATGTTTGGCACAGACTCACAGAGAATGCAGTGAGCCACAGGAGGCCTTGAGAAGGAGCACATTTTCTGTAGTAATGAGTATGCTTGGAGTGAAAGTATGCCATACAAATGCTACATTACCCCTTTCCCCTTCTCTCCCCACCATGCCCCCTCCCCTCAGAAAGAACATAATATTTGGTACACATTGGCAGATACAAAATAAGTATTAGTTTTCTGAGCATTATCATGATTTTGTTATTTAGTGTTTAATGTAGTAGCAAAAATGTCAAAATGTGGATGTGCAGAAAGATCTGCAAGACGATGATTAGTTGAGCAGTGTTGGTAACAGGTTAGGTAGTGCACACAGACTCAAGTCACATTGTTTTGAGGGCGAGTCGGGTCACTTCCATTTATATTCCAGACTCAAGTAGATCTAGTATAATAAACTCAAGTCAGTGGATAATCACAATGGTAGAGAATGTCACAAATAGTTTCTTGAGTTTCTGATATTGGCAAACAAGTGACTCTAGTCATGACTCATTTTAATGTTTGGTGTATGTGTGGTGCATAAACTACAGTAGTAACACCCAAGAAGTGACTCTAGTCATGACTCATTATAATGCTAGGTGTATGTGCAGTGCAAAAACTACAGATGTAACAACCAAGCAGTGACTCTAGTCATGACTCGTTATAATGTTAGGTGTATGTGCAGTGCAAAAAGTACAGATGTAACAACCAAGCAGTGACTCTAGTCATGACTCGTTATAATGTTAGGTGTATGTGCGGTGCATAAACTACAGTAGCAAGAACCTAGAAGTGTCTCTAGTCATAACTCATTATAATGCTGGGTGTATGTGTGGTGCATAAACTACAGAAGAAACAACCAAGCACTGACTCTAGTCATGACTCGTTATAATGTTAGGTGTATGTGTGGTGCATAAACTACAGTAGTAACAACCAAGAAGTGACTCTAGTCATGACTCATTATAATGTTAGGTGTATGTGCGGTGCATAAACTGCAGAAGTAACAACCAAGAAGTGACTCTAGTCATGACTCGTTATAACGTTAGGTGTATGTGTGGTGCAATAGACTACACTAGTAACAACCAAGCAGAAAGATTCAAACTTAGTTAATGGAAAAATAGGCTCCTGTAGATTAATCTGTCAATATGCTTGCATTGATCACACAAGAAAAACATAAACTTTTCAACATTATCTACAACATCGATAGTATTCCTAAACTTATATGTAACGATGTCACCCAAAGTTTGTGTAGCAGTTCCAAAAGCTCTGAAATTTGCATCTTAAAAAAAGTTATGGTTTCTGTGTAAAAAAAAAAATTGGATACCTATTTTGACTTGTATAGCAATTTCTTAGCAAATGGCATTTTGCATAGTATATATGGCAATGAGATACTGGATAAATTATTCCCAGCTGAAGGTTAATTTAAAAACATGTAAAAACCAAGATATCTCCACTTTCCTATACAATACCTTTTGACTATTATCCGATCAGAATAAATATATGTTTTCGTAGTTGTTTCATTATATTGTCAGTTAAAACTGTGTGTAACTTAGTTAACTCACCATAGTCTAGTTTCAATTAAATACATAAATTCTAAACCAAAAAAATATTGTGTGTTTACATTTCAACTGACATGTCCTCAGTGATAGAGGCAATTTTATTCCCAGCTCTAGCCTTAGCATGAAAACGAGTAAAAATACATCAGCAGATAAAATACTAGCCTAGACCCTAAAGACCCCTGGACCAGACATATCTAGTTTGCATTACCTATAGAAGCCTTAGGTTACACTGGTACTGTGAGTAAACAAATGTGAGCATTAAATTCAACAGTCAAAACTCACAATTATTTGTGAAAATACTTACAAATACTGAAGTTCTCTTCTACAAATTTGTGTAAAAAAAAAATGAAATAGAGTACAATTTTGAAGCATTGATAATGGTTGTCAATGATCATATGCATAAAAGTCATAGCACATGCATTTATGATAATTATGCATGGACACACAAAATAGACACGAAATGCGAGACAAATATGAAACAATTACTAGAGTGACAAAAGTCATGATTGAATTACTGCATTACAGTAAATGTTATCAATTGGTAAAACATACTTCAAGACAGGCGCGTAGCCAGGAATTTGCCAAGGGAGGGGCAAACACGTAGGCAAACTATCAGAGCCGTAGAAACGGCATTGCAAACTATCTAAGCGTAGCGCCACCATGGTTGGCGCGAAGCGTACAGGAAAATTTTGGCTGAAAATGCCTCCCAGATCGCTGGAAATGGCACTTCCCAGGCATTGTAAGTTGCATCTTAGCATTTTCTCATTTGAAATTACTAGCGATATCATAAAAACATTAAAAATTAAAAAAAAAAATGCTCGGGGGGCGCTGCCCACTTTGCCCCCCCCCCCCCCTTGGCTACGCGCCTGCTTCAAGATCACGATGATGGCACAGACCATACAGCTAAATCTTTCAAACAAAATAACCATATGCCAGGACAAAGTAGACACAAAAAAAGCACACAATATAGGCACCAAAATGCAAGATCTATGTTTCATAAGAGAATTTTACTAGAGCGCAAACTCTGACAATTTGGTAAGTCATGAATGAAGGTGAAACATACTTCAAGATCATTCATGTTGGCACTTAAGATACCTAAATTTTTCAAACAAAATAACCAAATTCTTGAGCATGATGAAAATATTCTGTTTGAAATGTTTTGATGCATACTGTGTTCACAGAATTAAGAAAGAGAACATGGTGGATTAAACCAAGTGAAAGCAATCTCAAGGATTTACTATTGAAATCTAAATTATAATCATAATGATTTTAACACTGACGTTTTTGGTATACAGAAAAGTTGGGGTGGGGGGAGGTGGGGGAAGGTACAAAAACTTCCTATACCTTTAGGATGCCACCGATTTTGGAATGTTACAAAACTAATAAGCAAAACTTTTGCGATGAGATCCATCCTCCGAATGTGATCTCAGAATAGCTTGTGGATTAGCTACATGCTTTATTAGCATTCACCTTGAATATTAGAAATTCAATTAGGTTCACTCATGCTTTTATAATATCAAAAAATAGTTTCATGCCAACTGCCAAGCATTTGACTCGAAAGGTATCATTTGTTCTAGATCTTTAATTTTCTGAGTTATAATTCAAAATACAATTATACTTAAAAGATATCATCTTCTTCTGTGAATAAATTAGAATGCATGTTATCAAGCCCCCTCCCCACCACCTTCCCCCCAGCACCAAAAAAATCAGCCAGAGGTACCGATTACAAACTATTAAATTACAACACATTTTGAAAACAATAATGCTCAACAATAAACTTCAACAATAACAACTCCTGCCACCAGAATATCCTTTCAAATAGACTTACACAATCTGATCTTCTCTTTGTTTATCCAGAACTTTCATGATGAAAGGGCTCGGTTTAACTTCAAGTTCTTCACAGACATCTTCATATCTACTAAGAACCCCCGCTGGATCCGACATATCTATCGAGCCTCGGGAGGAGTGTAATATTCACAAATAAGGTGACTTTCTCCGGAATTCTTCTTAAAATTGCCCCTCTAAAATGATGAATTAATTTCCTAAACAAAAAGAAAGCACAATAAATTAGTTCTCCATTCTCTGTGGTGAAGACATCTAGGTCAACACAACAAACGACATATGGGTTCATGTACAGAGTGCTAGAGAGATGGGCTTTTATGACAATTTATCAACATGTCCCATACAAAAAAGTCCTGCAGGAATCCTATAGGATTCCTGTATATGGAACAGGATTCCTTCCAAAGGTACAAGAATCCTTCATGTGCATGCAGGATTCCATGATGCATGTACAGGAATCCTTCATAAGCATGATGTTGCCAAATCCTGGCATAAATCCTGCAGGATCCTGCATAAAATCCCGCAGGATTTTATGCAGGACTTTTTTTGTATGGGGTGACACTAAAGAGAACATCTTTATCCCAAAATGATAACTTTATAAGATGCATGTGCAATATTATCAACATGTGACACTAACAAGAACATCTAATTTAAACCCAATATGATCACTTTATATGACACAGCACAAACCTTGTATGTGGTCTTAAAATCATCTACTCATTATTATCAATACCACATTGTAACTCACAAAAGTTTCTTAAAAATTTATATCTCTGAATTTGATAGCAAGTTTATATCGTAGACATTGCAATCTTAGTGCTTATCTATTGTCAGACGTTTGTTCCAATCATTCTTTTACTAGTGTCAAGATATCAAATTTCAGAAAAAAATTCAGAAACCATGATGGATTTCTGGAATCATCGAATTGGTGTGAAAGAGAAACATCAGGATATATGGTGGAACAAGCACATTATTGTGGGTGCACTGTCGGCCTATATGCACTGTATATTGCTACCTAGGCCACAAAATCGGGGTACACCCCTCAGTCCGACAAGTTTTCAGTCCGACAAGTTTTCAGTCCGACAAGTTTTCAGTCCGAAAATGAAATACACGTTTTCAGTCCGAAAATATTTTCAGTTGGGGAATGAAAGCAGATTTAATGCCATAATATCACCAATAAACTGTGACAGCCCGAACTGATTATAAAAAAAAACGATTGAATCTTTCGTATATACTCATAATTGACAAATAAGGAGTAAAGTTTTAGAAAAAATATTGGAATTTTCGGTCCCCCTGGAACCTTCGTCAGCAATATTGGCAGTCGAATGAAAAGTACAAAATGTAACACAATGAAATTATGACGCTAGGTTTAAAGTGTAAATTGCATTGATGGAATTAGAACCAAACAAACCATGACTATACAGGAAGCTGATTAAGGAGCGAAGAACGGATTACATATGTTTGTAGAACTGATAGTTGTTAAGGGGTCCCAAGTCTTTGTTGAGGCCAGTGATGTGAGACTTAATACAAAAGATTCAATCGATTTTTTACTATCAGTTTTGGCTGTCACCGTTTATTGGTGATATTATGGCATTAAAACTGCTTTCATTCCCTAACTGAAAACATGTATCTCATTTTCGGACTGAAAACGTGTATTTCATTTTCGGACTGAAAACGTGTATTTCATTTTCGGACTGAAAACGTGTATTTTATTTTCGGACTGAAAACGTGTCGGACTGAAAACTTGTTTTTTCGTACTGAGAACGTGTATTTTATTTTCGGACTGAAAACGTGTCTGACTGACGTGTACCCACAAAATCGTTTATTCAAATCGACAATCAGAATCGGTCTTTTTAAGAAACAATCAGCATAATATAATTTATTCAACGGACTATTACATATTTGAAGACAGTGAAAAGTATGGAGGAAAGTTACGGCGGAATATAGCTATGCCGGAATGGCACTAGATCCGGCTAAGTTAGACCTACAGCCTACCCTTAACATAGCCTAGGCCTAGGTAATTCGGCAGTCGAACGTCTTGACCGATGGCAATAACATTATCCTACAACAACTATCATTATAGCAAACAACGAAATGCATTTCTAACTGCTAAGAAGCAACGCAAATTACTTCTCTCAGGGCCCAATCTGCGAGTTACGCTTCCCTGTCACTGAATCAGGAACATCAAATTAAAATAAAGCGAATTAGCGTGTTGTTGCTAGGCAGCCAGTTATTTCTCAATGCAGAATAAAATTTTATTTTCACAATTAGATTGACTATATCAGTCGTTTCTTCTATGAAATTCTAAAGTGGGATGGGTTAGAGGGCACTGTTCCTAATTATCGAAGCAAAGAGAATTGCGAGATGTAGTACATGTGGGTATCGTGTTTACTGTGTTGGAAAATCGTAACCATTTAGGCCAGTGTTACAAGTGTTACTCTTCTGCATTAATTAAGAGTAAGATCAACGTTAATACCGCTACGTAGGCCCAGGCCTATACCATAACAGAGGAGGTTATCAACTTTTGCATCAACTTAAAAGACACTGCATTTCACCTGGCCAAATACTGATATGGACTCTGGAGGGATTTATAGTACATGTCTTGTTTGTAGTTCAATGCGGAATATTTTTTGTCAAAATTGATACCTACCTAGGCTAAACTAAATTCCCGTTCAAGCTGTAACTTACTGTAACTTGTATTGTAAGCCTAACGTTAACTTTTATACAAACTCGTTAAATTGTGTTGGATTTAGCCTAGGCCTGTATCGGTATCATGATCATTAACAGTTAAGCTAGTACGATCCCTATACACGCAACAAGTGTTGGAATAAAATAGCCTCAGGCAAGTTGTGTCAAGTTTGCATCAGTTCAACATAACGTGAGGCAAGACCTTCCCAGAGGAAAGGCAGGTTGAGATATTTTTATGTTGGAAAGTCACTGACCATTGTTGTGAATGTTGGGACCTGCAGTGTCTCTGATGACTGAAGTCTGAATTAACTGATCTATATTGTAATGCTAAAATTGTTTAGCATTACAACTTCTAGCTCTAACTTTGAACTAACAAATAGTAAAACATTCTTCTCAAGTCATACAATCTCCACAAAGGACTAGCCTATACTATCAAAATGACAACTGCCAGTGATTATGAAAGGATACTCTTGGTGAAACCTGAGGTTCATGTGTTCAGAATACCACCAAGAACAACAAATCGTGGATACAGGTAGGTACTTAAGGTATCCATTACTTTTCAGACCTAGGCCAGACTGAATGAACAGTTAAAGCTTCTTCTAGACCTAGGCCTAATGTTAGATAGGTGGAACAAGAGTGTTGGATGTTATAATTGAGAAGCAATACTGTACCCACATATGTATTACCATTTTAATCTTTTATTTGATGTCTGCTCTGTCATGGCATGTATTGTAAATTCTCATCAACCAAGGCTAGCTGGTTAAAAAATATAAGTACATTGGGTTTTGTATTGTTTCTTTACTTACACGTGTCATGAAGTGAAACAATCAAGCTGATTCTTTGAAAACCTTAAAAGTTTTCATTGCTTATTTACAGTGAGATGGGAACTTGTTGACTGTATGATCCCCCCTTTTTTTTAACGGTACAGTAGGCTATCTGGTGTGGCATTGCATTTTTGCTCTTCTCTCCCTAATATTAAGTACTTGCTCATCAAATGAAGCATATCGATATAGTGGATAATAATATTTTTGGCATTTATGCCATGCAAGAAGGCAACCTTATTTACAGTTACAGACTGATCCATTTTTAAATATATCCTTTTTACTGTTTTCGTACAGAGCAGCTGATTGGAAGTTAGACAGTCCAGATTGGATAAGTCGGATGAAAGTTATGGCCATCGGGAAAAAATGTTTCATTTGCATAGAAGATAAAAATTCTGGAGAACTATTTGCCAAGGCCCCCATCCCAAGTTATCCCGGTGAAGCTGTGGAGTCTGTTCTTGATTCGAGCAGATATTTTGTCATTAGAATTGAAGATGAAAGTGGTATGTCCTTGCATATGTATCTATTTGGTCGTTTTCTCCATTTATATAAAGACCTTTGCTATAAGGGCAGCCTTTTAAAGGGCTGTTAAGATACTAGCATCAGGATGAAATTAGCACAAGGTCCCTGTATTGTGCACCATACAATGATCTAAGAACTCCTGTGTACAAACAGTATGAAGGTAAGCAATTGTAAATTGTATCTCCAGAAATATGCCTCTATGCAAACTGTCATAAAACTTGCAAGTAAGTGCTCCAAATACCTGTTCAATCCCCTCCTCTTCAAAACAGCCCTCCCCTTCAAAGAAAAGTTGTTATCTATTGTTGAGAAAATGGTGTCATCCCCAATGTATTGATGATGGTCTATTTACCAGCCTACAAATCTATTGGTCATTGCTACTTTGCTACAATTTTTTTTTGGGTGGGGAGGGGGGAGGGACAACCAAGTTTGCTATTTGGACAACCAAAATGTTAAGACGTGGTTGTCCGACGAACAACCAGAAGAAATGTTTTGCCCTGCTGGGACACCAAGATAATCATAAAGTTGATACCTATCGTTAGAAGGACAAGTAAACTAAATGACCTTAGATAAAGCTTATAATCTGTTAAAAAAGTTGCATCCAATAGCTATGGTCATGGTTTATGCTCAAACCCTGATTTCGTGCATGCGGTTGATTCTATTAATATTTATATCTGGAGTAATGTGATCTCTTTTCTTTTTTAGGGAAGAAGGCATTTATCGGCATCGGTTTCCAAGACAGGGCAGACTCATTTGATTTTAATGTAGCTCTACAAGATCATTTTAAGTAAGTGTCTCACTTGTTTTGTATTCATATGTAATCATCTCCTTTAATCTCAGAATAAATCTTGAGATACATATCAAGTTTCCTGGAAAATGACAATCATGTGGACAAATTTAAGCTTGTCAGACAATTTAAGTAAATAATAAAATAATAAAATAAAATAAATAACAGTGGAAAACTTGCTAATATGATATTAATAAACAAAAGTGGAAGGGGGCAAAGAAGTTTGGTCTAGATCAGGATTTTAACCGCAGGATTAAACCAGTTCTGTGCTGTAAAAAGTGGTGATCTAAAGCCGATAGTTTGACAATTGGAATGGAGATTGTTTTATTCACAAACAGTTCCACATGCTTGTTCGATTCAATCTGTTACATCTTTGAAATGTGTAAAACTAATTCATGAGAAACACAAAAAGAATCTTAGATCTTGTTCGTAATTTTGGAGCTAGGTTACAACAGGCATTGGGTTGCTTCTAGCATAATTTGGGTACACAAATGTCAACTCATAGTCTGCAATACTCCTTTAAGTCTCGAGCAATGATGTTACCAGGTCTTCAATGCGCCCCTAAATGTTACTGTTTATCACATTGTTTCAAAATTTCTCATAGCTTTATCAAGAAATATTTTTTTATCCCCTGAAGAACAACAGAACACTAGTTCAACCGATTATGCATAACAGAAAATACCGATTACCGATTATTTTTTTCATAATCCTACCAATTCCGATTCCGATTATTTGAAAATGAGAAAATATCCTGTCTATACGAAATCTGCAATAAAGTTTGACAGGAACAATTATTGTTGTGATTTTCCCCTGTTTCCTTTTGCTTCATTGTTATACAATGCTCTAAGGTATCATTTTGTATGAACCAAATTACCTCTGGAGTTTCTCGGAAACAAAAACAGTTTTTTTTTTTTTTAAATTTCCAAAATACGGAAATATGACATCCTACCTAGTCAGCACTGTGCTAAGGGACTGGCCTAACCACCTCGACGGGAATGTCACCTGTTAATGGCTTGAAATGGGTTAAGAATAGTTACTCAAAATATCCATCTCAAAAAGTATCTCAGACAAACCATCCATCTTCAATCTTTACCAAAGTGTAAATTTTAATGACATATTGCCTTCATTCCTACATTATTTTGTACTTATTTTCAGTATTACACCGTTTAAGGACAAATGGAAATGTTACGAATTTGAAGTTAAACATACCTATTCGTTACCTATTTAACTCCATTCAGGTTCAATTAGAAAATGTAAGCGTAGGCCAATCAAACTGAAAAGCAAATTTTATCATCGTATCTTGTTTAAAATTACTCTAAAATGTAATACCAGATTGATGTAAAGAAATAATAACAACTAGAAACTACTCCAATATAAAATATAACATTCCCTCTTTAAGACATATCACTTACAGTACCTTGCAAACAAATACCGATTGCCAGCAAATTGAAAGTTGTAAACTAAGCTACGCATTTTTTTTTGCAAACCGATGGTTAGGCTACATTTCCCATTGACTTAGTGTGGTTGTTAGGCTAACATGTGGTCGAAGATTGCAGTTTCCGTAGATATTTTTATTTTTTATTTACACAACTGGAGCGAATAAACAGATGGCAAGGTTAGATTTCCATGCAGTTGACTTAGTGTGAAGGAAGGCTACCATGTGGTCGGAGATTTGTGAGGATTTTAGGTTATTTTCGCTGGTACTGAAATTGCTTCGTGCAGGCCGTAATTTGCCACGGGAAATTCCCGGTGATTGTGCGCGACCCTCTCGCACTGCTTCAAATTTGATGCGAGATGTGAAAACTGTTTGCGCGATTCGCGCTGCAACTGCAATTCCTAGCTAAAGCAAACGCATGTCACAATAAATTTTACACAGACACCTGATAAAACGAGGGCGATTTTCTTATATTTCATTTTTCTTTTTCGCACTCGTAATTGTGCTTTAGGAGGTCTTTTTAGCACTTGCGAGGGCGAATCGCCCATGCCCCCGCTTATTTCCGACCCTGTCCAGCACATTCGTTAATTCGCGAAATTGGTATTGCTGCTATGCTTACTGTGCCAAGAAATATGAAGTCACTAACCACGAGGGAAGCAAAATCGGCGACCCTGGCAGCCTAATTTGATGAAAGTATACACTGTGAAAGACGTATAGAGGATGTCTTATTTTAATATTTCGTAGTAAAAGAACAAACCTAATACATCAGTTGATATTTTCAACTCCCATATGTTTTTGAATAATGATATTTTCACCTTCCATATGTTTTTGAATAATCGGTATCACATAACTGGTATTCCACGTAATTTTTACCGATTCCGATTATGTTCCGATTATACAATATTCGTATCGATTCCGATTCCGATTAGGTTAATCGGTTGAACACTACAGAACACACCATGGATGACATTCAAACACATTCGTCCTTGACAAAATTGTAATGCAAATTTAAAAATATTTTTTGAGACTTATTATGTTTTTCTATTAAGCTTTTGAGGAGCTAGCTTTAATGGTCTGGTGTGTTAGACTAAGTAGTCCAGCCACTTCAATTGATGTGCCTGATATATTTAAAGGGTCATAATTTTGTCAAAACTAAAAGTGATAAAGAAACACAAGCAAAAAAAAAAAATAAAAAATAAGCAGAACTGATTTTGCATTTATATAGTCATCCTTTAAATCCACTAATATTTTCTTGAGATTAGGGCAAAATATTTTGTTCATTCATGAGAAAAAGACAACTAGGAACATGTAAATCTGCTTGTAAATGTCTTTCTGTAGCGTGAGGCTGTGACCTCAAATATTCCTTTTGTCAGAAAAACTGAAACTAATGTACAAATGTGTCAAACACACTGTAAGACAAATTATCAAGCATGAATACGCTGATATCCACAGTCAATATTTATCTTCAATCGTTAGGAGGTTGCAAAGTCACGTCAGTTATCAAGCAATTTAACGAATTGTGATAGTTCACCGCACCCAGCATTACGGAACATGTTAAGGTCACTTTCTCCACCGGGATCGTTGAGTGCCAGTTTGAGACAGTACCTGCTGTTAGAATAAAGGAAATAGTTATAGATTAGAACAGCACTGACATATCCTGTAGGCCACTCGACCATAAATGTCATGAAAACGACTGGGAAGTTTTATTGTTCAGTAGCAAACAGCAATGCAGCTGCTATGTAGGTTGTAGTGTAGAAATTTACAGTAAATATCTCCCAGCACAGCCAAATATACCTGTAGGTATTTATCTCTGCATATGCATGAATCAATTCATGGGACAGGTATGCTGGATTTATATCAGGGAATCATGTTATTGTTCAGTAGCAAACAGCTATGCAGCTGCTAGAGGTTAAAGTGTAGAAATTTGCATTAAATATCTCCCAGCACAGCCAAGCATACCTGTAGGTATTTATCTCTGCATATGCATGAATCATGGGACAGGTATGCTTGATTTATATCAGGGAAGAATGTATCGTATTAGAAGTATCACCATCTCAAAACGGTCAAATTGCTTCACAAGTCTAAATATTTATAGCAGTGTTGTACTCGGGGAATGCATAGTATTTTATAAAAAGACCAAATGCGGAAACCTTCAAAACTGCCACACAAAATTTGAACACTACATTATTTACTGGTAGAATATGTAGGAAAGATGAGCATAAATTTAGGCAAACTATGTCTTTCATCCAACAAGTTTATTAGTGACAGGAAATGTCCGAATGCTTGGTCTGGAAGTCGTAATGACTACAAGAAAATGCAAACTGCATATTTAAAAAGGACGTAAAGCAAGTTCATGGTTAAAACGAGAAAGATTTCTATTTCTAAGTTAACATGGACATTTTTGCAAACGAAGCTAGATGGGAGTAATAAAAGATATTTTAAGTATCTTAAAATAACTGTATCTTGGAATGAAGTGAATTATCATGATCTGGTATGATTTTGGTGATAGCTGCACTATAGCTCTAACCTACTTTGCATATAGGATGTTGTTATAGTCATTAAACAGTTGATAGTGTTGTACTGCGCTATACACTTTGAGTGAAAAATGTGGGATTTGGAAGGGGAAAATTCAACAGTTTTTTTTTTGATGTATTAAATTTAATTACTACAATGCACAACCAACTGTATTAATAGTAAATGTTAATTACCCATCTTTGGTACAGAATAAATATTTCGTAGTATTTTTTTGCATATGTTGTTATAGTCATGAAACGGTTTATAGTGTTTGTACTGCGCAATACACTTTGAGTGAAAAATGTAGGATTTGGAAGGGGAAAATTCAACAGTTTTTTTTTTTTATGTATTAAATTTAATTACTACAATGCACAACCAACTGTATTAATAGTAAATGTTAATTACCCATCTTTGGTACAGAATAAATATTTCGTAGTATTTTTTTGCATATGTTGTTATAGTCATTAAACGGTTTATAGTGTTGTACTGCGCTATACACTTTGAGTGAAAAATGTGGGATTTGGAAGGGGAAAATTCAACAGTTTAATTTTTTATGTATTAAATTTAATTACTACAATGCACAACCAACTGTATTAATAGTAAAAGTTAATTACCCATCTTTGGTACAGAATAAATATTTCGTAGTATTTTTTTGCATATGTTGTTATAGTCATGAAACGGTTTATAGTGTTTGTACTGCGCTATACACTTTGAGTGAAAAATGTAGGATTTGGAAGGGGAAATTCAACAGTTTAATTTTTTATGTATTAAATTTAATTACTACAATGCACAACCAACTGTATTAATAGTAAATGTTAATTACCCATCATTTGGTACAGAATAAACATTTTGTAGTGCTTTTGTTTTTATGGAAAAATTTGTCATGTATGAAACAGACTCCCTGTCACGCAAATGTCTAGGTGCATACTGAGTACAACTTTGTAGTTCTAGTTTAACATTTACTAAGTTAATCTGATGGCATTAGATTAGAGTCAGATAGCTTGAATGACATTTGAAAGTCAAGCATGCTCTTTTACCCACCCCCTCCCATTTCCCCTCCCACGTAGACAATGCCATCTCTATCTACATTGTGCTATGAGATGTCGAAATAGTTTGTGAAAATTATGACAGAATAATATTTCACTTGAGTTTTTGTATATATTTCTATACATTTTACAGACATTTAAAGCAAGAGCAACAATTTGAAGCAGAATCCAAGAAGCTTGATACAGGACCAAAGTTGGATTTGGGTTTTAAGGAAGGACAAACCATCACGATAAATATTGGTGTAAGTAACATCAGTTAGCTCTTTAATTCTTCCAAACTTTGCACATGATCAAAGTCAATCATCATTGTTCAGATGTATATCAAACTCCTTGAATGATATCAATATGTGTTTATATATATGTTTTTGTGTATATAAATATATGTATGTGTGTATATCTATGAACATCTACATACAGTACAATATGTAAACACAGGTACACATCAAACTCCTTGAATGATATATATGTATATCATTTGAATGATACATATATACATATATATGGACAGTACTGCTACTGTATGTAAACACAGGTACACATCAAACTCCTTGAATGATATATATGTATATCATTTGAATGATACATATATACATATATATGGACAGTACTGCTACTGTATGTAAACATAGGTGCACATCAAACTCCTTGGATAACTCCTTTATAGATACATATTAATATTTATCAAAGGAAATTGGGAAGTGATCCCTATAGCAACTTGACTAAAGTTGCATTTTCTTCTGCTCTGCCCCATCAGTTATTCTCTGTTCATAGTTTTAAATCATGCTCGAGGGTATTTCAAAGGATAAACTAATACAAAAGAGACGAGTTGCTGAGGTTCTTTGTTTGAAACTTAGGCACAAAAATCCATTATGATATGTTGTACAACAACACTGCACTATCTGTCCAGATCCCACCATTTCTAAAACACTTGTACTGTATGAGAAGCCAAGGTTCATGAGTATGAAATTGTTCTGGACTATGCAAACTACACAAAGTGTTAGGTGAGTTCCTTGGATGCGATATTAATCCCAATACGAAAGCATGATGCTCTTATGGCCTCAAACCTCAAGTTTAACAGTATGTTCAAGGTCTTGATGGAGGGAGAGGATTTAGCCATGTCATCCATGGATGTTCTGTTGTATGAAATGAAGTTAAATGAACACAGTTTGGTTGAGTGATTAGAATTTATGAAACAATGGATTCACATGATTAACTGCCTGCACGGAGGACCTAACGATGACATCATAGTCAATTGAGCCTTAAAGGAGCATTCCTGAGATATAACATGTTGTATAAGGTGAATGTCTTAAAAACCGGCATAGCTACAGAAACATTACTATCACTCATTTTTCTTTTTTCATTTGTATTTATTTTTTGGATTATATCATATCATGTCATTCTTCATTTCCTGTATTATCATATTATGTATTTATCCAAAAAAAAAATCTGATTTGAACAGTGAATTGCAACCGGGACTTAATGTTCAATCTATGTTTAAGTTCCTTGTAGACAGTATTAACTATTACCCCTTGAAGCACAATTTTAAGTCTTCTGTTGTCCCGATTCAACCACCATCCTCATCCCCTCCCCTCATTCCCAGCCCCCACGTATAAAATGTGAAAGAAAAGAGAAAAAAATAATTTGTTTTAAGGTAAGTTCGTTAAAGAAAGAGAAGACCACAGGTTGTTTGTATTTAAAGCTATCAACCAGTTTCCTAAACTTTCCTTACGTTTACATTTGAATATTCAGAAGAAAGATGGAGCATCCAAGCCAAGGAGTAGACCCACTGGTGCGGCAGCTAGTGGTGGCCAGCCTCCTCTTCTGTTACCACCTCCAGGGGTGAAACCGTTAGGTCTTCCCCCACAGGCTGCCAGCCAGGAACCCCCTGCTGCAGCATTCAATCAATCATCTAGTGGAGGCCCTGACTTGTTCGGTGAGTTTCTTAAAGCAGCATTTTGCGTCCTTTTCTATGATTTTTCACAACCTCACTGATTCCACTTTGCCATAACGACATACATAACTAGCTAATCTATTTATATTTTACTTCAAATGGTGGCATAAAAGTCGAAAAAATTGCAACTTTCAACTTTGTTGTTCTCCAAGATATTTTCCGTTGGGAACCCAATAAACCTCGCCCATAATATGAATATTTAAACAATACGAACGTCATTGACAGATACGTAATATAACACCACGCTTGATTTGTGTACAGTCTATATGGCAGTTGTACCAGGGAGTTGCATAACAACTCCCTGGTACAACCAACGCGAAGTCTTGAATCTATTTTTAGCAACGGCTCATAACTAAACCTGCATCTCTGATTGGTTGAATTCAAACTAGTGGGTTTGGCGGAATTGTATGCGATTAATTTTAACTGTGAAATTTGTCGAGGACACTCTTCTCATTTATCGACATAAATCGTTAATTACTCGCTAATTAACGCTCTTGGCAGGGTGAAACTTGGATGGTATCTTAGATTGCTGTTTTATGATTGATACATGTAAAAAAATCGATGCACATGTTAAAAAAGTGGAAAAAAGCGACCCAACGCAAAATGCTGCTTTAAACTGAATCTTAAAAGTCTGAAAAAATCCTGTCTCTGTCATTTAGACTATCTTTCATTTCATTGATCTTTTTTTTGCATTAGACTAGTATAGTAGATTAATGTTATATGTTCACGTAATTGGATAGCCCCCTCTGTCTGGCTAATGAGCTTTGTGGAAGCATACCGAAACATTTAAGACACGGTAAGGTTTACTTTTCTCCTCTCTTACCTGTCTCCCACTCCAAAATCTGCACTTTCCCATCTACCCAACTACACATTGGAAAGTTTAAACACTGCGCCCTGGCTCCCTGGGCATCGCCCACTTACTCCGTCCGAACCTACCGTTCAGGAAGAACGCTAGACGTTTCTGTCTGCAAAATATGCTTTAACATTTTCTGTCGTTTGTTACGATTTTCGTGATCGGATTTGGATCTCTGCGTACTGGAATCTCTTTTTCCTTCACTACTAACACGCACTGTATAAGTATTCTTTTATTTCCATGTATTTTCTCACATGTTTCACCCTTCCTCACTGTCTATTTATTTGACATAACTTTTGCAGAAAAGGGAGGGGTAAGGGGATAGAGGGAATTGTCCACTAGTTGTAATGTCATTAATTGATGACAGACCTTATGTCTAGTTATGCGAGTCAATGATGACGTTGACAAAAGTGCATCTTTTGAATTTTGTACTTTGATTTGAATAATTTCCTCTTGTCACAGGTGCATCATCTCAGCCTTTTAATAATCCAAGCCAACCAGCACCAGCATTCAGTGCCCCTCCACAGAACCAGGCACAGCAAGGAGGTGCATCTGACTGGGGAGACTTTACCAGTGCAAAGTAAGTAGATTTTGTCGTGAGATTTACCAAGAGACGTTTACCCAAGCCATCTACGTAATCAAAGCCTTAAAGGTGGTCACTAATATTGTCCCCCCATATTTTGTCAGAATAAAAAATTGCTAGTAAGGACATTTTAATCCCATCTGTAAGATATCATAGTCTTAGATCAGGGTGGGCAACCTTTTTGAATGAATGGGCCAGATATGAGGGGTGAAAAATTGACTGGGTCGCACCTAACCAAGGACCTGCTGTTGATTTCAAACCTTTGATTCCGCGGACTTTCAAGCAATAGGTGTGTACTTAATCTGTATTCATAAAACGTAATGTCAATACAGTACAGTTGATAATTAATGGGGATAATAGGCCTACCTGACAGCATCATTAGTGCCGATAAATTCTAAGCAGCTAGCTCGTTTTTTGTGATGATGTAAAATAGATTGACTTTTTTCTTGAGACATCTCACAGG
This sequence comes from Apostichopus japonicus, assembly GCF_037975245.1. Lineage (NCBI taxonomy): Eukaryota > Metazoa > Echinodermata > Holothuroidea > Aspidochirotida > Stichopodidae > Apostichopus > Apostichopus japonicus. Next base: position 7,862,790 of record NC_092571.1, on the reverse strand, counting down.
CCGCAAAAAAATCACTGGCGGGCCGCATGTGGCCCGCAGGCCTTAGGTTGCCCACCCCTGTCTTAGATATTCCTTCACATACCAGACAGAGGACTTTTAACAAGTCTATTACAAGAAAAGGAAAGACCAGCAACACAAAGCCACTAGTGCTTCAAACGTTGAATGTCGTTTGTTATTAACTATTTTGTATTCTTTGTTTGAAAGAATTTGTGGTTGTAAATGCTGTCATTGAAATGATTTAAAATGAAAGTTTCCTTACATTGGCTTATACAGACTAACACTTTGTCAAGTTGGCAATCCCTCTGTCACAGGGATCGAAACCTTGATATCTCCACCATATTAAACAATTTATCACTGTAAAATAATATTTGTATAAGAAAAGAAATGCATTATGATGAAATTCAACCAAATAAGCCAACGTTTAGAAGCATGGTATTTCAAAGATAATTCAGCATGAAGGGCTATAATAGGAAAGTGAAGTTGCAGTAAGTATGGGACGATGTCATCACATATTTGATTGGTTGAGGGAAGGGAGGGCTTAGCCAACCAAAATGGTTGCATCCATATATCTCGAGTTTGGAACAACAATTTTCAACTAACATTGTGGGACATGTTTTTTCCTCCATATAATAATATAATAAAATAATATAATAAAATGGAATATCTCTTCACTCCTTCCCATTTTTTATGATTAAGTTTTGGTTCCGATGCAAACAGCATCAGGAACCTATTCGGTCATGATACTGTGTGTGTGTACTGGATGTGTGTTACGCCTAGCTTGTAATCATGATATCTTAGGGACTATACGTTGTATTCATGCCATGTATACGGTAGTCAGATAACCAATGGGATGAAGATGTTGATTTTAGGTGTCATGTCATGCATATTAATGAGTGGGTGGGGCATGATGTTAAAATGTTGCAAATGGCCATATTTTTTAACAACTATTAGCATTTGTTTCCATTCATATGTTGTTGTTGGTGTTTATGTAAGTGTTCATGTTATAAACAAGTTGAAATTAATTAGTATGTTTGTTTTGGCAAGACTTAAATGTAATTACTAAGAGAAAGCTTCTTAACATGATATCTCAGGCAGTATATATTCCATGCTATACGTGGTACACTGATATCCATTGAGCTGTAGAAGAGCCCTTTTGCTTTTAGAAGTAATGTCAAACAAAGAGTGAATAGTTGGGGGCATCATGTTAAAATGTTTAAATGGCCATATTTTGAGGAATTTATACTTCTTTGTTTCCTTTCATATTTGGCGCGTTTGTATCGTTAGTTTCATTCTCGAGAAGCAAGGGAACTGTTTAAAACGTTTTCGTTTTCTGGTTCTTCTTCACAGATCATCAAGTAACAATTCTTCCAACAATTGGGTCCAGTTTTGAGATGAAGGAAAGACCAAAGAGGTGATGGGTGCAGCAAAGAGTACTACTAGTAGACTTTCAGAAGAAAGAAAGGGCTTACAATCTTTTAGCGGTGCGGGCCTGAATGAGTTTGAAGAGAAATAAACCTGGCCTGTGTCTCGTCAGAGATTATAGGTCCTGTTTATTTATGATTTTACTTCAATATTTCTCAATTTGATATTTTAACAGAATTACTTAAACTCAGAGCATTGGCTTTGAAAAGAATTGTTAAATATGCCTTTCCAAGAAATGTGTCCATCAGATGCACTCTAGTAACTAGTCCAGTGTTCTCTGTGAGCAGAATTGTAACAAGTCAATTCATTTCGAGTTTGAATTGTAAAAAATCACAAAGGTTGATTTGATTATCTACAAGGGGAAAAACTAAGCAAGTTGTCCAAGTCATTTTACTGTTGAAGCTTAGTGACTTGTTACAACACTGTTGAAGCTTAGTGACTCCTGTAAGGACTTGTTACAACACTGTTAAAGCTCAGTGACTCCTGTAAGGACTTGTTACAACACTGTTGAAGCTTAGTGACTCCAGTAAGGACTTGTTACAATACTGTTGAACCTTAGTGACTCCTGTAAGGACTTGTTACAACACGTTTGAAGCTTAGTGATTCCTGTGAGGACTTGTTACAACACTTGAAGCATAGTGACTCCAGTAAGGACTTGTTACAATACTGTTGAACCTTAGTGACTCCAGTAAGGACTTGTTACAACACTGTTGAAGCAAGTGACTCCAGTAAGGACTTGTTACAACACCATTGAAGCTTAGTGACTCCAGTAAGGACTCGTTACAACACTGCTGAGTGACTCCAGTAAGGACTTGTTACAACACTGTTGAAGCTTAGTGACTCCAGTAAGTCGAGTCAAGTCATCACTGTACTATCTCACTGAAAAAAAAATGTCACCAATTGATTCATAGAGTATTTTCAGTTTGGAGAATGGATGGCTCTAGTCTTAAATTTTGCCTTAGAGTGCTGTAAAGATAATTAAAATATTAAACATGAAATTGAAATCAGAAAGACATAAACTAGTAACAATTTCTTAAAAATATTTCAGACTGTGAAATTTATATACCAGTTTTACCATAAATGGACACTGCAAAGTTGTTACGAAAAGGACACCCATTCAAATGTTTTTTTTTTCAAACTTATTTGGTAATAAAGTCTGAGAGTATTATACCCTGTGAAAAAAATGGTTGAGGTGATAAAATAACTGCAGTGTGCTATTGTGTTTGTTTATTTCTATTCAAACTCATTCTCCACTCATTTTATAGCGACCACTTTGAACAACTAGTGAGATTGTGTATTCATGGTTTGATCGCGGCATTTGTACATTCTTCCCTGACGTAAAATATGTGGCTAAAATATTTTTTATTCTGCTATTGAAAAAAAACGAGAAAAAAAAAAGTGTAGTATAAAAGAATAAATTAAAACCTTCCAAAGTTTATTCCATCCCTCAACTCAATAGGTAATTATAAAGGAAAAGAACATATTAGTTTGTAATGTGAAAGACATAGATATAACCTGGTAACTGTACCCCGTGTAAACTTTGCCGTTATCTAGTGTTATTGGAGTAAAATTGCTCAGCTTAGCTGGTTTTCATCTTCAACATCATCATCTCTGGATACGATGCTCAGTACTATAGGTTTTCCGAGGAATCTCATCTGTTTCAATTTATCGTACCCCTGTTTTTTTGTTTTTTTTGCACTTTTTAAGTTGCAGGTTAAAGCTGCAAAGAAAAACACCCAGTGTTTAATTTTGCAAAATCGTTTTGCAATTGATTATAAATTATTTCAAATAATTTCTCAGTAATGGCTTACTTGATATATTTCTTCACTTCATTAAGAGATGTCTTTAGGCAGAATTTCATTTGATGCTATAGAAAAGCCTTTTTGTTTTTTTTAGGATTTGTGTGTTGCATCTGAGGGACTGACCTAATGAATTGTGTATTAGACTGAATAATCCAGTCACTTTAATTGATGAGCCTAACATCTTTAAAGGCATTGAAGACTCGCCCCAAACTGCGTGGGGCCATCTAAAAAAGTTTACTTTCTGTTGCTTGCAAGTGGCGTTTTGTTGGTGTCGCTACAAAAATGCAGACAGTAATGAAACGTGATACCTTGTTATCTTTAGCTGGACCTGAGATGTCCATCGCTGTATCGTTTGTGCACTGTGGGTATTGACCGCAGCTGTATGTACTGACCGTACGCTAGTGTCTAATTACCGACGGTAGCAAGCTGTGTGTGTATTTTCTGGGATCGATGGTGGTGTCTAACACTTCTGTTACACCTCATTCGAAACTAGGTCAGATTACCGCCATTAGACGTTTCTTTTTGCGCGAGTCTTCACACCCATTAAAGGGTCTTTTAATTAAAAGTGTATAGGAAACCAACCTGGGCTTTAGCAGTGTGTTTTAACATCTATCTTCAACAACAATTACATATCAGATTTAATTTTGTGCCTCACATCATCCTTTGAATGGACAAAAGTGGAAAAAATGAAATCTCTAAATGGTGGCAAGAAATCTTGCTTCGCTACAATAACATTGGAATAGTTCCCCGAAGACTGCAAGTCATGGAAATAGATTTAACGAGTATGTTTGTAATGTTAAACATGTTGGTTCACAGCAGCAATATCTAATAATATTTTGGGTCCCAACTTATTGTCAATATTTAATGTACAGGGCTGATGTTCAACAGCAGAGAAAAATGACACCTGGCATGTCGAGACAAGATACTAGTTTTAATTGCACAACTTTTAATAAACTTAAGTGGGTTTATACATTGGCAGTACAGATAGCTACACAAATCTAGCATGCTGCACACAGAGTAGAAATTAAGTTCTTATTATAGAGAACAAACATCTTAAATGTGGTCCATAGACTTTCATACCTTTTCAGTTCAAAGTACTACTTATATGTACTTTTTTTTTTTTTTTAGCAGAAACAGAAACTTTATTAGAAACTTGTTCTCAATTTGCAGTTGAGATAAAGTGTTAACATTATCCTCTTCCTCTGAAAAAAAACAAATAAAAATTTGTAAAATCGTTAGTTACTGAGGGGTATCAATTCTCATTGAGGTAGAGTGCACTCTTTTTTTTTCACATGGCAAGGTTGTCTGCATTTGTTTGTCCTCTTTAAAGTTCTATTTTCATGTTCAGGGTAACAGGTAGTGATCAATGCTCTATTATTTGAAAAAGAAGAAACAATGATTTTTTGATATGATTCTGTTACACATGGTAAATCATATCGTATTTAATATGAATGTATTGAATGGACAGTACCATATTATTCAATTTCTCCTAAGGTGGTTCATATAATATCACAGCTTTGCTCAGCAAGCTTAATGGATTTGAATATGCTATTTGCCAGAGGGGCTTGTGTCTAGGTGAGCTCCAGCTGTATCGCTCGCCAGCGATATGTCAGGGCCATCGGACAGAGGCGGTGAGTTTTGAGAAAGGAAATTGGACGATTGGTAACACATTAGATAAATATGTAAATAGTGAAAACTTGCTAAGACATGATATTAGTACTCTTTCTCATTCCTATTCATTTTAATTATGAAATAATCAATTTCCCAATATCACCTAGTTTCTGTACCATGTTGGTCGAAGCAGTAAATTGTTGTTTCATATGTGACTTGGATGTTCGTTTCATTTTTTGCCATCTGGTGTAGTTTATTTGTTAATCTGAAATACTAATGCCTCATCCTCCATCCCTCAACCTCACAAGAAATATCATCTGTCCTCCCTCAACATCCCCTCCTACCCCCCCCCCCCCCCACCTAAACCCACCATTCTCTTTTCCAACAAGGTAGCAGGAAGAGGTTTGACAAATTTCCACTATTTGACAATTTACTGAAAAGAAAATTTATTTTGCCAAAAAAATGTAACACAATGAGAAACCACAAGAAAAGGAATAATAACAGGACACCAGAAACTATTTTTAATTTTGTTTATTAAAGCCTCGTAACATTTCTTCGATGCTCTTTGCTTTGCTTCTCTTCTTATGGTAAACCCTGGCACAAAATTAGCACAATATTAGAAAGTAAAATTAACAACAAAAATCATAATAATAAGTACTGTTACTTTTGCAATATCATGTGGGTGAATTAACGAACATATATTTCAGTGAAAGAAAAGATAAACTGCCGTTACCTGGAGCAAAGGAGATATGAATTGGACTGAATGGTTTCAGCTTGCACAAGTCCGTTGCGATTCTTTTTTTAATTTCAAATAACGGGCCACTTACTCCAAAGTCGTGGAAAACAAACAATTTTGAGGATTTTATCAGAGGTTGACCTTTGACAGAGTTTAAATGCGGATATGTCATAGTCCTACAGAACAGAAAATATCGGATGCATGTTTTATCTTTCTACACACCGATTTCCCTTTTCGTTCCACATATCAATTGTCTGAAATGCTCCCTTTAACACAAATTGCATCCTGTGATAGGCACATCAGATGAAAGTGTTTTATATGATGGTAAACTGGTATAATTTCATTGTTTTATTGTTTAGATCTAATAATCCCACTCAAAGGAAATATATACTCTCTTTAGCTCTAGTACAGTACAGTAAATAAAACAGGATTGCCAACGTTCTTAGTGATTCCTTGCGACATCTTCTATCAGAGCATTTAATACCACACTGGATGCAACACATTCATGTTTTGACCATACCTTGCACCAGTGTACAGTACTGATTTCGCTTAACTCCCGTTAAAATTCGTTAAAAGGAAAATAACCGAATTTCCACGTTTTTTCATCGAAATTCCCCGATTTTTATCGAAATTCCCCGAATTTTAACGATTGGTTATCTCAGTCATTTCCTTCGTGGAATTTTCAACGATACGTTGAAATTCTTTTTTAAACGAAATAGAAGGTCAATGTGTGGTTACGAAAAACGTCAGAAAACGAGCAACTTCGTGTAATTAGTATTGATTAGACTTTGGAACAGTCGTTTGCAGGCAGGAATTTCTGAAGACCATACCTGTACTTGCATGAGTAGTGACACTCAAAGAAACATGTAGTGAAACTGACGGGGGACGTTTTCTAACTGTGAACCCCAAACACAGTGACATAAGTCTTAACTTCGCCAGGCCGTAAGAGAGATTGCAGTCAAAGCTATATACCACGAGGCACCCTTCCAGATAAATTAGAGTGCTGTTTAACCATTTAAATAACAATGAATGGACATATACACTTGGTTTACTTGCAGATTACGAAAAATAGTTATTTTTTAGAGATGTAAATTTGGATTTTTATTAGAGTTGGAATATGAAACTTTGTTTCTGAGCGAAAACATGTTACTTGAAGCAAAATAAAGATGCCCCGCCCATTCTGCGAGGACGCTTCCATTTTTCAAAAAGGCGTTTTCTCTTTTATTTTTTCTATTTTGTTTACATTTTAAACATGAAAATTATTTTAAAATATGTAAAGAACTTAGTAATGTACTGCAAACTATCTATAAAAACAGAAAAACGATGTTTTAGGCATGAATAATGTGTTTAATATAACTAAAGTAGTAGGCCAATAGTCATGAGCTCATGATAGTGTCGTCAATTCGTTTTCTCAGTTTATATTTGCGACATATCACCCGTGTACATCGATCAATGGCATGGTGAAATCCCGTGTGAAAATATGTTGACCCCAAAACACGCAAATGGTCGTTCTAGAAAGTACCGTCATAACATTAACAACACAAGGCCAGTTTGCTCTCTCAGGTCCGCACGTGAACAGCCATTTTTTCACACATGGTATTATGTTGTGCGTGCATTGCGGGCGCGATTGTGGCAAACATAAAAGAATATGAACGAAAATGAAAAACTTACGATATTTTTCACAAATATTGATGCTTAGATAAGTGCTTCCTCACAATCAACGAGCCGCCCTAAAATTCGCTCCGCTTACGGAAAAACTTCTACATATATAACAAATGGAAAAACCCAAGTTTTTACACACATAATTCCCACTGACATTGGTCACAGAACATAAGTAGGTCATTGACATTCGAACTTGGCAATTTGCCCAAGTTCATCGCACCATGGGAACGACGCAACACATTGAACATGATGTTATATTCTCCCGCCATCTGGACGCCTAGTGTAATATGCAAATTGTGAATGGTACTGCGCAGCGTGGTTAAATGTTAACCTATTGCGACAAAAATTTTGGGAAGCTGTTTGAAGTAACTTTTGTATCAAATGTAAGGTACTGTATCATGTATGTGACACAAGAGAAAGAAAATGAAATCGGAGGCTGCTCAAACCAATTTCAACTTGATTTTTACAACCCAACGCACAACACGTGCGTGCGTAATTTGTTTTCTTAACATGACTTTTAATGAGTAAGTAGGAAAGGTCGGTAAGTTTGCTAATTTAGGCGAGTTTTTGTTTAAAATCTTGTGATTGATAGACAAATATATTGTTTTTTTTTTCTTCGAAAGTTAGGACGTTGCCGAAGGCCGAGTTATATAAATTCAGTGATCTGAAATTCTGAAGACCACGAATACTGATCATGTGTGTTAGGCAATTATTATTACACGAAAGGTTCGCAATATTATTGGGCCTAATTAGTAATTTACATACATTGATCGTTGTCTTGCTGCCTGAATTGCTACCTGCTGGAAAAGAAAACCTCAATTATTGTACTCATAACGTCCTATTTTCATTAAAAGTCCAGTAACGGTGCGTCGAAAAAGCCGCGATCGGGAAACGGCGTTTAAACGTTTAACCGACCGGCAGGCGATACGGTGAAACGGTTAGCGAAATATCTGTTAGGTAACACCTTATTTAAACCAAGGGCGTAGGAACCGGGGGGCTGGGGGGGGGGGGGGGCGCCAGCCCCCCCCAGTGAAAAATGTGGAGGGGCGGAAGTATCATTCCGCCCCCCCGCTTCGCAAGTCAGAAAACCCCTTTTTCATTTCCAAATGAGAAAAAAAAATCTCATTTGGAGCACCAAATTGCATCTAAGGCCTGGTGAAAATACAAAATTAAGTTTACAAAATGGAGTGGGTGTTGAAGTGTGCTATATTGCACCAAATTACATCTGAGGCTACCTGGAAATGCAAAAAATTCCAAAGGGGGAGGGGGACACCCCCTCCCCTTAGACCCCTCCCCCAGGCCGGCCATCAGTCTTCAGCCCCCCCCCCACTCAAAAGTACCTTCCTACGCCACTGATTTAAACACACACAACAAAACGCCCTTATTCAATGAAAATATACTGAAAACCATATCGCAAAAACACAAAATCGCTTATAACTCGAAAACGGAAGGAGATATCGACTTTTGTCGGCTGTGTAGGGATTTCCTAAACCGAATTTTGATGCGCTCTATCCAGGCGCGGCGGAACGGAAAAATTATTGGGGGGGCTAATGTGTGGAGACTATCTAAGTGGAGCGCCACCATCGGTTGGCGCGGAGCGTACAAGAAAATTTTGGGTTTTTTCAAACCCCCAGATGGCCGGAAACGGCACTTCCCGAGTGTTTTATGCTTCGAATACCTAGCCCTAAAATATGGGTCTCAAGCCTGCAATTTCTCAGATTACACGTAAAAGTCTGTAAAAACATTGTTATTTGTATATCCGATGGTGTTTTAAGAGAGTAGCTATTACTCGTAGTGTTCTCGCAAAGACGTTTTTTGAGTGTAGTAAGGGCAGTGGCGGAGCTAGGGGTATTGGTCGGGGGGGGGCAAGAATGGTCTGTAGGGGCACTTTCGACACTATCTAAGCGGAGCGCCACCACAGGTTGGCGCGGAGCGTACAGAAATTTTTTGAGTAAAGATACTCCCTAGATTGCAGGAAATGACCATCTCCGGGCCTTGCTAATTTGCAGATAAACGGAGAATAAATAGGTGTCGTCGCCATTTTGTCGGAAAATTACACCAACAGAATATGACAAATGTCAATAGATAGATGAGAGCGCAATCAAATAGTCAATAATCGCGAATAAGTTAAAAGTAGTGAAAAGCTGAAAAGGGCACCAGCAGTCTATTTGAGTCCGTCAGGGGGTGGGGGGGGGGCATCCGCCCCTGACTGTATGGACGCTTCGCCACTGAGTAAGGAGATGTTGGAGAACTGGCTGAAATGAGGCAAGTCATTGGCCTAAGACGAAGTTGTGTTGAGCTTACCGGTACTCACACTCACTGCTTCCACTTTTCACGGGGCGTGAAGAAGCGGTTGGGGTGACAATGTGGTCTATAGCCAGGGGACGGGCCGAGGGTCCCCAGCATTTACTAAAATTATTACACTTGTATAGTATACGTGTGCATCGGACAGATCGACAAGTATGCATTGAAAAATGGGCAGATGCACGTTTCGGAGCCTTGGTAAATATTGGGGGGGCTTATCATGCATTTGCCCCCTCGACTTTTTTATTGGGGGGGCTGAGCCCCCCCCAAGCCCCCCCGGTTCCGCCGCCACTGGCTCTATCCACCTGTGTCATTTATGAGCTTCTCCGACGTAAGCTGCAGTACGTAATTTCTCTATACCAGTTCCGCGAAATTTATTTACGCAGTAAACATCGTTCATTATGTTTTCTTTCACAACGAATATTCAAAGTTGTGCTCCACACGCTTCACAGATATTGTTTTATGTCGTTCATTTTCAATTGTACTTTAAAATTACATTTTCGAACGATGCATTGCATGCCTTATCAAGCATTCCTGATTAGTAAAACTAAGGAAGGATATTCAAATATATATTATTTTAATTTGATATGATTTTATGAGTTGTTCCACTTGAAAAACGATGATAAAACCGAAAAACAAAACATTTACTTCTCATGTGACGCTGACCGGGAGACTCATAAAAACTCCCCCTACTCATTAAAATAAATATACATGCCGTCAGGCCAGTTGAAAGCCGTCAGGCCAGTTGAAAGCCCTCCCCAGTAATGTTTGGTCAGCTCTTCCCAATATACAATACTCAAATAAGCAATGAAAATATATTCAATTTCCACAGAAATCTACCCAACGTGGGCCCCCAAGTCACTGCTTTATTTTCTTAGTAGTCATGGAAACAATTGTTTGCAACTCTCTTGCTGGCCAGGTGTTTTCAAGTTTTATTAATAGCACGACTTCTGATTGGTTCATTCAAGATAAACTTTTTATCCCTGCTGGATTGTTCTACTTATACATATATATGAATGAATATTTGGTTTTCAATTAACTAAGTAACAGCTAACATCCATTCCATTACGAGTAGGGGTAAAATAATGTTTGCTTCTAGAGGCAGCCAGCCATGAAGGTTCTGCAGTGCCAAATCCCCACGAAGATAAATACTATGCTAATTAACATAAGGTAGGCGTGAATTTGACAAAGCCAAGTTTATGATTGGACTAAACCTTTCAAAAAAGTTTGGTGGTGGGGATATCCAGGGTAGGGAATGCACATGTAAGCAGCATACTATAGGTAGCCCAGACCCAGGCTGCGACCTTAATTACCAGGGCAGTCCATCTGCTTTCGCGGGCAACTTACAGTAACGGGTTAGGGGGAAAATAACATTTTTTTTTTTTTTTTTTTTTGCGTGCATTGAAGTCGGGGAGATTTTTTTGGACGGAATGCGCTCTCAGAAAAGTTTGAAAGTGAGTGCGGTTCTGTAGTAACGGTACTGTAGTACGTCAAGTAACACAGGAATTTATTGGGAATAAAGATCTCTTTGATATCCAGCTACGACTGTTTCATTGTTGATATTTTTTTTCTTGTTTTTCTGACACTGCGTTCCTTGGTGAGTTAACTTAAACTGATCCTAGTTTAATACTAGCCTATAACTTAAGAGTCATAGAATGTGCTTGTTACGATCGACCAAGACTAGTTTTTATTATCCTAGCCAAATCATTTTTCAAACACCTAGTACAGAACTTACTCCGTCTTATATACAATCAAACTTTTGCAACGTTTGTAATATTCCTCGGCAACTTCTGGTAGAGTCTGAAAACGGCTGTAGTTACACTAAGGATTCAACGCAAGTCACAACCTTGATATGTCTAGAATTGCCTTTGCGGTTTTTGATCGCGATAACTTTCGTGGAAATTTCGTTGAAACTTCGTTGACAACCGTGCCCGCAAGTAGTCTAAATCTTGTCAACGAAATTAACCGATTTTCAACTTTTTTTATCGATTTTTAACTTTTGTTATCGATCGTTGATTTTTTTTCAACGGGAGTTAAGCGAAATCAGTACTGTAGTCATACATATCAAGTTTTTCATCTAGAGTTATTATTAGACTTATAGTTTGTAAGGTTTTCAAACTTTGACCCCTATCGGCATACAAGTACTGATGAACTCCACAAAAATATGAGCTTTTCTTGCTAAGATGAACTCTCAGCCATGTATGATGTTATCTAGGATTACATTCCAGACTTATTGTACTTCAACCATTTTCTGACTTTTTTCCACATCTGATAGCAAATATACTTTAACCTCCAAATACCTGTATACCAATTCAAACATTCAAGTAGCCAAATCTAGAGTCTGCAGCATGATATTGATACAGCTTACAGTGAAGAATAGTTTTAGGTTAAATTGTCTGAACTGCGCAGGCTGGAACACATGGAACTCAGTACGCCACGCAGCTGCAAACCGAACCCAGTGGAAGAATGATGTCCGGGTCTTGTGTGCCTTCTGGCACAGAGAGATTTAAGGTTAAGGTAAGGTAAATTGTCTGACTATGGGGAATCCCCCCTCCCTCTTCCCCCAGAAATAAATGGTACAAAAATGTCACCTCAACCAAGTTTAGTTGTTCATAATAGTTTATAACATATCAAACTTAACTTTGTGTCTAAAGTATTCAATTTCCTTGAAAACTATTGTCAGGGATGAACAAACTGATCCTTTCTACTATTAATTACCATGTGATACTTATTCCTAACAGCTGATCCCTCTCTTTCCTTTCGGCGTCTTATTTTTCTCCAAAAAGCCATTCCCGGTCGGTCTGGCGCTCTTTGACAGCCCTTCCGTGACCAGGTACAGGACCAGAAATACGATCAAAAACAATGCCAAGATGATCCCGAGTGTGTAGAGGGTCGTGTTGTACGAGAAACTGTCGCCCAGCCCCAGCTGATGCAAGTGGCGCTCTGCCGGCTGGAAGTTTGGATTTAGATCGAGGACATGTCGGAAGTGGTGGCCAGCTTCCTCGCTTCTCGAGAGAGACTGATGTATTTCGCCCAGCGTGAAATGTTGTAACCAAGTGTTCTGGTCGGAGTTCTTGTGGTCTAGAGACTGTCCTGCGAGTAAGAGGGCGTCCTCTTTGTAGCCGAGGTTAAAGAGAACTCGAGCAAGATTTAAAAGAACGTCTGGGTGATGCGGGTTTATGATGAGGGCCTTCCTGAAGCACTCAACCGCTAGAGATGTACTTCCTTTCACCCGCCAGAAGTTACCCACTTGATTTAAAACTGACAACGAATCAGGACTCTGCGAAAGCAATATAGGAGATGATAGACAATATTATAAAATTTCGATTAATGTGTAATTTATCAAGAATTTCAGAAATGAAGCACATCTGTGAATCAAACATCTCTCTGGGAATTACTTGTTACTAACTCTGTCTGAAAGATGAATCTTTGTTGCATTTATTGTTTAACAACTACTATAGGAATTCCATGTATATGCCATGCACTAACTAATATTCTCACAAATACATAACTGCAGAGAAACATTTAGAGTACAGATTTTGCATAGTAGTCTTGAAGGCTAAGAACTTTGTCTGTTATAAAATACTACATGTGTACAAAAACTGCTTTGCATCTGTGCACTTGTCTATAAAGCAAGTTGCCTATTTTGTATAGTATATTTGCGATGCCATACTGGATAAATTATTAAATTGCATTGAAGGTATATATACTACACATATATGATTTCATACTGAGATGGCGACAGCTAGACCAAATCTGTGAAGCAGAAAGGTCAGCCACTAAAAATTCTTGCGCAGTCACTTGGAGAGATCAATGTTTGAATTTATGCCCCAAATCACACTGAAGCACCTCTTTAAAGAAGGGTAGGTTGTTGTGTAAAAGTAACCACTTCATTTTCTTCAAGGCATATACCCTCCAATCCACTGTTCAATCACCATCTGGCAAAATACCCGTTTAAAAGTGTTCTCGGTAATTAGATTTTTACAAACAGAACAAATTTATGGCACATATCTGTATGGTTTCTGGCAAAGGGTGTTTGGCTATGTCCTTTACCGTCCTTTAACACCAATGTCAACATCAAAGAGGATCATATCCATTCTCATGACAAACTTTATAAACCAAATAATCTAGGACGGTATTAACTTGTCTTGTGCTAAAATGTTTGCCACTTTCATTACAATTTACTTACTATCTGCATTGCGTCCCGTAGATTATATTCCAATATATCTAGATTGACTTCTTCAGACTCGCTTCTTTTGAAGATTAAGGAAACCTCTGGTTCTGGCATAAATGGATGTTTTAGTCTGTCCACAATACCTTGAAGGTCGTCATACTGGCTCTTGTTGGTGATGTCCTTACAATGTAAGGGATCATCATCAAAGTCCCTCCTGAAATAAAGTGATTGAATAAACATAAAAGAACTCATTGTAATTACTGAATTATGGTAGCTATAATAATAACGAAATGATGACAAATTTTGAGGAATAATTTAGTTTTCAAATTTTGTGTAGCAGTTTTGAAGTCCCTGAATTTTGTCACTTGTACAATACCATGGTTCTGTGTAGAAAACACCTCTAGTCTATACATCCTTAGACTGGTATAGTTACTTGATCAATTTGCATAGCATTTTGTGATGTGATAATGGATAAATTAATTCCTGATTTAGTTTAGTTTATAAATAATAGTGAATCTCAAAGGTAAGGAAGTAAACTGCAGCTCCATTGAAAATCTATCCACATGATGATCACAGGCTTCTATCAAACATTCTTATGCAAGTCCTCAATCAAACAAGGATCAATAATTAATGTACAGTACAAACATAATCAAATCTCAGTTGAACCTGGGAGATTTTAGTCGGGACTGATAGTCTGATACCAAGACTACCAGTACCAGTACTTCTACCTTTAACTTAGTTTAACCTAAGCCACTGCCAATATTCTCTGCCGACCTTGGTTTACCTATAAATAGTATAGTGCCAGTGAGCCATTTGAAGGTTTAATTTAATAAAATGGCATATCTTAAAGGTCCATGCCAGTAAGACCAATTGCTAAGCAAAAAAACATTTTGAAATTGACGGACTTTAATTACACTATTAACTTACAGTTCAAATTCTTCCTTCTCACTGCATTTAACACACTCTCCATCTTTGTTTTCATTATTTCTAGTACCGTCTGTCCCAAACCCATATTTCTCTGCAAGTAAAATGCTTAAAACTGGATCTTCACTGGCGACCTTAGCAAAGTCTTCTTCAGCAGGCAATACAAGTGCTTGCCCGTTGGGCTGCTGTTGCAACTTCCAGTGTGTAGCAGCCCTAGGTGTAGAAGATGTTATGAGCGCCGACAAAACCTGAAAGGCGTAAATTGCCTTCAGAGAAAAATTCACAAGCATTTTGATATCGATAAACGACTTTCCATTTGCTACAAGGTTGGAGTTAACTATTCGTCTTCAATATTCAAGCACAAACGTTTTACCGAATCACCAAACCGTATAAGAACATCGAGTGATCAGGATTCCAGTTCTGCACATACAGTAAGTACTGTATAAATGCAGTTATCTGTGTGAACCAGTTTAGCTACGATATTATAACTTGAGCCAGTTGGAGCAAATGAATACACTACGAGTATTTATTATGCAGTGTAATGAACACCACGTATTTGCAATGTTCATAACATTTTACTTTACGTGGTGAAAATAAAGGACAAGGTCGGACAAGGACGGCGATTTCTGATGAGAGAGACCGGGTGACGCAAACCCGGGTGGGAAGATTGAATGTGGACGGGGCCTGGAAGAATGGATGAGGGAATCGGTAGGGGGGGGGGGGGAGATTCGGTAGGGAAGACCAGGTGGGAGAGATAAGGAGGCCGAGGGAGACGGATGAAGGGGTTTCTTTATGACACAGAAGTGCCGTCGTGAGGGGATCGAAGTTTGGGTTCGGAGGTTTCGCGGGTGTTGGAACTTGTCCAAGGTCGAAGGAGACCTGCATGGGTGCACTCAGTGGCGGGTGAGGAGGGGTCTTGGGATGGAGGGGCGGGAGCCCCAGTGAAAAATCTCACCCGCCCGCGCTTTCCCCTTCCCCCCAAATGACATAATTGGTGGGGGAATACATTGGACGAAGATTACAAGATGCATTAATAGACTCGTTTAAAGTAGCAATCCAGATGAGAAATTTGACATACTGTAATTGGCTGGACCTCTTGAGAAGTATACATTCGCAAGTCAATGTCATATTATAGTTGTCTCTGCAGTGAGCCAGAATGATTGAAATGCTTCCTGAGGTTTGCGCCTGAGTGGCTATTATACATATAGTTGGTGGCTTAGATTGAATATGATGATATCGTCCCGAGGGAGGGTCTAAGAGAAGGGGCCTATTTGAAAAATGTTGGTAATATAAACTAGGGTGCAATCTGATCTTACACTTTGCAATTTTTCACACATTGTTGAAGAATTTTCAACTGTTGATATTGTGCTGTACATATACCGTATATGTTATACAGTAGATGTGTTTTGTATGCCTATACGTGACACGAGTTAATTTTCAATATTCTGTCTGTCACGGTGGTTGGGAGGGGGGGGGGGGGCTGAGTATCTCTTGAACTAAACTGGTAATTGCGCCCCTGGGTAGCGCTGTAACAGCTAGGGATATGAGACAATTCTTACCGTGAGACCAATTTTGACTAAATTTGACCATTGACCACTCATGCTCATACAGAATAATTGAAAACATGACGTTATAATTTTTGGTATCATGAATTACACATGTTGTTGCCATGTTCTTCACGGGAGAATACGTACCAGAGGATGACGTGTATATCGGCAAGCCCGCAGATATAGCCAACCTAAATTGTTGGAGATCGAAGCACCAAAAATTAACTGAGAGTCACAAACAATCAAAGGAGACACAAAAGCTCGTGTACACTGTTACTTGTGAAGTTTCAATTACTACACTTGATAGGACAGAAGGGGATCGATATCGCAGCTAGAGTATAGTTTTCAAGTGGGTTGGAGGGGGGCAGATGCCCCAGTACTGGGGCATGTGCCCCCCCATTTTTTTCAAAATAGCAAATGTGCCATGACGTTTTTAAAAGAGCCTCTAAAATATGTTTTTATAACGTTAAATATGGTGTTATGACAACGTCGGCAAAACGTTTTTATGTGATGTAATACAGGTGCGTATCCAGGGGGGGGGGCGTTGGGGGCGCGCGCCCCCCGGGTAAGGAAAAGAGGAGAGAAAAAAAAGAGAAGAAAAAAGGGAAAAGGAGGGGAAAAAAGAAAAGGAGGAGAGGAAGGAAGGGAAAAGAAAAAGAAAAAAGAGAGAAAAAGGAGAAAAGGAGGGAGTAGAAGATAGCCAAGACCTCGGGAAGAGAAAGATCCCTATTATATACACAGGGTAGCCAGTGACAGATAAAGGATTACGGAGGGGGTGTGCGCCTCACCCTACCCCTTACCCCGACAACTCCATTTTTGACGTTTCCGTTTTTCCTCTCTCACTAATGTACTTGAACTCGACCGAGTCGTCGGGGAACATAACGCATTTCGGGAAGGGAGCGACCGCCCCCCCCCCCCCCCGAGCAAATTTTCTTTATGACATCGCTAGTAATTTCAAAATAGACAATGCTTAGATGCAACTTACAAGGCCTGGGAAGTGTCATTTCCAGCGATCTGCAGTGGGCGGCATTTTCGGCCAAAATTTTTCTTGTACGCTTCGCGCCAACTCATGGTGGCGCTTCGCTTAGATAGTTTGCCTACAGGCTTCGCCCTCCCTTGGCAATTACTCGCTACACGCCTGTTCGAATTTGTAAAGCAAAGAGCAGATATAACATCATATCAATGAGCATTGAAATGCATGTTCCACGATGTACAGCCTCAAAAACTGTCAATGTGTGTAGTCAAAGGCGTAGGAGCCAGATTGGATTTGGGGGCGGTAATGACTTGCCCGAAAAAAAAGCCAAAATTTTTCGCGCGCAGAGCGCGCATTCAACATATTGATGCCAATATCGTATAGGCAAGATCGGTCATTACATTGTATGGCATCGTCTACCTTACGGTCCGTCAAAGTTGCACAGTATACCGCCGGATGCTAATGTAAACAACCAAATGTCTTATGTAGATCAGGAGAAAAACCATACAGATCCATTTATGTCAATTTATTCAATTACCAAGGAGATCATTTTAAGCTATTCATTGCTATTTATTTTTCTTTCAGTAGGTGCCCAAAAAAATGGGAAAACAATTGGGGGGGGGGCTGCAGCCCCCGCCTCCTACGGGACCTACGCCTATGAGTGAAGTGTTCGGTTTCGATATACCTCATATCGGAAATATCTCCTATTTTTCTGTTCCTTCAACCAAGTTTTGTAAAAGCCATTATAAGAGGTTGCAATATTTCTACACCAAGAAATTAACTGTGTCGGAATTTTCCAAAATTTCCTCACCAACATTCTTCATTTTCCTCTACTCGTTCAATTTTGACCTGTCTGTTAGGGGTTCAAGGAGGTTTTTCTATATTGGTTGTCTATAGATTAAATTTTCTGCAACATTATGGGTATGTTTTCAAGTGATTTTATTCACGAGAAAAGTGAATTTTCAAATTCTCAACAAGTAATGGGCTTAAAACCTTGAAAAGTGGGGCTTTCGGATATTGTGGGCCGTGACGTAGAATAACCTACAAAAGCAATGATCCATAGGACATGCAATCAGGTCGAACATGATGTGTGACTGGTGACAATCTTCAAAAGGTTATGAATGGAAAAAACTTTTGGGAAATACTTGGTTCTCAGGCAAAAGTGTACATCTGGTTGCTCATTTTCAAGCCCGAGAAGTGCCATTTCCGGTGATCTGGGGGGTATCAAAACCAAAAATTTTCTTGTACGCTCCGCGCCAACCGATGGTGGCGCTCCGCTTAGATAGTAATTCGCGCCCCCCGGGTTAGAAAATACTGGATACGCGCCTGTAATATTTTTCTCACATATTGAAATCGTTATATCTATGTTTTAACAAAAAAATGTTTGAAATAAAGCCTGAAAACGTTTTCGTGACACATTTATTACACCACAAATAACGTTATCAAAACAAAAGACGAAACATTCAGTAACGTTTGGAAAACGTTTTTGTGTTTGCTGGGGTAGCTACTGGCAAATAATTAACATGTGCCCTTCTGATAAAGAGCTGTCTTTTGGATATCTTAAGCCTTTGTTAATTTTAATATTTTATTTTAATTATTTATTTTAAGTGTGTACATGCTATTTTTAAAATGACATCCCATATCTTTTTGTAGCACGTTTAACAACAAACAATCTCAATAAATAGTATTAATAGCATACTAACACATCATATATATTTATGTGATATGGCCGGTGTGTATCGGTCAATAGCATAACGAGTGGTGGTTGTGGAATGAAAAATTAAGTGCCCCTCTGATCTTGTGCCCCCCTCACTTTTTGGAAGCTTCCTACCCCCTGACCTTCTTCATCTGAACCATGAAAACTCAGCCTTCAGTTTCTCAACCGCGTGCTTGTCAACAGCTGTATATCTTGCATGCGCATGAACTTGCTTATCGATCCTTGTAATCATAAGCGAATAAGAGATCACTTCTTAGCTATATTTCATATTAGAGCAGCGGCTCGATCAGGCTTGTCCTCTCTGACACACAGCGACAGTTTTAGACTTGACTCCGCGATCGGACATAGAGATCAATGTAATCTACTTAGCATATGACTCATTCTCGATCCCATTTGTAGACATCATGAGGCTTTTCTACATATGTTTACATCGAACTTTCTCTAGTATACGTCATTGAAATTGCTCATCTCATTACCACCCACCCTTTTCCCTCCCATTTCTGTTCCTTTCCCCGATCTCACATTCCTTAACTCCATTATTGAGGTAAATTGAGGAATAAATCAACGCAAGTGCCTCCAACCCTCTCGCGGTTACCCTTCCTCCTTCACTCACAATCTTTTCCCATCTACTTACACCTTAGGATTCAAGTAGTACCTATGCTATGTTTTGATATGCGGATGAATAAACGCATCTTGTTTGGCGTAAATGTCCATGCGCGATGTTAAACACGTACGTATGTACCACAGAAATTTTTACTACGTAATCGTTGTTGCAATACGTAGCTGCTGCATTGCATTGCTGCTAATATAATAATCCTCGGTTCCAACAGCATTCGTGCGATAGCTTTCGTGGTGCGAGCAACGGGCTCTCAATACAGTACAGGCCATTATCAAATAGGTTTTCGAGAGGAAAACTGAAGAAAATCAGTCAAAGTGGGGAAGGTCAAGAGTAAAAGACTTTCTGGGACGGATTAACCGGAAACAGTATCCAATTTTGTAAGTATTATTTGTTATTATGCAAAGATTATGAATTGAGTTATATCATTATCATCGTTGAGTAGTGTAACATTACTAACGTTACACGTTCCAAAGGCAAAGTGACACGTTGACACTTACGTGTGCCTGTGCACACTGGCCTGCTGTTAGGTTGTGTAATGTGGAAGACCTTTGCATTAGCCTTTCACTTTCGTCTGAAGTTGTGAGTACTTTCAGTGGCAAGAACATACACCGATAATACTGTTCAATAAATATCCTTCATTTTTATGCAAAGCATCTGCTCTTCATTTCTTCATAGATATAGGTAAATGAAATTAGGCCTAAGTTATGACACAATTAGGCCTACTGATACAGTGCTACTGCTACTAGTGCCACCCCTAACTTATGTTGGGCTCACATAACTTTTTTTTATGGAGTATTGGTAGTTGACCAACAAGAACTTTCATGCCAACATGTGTCATTCGATAGTATTGACCATGGGATTTACTCTTGCTAACGATTTTGTCAATTATTTTAATTTCTAGTTCTGGCATATGCTCACAAAATGATTTCTCATATGTGTACTGTTACAGTATTAGAACTTTGCTAAGATGTTAGCTATCTTTGTATTTTTGGAAATCCATCAGATTTTCATTTAATTATAGAATTACTCAAGTGAGATGGTATTTGATCACATTTAGCCACCAAATGCTTTTCATATATATGTATGAGAAGTAATTTACTGGTAATTTTATTCCAAAAGTTTCACTGCCTGTCCTAACATTAGACACTTTCATGACATGTATAGCTGATGACATGGCAAACTTGGAATTTTCAAATTGGAGGTTGGAGTTTGTTGGAGTTGGAATTTCAAATTATGTTCGGAAATCAATCTAAACTCTTTCCACAGTTCGTCCTGCAATCTATATTTAACAGGTTAACAACTATATTATATTGCTAACCGCAGAACTGATATGATTTGTGACATTTTTCACTTATCTTAACCAATTTTGATTTTAAAAACTTTATCATTTGCTTTGGAAATAATTCTTCCTCTCCTAAGTAATGTATCTTATCTTGTCTATATATATATATATATGCCCTGAAGCCTGCTTGCATTCCAATAAGAGACTTGCTTTACAGTCATGCATGTAAATCTATTTGTTACAGTTGGTGCTGTTCGACTTTGAAAACGACCCCCGACCATGAGTATGGAACCACAAGAAACCATGGAAGAACAGGGTGGGAACGTCAGCATGGACCCTTATGAGCCACCGGTGTTGGCTTACGATGAAGTATTTCCACCCCTGGAGCGCCCAGCTGAAGAAATCGCTGCTGGAAAGCCAATCACTGCCATGCCGACAGCTGGCCCAACTTATGCCAAAATGGCAGTCAGGTCTTCCACAATCACTCAGGTTAGTACATGATTTATTCATGAGTGGTGAATTTTTTGTAAGTTGTGAGATTCTTTGTTTAGTGTAAGTTATTGGTATGCGTTCTGAAGATTGTTGTTGTGTTTGTTTGTAAGTTTCTTGCACATAATGTTGCATTGAATGTGTATGGCTGGATAATGACTTGTAAAAGGATGAAGAGCATGCAAAGGTCCACCCTCTCGGACACCAGCATGATATATTGTAATACATACAATCATGGTGTTGTGATGTTCTTCCATCTGATAAGTGAGCCATATTTTGAACCATTGAGAACCATTTTGATCAAAGATGGTATTACCTTGATGTATTTGGCAGTGGTGGAAAAGTGTATATCTAACAAAGATTGTGAGATGCAAAATTTGTGTTAGTAATTAACTCTTCATTTAAGTGTAATCAGGGTTTTCGTTAGTAGCCGGGACCCGGGTCAAATGACCCGCCTACTGCACGTACATGACCCGGGTAACAAAATATATAAAAAATGACGCAAAAAAATCAAGAGGAATAAATACCCACAACCAGGTCAGGTGTG
The DNA here is from genome assembly GCF_037975245.1 of Apostichopus japonicus. Classification (NCBI taxonomy): domain Eukaryota; kingdom Metazoa; phylum Echinodermata; class Holothuroidea; order Aspidochirotida; family Stichopodidae; genus Apostichopus; species Apostichopus japonicus. The sequence continues at coordinate 7,840,981 of NC_092571.1, read as the reverse complement.
ACTGAAACTTCAACGTGAGTTTGTTTTTTGTTTGTGAAAAATAGGACAGAAGAAAGGGGTGATTGGGAGGGGCAATATCATTGACCAAACAGCTGTATATTGCACCATTTGGCTTCTAGAGACTTTTTAAATTCCAATTTTCACCCCCTCCCCTTAGACCCCTCCACCATGTCTGCATACAGACAGTCCCACCTACTTTTCAACTTGACCCACCTACTACATTTCTTAACAAAAAACCTGGTAATGTGTGCACAACAACATGTTACATACAGTGTGCGATATTGCTGGAAATATGTCAGTGTCCATATTTCTGTAGCAGTGTTGAAGATTCTAGAATTTGTCTGTTATAAAATGCTACATTTGGTTACTGTGTATTTAAAAAAGTATTACACATAAATTTTACTTGTATTGCAATTTGCCCAATTTGCAATTCAGGGCTGTATTTAGCAATTTGCAAGATCATTCAACACAGGCATACAAAAGACAGTGCACAGTGCATCCCAGTGCTACAGCAGTGTACAGTGTGTATGTGCTGCTTCAGGTGTTTGTGTACTGTACATGGTGGACTTAGCCCACATTGTTTGTGTAGCAGGCAGTTACTGTTATTTCAACCCCTGGCATGTACACTAAAGGTATACTTTCAGCCCCAATTCGAACCACCAGCAGGGAATGATTTAGTTGTCAACTTTTGTATAGAAGTTTTAAAAAGCTCTGAATTTTGTCTGTTACAATATGCTATGCTATCTGTGTAAAAAAAACCCCCAAAAACCAAACTGCTAAACATCTTTTGACTTTTGATAGTATGCTAGCCTATATGCCAATATATATAGGGTTTTGGTAACTAGGGTGATAGTGTAAGATATGTAAGTATAGTTGCTTGGATCGCTTTACTGGAAGAATTCAAATATGCCAAAAGAATTATTCAATGGGAATTGGAGATTCAGTAGATTTGAGTTACAAGTCATTTTTTAAAATTAATATAAAAGAGTTTTTTTTTAATTTAGTAACTTTTAATATGTTATTAAATTTCATAATAAATTTGATTGGTTGCTCCTCCTCTGCATAGGTGTTCCGTGTGCCTTTAGAGGAGAGGCGGTACAAGGAGATAGATCAAGGATTTGGAGAGAGCAACAGCATGGCCAACCAGATTTGCTATCAAATCCGAATGAGAACAGGTAAGAGGTCCCACGAAGATTGTAATCGTCTTTCTTGAGCGACTGCAGCATGTCAATATTTCCTCTTTTTTTTTAACCTTTTGAGTATGATTGTGTTTGTTTTGGTATATTCATAAAAAATGACAGGGTCACAAATGGCAAAAGCTTTTGACCTAGGTATTCAATAGTGAAGACATTGGCAAAAGTGACTTTTGTAATTTATGGCTTTGGTAATTTGCATTTATGGCTTTTGTTGAGATATATTTTGTGCAATGTTTTTCTCTGGGATTTTTTATGTCATAAAGTTGTATATATCTTTCTTTGTGATGACAAACTTCAAAAGATGCATTGGACACACTGTAAGAGCAATCGAGATGATATGACCGTATTTAATTGAAACATCCTCCACAGGAGCGAGCATTGAGATGAGTTTGGCTAAAGATCAGAGTTTGACCATCGTCATCAATGGGAAACCAGAAGAAGTCATGAAAGCCAAGAGGGATTTGATCAACAAGTTACAGACACAGGTGGGTAGAAGTAGGATAAGGGATTTGGGGGTGGGGTATGTGGGCCGTGGCAGGTGTGTTTGTGTACATATCTTTGGATTTGGTGTATTAGTGTCACAACCAGTGTTAAATACCTCATGACATCGAAACGAATCGGTGTGAATGTACAACACTTTCATATTGCCTTTACCTACTGCCTAGGCCTATTTTGTACGGCACTGGTGAAAAATGACCTTACTATTGCTGTGAATTGAGATTTCCTACTGGTCATGTTGGTACAGGCAATTGCTTTCTTGATTAACATATAGTGGGCAGTGGAACATGGTTATACTCTAGTAGTGATGGTCCCTCTGGCTGCTTTAAGATGTGGAGTAAAACCTGTATCTAATGTAATGTTGTTTGTGGAATAAATTCATTAAAAAAATATGTCTGCTCTCACTTCTTCATAGTGTGATCTTAATGTAGCAGATAACATGTCATCGTCACACCGTGACAGTTAGGTATCAAACCGTGACAATGTGACAGCTCTGTTACATGAAAATAAAAACATTTTTTTAATCCTTAAACTTAATTCTTCTCACTTTCTTTGATTTGCCAAAAAAAAAAAAAAAGGCTAATGTCAAAATCAGCATCCCAAAGGAACACCATCGCTTCATCATCGGAAGGAAAGGCGAGAAACTCAAGGAGCTGGAGCTGACTACTGCCACAAAGATCATCATCCCCAAGCCCGATGATCCGAACCCAGACTTTATCTACATCACTGGGACAAAGGAGGGTATAGACAGGGCCAGCCACGAGATTCACCTCACCTCAGAAGAACAGGTGAGATATATGAAGGGAACTTTGTACCATGGACAGGTTCACTGCTGGAAGGATGGGATGCGAGGTCAATAAGGGGGAAGGGGGGGGGGAAGGAACAGGACTATGTATAGGTCATCCAATAAACTGATATTTGTATGATAATACTAACGTTTTATTATTGATTTTTTATGATTTTTTTTACAAACTGTACATATAGTTTGAGCAAATCTTTAGGGAGGGGGTGACCTGTGGGGGGGGGACACAGGAGCTTCCCTGTGGAAAGGTTCATTTGACGAGAAGATATGTTGTGATTTTCCCTTTGATTTTATTGCAAGACAATTAAAGATGATTTTGCCCACAAAGATTTAAGTGGTGAACATAAAGTAGACACTGTTATGTCATTGGACATTGGGGTGTGAAAGTGCATATTGTGTTCAAATAAGAGACCATACGTTGCTCCTGGGTTCACTGGTATGGAACATAGCATATGGCCAAACCCAATGTAAAAGCCTGTATTTTTTAATAATAATAATAATAAGCAAATATTTATAGAGCGCTTTTTGCAAAGGCCTCAAAGCGCTTTAAGGTACATCAACCATTTTTTTATTTATTTATTTATTTAGGCTAAACGAGCACTGGAGAGACTGTCCATTCCCCACGTGTACCACCCCTTCATCTGTGGCCCAGGCAACCACTACACAAAAGAACTGACTGCGACTACCGGGGCCGCGGTCCACGTCCCCCCTCTCAGTGCCCAGAAGGATGAGATTGTGGTGTCTGGAGAGAAAGATGGTGTCCATGAAGCTTGCCAAAAGATTATGCAAATATATGAAGAAAAGGTATGGAACAGTTGTTTAATTTGTTACATCCAGGGTTCCCCACGTAGCCAGGAAATGGGAAGGTAATCAAGGGAAAAGATAACACCTCCTTTCTAGGTCCTGCGAAAGTTCTTGAACTTTTGAACTGCAGTCTGGAAAAGTGAGGAAAAGCTCTCATTTGAACATGTCTCCTTCACGGATATATCGATGTATCTAGGTTTAAGAATTTTTTAAAATATTTTGAGCAGAAAGAATTAATAATATTTTGCCTAAAGTTCTCAAGTTTGGATAACTTATATTCTCCTGCGGGTTGTACATTTCCGTCCTAGCCTCCATGCAATTTAAAGAAGGCACCAAGTCTAGCCTTAAATTTCAGATCATATGCTGGATATTATTGCCATGCCTAGGCTGAAATAGTGCATGAAATGCAAGCGGAGATATTGCAAGAGTTACAACCAATTTGAACACCTAGTATATGTAGTCTTGAATTAGATCCACATAAGTGATAATGCTTCATAAGAAAACGTTAATTACATGTTTCTACATTATGTTGAAATGGTCTTAAAAAACGACTGTAATTTCATATATTTTGAAAGCATGGGAACTGTACACTGTTCACCAAAATTATCAATCATACTGTAGTTATCTGATACCTCTTCAAGATTAGATCCCTTTCTGGATTATTCTTCCAAGGGAATATTCGTTAGTTACTTTCTTACTTAATTGTAACAACTTTATCGCCTGGCTGCATACTTCTTCTTGACCGTATTGTTTGATTGAAAGCATCTAACAGAGAATATCTTCAAGCTTTCAAACATTTACTTGATGGCTTCAAAACATGACACAGAAATCTCCCCCTCAAGGTGACCTTTGTGGAGTGTAAGGGAAATTGGTTGACAACAAAACTTAAATAGACATGTCATTCATAAGGTCGTGACGCTGAGGCCAGTTTGTGTGAACAAATCTGTCAATTGTTCTCTTCGTGAAGTCTTCATTTTTTTTTTTAAATGAGAGAAATGTATTTATTTCTCTCACATTTCATGGAACCTCTAAATCGACCCTGGGTCCTGAGAACGGTAGCACTGCCCGCATCCCAATCCTTACTCCTCGCCAGGCCCGGTTACGTTTATATTGATTTTGTCAACCACTGTTTGCTCTTCAGAAAACGAGGACCACAACCGTCTCTTTGGAGGTGCGTAAGAACCAGCACAAGTACGTAATTGGGCCGAAGGGCTCAAACATCACAGACATCCTGGAGAAGACCCAAGTTTCCGTGGAGATGCCCTCCTCGAGCAGCCCTTCAGAGACCATCACCCTCAGAGGTGAACAGGACCAGCTAGGCCCAGCAATATCTATGGTCTATGCCAAGGTTGGTTGACTTTACCCAGTTGAAATGTTTGCAAAAGTCTCTGGTCACATTCTTCATGAAGATAATGTGGGGGGTTACAAAAGTACTGGTCTTATGAAGAAGTAGTAAGGTAATGCAAATTTTGTTTGTGCAGAACAAGTCTTTATGGAGAAGCTAACCATTACAAAATTGTTTATTTTTGAAAATGAAATTTTAAGCTGGTTTGATTCTGTAGCAGGGGATGCTTCTTGTGCCACACAGTAGCACCCCCTTTCTTATTGAATGGCCCTATGTACAGGCACATCAACAGCAACAGTTGCAGCTTGATTGGTTTGCACTGTCTTTTGTCAGTAACAGGATTTGTGTCGTTTAGCCGTGGGGCTCAACCGTTCAACCTGCATTTGATGACAAACAACAGGATTTTATTTAGTGTCAATTGTTGAAATTACGAGACTTGGCAATACTAGGATATTTACCACTGAGTTACTAGCAGTAGTAAGTTATTGAAAACTGAGGTATGAACAATATGAGATTGTCTACCACTCACATGCCATTTGATAGCGATAGGGTACAAATAGAATGTACGTCAAAGTTTAAGATGATAATACCACTTTTCATGTTGTTGCATTGTCAACCATTAAACAGCTCCTTCAATATGATGCTTAATATGACCCAGGATGACCCCTTTTTCCCCTGTTCTTCTCTCCCAAGGCAAACAGCATTGTTGTTGACCATGTACAGGCCGAGTCATGGCTGCATCGTTTCATCATCGGCAGAAAGGGCAAGAATATTGACAATATTACACAGAGTTTGTCCAAGGTGAGAAGGTAGTACCTATCTCTGCATGGTACAGTTTGACTTCTTCCAAAGTTCAACGACGTGACGGAGTTATGCTATTTTCCCTAAAATCATGCGTAAAAAAGATTGATACAATTTGTATTTGTAATCTGTATAAATTTGTATATGTAATCTGAGAGTATATTACTGTCTTTCCTAAATAGATTGAAGACTCAGTTGCTTATTTTCTGCACATAATTTGAAGGATGTGGGAGGGGGTTAGGCACAGTTTTAATGAAGCAATTGTCAGGATAGAAAGATGGGGATATGTAGATTAGCTATGGTGTATTGTTTTCCATTGGACAACATTTCCTTAGCACCGTTGAAGTTATCACTTGCAAATGCCGAAGAGGTGTTGTTTAAAAACCTTTAAAATATCAAGTTTAATTTGTCACAAAATTGTCTTTATATGAGTAAATTGTTAACAACTTCTTTAATACGGTGTAAATTTCCTAGTGAGTTAGTGTTTGAGTGGTATCCAGTTGTGTGTTAATAGAACATGACTCGGTTACAGTGAAAAATTCACGGCAAATTGCAGTTCCGACTTTTAAGATGCTAAATTTTGTTGCAATCTTTGAAAAGCATAACCTATCTTTCTCAGATGGAAAGAGAATATACCCAAAGTGCATCATGGAACACAGGATTCCAAATTTTGACAAAGATTTGTGAAGACATTTTTTTTAACAAACTCTTTGAGCCAATTAACTCTCCTGTTTTAATTTTCCCAAGTGTAGTATGGTAACAAACTGTCACATATTTATCTTTCGGTAGGTCCACATTGAATTTGCCGAGGGCAGCGACAAGATAGAACTGGAAGGCCCTCCTGAACAAGTCCAGGAAGCCAAGAAACATTTAGAACAAGTGGTCAGTGAACTGCGGAAGACCCTCTCCTTCGACTCTCTGACCATCAACCCTCGCTTTGTGAAGCACATCATCGGCAAAAGTGGAGCAAATGGTATGTCGCTTCTGAAATTTTGAAGAAAAAAAGGGTCGTTGACATGTACCAATCTATTGATGTATGATCACTTTTGCATTAATGTGACAGTTTTGGCAAATCAGTTTTTTTTCGGTACCATCTAAGAAATTTTTCTTTCTAGTCTAACTTTGTCATCCATCTTTGTTCCCTCCTTGCAGTTAACCGGATCAAGCAGAGCTATGGGGTGTCCATCCGCATCCCTAGCGAGCAAGAGAACAGCGGAGAGATCCGCATAGAAGGGAGCCCAGAGGGTGTCGCTCAAGCCAAGAGTGAGCTCTCAGAGATGGCCCAGAGAATGGTGAGTTACCTCGATGGGTGGGTATAACGTCAGAAAAGCGCTCTGAGACCTATCGCTGGTGTAAAGCGCTATATAAAAATCAAATATATCTGTTTTGTTTTACTTTGTTTGCTCACTTACCTGTCTTCATTCAGCATATGAAGTGAACTGCCTAGCCTTAGACACATTGATAACATGTTAGCACTGTGCCCCCTACTTAAGGGTGTCAATGTTTGGCTCCCTCTTTCTCTCAAATCTACTATTCCTCTTTTCAAGTGTAATTTAGATATGCTGGAATCTTGTTGGGAATTTAAGGCAGCTAAAGGATCACCAATTTTTGAAAGCAAGGTAGATTAGAATGCTTATCTTGAAGAAAGACAGGTAAAGGATTGTCATTTGTAAATCTCCAAGTCATGTTTGGGGTTTTGATGTTTGGGGTGTTAACTGCCTTTGGTTATTTTTTGTGTGAAATTTCAACGGCCCTTACCTCGACTCTTTATATTGTCAAATTTCAATTCGGTTGGGAAAGATGCCATAATTATCCTGCAGAATAGTTGGTTGTTAAGTTCTCGAATGTTCTAACAACAAATGTGAACATTGAACCATTTTTCCTTAAAATTTGTGTCACAGTGACTTGAGACCATTGTCTGTAATGAAACCCTCTACCTAAGAAATGGGAGGTGATATTGTACTTCATTCCGTGAAAGATATGTTGTTTTTGAAAGTGTCTTTAACAAATCTATTTCGTTTACAGGAGAATGAGAAGCAACGTGACATCATGATTGAGTACAGATTCCATCGTCTGATCATCGGACAGGGAGGAGAGAATATCAAAGAGATCAGAGAGAAGTTCAACCAGGTTAGCCTCAGACAATATGTCAAATGATTAGCCCTTTCCTTAGTAGATATGCGAGTTGCTCACCTTAATAGACACTAAAGTTTTTCAACTGTGTGTTTCACTGCTTTTAGTAACAGTACATTAGGTGAAAAACAACCTCGAAATACAGTCTTAGTTGGATAAGTCTTGTTGGTTTCGATGATAATCGTAACCCTATGCATTCATATTTGTGTGTGGTTGTGTGAGTGCGTTTATTGATGCCCAGCTTGTTAACACGATATCTCAAGATGGGAAAGTCAGACAAATTTCATATTTGGTGTGCAGAAGGACCACATTGTGTACAAGAAGCCTTTTGTTTTTGGTGGAGATCAAAGGTCATTTTGGGTCATCAGAGGTCAAATCGTGAAACCCTTGTCAACATGTACACCCTCACTATACATTACGTCAGATTCATGAAGAAAACTGCTCATAAATGTTACATCATCAAAACCACAATGCATTTTTGCATTCTGGTTTGTGCGATACCTGCTAGGTGTGATAAAACTGACATTAAAATTCATGAACTGCTACTAGATTCTAAAAGTTCAGTAAGGACATTTTCAATTTGTCATGAATGAATCTGGTAGCAGAACAATTCTAACAACTAAACAGAGACAGAGTATCATATGAAGAGACATACTGTAAATGTAACGTCGGTGATGTTTGGGAGATCATGTGTTTGCTGTCTGCTTCCGTTACAGGTCCAGATTACCTTCCCGAGCGCCGGGAAGAAGTCCGATGTGGTGGCCCTCAGAGGACCCAAGGGAGATGTGGATAAGTGCTATACCTTCCTGCAGCACATGGCAACCAAACTGGTGAGGCCTCATTGAAGTAACCTTAAGGGTTTCTTTTTTGATGTAATCTGTCTATAAAAGGCACAAAATATGGTTTCATCACATCAAACAAGAGCATAATTTTATTTAGTTTCACAGTTGAGGAAAGTGCTTGTAGAATAAGTGAACAATTACGATCGATGTTGTACTCGGGGGAATCCTAAATTTACATTCCGTGGATAACAGGTCAAAGATTATGAGTTACTTTGAGTTACTATCAGAGAGGTTTGATGGAATACATTTTCTGAAATCGTCAATTTTTGCACAATAGCGGAGCGACCGTTTTCAATGACTTTTTTGTTCCTCTGCAGACTACGGAGAACTACGAGGAACAGATCCCAATCATGAAGCAACTACACAAGAACATCATTGGACGTGGAGGGGCTACAATCAACAAGGTGAGTTACCCTAAACATAGTCGGCTTAGAGCAGAGTATATCTCCGTATTATTTTTGGTGTCATTTTTGGCATTGCCCTTGATGATCAATGCCTCGTTAGCCAAAGAGCTAATTGCGACAAATGTGATTTTCTTGAGATATTCCATATGCTAAAAAGCGCTGTTTCCTTTGGGTGAGCAATTTACTTGAGCAGGTGGCAGTTGTTTGAGATGGAGAAGAAAGCAGCACTCTCTCTCCAGCAGTAACCCCCCCCCCCCCCGCCTCTAAAACTTACTTGGCAGTTAATTAATGTTTTTCATGCCCAAGTCATGTGATGGACAGGTCTATTTCTCATGTCTCCCTGAATCTAGGTATGAATACAATGTCTCTGTGAAAAGAGTACTTTGTGAAGTGATGTGCTTAGCCAGGACAACCTTCATAACTTTCTTGACTTGTTGAAGTTTAAATGACTGAAAACTTCCAATTATATCAAATGTCACAACATTTTAAGGAGTGTTGGGCTGAGGGTCATTAGCAAGTACTATAAATAGGTCTGTCTGTTTTTCTTATTTTCAACAATTTCCTTCTAGCAGGGAAAAGTGTTCTGAAGAGAGGAGATTATTGTTCATCTGGGGGTAGCATTGACTGGGGTTTCATCTTCTAAGTTAGTCAGAAGTTATGTCAGTAAGAAGTTAGTAAGAAGTTAGTAGTAGAAGTTAGAAGTTAGTTAGAAGTAGTAGTTAGAAGTTAGTAAGAAGTTATGACAGCCGACAGTACTAGTTGTATGGGACTGTAAACAGCTCAAGGCAGCCATTTAGCCATAACAGATGCTGTTAGAGTCCATCTTTAGTTCTTATCCAATTTCATTGCTATTGTATCAGTAGGCTAGACTAGAGACCGGTAATTGTGTTTATGACAACAAAGTGTTCATTTTGCTGCCTTTTGTGTTCAACCTTTTGTCGTCGTCGGACAAGTTTGACTGAATTATTTGCCTCAAGAAGAGTTGAAGCGGGTCACTTCATAGTAAGAGTTATTATCAGTGATATTTCCTGACATGAATTGTAGTCATTTACTCAAAAGTTGCCGTATAATATTTATGGGGGTGGGAGTGGGGTTGGGGCAGAGAGGGGTGGTAAATATTTGACATAAACTTGTCTGAGTCACTCGACATTTTTAATTTTCTTCGTCATCAGATCAAGGATGAGACGGACACGAGGATTGAGATCCCGACAGAGAACAGCTCCAGCAACATGATCACAGTCACCGGCCGGAAAGAAAACGTCCAGAAGGCTAAAAGTAAAATTCTGGCCATCCAGGACGAACTGGTAGGTTTCACATTTTTTTTTCTCTGTTGTTTCTCAACAGGGAACTTTATGTCTCAAAATTGTGAAAGTCTTGTGTTTGGATAGATGCGTTCAATTCTCACATTTCCTTCTCTGTGCTTTTGTGTTAATAATTTGAAGCGGAGATAGCGATTGCTTATTTTTAGTTGGAACAGGAAGTGTTGTGTCAATTGAGTTTGTTTTGATTTCTCAAACTTAGCCTAGACCTGCGACACTTTTAATAAGAGTTAGGTAAATACTATGTTAAGTAGGGGCATGTCTGTTTGTTTTTCTTGTTCCATTACTCATTTTATGTCTGCTAGTTTGTACCTTTGATGGGCGTGGGGGAAAAACCGTTCCCGTAGTTTTCAACTGAATCTGGTGAGAAAGAAAATATGGTGATGTTATTTTTACTAATGAATGTGTCACCAGTTTCTCAAATGAAACCCATTGTGTCTGGTGCAAATCTTAACCAGGCCTAAGAAGAAGTATTTGTTGATTACACAGTTAGGCTGTTAAGTATACATGGGTATCATAACCTTCAGAAAAAGGTGTCACTAGGCAGGTTCTCATTTAACTCTACACGAGGTATACAAAAGATTGACATTATCAGAAACCGAACGTGTACATTCCGGTCACAGAGATTTAGCTAAGGAATTGAGTAGGTTCTTTTGTTCCAAAACACTGCTACTGATGTGTGTCTCTTTGTGTATGGTATTGGCCAATTTTGCAGAGGGTGCTTTTGCTAGGCTATGCCAAATTAATTCCCTGCCACATTTCTAAGAGGTACGACAACGATAGTATTTTGTGGCTTAACCTCCCATGCATCCTCTTGCAGGCCAATATTGTCGAAGAGGAAGTCAACATCCCCTCCAAACATCACCAATCCATCATCGGACCCAAGGGTACCCTCATCAAGTCGATCGTGGAGGAGTGCGGCGGTGTCATGATTCATTTTCCTCCAGGGAAGGACAACGCGGACAAGGTCCGAATCCGTGGGGTCAAGGAAGAGGTCGACAAGGCCAAGAAACAACTCTTAGACCTGGCTAGCCAAAGGGTAAGTTGTTTTTTATTTATCGGTAACTCTGTGAGTTTTACAGTCTAATGTACGAGAGTTTTGAAGGAGAAAACCAACAGGCCAAATTTTCGTCTGGCCTGTGTGTCGCACAACGGTCATGTACACAACACTTTGTGTACACAGCATACAATACCTTTATGCAGAATGTGGACAATGACACTACTCGTGTTAGTATTGTGCACATGGGTGCTACACATGCCTAGTATTGAGCACATGTATTGTTGTACATGTTGTTGGACACACCCAACAGAAGTGCCCATTTAGTGTTGGGCACCTTAGTAAATGACACAAAAGTTAAATGCAGAATACTTTCATTCGTACGACCCCTTTATTTTTTAACACTTAACACCATGCACAATACCAGATGTGTTCAATACTGTTATGTTAATATTGTTTAACGGTTAAGTGCACCAGAAGTAAGTGGTTCATTTACTTAGGTGTCCAAAACTAAATGGGCACTTCTGTTGGGTCTGTGCAACAACATGTACAACAATACATGTGCTCAATTCTAGGCACGTGTAGCACCCATGTGCACAATACTAACTCTGTTTAATAGTTAAGTGCACCAGAATTAAGTGTCATTTACTAAGGTGCCCAATGCTAAATGGGCACTGCTGTTGGGTTTGTCCAACAATGTGTACAACAATACATGTGCTTAAGGACAAAAAGGATTTTCACAACACTGACAGTACATAAGCCACTAGTTGCATGGGATAACATATTGTAGACAAAGGATTTCTCCAAGGTGTACCACTATGTAATTCTTGGAAATAAGTTGGTGTTTACATTGTACATATTTCTCAACTTCCAAGTTTTTGTGAATTTTCTTGAGAGTGAAACAGTCCGCGTACAAACCGTCATCATTATCATACCTGCATTTTTTGGTGTGAACATTTTCTTTTGCTACTTGTTTCTACGATACAGGAGGAAGCTAGTTACTCTGAGGAAATACACTGCAACCCTGAGTATCACAGGTTCCTGATTGGCCGAGGGGGTGCGAACATACGCAAGGTACGCGAGGAGACTCGCGCCAGGATCGTGTTCCCATCCGCCAGGGATGACGACCAAACACTCATAACCGTCATAGGGACCAAAACTGCAGTGAATGAAGCCAAAGTTAAATTAGAAGCTCTCATTAAGGAACTGGTAAGGAATTTTGTGATTGGTTGGCAGGTGTGTGAGACAGGGTTGGGGAGGGGAGGAGGGATGGGGGCGGGTGTAGGTGAAGGGGTGAGTGTTAGTAATGGTGTAGTGAACCATTGCAGAAATCCAAATGCTTTAAACAGTGCCATGAGCAGATGGGGATTGAGTGTTCTAAGGGTCAATGGGCAGATGGGTTATGATTTATCATTCTAGCTGAGTAAAACATGTTGCAAAATGGCTGTTAATATTTCAGCAAAATCATCAGAATAATCATTGTTTGTTATAATAAGTCAATCGTACATAATATCCAAGCATAAATAACATCAGATCACATTGGAACACTTCATGATCAGTGGTAAATGGACATTTTCCATGATGTTCTTATAGCACCTACTTTTGCAGTCATGTTTTCTAAACCCCTCCCCACTCCCCCTCCTCACATTTTTCTTTCTTCCACTCCCCAGGATAACGTGACAGAGATTCAGATGAACGTGGACCCAAAGTACCATCGCCACTTTGTTGCTCGAAGAGGTCAGGTGCTCCGAGAGATCGGAGACGAGTACGGCGGTGTCACCATCAGCTTTCCAAGGAACGGCAGCGACAGCTCGGTGGTCACCATCAAGGGCGCCAAGAACTGTGTGGACGGTGCAAAGCAGAGAATTGAGGCCATCGTTGAAGATCTGGTCAGTCCGTTGTTCTATCGCGAGGATTTATTTCACAGAGATTTTTAAGATCCAACCATTTTATGATGGTTAAGCTTATTGATGTAGTGATATCGATGATTAGCAACCATCAACTGAGCAAAATCTTCCTCCTCCTCCTCCTCCTGCTCCGAGTGCAAACATTTTGATGTTGACCCTTGTGGAAGTGCCACCTCCAGATATGATTACAAGGCACAACCCCTAGTGTTTTGATGGTTTAACAGTTTCATTCATTAAATTACTGTGTTTTCTTTGATCATGGTGCCAAAATGTTTTTGCCTAAATCGTAATTTTGCACATAATTGGTTTCGGTAAAAAAAAATTCCCTTTAACTAGGGAAAAACCCACAGAGAGAAGCAAGGGAAAGCTAAATATGTTAACTCCACCCCATTGGAGGAGGGAGAATGGAAATCACACATGGTGGACCTCTTACAAATTTTTTCTATTCTTTCTTTGAATGACAGAAATGGAAATGTTTGGGAGATTAATATCTAATAACATTATTGTAATATTATTCTACTTCAGATGATAACAGACCTTTTAAAGCAAGCTGAGATGACTTTTTGACTAGCTTGTATAGACACTATACTGGACAGGAAAACAATCTTGTGTTCCTTTCTTATATTTCAGGAGCAGCAAGTGACCATCCCTTGCATCATCCCGCAGAAGCACCATCGATCCCTCATGGGGCCAAAGGGGGTGAAGGTACAGAATATCACTTCCCAGTTTGATGTGGCGATTAAGTTTCCCGAGCGTCCACAGCAGGCCAGCCCCACCTCGCCAGGTGAGAAAGTTTGTAAAAAAAGCTTGAACAGACATGTTAAGCTATGATTCATGTCAAGTCATAATTAAGCAGCATCCTAGGCACCTTTGCATGCCTTGAATAAAACAACAGCATATCACATCTTTGGAACTGCATAGTGTCAGCAGTTTTAAAAGTTTACGGGGGTATAACATAACATATAAATTCTTGATATGACTGTATGATATTGTACCGGTGCTGTGGCTGAGTGGATAAAGGCTATGGCATTTGAAGCAATTAGGCTTAGCAATCGGAAGCTTCCGGATTCGATCCCAGGCCGGTTGGTTTTCATCCAAGAGTAATGAGGTTAAATTGTTCTGATATCGCATAGCAAAATATGAAATGTTTGAATTGCTATGCATATGCTAATTTTCATAGTAGCATTCATTACACAAAACTCTGTAATTTCCCTATTTCTTGAGGAACCCAAATTCCCCAAACCTCCAAAGTTGCCATGCCAAACATGAACACTATATTGTTCCTTGAGCAATTGATAGCTTAGTCCACCACCATTTTGATTGCAGATTTACTAAGGCAAAACATTGCTTTCACATAAGATCCAGAGGGGCGAGTTGTAAACTGGTGAGGCTTATTATAAGCTGATTATCTCTGGTTGGTAAAGTTGGAAGTATTTCAAATAGTTGCTATGGTAACAATGCACTAGTCACATTTGAGTTGTCTTTGTGGGAAGTGGGATATGGTTTGTCGTAGTCGAAGGCAACCCACTGCTTTGGTTGGGCTTTTACCTCGTCTTCACCTAATGTATGGTGAAGCATTCAATTAAAACCTCAACTTCTGCTTACTTTTGACTTAGTTATTTGTTTTCTCTGTTTTACCTACTTTTGGTGTATTCTGGTATTTTTCATGAACTAGTTTAACATTTTATGTGTGTTTATGAATTTTTTTCTTCAATCTTAAACCTGTTCAGAACCTACCCTGGTGAATGGTGACGCTGAGATTGCCAACGGGGATGACCACAAGCCAAAGGCCTCTGACACCATCAACATCACCGGTAAACGGGAGAACTGCGAGGGAGCCAAAGCCGCCCTTGAGGTACGTTTTAAGACACAAGGGTTGTTTTGTTTTTTTGGTATCAATATAGAGCATTTATATAGATTACACAAGATTTATATCCGGTAACAAAATGTGACTGAGGTATACACGATTGAATCAGAATCATGGAATTGCAAAATGTATGAAAATCATTTCAAAATGAATTATGCATCAGAATCATTTAGAATGAAAACATGCAAATCACCGGAATCGTGGAAATTTGCAAGTTCGTCTGGGTAAACCATCATTTTGGAAATATGGAAATATGCAAATTAATGGAACCAAGGAATGAATATGCAAATTGTTACAATGACAGTATTGTCTAGAGGAGGATAAATTGAAATGACCTTTTTCGTTATCTTACATTAAAAGTAATGAAATCACAACCTCAAAAGCCAGACAATTTCCCAGTGCTAATACCACAATATACTGTTCTCTCATACCATGCTTAGAAGCACGTAAACTGACAGTATGAACAGTTGCTACCCATTTTTCGGATAGTAAACAGAATATTCATGCTGTCAGTGTACAAGTGCTCTGAAGAAGTATGATACGAAAGTATGGTTTATTACCAAAAATTGTCCCAAATTTGGTGTCGCAGTACCATTGACTATAAATGAATATCAGTACCATTATAGTAGTTTATCAATAAATATTGGATATTTGGTATATACTGTGGGTATGTAATAGTCACAACCTTCTCAATTGAAAAAAAAACCCAAACAGACCAAAAAACAAAAATTCTTCGATCTTCCTTGGTTCACAGGAAATGGTGCCCATTACCAAGGAGGTGTCTATACCGTTCGACTATCACCGATTCATCATCGGTAAGAAGGGTGACGGCATCAGGCAACTGATGACAACTCATGACGTCAACATCGCCATACCTCCAGCGGACCAACAGTCGGACACGGTGACCGTGGTCGGCACGGCGACCTGTGTGGACGGCGCAGTCGCTGCGCTCATGGAGAAAGTAAAGGAGCTGGACAGTGAGCAAGAGGACAAGGTAATTTCTCTCAAATGTTAATAAGTGAAGAGAGCCTACTTTATTGGCATTGCTAAAGTACTTATTCTTGCAAGAGGACAAGGTAATTTCTCTCAAATGTCAATAACCGAAGAGGGCGTGCTTTATTGGCATTGCTAAAGTACTTATTCTTGCAAGAGGACAAGGTAATTTCTCTCAAATGTCAATAACCGAAGAGGGCGTGCTTTATTGGCATTGCTAAAGTACTTATTCTTGCAAGAGGACAGGGTAATTTCTCAGGAATGCCAATAACCGAAGAGGGCGTTCTTTATCTTTATTGGTATTGCTAAAGTACTTATTCTTGCAAGAGGACAAGGTAATTTCTCTCGAATGTCAATAACCGAAAAGGGCGTGCTCTTTTGGCATTGCTAAAGTACTTATCCTTGCAAGAGGACAAGGTAATTTCTCTTGAATGTCAATAACCAAAGAGGGCGTGCTCTATTGGCATTGCTAAAGTGCTTATTCTTGTCGACTCTCACTTAACTTATTGTAAGTCGTAAAGCTCTCAGTCCAAGCGAGACCTAGATGTAAGTCATAAAGCATAGTTTTCTACATATTTGATATTTTTTTGCTGAAAGCAAACCAAACTGCCGTATAGTTATTCGTCTCTTCATGTCTTTGTCTTTCGTCCCTGTAGAAACTGAGAAGCTTTACCGTTGAGCTCAGCGTGGATCCCAAATACCATCCCAAGATTATCGGTCGCAAGGGGACCATCATCACCAAGATCAGAACGGACTACGATGTGAACATCCAGTTCCCGGATCGTTCCAGCGAGACACACGACAAGATAATCATCCAGGGTTACGAAGACAAGGCTGAAGGGGCCAAGGCTGCCATAGAGAAGCTTGTATCTGACCTGGTGAGTACTCTACCTAATTACTACTTGGTCATTGCACATTGGTAAGCTGTCTGAGCTGTCTCAATGCTTTCCGGTTCCACCGATTTACCGATATGCCGACCAAATTACATATGGTCTCGGCGTCTCATGCTGTTGTCCCCCACTGCCATTGCAAAACAGGGTTGAAATTAGGGATTGCGAGAGGCTGGGCAACTTTTCCTTTTGGATCGGAGTTTCATTGGAAAACGAAGGGCACAACAGCAACTTTTTACAAGAAGGGCACCGTGGCCATTGTAGGAAAAATGCGAAAAGGTAACAAGGCATTTTTTCCAATGTGAGAGATACGATGTCCAGAAATTGCTGAGGAACAGGGATGATTCAAGAGCTCTTTTGAACAACCGTGCATCTAGATCCCTACAACCATGCACCTGGATCCCTACAACACTGGGCCTGGATCTCTACAACCGTGTGCCTAGATCCTTACAACTATGCGTCTAGATCCCGACAACTATGCGTCTAGATCCCGACAACCGTGCGCCTGGATCCCTACAACCGTGGGCATAGATCCTTACCACCGTGCGCCTAGATCCCTACAACCATGCAACTAGATCCCTACAACCGTGTGCCTAGATCCCTACAACACTGGGCCTGGATCTCTACAACCGTGGGCATAGATCCTTACCACCATGCGCCTAGATCCCTACAACCATGCATCTACATCCCTTCAACCATGAATCAGTTACCTTTCCATTAGCTGATTTAAAACTGTTTCCTTGCTGTAGTTATTGCTGTAGTTGCAGACAATTGTTGATCCGCAATTTTGTTTGATATTTAAGTTTAATGATCAACCCAAGTGTGAGGGTAGCTACTGCAACATGATTAAATGGGCATGGCTTTCGTTGCCATCGGTAACGGATAATGTTTATATAGCATTAGTGGTAGGTGCAAAGACTGCAATATGATGATCATTGAACCATTAAGGCATTATATGTGTAGTAATGATCACACCTTTTGGATGGTGAAAATGTTTTCATGTGGAAGAAAACCCTGAAGTCAGATTTTCATTCTACCATTCACGTTAGAGATTAAAAATCGACCTTTCCGATCCCCAATAACTATTATAATTAGGATAAAATTCAAACCTCAATCATAAAAGGCAGATAAGTAATATAAAAGTGTCTTCTTTTTTTTATGTCTTTTAGGAAAAGCAGATTGAAATTACTGTGAAGATAGACAGCCGAGTTCACAGTCGTCTGATCGGAGGGAGGGGCAAAACCATCCGTAAGATCATGGAGGATTTTAAGGTGGACATCCGATTCCCCCGCCAAGAAGAGTCCGACCCCAACCTCATAGTCATCCAGGGTTTGGAGGAAGACTGCTACGAATGTAAAGACCATCTCTTGAACTTGGAGGAAGAATATGTGAGTAAAAGATTGATTTGGAATTTAATCAGACACAAAGTAAGGGGTTATGGGTACAAGATGTCAAATTATTGATCAGAATAAATAGGAGAAAAATTGTTTGAATCCAGGCCGAAATATGGAGTCTGAATAATCACTTTGAAACAGTAGAGGCGGAAATGTTGATCAGAATAATTTGCAAGAAAAAAAATTAAATGAGTAGATCCCAGTTTATTGATTAGAATAAACGGAGACAAATTTTGTGAAGAGAGGTCAAAGAATTGATTAGAAGGAATTGGGAGAAGAATCTGTGAGAAGTGGAGTTGTAGCCAGGACGAGTTTTGGTGGGCGGAGAAACCAGCAGGTGTCCTGAGCTGCATCCATGGTACCCACCCACCAGTCAAAGATTTTAAAATGGGCAACATATTTTAAAGGGTGCGAAGACTGGCGCACAAAGAAACGTCTCATGCCGTTAATCTGACCTAGTTTCGAATGAGGTGTAACAGAAGTGTTAGACACCACCATCGATCCCAGAAAATACACACACAGCTTGCTACCGTCGGTAATAAGACACTAGTGTACAGTCAATACATACAGCTACGGTCAATAGCCATAACACAGTGTACATAGCGGCGATGGACATCTCAGGTCAAGGTAAAAGATAACAAGGTATCACGTTTCATTACTGTCTGCATTTTGTAGCGACAAGAAGAAAACATCACATGTAAGCAACGGAAAGTTAACTTTTTCAGAGCGCGGCACACGGTTTGGGGCGAGTCTTTAATGCCTTTAAGACCAATACTGGAATCCCTGATTCTTGTACGTTTCATTATCAGAACAGTTTGATGACTCGAGTGGCTAAGTAATTCTTGTCTGTCACTGCAATGAACAGGTGGACCGATGGCTCCACTTATTTCCGTTAGTCTGGCCGGTGCAGCGATTTCTCTTAATGAAACCAAGAAAATGTTTCCACCGGTCATGGACGTAAAAATAGTGAGAAGAATATCTGGAGGGGGGGGGGGGAGTATGACCTCAAAATATTGATTTAAAGTTGACCAAAGAAGGAGGAAGGTGGGCATAGATGCAAACGAATGAGGTTAGAATAGACTGGATAATTATCATGGTGGTAGACGTTCAAAAGGTTTGATAATGAACAGGTGGAAGAATATGAGATAAAAGTTCCCAAGTGTTTGATTAAATTTTAATTGTACGAAGTCAAATGAGAGGAAAGTGTTTCATGAAACTCTCTCTTCCTTTTTTTGTGTTTTTCAGTTGCAAGATGCCATGGAACAGGAGCACATGAAGCAGTACATGAAGCCCCCCAGCAGGAAAGAGCCATCACAATCGACCCCTGCTGCTGGCTTCTACGTCAGGGATGCTCCCTGGAATAAAGCCCCCGACCCAACCAACACCACAGACTTCCCAAGTATCGGCGCATCCAAGAGCCTACCCAGCAAGCCACCACCGTCCTGGGGACCAAAACGTTAAAAGGTCACCACCAGGTGACCCTCTCCTTGTAGCAGAAAATACCAAGATCTCCTGTGTTATGTTTTTTTTTTTTTTTTGAGTTGAAAGATTATTCAGTATTCAGGTACAGGTTATCAATGCAGTGACCTGTTTTCTTTGTGGGAAAAAAGACAATATAGCGTGCAAAGGATTACGAAATTATGGATCACCAATAGCAACCAAGTCAATATGATCAAGTTTGATGTTGCTTGTATTGAGTAGGAAACAGTGGGGATCATAAATTTGAGAGACTGCTGAATTGAGCGTCAGCTCTGTCCACAGGGTTTGCTGCGGTTGTACACTTTAAGTATCGATATGTTCCACAGTAGCGGTATATTGACATCTCAACCCAAGGCATCCAGAAATGTCCTAGAAATAAAATATTTCATCTGCCTGCCTTTGTGGGGGGGACCCTGTGGACATATGATCAAAAATGACAATATTAATTTATTCTTTATCTATCTAGACTATATTAGGGACAAGAGAGATTGGGCAAATGACCAGGGATGAAACAGGGATCCTTACCTTAAAAACAATTTCATCAGAAACGATTAAAAGTACCACAACAGCAAACCCCCCCATAGATGACTATCAGAAACATACTGCCATGAAAAATTTGCTCAAAATTGGGCGACAAGGTTGATGTGCCCTTGCGACTGGATTTTGTTTTTTTTCTCTTTAAGTCACGCTTTAGTCAATGCCTAATGCTGCCCAAAAGTTGAAATGTTTTTTCTGCCATGACCAAATCCTTTTTGAGAGTGGTGGGTCTTGTGCTAAAGTTTTCAACTGTTTTACTTTTTTTTCGACTCGACAGTATGTTGGTTTCTTCCTTTAATTCTTCTGCTTTTATGTTTTTTCGTCTTATTTCTTCTTGAACGGGACAAATTGATCGACTTGCTTCAACTTCAGAACCTCCCGAGGCATTTCTTCCATCCTTTTCCTGCTGTTTTCATTTTCACTTCTCAAAAAAAAAAAAAAAAATGCTGATAGATAAATAATTTTATTAGTTGCTCATTACATATGAAGAAAACGTTTTAGGAATTGGCTCATCCAGATTTTTGAAAGATTTTGAAGGAGGTGTTAAAGTACAGTATGCAAGCAAACATAGCAAGAATAATGTAGGTTGTGTAAATTGGCGTTAACCTTTTTTTTTTTTTTTAAATATAATATTTTAAATTCTCCTAACTCTCAAAGGCATGGACAGAATGCCAAAAAAAGAAAAAAAAAATTAATTGAGGAAGATGTCACTAAAAAATTGTATCAAAGAGTTTAAAAGAAAATTGTAAGAAGTAGTTTGTTATTTTAGTTAATTGCTTCCTGACTGTTGAAATTTTCCTTTCCTATATTTCTTTCGACTTTTAGCTCTCATAAAAAAAAATATCTTTGGTTTTCAGTAAAGAATTTGACGAAAGTGATTTTTGAATCTCGTTAACAGTTTAACAGAAGAGAAACCATCGTAAGTGGTATCAAAAAATTGAAGATTATGGCATTCCACTGTATCTGCCAATTAAGAAGTTTAGAATACCATGTTTAAAACAAGTAGTTCTTGTGTTCATTTTATGTTTAACAATTTTAATTTTTTCTTTCTTTGAAATTGGTTACAAATTATGAAAAACAAAAGTGCTGAAAGTGAGAGACAGCTCAAATTTAACTTTTCCTTTATCTTGTTTTTCCTTCATTATAACATTGCTCAATCATAACCATTTGTAAAATTGGTAAAAATGTACTTTTAATAAGTAGTTCTTCCCACTTATATATGCTATATGTGCATATAATTTAAAGAAAAAAATTGTTCGTGCAACAATTGTGGGTTAAAAATTGTTAAATGATAAAAATTAAAAAAATTAAAAAAGTTAAAAAGTAAGAGACTTTCATATTTTATCTGCCACTGATGCCTTGTGAAAAATATTGTTGGAGTAAGCAAAGAATATTCCAAGTAAATTGTAATAAAACCCCAAAAAGTTTTGGGTTTGAGATATTAAGAGACAAATAAAAAATAAACATGCTAGACAAAACGATGATGTAACTGTATTTTTTGGTTTTGATGATAATCGTAACCTTTGCATTCATGATGGTGTATGTATAGGTGTGTGTGAGTGCGTTTGTGACGCCCAGCTTGTAAACACGATTATCTGAAGAAGGGAAGGTCACTCAAATTTCATATTTGGTGTGTAAAAGTACCACATTGAGTAGAAGAAGCCTATTGTTTTCGTTGGAGGTCAAAGGTCATGAATATGTAAAAATGTCTCTGAATGATTTCAAGCTGTGATAATGTAGAACCACGCACATAAAGTTCATTCATACAGTACCTAGCTAACAGATAAAGGCAATCCAGATGTTTGAATAATGCACAGACTGTGATGCACATGAAAATCATGTTGGCATTGGGTTTTTAATCTTGGACAAAATACTTGATTCTGGACGGGGTGCTCTACACTTTGGCATCTGTGAACCACCTTCAAATTACCCTGTCTTTAAAAAGTGTAGGTACCAACATGGTAAGTACTAACTCCCAAAGTCAGCCGGGGTGGGGGGGGGGGTTGGTTCAGCATTAATATCATGTCCCCAGATTTCCAGGAAAAAATTTAGTCACCTTACTGGACTCGGTGTTCTGAAAAGAGTATTCTGTCATATTTTGAGCTACACTGGAAAAGCAAGTATGATGTATTTCTAACTCATTTATCAACCCAGCATGTTTTTCTATGATGGAGGGGGCGGGTGGGGGGAGGTGGCGGGTGGGGAGAGGTGATGGTGCATTTTGACACGTTTTTAGGGCAACTTTACACACCTGCATGGGATGTATGACAAACAAATGATGTAGTATCGATTTTTGCCATGTATAATGTTATGACGCCAAGACCTTTTGTTTTTCTTACAAAATCAAATTACATAACGAGACATACACAAAAGAGACAACAATGCCATTAATAATATGGATTCATAAATGTATTCTCATATTTTAAATTTGGTCATTTCAACTTTTTTACCCACATTTCAATGCTTTTCCTCCTGTTAAAATATCAATTACAGCATTTAATGTACTCATTCTCTAACATCATTGTCAGCACTTCTACTCACTCAACTAGAGCAAATTCAGTTGTACTCTGGTCGTTCTGGAATTCTATTAGAGATCGTATAGTCGATAACATAATGGTACTTGTAATAAAATACACCACCGTAGCCTCTAGATATGTTAGACAATCAAAAAATGGTCACCCATGCACAAACATTGACAAGTCTTCTACCATCTTCAAAGAGTGTTTTCTACATTTACGTATTAAATATCAATAATTCAGTGACCAATCCAATCACCCCCTTCCAACAATTTTTACACTTAAAAAACAAAAAGAAGCTTGATATAACTTTGCTCAAAACAAGCACAATCTAGACCACATCGGGTGTGGACGTTTCTTGCACAACTATATATACGCACAACTATTTCTTCAGTACGATTGCATATTCTACTGTTGTCTCCAGGGCTCCCCCCACCGGCCTCCCCCGCCCTCCGGCTCCCACTCCTCAATCCGCCACTGCACTTGAGCTTTAAGCGAGTTAAATGAAATGAGGAGCAAAATGAATTAAGTAAATATAGTTGCACTGTTAAGTACCACTCATTTTGCTGAGATAGAAAAGTAGAAAAGTTTGGAGAGACGATGAAAGGCTTCATCTTTCTTGAAAGACTTTTTAGTAATGTTACAAGATGATTTACAAAGATATGTATGTACATGGAAGTTCTCTCGGCATTGAATTAAAATTACATCATCGTTGTGACAAAACTATTATTGAGCAGTGCATGGTATGGCAGTTATGAAAAATCAAGAACTACCTCAGGTATTAACAGCAGTTGTTTTGTTTATAATGCAAGGATAAAGAAGGTTGGGGTGGGAGAGGGGAGGGGGGGGGTGGTACACAGATCATATCTCTTATTTATTAAGAAGAGAAAAGAAAATGATACCGTGATGGAACCTTTTTCTACTCCTCTAAAAAATACTGCAGACAAAATGCTTGTGGGTACTTAAATACATTGCCAATTGTGATTATATGTTACATGGTAAATATTTCAGCATAATATATTTTCATGATATTTCAATTTACAATTGATCCATTTCTTCATAAAAAACAGAACATGCTTATTTCAAAAACGTAATTAAATTGGTTTGTTTCACAAACATAATTAAATTTGATTGTTTCACAAACAAGAAAAACGGACAATACAATACAAATAAAGACCATTACGTCAAACGTTTGATGATTCAAATATGAAAACGAGAACAATTCACACAAGTAGGAAACTTTTCTTAGCTTGATCAGACTTTTCTTTGGTCTCAAAAGTGCAGAGTTGAATAATTACTTAATAATTAAAAAAAAAAAAAAATGTTTGCTTGATGCCATGAACCAAAATTTTGCGTAACATGATTGGTCAAACTATGATACACAAACATTATTTCTTTGCACTTCGTTGTCAACATCTAACAACCTTAACAAAACTTTGCAGATATAACTCAATTGATAAAACAAGTCCAAAGCCTGCACAGTTCTAATATTTCTCTTTTTAATCTGAAAATATTTCGAGTAATATGTAATATCTAACTAAATTTTTTTTAAAGCTATAGGACGGTCTGTCAATAGATATTTTAATTTACATAGTAGTATCGACCTAAAAAACAAACCAAAAGTTTTGAAAGTTTTCTCCTTTAGTACTAAATTAATAAGCCCGCCACAAAATTGCATTGTTACGGGATCTTATAAAAAATAATATATATAATAACATCACAATTTTTTATTAAAATTGATGCTAAAAGCTGCCATGATTGTGAAGTGTCCCCTTCCAAAAAGCTATATTAAGTTATATCACACAATTCAATTCTACAAGCCAAATATACTTCAAGTTTAGGAACTGGGATCAGAAAGAAAAAACCAACCTCATTTCGACTGGCCAGGGTTCCATCCCACAACCTCTTAGGTGCCAGGTTTCATTGTTTCTAATACCACTGCATTTATCGACTTGACCGTAGCATTGTTAGAAGTACTGATTGATTTTCCAACTTGGTTCATAGGCTAGGTAATAGTCTCAGTATACAATGGGTATTGTCACCCTGGAATCCCAGCCTTGATTCACAATAATCAATTAAAACTATTATTTTAGCTATCTGATATGCATTGTTTCCCTGGAAGACCAACACAAATGTGACAAAACTAATTTCCTTCTCCAGAGAGGTTAACTCAAACTAAATGCTAGAGACAAATTTCTGTGAGTAGATTGATAATTAGTGGTTAATTCTGGTTATATGTCAATATCTCAGAGGATATTTACATTTCATGGTCCTCACTTTACAATAGATCAGCCCCCCCCCCCCCCCTCCAAAAAAAAGTCAATATCTCAGAGGATATTTATATTTCATGGTCTTCACTTTGCAATAGATCACAAAAAAACAAAAAAATTGAAATGAAATGTGATTATTTCTGTGACCAATCATTGGCAACACTCTGATCTCATAAAATTATTTGTGGATGGATCTCCTCTTTATATTGTAACCTTTCATAGAATTTAAAAACTGTAAAGAAATCGTTAATAAAAGCACAGGGTGCAAGTTTTGTTCAGCATTGAAAAAAATGACTATGTACAGCAATTATTACTGAAATTTATAGTTAAGCTCTTTTTAAATTTTTTATGAATGTATCTGGCAACAGCAGTTACCATGGCAATAAAACAGAAATTCACTTTGGTACCCCCGTTAATACTTCTATACATGAAGTAAAATGACAGAAGGCCCGGTCACACTATACCGATTTTTTATCGGAATACTATCCGATTTTCCCAGAGGAATCTAAACAGCCAGTTTTTCGTTCGGGTCTCCTAGCCACAGAGATAAAGGACCTGATTTGCTATCTGTTGAGCCATTCCGATGTGGAATAGCCATCTCCTAACTTTTGATATTGACTCCGTTTCCTTTTATCGGATAGCTATCCGATTTCTCTTCCGATTTTTATCGTTTTTCGATGTGACGTCACTTCAGAATGTAGTCCGTTCCAGAACCCCTCAGATTTGGAGTAGGTATTCGAATATTCCACTGCATTCATTACATTCACTACCACAAACCTCACTCTTCGGCCTAAAATCGGAAAAATCGGACCGTATTCCGATAAAATATCGCTGTAGTGTGACCGGGCCTTAACACTGCCCTCACAACACAGACCACCAACTGTAGTCTGCTTCAATCCTGCAGTATTTGTCCTGTGGTTGATCTGACCATTGCTACTTTAATGAACAAGCATATTTAGAGCTATGTATGAAATGAGATGGTGACAATGAGGGGTTTCAACTAGCAAGTGCTCAACATTATTGCCTTGCCCATTGCAGTGTTACAGTTTGGTAGCCTATGTTATACACTTTGTCAATTTATTGCTGATCATTCATATGGTCATTATTAACATAGTCTACATACCATATGCCTAGCTTTTCATGATTTTTATAAAGTCCCCTACGAATAGCTTCCTTTGTTTGAGGAGCTTCAGCATGCCATTGCATGATGACATCAAACAATTTATCATTAATACCTGTAGAAGTAGTTTCTTCCAACATTCGTTTGTAATCTTTGTAAGGTATTCCTAACCTGCTAAAGAATCTGTTTAAATTATTTATAACAGTTCCATAACACTGGTATACTTCATCCACCACATCGTTAATCTCTTTTTCAGTAATCAATTTATCTGCAATGCAAACCAGAAAAACAATAATTAATTAATACAGTTTTGGAAATACTGGATAAGCATGTTATCTCCTTACAAATGAGACAACACAAATTCCAGTTCTCTTGAAACATTTTTAATCAAGATTTCTTGGTCCAAACTAAAACACTTCTACTGGTATTAAAGTCAAATAAACTGCACAACAGGAAACTGAGTAAGCAATTAAAATAACTAACTAGAGCACCAATGGTGCAGTACCTCAAACGGTTCAAATCTGAGTTAATGTGGATATTGTTCCAGTGAGAATGTACACTCAAATATTGAACCAGTGCATGTCGCATGCATTCCAACGTTCCTAGCATTCTTGGTACGACAACGTCAATTAACTTTCAAGATCATGTGGTTCTCTGGGAAAGAGGTGATACATTTTGAAGGTTTTCACATTATGTCCTGTAGTGACCACTAAAATGACCTTTGACCTCCACTTCCTGGTCTTCTAAGGTAGCCCAATATCCAAAAAACATTGAGTCAAAGTTACAGTAATATGGGTTGCTCTGGGAAAGAGGGGATTTACTTGAAGGTTTTCACAAAATGGACTGTAATGACCTGTAAACGACCTTTGACCTTAACTTCCTGTGGTCGAGAATAAACCAACTTTTAACGATCAAGTCTCATAAAAAATCAATCAAAGAAATTAGCATGCAAGATCATCTGACAGACTGATTTAAAGATTTCCAGGTGTTGACCTCTAACAACCTTTGACCCAAACTCCTTATACTCCCCAAAAGGAGCACTACCCAATAAACACTAGGACTGACTTTCAAGAACATGTGGTCTTCTAGGAACGAGGAGATGAATTTTCAAATTTTTCACATAATGGCTTGTAGTGACCCATGACCTTCACTTCCTGGTAGAAGAAAGTAGACCCAACATCCAACAAACATTGAGTTCAAGTTTGGTTAACATCTATGGAAGAATAGGTGCTCCAAAGCACTTAAACAATTGTATGAACAATTGTGAACAGACAAGATAGATGAAAAGAGTATTAATTAGAGACATTTTTGGCTAGATCATAATTTGACCCAGTGACCCCCAGGCTTTGAGGTCTGGGTGTCCTGCCAAATGAGCCATCCAGTCCTTAGCTGGTGGCTAACTCTGTATAACTATCTCTGCTGGTGTCTGAATATTACTTGGATATTTTAGAACAGTTGTTTCCAAACTACAATAATTTTGAAAAATTTATGAATAAAGGAAGACAAAAAAAATCTTACTTCCAATGGCTGCATTTGAAAACTGCAACTGCGATCCTAAAGGACAAAACAAGAAAAGAGTAGGTATTTTACATTTAAGAAAAAAGAAATGAGTTTTATGCATTTTGTCACAAACTGATGTTGTACACCATGCAGCCCATGAAGAACCTTGTTCAGCTTGGGGATCAAAATCAATTAATAAAAAGAGACTGTATCTCCTAATATGAGCATATTTTTCAAGATTTGACCTTTGACCTGCCGGTCTGATGTAATTCGACACGCTGATTCCAAACAGCAACATGACAAGTATGACCATCCTAACTGTACTTTATAAAAAAACAAAACCTTGACCTCTGATAACTTCGCACACGGGTCAACCCATGGACACTTTTGATCGGAAGGTACCTTTGAGATCTGATCATGGCCACGAAAATTCAAATAACCAAATACAGGTCACCAGAGGTCAACCTGAGGTCAAAGGTCACCTAGATGCGGGTCAACTACTGATAGCGTAACTCCAAAACTTGACGGACATTTTGTTCTCAAGTTATTGCAAAAATACTACCCTAGTTGACCTTGTATCACATGACCGTTATGTTGGAAACGATCCCTTACCCCATTCACAAAGCACTCCCAAAATGTCAACCATGTCGGACCCTGCCAATGCGAGTTATTCCTTTTGTTTAATATGTTGGTTTTGGCCTCTAACTGACGTTTGGTGACCAAATTCAAATATATTCAATCTGTAGAAATGTTAAAAAGAACGAAAAAACCAACATAAGCACAGATGATTTTAATATTGCAAGATACATACCAGGTGTAGGATCACCACCCTGGGCACCTTGGATGGAACTTGGTCCTTGGTCACTCTCATCAGTTGGTAAACCAACTGTAAATAAAACAGCAAAAAAAAAGGAAGAAGAAAAGATGGAATCTCCAACCTCAAATAAGTCAGTTTCCGTACAAGCTGCAAAAGTGTTGTTTGATAAGGCATACCGAGTAGATTCCTCTTCAGAATCGAGAGTGGGGGGGGGGGGGTTCGTTGCAATTCTTGTCAGGTGACACTCCATGTCAAACTGATCATGGTCAATGCCTGTTCTAGTTTTATGAGGTAGTTAAAGGAGAATAATATATCTGGAAATAGCATACTGAAATATGCTACTCGATGGAAAATGGAAATTTAAAATGCAGATCATATTCTTGCAAACAGTCAACCTTAGAGATATACTACTTTAATATTAAGTGCAATTCCACAACTAAGCACTCAATCACATTCCCCCCCCCCCCCCTCTGCCTATTAACCAAGCATTTTCTGGCTTCGTTGTCATCAGTTTTCGATATTCTGCTTGTATCAGGAAAAGATCTCGAAACATGACTACTTTAACTTTAAAAGATAAACACACACACAGAGTTTAGTTTTACCAGTTAGTTTCACATCACCACTGTCTGCCTCAGGGCCACTAGTCATTCCTTCCTGATTTGTGGACGATTCCGATGTAATTCCTGTAATTACCAGAAAACCAAACCATTTCATTGTTCTGATTCTTTAACAAAGATGCCAATTGAAACCGAGATAATGAACTTGAATGGACTATCAAGAATTACAATATTCACCTAACTTCAGGCCTTGATTTATAAAAATTCCAGGATAGTAGTAAATTGCTCTCCTGCAGGCACCACCAATGCCGCTCAAATCGCTCTCCTCTCCGGGGGGGGGGGGGTCAGAAGAGCCTTTTGCTCTCCTCAAAATATGCAGGGCCAATGCAGGCCTAGTAAGTACTATTTATCATGTGAGGCATGAAGAGAAATAGAGTATATTATTTTGAACTCCTGCAGTTGAGTTGTTGTCTTTATTTTCTCTCAAAACGAGCAATACAAAGTAACAAAGGGTAGAAACTGTTTTCCACTTAGTGTAGTTGGTTGATCCAGCATTTAAAGTTCAATAAGACAAACCATGTGAATTTACTTTTCAGAGCGAAAACACTATCATTTGAAAATTTCAGATGATACTTGTACATAGAAAATATCGGTATAGGCTCCAAATGTACCTATACTACAGTGTGTTAGGCTGTAAGTTTCACCATCTCCTTGTTACTAAACCGGAGTCTGACTGATGCATACGTGACTCATATAAACGTATGAATGGGACAGTAAACTGTACAGCTCCAGGTGCCGGTTCAGATCGGAATAACCGAAGATACTTTAAATGTTGAAGCGAGTGACCGTATACGCAGAGCTCGTGGATTGTTTTTACTTTCTATCATGTGAGGTGCGCAGTTTCATTGCTCTCCTTAGGGAGTTGAGGAGAGTTTTGTGTGTTAGTAACATTATAGGAGCGCTGTGAATTGCTCTCCCGGATCAAATTTAAGGAGCGTGGAGGAGTGCGATTGCGCTGGCGCTCCTTATAAATCAAGGCCTGTAATTTCTAGCAACACTTAGCTGAAATCTAGTAAGCCAAAAAGGAACAAGTTTAATTATTCTCATGTTGCTAACTTGAAAGGAAAACTCGCTGACATGAACAGATAACAAAGAACTCAGAAACCGAAACATTTAGTGGTTCCGACGCCCAAACATATTCATGGTGAGGTAATTAAGCCAAACATGTTAATATATACGAAATTGTGCACACCAGAATGAAGAGGGATTATCTATCGACTAATGCAGCAATATATGAAGGACCGTACCAGGAATCAGTTATCATGTTGACAAAGTCCATCAAGTAACATAGTACAGAAACGGATACATGCATGAATATTAATGAGGTCAAATGTTATGATCTCATAAACATGTATCTATATACTTACATGGTATTTTCCAAGTATATGTATAAAGCTAAATAAACAAACTGAGATATCTGATTAAGTAAGCAAAAATGTTAAAAGAAGAAAAAAACCAACAAGCACAGATGATTTTAAAATTGCAAGATACATACCAGGTGAAGGATCACCACCCTCGGCTCCTTGGGGGGGACTTGGTCCTTGGTCACTTCCTTCAGGTGGTGTAGCATCTGTTAATAAAATGGAACAAATATGAATCAAACCTTTCCGTACAAGCTGAAAGCCTTGCCGGATAAGGCTACCATGTAGTTTCTTCTTCAGAATTGAGAGTGGGCTTTGTTGCTATTCTTTGTAAGTAATATTTAACAAACTGAAATGTGAAGAGGCAGTTTTGGCAAAGATTGTGGCACGATGAAGTTTGAAGTCAAGTCAAATTCCCCCTAGGCCCCCCCACCCCCCACTAAGGTTAACTTGTCTATGATATCAAAATAGAAATTATAATCTTCAATAGATCTCTTAAAATGAAAGATTTATCGCAAGAGGACGTAACAAGGCACCGAGAAACGAGCCAGTTGTAGGAATGCTACCATCGGCTGCAGTTGGTTCGTTATTTGTGGTGTGAATTAAACAGAAAAATCTGAATAAAAACTCACAAAATACCAGTATTCTTTAATACAAAGGCTTATATAGTCTTTTCGGAAGGAAAGAGGATTGGATTAGATTGAAACCGTTGATTTTCTTTTAGAGTATCAATATATGCTTAATAAAAGCCAACATGAAAACCAATCATCCACAATTAGCAAAACTCAAGAGAAGGTATGTAGAGCGACAAGAAACGAACCGTGCGTAGAACCGCTACCACCAGGACCGATTCCTTGCGTGTCATTTCCTGCTGCTGGTCCATTACCTGTGAATGAAATAGAAGAATCTGAATGATTAAAATGTTACTATATTCCCAGCCGAGTTTTTGCCTTTTCAATTTCTATACTATTTGCTTAGGAATCAATTATCAGACATATGCAAGTTATGTACAACAAGCCTCAACAAGTGTGGAATTTCTTGTAAATGCACACTCTCTCCACAAAGTTGCTTGAAGTTCAGATCGCACTGAGCACTTTGTCTGCAATAAAATATGAGTGAGAGGCTGAGAGAGATTTGCTAATAGCTAAGCTTATCAAAGCTTTCATCGGGTGATTAATCAACTGTAAATAAAATGGAACCGAATGTGACTCAAACCTCAGTTTATCAGTTTCCGTACAAGCTGGAAAAGTGTTGTTCAAGTTGGATAAGGCCTGGACAGGGATCTCAGGCCATGACACACATTCCATTCAAATTCATAATTTTTTTTTGCTCATTTACTGTCATTTGGTGAAGAATTCTACATAGGTATCTTAGATCGGTCAATACTCATTAGGTTTGGAAAGTCAACCGACCAAACTCAGAATGCCTGTAAAGTCTCTGTACATGTTTACCAAATTTAAGCTTCCACCTTTCCAGCTTACCTCAATAAAAGGACAGTGATAATGAGACTCCTTCTATGCAATTTTCATATCAATATTCATTATTTTTGGTGAGTTATATGTCGCAAAAATTGTTGAGCCTAGGTTTACTTTTACTTTCGTGGCTAGCCTGTCTTAGGTCCCTGCTCATTTCTTTTCTTTCGGTCTTACCCAGGTAGCTTGCTAAATTGTGTCATTTTCTTCCATTGCAATGAATAAACAGGTGTTTTCAGACTTTTCCTTGGTGGAATTGTAAAAAGTGGATGATACAAGTCAGTGGCGTAGGAAGGTACTTTTGAGTGGGGGGCTGAAGACTGATGGCCGGCCTGGGGGAGGGGTCTAAGGGGAGGGGGTGTCCCCTTCCCCTTTGGAAATTTGTTGCATTTCCAGGTGGCCTCAGATGCAATTTGGTGCAATATAGCACCCTTCAAGACCCACTCCATTTTGTAAATAATTTTGCATTTTCACCTGGCCTTAGATGCAATTTGGTGCTCCAAATGAGATTTTTTTCTCATTTGGAAATGAAAAAGGGGTTTTCTGACTTGCGAAGTGGGGGGGGGGGCGGAATGATGATACTTCTGCGCCCCTCCATATTTTTCACCAGACCCCCCCCCGGTTCCTACGCCCTTGATACAAGTATAGGACTGCATTAAAATCTTGATCCGGCCACATGCCTAGCCGCTATTTTGTTTACATTGAACATGCTGACATGGGCGGTCGCAGTGACAGTTACCGTAAATCATTCGCGCCATAAGGGCAACAGAAAATAAATTTCTTTCTTTCGATTGCGACAGCTTTTCTCCATAAAGCCCACCTGGTCAGAGTGCATTTAGAATAAGACACACTGAATCTACTTCTGAAGTTGGTTCTGCAAAAATTCATCAGCAAACACGTATTGAGACTTTAAGGCATGTATGTCCTCATTGAAGTTACATTAAACATATATCTGTCACTTTGGATTAGCAAACAATTTTGACATGGGTGTCACTACAAAGGCTTACACAGTAATGTACGTATCAGTGATATCGATCACCATTGAGAGGTGTTCTCTTTAACCCTTGGAGAAATAACTGGCAGCGTTAGTCCAGAAAGTATCAGTCGTTATTGATAAAATAGTGTAATACGTGATGAACTTTGAGGTAAACTGTCATATCTTTGACAATGCGTGACTTATGGAAGTTAGTTGAAAAGACAACAGACGATAGTCATATCTACGACGTACCATTATTTGTAGGAGGATCTCCTGCACATATGTTGTTCATTTGAATAACTGAAATGAAGAATATTAGATACTTTGAACATAACAAGAGACAGGTCCATCTAGGAATCTGTGAATGAAAATCTACAGAACACAATTCAACACAGGACATGAGTGAACCCTTTATCTGCTAGTTGGACATATACTGCATCATGACTTAACCCAAGTAATAAATGTTCAAGAGATTAACAGCGCCCAGAAGTCCAACTCACACCCACGTTATAAATTTCCATTAAACAATGGAAGTACTATTGATAACACTGTCTTTTTAGATAACACAGTCATCTTTAACACAGTCATCTTTTAGTCTTTATATCTAATCTAAACTGTACTATATGTAAACGATATAGGTGGGGGGGGTGGGGGCCCAATTTAGTTTACACTTTTAGAGACTTTGTCCAGTCCGTGGTCCACTGGTTCAATAGCAGGGCAACTTCTTTGCCACAAGCAGGGCTTACCCTTTAGGGACAATCAGGGCTTACCCTTTAGGGACAATCCGAAAACTCAGGTTAACTCAGAATGCCTGTAAAGTCTCCGTACATGTTTGTCAAATTTAAGCTTCCACCTTTCCAGCTTACCTCAATAAAAGTTCAGTGAAAATGACACCATTCTATGCAATTTGCATATCAATATTCATTATTTTTGTTGAGTTATCTGTCGTAAAAATTGTTGAGCTGAATAAAATTTGCCAGATTCATTAATAAGTCCGTAGATTATACAAACTGCAATCAAACTTTGCCAGCCCCATCCAAAAGATCATGTGCCAATCCAATCTCTTTTGTATAATACTATTAGGCCTAGGCTTACTTTTACTTTTGTGGCTAGCCTGTCTAAATAGGTCCCTGCTCATTTCTTTTCTCTCAATCTTACCAAGGTAGCTTGCTAAATTGTGTCATTTCCTTCCATTGCAATGAATAAACAGGTGTTTTCAGACTTTTCCTTGGTGGAATTGTAAAAAGTGGATGATACGAGTATAGGACTGCGTTAAAATCTTGCCTAGACTATTTTGTTTACATTGAACATGCTGACATGGGCGGTCCCAGTGATAGTTACCGTAAATCATTCGCGCCATAAGGGCAACCGAAAATAAATTTCTTTCTTTCGATTGCGACAGCTTTTCTCCATAAAGCCCACCTGGTCAGAGTGCATTTAGAATAAGACACATTGAATCTACTTCTGAAGTTGGTTCTGCAAAAATTCATCAGCAAACACGTATTGAGACTTTAAGGCATGTATGTCCTCATTGAAGTTACATTAAACATATATCTGTCACTTTGGATTAGCAAACAATTTTGACATGGGTGTCACTACAAAGGCTTACACAGTAATGTACGTATCAGTGGTGTTCTCTTTAACCCTTGGAGGAATAACTGGCTGCAGCGTTAGTCCAGAAAGTATCAGTCGTTATTGATAAAATAGTGTAATACGTGATGATGAACTTTGAGGTAAACTGTCAAATCTTCAACAACACCTTCCACACCTTTCTGTCTTTGTCCTCCAGTTTATTCCTTAACCCCATCCCTTAAATCCTCTCTTTGTCCCTCCACTGTTTATCTTCTACCTCTCCTCTTCCCCCTGTTGACTTCTTTCTTTCTTCTCTCCATCCCTTGTCTACTAACCCCCTTACATCTATCTCTTTGTGTTACCCTGCTCATTAACCTGTCTGTATTCTGTGCATGTTTTGTCCCTTTTGTTACTGTTACTTGTCATTTGGCCTCTGAAGAAGATCCTGCTAGGACCGAAATGTCAGGCCAACCTACTTTTACACATTCTCCTACACAGGCTCTCTAGTGGATAAGCAGTTTGCTAAGTTTTATTTTATTTTGAAATCTTCAACAATGCGTGACTTATGGAAGTTGAGAAGACAACAGACGATAGTCATATCAACAACGTACCATTATTTTGAGGAGGATCTTCTGCAGCTACATCCTTCATTGCAATAACTGAAATGGAGAATATTAGATACTTTGAACATAATCAGAGACAGGTCCATCTAGGAATCTGTTAATGAAAATCTACAGAACACAATTCAACACAGGACATGAGGGAACCCTTTATCTGCTAGTTGGACATATAATGCATCATGACTTAACCCAAGTAATAAATGTTCAAGAGATTAACAGCGCCCAGCAGTCCAACTCACACCCACGTTATAAATTTCCATTAAACAATGGAAGTAATATTGATAACATTGTTGTGATATGTCATATTTAAGTCATTATGTCTACTCTAAACTGTACTATAAATATCAATGATAAAGGTGGGGGGTGGGGGAGTAGGGGCCCAATTTAGTTTACACTTTTAGAGACTTCGTCCAGTCCATGGTCCACGGGTTCAATAGCAGGGCAACTTCTTTGCGGCAATCAGAGCATATGCTTGTAGGGACAATGTGGGTTTACCTTTAGGGACAAGTGGGGCTTACCCTTTAGGGACAAGTGGGGCTTACCCTTTAGGGACAAGTGGGGCTTACCCTTCAGGGACAAGTGGGGCTTACCCTTTAGGGAAAAGCAGGCTTACCCGTTAGGGACAATCAGGGCTTACGCTTAAGGGACAATCAGGGCTAAACCTTTAGGGACAATCAGGGCTAAACCTTTAGGGACAATCAGGGCTTACTCTTTAGGGACAAGCAGGGCTAAACCTTTAGGGACAATCAGGGCTAAACCTTTAGGGACAATGAGGGCTTACTCTTTAGGGACAAGCAGGGCTTACACTTTAGGGACCAGCATGGCTTACGCTTTAGGGACAATCAGGGCTTACCATTTAGGGACAATCAGGCTAACCCTTTAGGGACAAGCAGGGCTTACACTTTAGGGACAAGCAGGGCTTACTCTTTAGGGACAATCAGGGCTTACGCTTTAGGGACAATCAGGGCTTACCCTTTAGTGACAATCAGGCTAACCCTTTAGGGACAAGCAGGGCTTAATCTTTAGGGACAATCAGGGCTTACTCTTTAGGGACAATCAGGGCTTACTCTTTAGGGACAATCAGGGCTTACGCTTTACGGACAATCAGGGCTTACGCTTTAGGGACAAGCAGGGCTTACCCTTTAGGGACAATCAGGGCTTACCCTTTATGGACAATGAGGCTTACCCTTTAGGGACAAGCAGGGCTTACTCTTTCGGGACAAGCAGGGTTATCCCCTTTAGGGACAATCAGGGTGACCCCCTTTAGGGCCAAGTAGGACCTACCTTTTGGGGACAATCAGTGCCTACCCTTTTGTTGTTAGAAAACTTGGTTGTCTGATAAAACATTTAAGCAAATTAACAATGAATGACAAATATGATACTGTAGCAGAGATGTGTAGGTTTAGTGAATAGAACACCAGCTTTGCATGGCCATTGAAATCTCCCCTTTTGGGTTGGATCATAGGGCTACAGCTACCTTTGTTTCATTTAAGTATCTCCAAAGCATCAGAGAGGGATACCTTCATCTCATTTTTTATCTATTTGGGGATATTCAGTTACAATGTAATCTGAATTTGATGTCAGTCTACAACTAGTCTTCTGCCAAAGCTGATTTTGGTTGTCGGAACAGAAACTTGTGGTAACCATTAATTTGTACACTGTGCACAGTGGGAACCGTGGTTCCGTCAAGCATGCCACAAAAGTGTCCATTAGCTATAGGTTGCATCTAAAAACCCGCCGTTTGTACTGAACGGCAGGTTTTTCCAGTTGGTTTAGCTGAGTGATCAGTCCCATCTTTTCACACTTCAGTTGAGCTGCCTATTCGCCTATTATGCAACTCTTCACACAACTAGTAGCCAAATCACTATCAAGTCAAGGCAGACATGGCAAGGTGTGAACAAATCAACTCTTCTAAACTAATCAGTCTGTTTGCAGAAGAGATAAAGTTTCATTTAGTTGAGGTCAAGAGAGCTGAAAAATGCAACATATGGCTAATGGACTAATTCTTGACATGAGATCCACATATAACTCTTGTAGGTAGAGTAACAAGTCTTATGCTCACCTTCATAGCCCTCTTGCTGACCATTTTGCCACTTACAGTATAGAAGACGTATAAGAACTGTAAGAAAGAACATATTAGATTGCAAGATGTGATTTTGCATTTCAATAGGATATTTAGGCCTACAGAAAGTTCAGGCTGTTGTGTCACTAGCATAACTTACAAGGAGGACACCACATCCAGCTTGGCATACCAAGTCAGATTTCGAAAAAGAAGTTGCTATCGAACATAGAAACAAAATCTGAATGCTAATATGAAAGATACTTTTCAAAGGTACCGCTGTGGTGTGGTTACTCTCCGTAAGTTGCAAGGTAGCAATCCCTATATACCAATTATTATTATTATTTGTGTCCCTTTTTCCTGTGTTCTAAACTTAAGAAGAAGGCTAATCACTTACATGATCTCAATATCAAATATCTATTAGAATTGATATAAATCAACAAGAAATCAACAAACTAAATCCTTTCTAATTTTTTTTTGGAGGGAGGGGGGGAGGGTCTGGGTGGGGGACTAAATTAATGAC
The DNA here is from genome assembly GCF_037975245.1 of Apostichopus japonicus. NCBI lineage: Eukaryota > Metazoa > Echinodermata > Holothuroidea > Aspidochirotida > Stichopodidae > Apostichopus > Apostichopus japonicus. The sequence goes on along the minus strand of NC_092571.1, from coordinate 7,803,350 downwards.
AGCAAGTGTCAAAAAGCAGCTGTATGCATATTGCTTACCAATTTATAGCAATTTTAAGCTTCCGAATGATTCTTAAAATAATATTGCAATTGATCAGATTACAGAGACACCGTCCTTTTTTTGGTACAAAAAAAAATATAACCCTCCAACATTAAAAGGTTGGTATTACGCCATGCTGCCATTCGGGTTCTGAAAATTTCCTCAACAACTTATTCATATCAGAATCAATTTCATGCAAAGAACATGTAAGAAATATTATAAAAGATTGCATTATTTGAAAATTAAACTACTTATCCAGCAAAAATAATAATTATTAGCTGACTTTGCAACTATCATTTTCCAATAATCAAGGCAAAGATAATGTTTTCAAATCAAAAGAGCAAAGGAAATGTGACACAAAAAGAAATCAAACATTATACAAATTTATCCTTGATCTTCACAGACGTATACTCATCAAGCGGAACAGAATAAAAAACGACTTACATCCCAAAAGTAACAGAGGGAATATTATTAAGGCAATGATCCCCCAAATTCTCCACCCTTTGTGGACACTATCATTACAGGAACCAAGGGATTCTTTGTCTGAAACAGAAGTAAAGAAGATCGTTTATGTATCAAAGTGAAAAATAGTGACTCAATACAAAATCACAAAATGAAAATGTAGTTCTATTTTTGTGTAGAAGTCAGTTGCAACATTAGCAAGTAATCAAAGCCTCAATATAAATTCCATTATGAACCACTTGATATCAACTGTAGTGAATAACCGCAAAACCGTGACAATGGGTTATGCATGTGACGTGCTGCCAGGTTCTACTAACATATTATTTAACCATTTGTCAGTTTGAAGAGATAAGCATTCCGTTGACTACAGAAAGCCACTGTAACAGGCATTTGCGGAAAAATTGAGAACAATTGCTCAGGTGTGGATGATTATATTATTCAAATTTACTTTCCCTCTCATAACAAGCTTGATCTGCATGGACTTTGGCTACTATTCATCTACTGGCAGTCTTACAGGAACAACGAATCCTGTCGTCTACTTCTCGTGTCTACGTACGTTTCTGTACATGCAGTCATTATAAAGTATGGTTTTTTTGAAAGCAAATACTCAAAATGGCAATTTTGGAATTGAAAATTGCAGTAAACATTGCAAAAATGAATCACTTAGCTAGGTTACACAGTTTGCCAAGCTTCACAAGGAATGTGGTAGCTATGAGATCAGAAGTACTAAAAGAGTTGACTGCTACAAGGGAGCATGTGACATGACCCTCAATGGTCTCCTCATTGACATAGTTGGTCCAAGTTAATGTGTATCCCGATGTTTACCAAGGCAATGACTGTGAGAATTCTCATCACTGTTGAGATTAGGGAAACAGTCCCCTTACACCGAAGGTGCAAAATTTTCCACTTGAATTGTTGCAAAGTGGCTGCTTATCTGGCTATACCACACATGGTTGAGCAGGTTTTGTAAGATGAGCAAGATAAGAATGACCACAAGATCGCTTATGCGAACTAATTTAATTAAACCAGTTTCACAGGACATAAGGGATTATATGCACTTCAATGAGCAATCAAGACAGTATAGAGTGTATAGCTGAAATGATATTGACTTCTTAACGTGTACTGTGTTGAGTGGAAGACTTGCATTTAAAACTCATCTCTGTACATGTCAAGACCTCAACTATCTTGTAACTATGTTTCTATGTAATATATAAATAATAACACAGATTTAGGATGACAGAAAAGCGAAGCGGGGGGAGGGGGGAGGAATGATACTTCTGCCCCTCCATATCTTTCACAGGGGGGTGCGGGGGGGGGCTGGCGCCCCAGCCCCCCGGTTCCTACGCCCTTGTGAAACAACACCGACTCTGTTAAAATACAATCTTTCTCAGTCCGTTTTCTTGTATCTGCTTATATAAAGGCAGTTAAACAAAAGGTTGATGTGTCAGCTTTATGCCTGGCAAATACATAGCTGAAGGGCAAAATTATATTCTTTATGTTATTGCGAGTCCATGATGCATGTGAACTGGATGGAAAACTATTTGAGATAAACTGAAAGTCTTCTACTGTGTTTCAATTTCATGTCGTAGGCACACTAATCCTTTCACCAAAGAGTGATTACAATGATAACTTTTGCATTATGAATCTTATTTGCTGTTTTTTACAATATTTTTTTTTTATATTGCTTCCTGGGCTTTGTTCAGCTATTACATTATATCAGCTCTTGGGTATTGAAAGTTTCAACGCGCATGTTGAAATAACTAGCATAGTGTTGGTTTCCAAAACTTTCCAGTTATTATTTGCAAGCCCAATTTTTGATAATTCTTTTACTTCCATTTTTTTTGTAGTTGTCTCCACTTTACAGCGTTAATTGTTTTGTATCTGTACATTTAATTGTTTTTGTATTGCTATGTTTTACTTTTTATGTATAACGTTGAAGCAGGGCCTTATTGGAAATCAGCTTTTGCTGAATAAGCAACCCTGGATAAAAATGCGAATAAATAAAAAATGTCGGGCATTCGGGCCCTCCATACACTCGCTCAGCGCCCGCAACACAATTTCATAATCTAAGGTACCTCCCTCCGACCATCCTATTGATATTATGTGCTATTCGCCTCATAAGAATAGGAGGATGCTGTTAGCATTGACTGTTATAAGGGGATCCGTAGATACAAATTGGCACCCGTGATCAAATCTCCGTATATTTAACTCGGTTAGCATAAAGCTAACTTCTCCCGAGGACCTGAAGTATCATAACCAATAGTGAAATGAAAAATATAATAATATACAATAAATAATAAGAACATTAATATAAGAAAATGAATAATGACTGGGAGTCATTTTTCCAAGAACAAGAGCCATTTCTGAAATCACGTAAAGGTTGCCACATATTCCAAACTAGTATAAGCGCATGAAAAGAAGAACGATAGCCGCCCGTTTTTTCCCTTCAGATCTCAGTACGAGAAACATGTATTTTATTTGTATAATAGAACAACTTTCGTTAATATTTTCCTACCCTAGCTATATGTCGATTTTAAAAAACCTTCATGAAAACATACTTTTTGAAAATGGATTTTGAAGCTCAGTCAACAATTTAAGAAATGCTTAGGCCTACCGTTAAATACTGGCGTCAAAAAATACATTTCGTATTTATTCCAATAAAGATCCACAACGGATAACAATGCTAAGTAGAGCTTACTTAAAGAGAAATAGAAGCTGCATGTACAGCATGGTCATTTTAAGTATCCAAGTACTATACAAAGAGATCGAGTTCACCGAAACATCCCTTTTCCTTATCACCTGAGGAAAACCGTCTTTTATAAATTATAGTAGGCCTACCATACAGTACTTTACATTTGATACAAAAGTTTCTTCTATACAACAGTTTCCCAAAATTTGTATGTGTCGCAATAGTTTTAAGTTTTAACCAAGGGCAGTACCATTCATAATTTGCATATTACACCAAAATTTACAATCGGCGTCCAGATGGCGGGAAAATGTAACATAATGTTCAATCTGTTGGGTCGTTCCCATGGTGCGATGAACTTGGGCAAGTTGCCAAGTTCGAATGTCGATGACCTACTTATGTTCCGTGACCAATGTCAATGGGAATTATGTGTGTAAAAACTCGTGTTTTTCCACGTGTAATATATATAGAAGTTTTACGTAAGGGGAGCGAATTTCGGGGAGGCTCGTTGATTGTGAGGAAGCACTTATCTAATCATCAATTTTTGTGAAAAATATCTTACGTTTTTTTTCTCCAGAAAATGTTTTTGACTAGTAATTGGAAACTCAATGTATCAAGAAGTACTGAGTCTAGACGTTATCATTGCATTTTGGGGGAAGACAGATCTTCAAGTGCAAAATATTGTTTTTTCATTCAAGGTTATCGTGGTTTTCTTGCGAGGTGTATACGGCGTAACTTTCGATGTAGGCTTAGAATTAGGATCGGCCGATGCCTACCTAGTTTGCATGAATTTTTACCTAAATTCAATTTAATTTAACGGGAATCACTAAGCATGTCGGAAAGACAGGACTCGACTTACTACTAATACTTTAAGTTTAAAAGTTCACAATGAAAAGTTTTTAACTATCAACAAGTCCCCACCTGTTTGGAACTTCAGACAACAATAATGTAACTTAGGGGCTACATAAATACGGGATTATAAACTACATATATAAGAATAGTACAGATTTATTTATATCGTTAATCGGCTGTTGTTTACTCCAGAAAATATACTTTCAATACGTACAATATCAATCTTCGTACAAAAGTTCTTAAAAATAAAAAAAGTAGCGAAAGATAACTAGAAATGACATCGTGGAACCCCCCCCCCCGCATTAATAAACGAATCCATTTCATTACAGCATCAACTCTCAAGTACCGAACAGCAGTGTGTAACAGTACCGTACCCTATGCTATAATAATATACAGTCCCGTGCGAAGATGGATTTAATTTGATATGCTCCCTTCGGTTTTGGATCAAAAATTATGAAATCGTTATAATTATTATCACAAAATGTGGTGAAATGCATAAGGGTGAGATTTTGTACATGGGAACCTTCACAATCATCGTTTGAAGGAAGAATAAATAACGAAAATTTCTGAATAACTTTGAGGTCTCGTAACATGCTGAGTTCACTAACGTTCGATATTTGGTGTAGGCTATAGGTCCAAATTACTACGTGAAAAGTTGATTCGTTAATATGTCTAGGCCAGTGCGTGAATTGATAAGATATTATTCAAACTAAGAACACAGGAACCAGAAATAAACGTGTTTTCTTTTCTCTAATTTAAATAGTAACACGTAGATATTTTTATTATGTCCTGGATTCCCGGGAATGATACCGAAACGAATGTAATAACCAGTTGTTTTCCCAATACCGGTAGTAGTTACACATTGCACTGTGATCGGGGTTAGTCAAAGCCGGGATCGGGATGCCGGTATTCACTTGACTACCGGGATCCCGCACAACCCTAGTAATGAAATAGCCTATCTTCCCTCAAAATTGGTACATTGTACTTAATGCAACTCTTCTCATGCATGTAACTAGCAACGGCTTGTATGTATCCTTGTGTATGTATAGGCCCCTACTAAACCACCTCAGGAGTTTCGCGGAAAAAGAAAAAGAAAAAGGATTTCCAAAAAAAAAATTCCAAAGATAAAAAAGATGACGATTGTCCGTACCAAGTAACCATGTGTTTATGAATAGCGAATGGCCTAACCTACTAGATGTGTTAATGGCCCGAAAAGCGCCAAGAATAGTTACCCAAACTTTCCATCTCAAAAAGTATCTCAAACAAATCATCCATCTTCAATCTTTACCAAAATGTTAATTTTAATACCTAATTCTTACACTCCGACGTTATTTTGTACTTATGTTCAATATAATTCCGTTTATGAACAAATAAAAAATATGCCGAACATAGTGTTTAACATCCTTGTTCGTCACTATTATTAACTCCATTCAAGCTCAATTAGAAATTTAAGCTTAGGCCAATCAAACTAAGTAAATAGTGACAACGTAACTAGTGTAGGATTACTATTTAACGTTTCCAGATTGATATAAAGGAATGATAAGAACTAAAAACAACTCCAATGATGTTTCTAATAATAAAAAATTGCATTTACTTGTGCAGCATTAATTTGAACAAAAATATAGACCGTATTCAGAGGCCGGTTTCTCAATGTTACAACATAGCGTTAGGCCTAATGCGACAGCTATGGATTCGGGGCACATGAAAATCTCAGGTTTGGATGTAGTAACGTTTGGGAAATTTCCAAGCGTCGGTTATGAAAATTAGCGGTCGTCTGGTGTTATGTATTAAAGGCAAGCCAGACGCGGAAAAATCAGGAACCGGTGAATAAAAATCACGAAAATCCGAACCGGCAGCTAAAGGGAACTAAGACACGGAATACACTTCATATGATCATATGTCGCGAGTACTGTATGTACGCCTGTAGCTATAGCTGTGCATGCCTGTGAACAACGTTGATCTGTTGATCACTTGCATATAGCTGACACACTAGCTAATGCCGCGAGCAAACCGCATGTTCGTTGGTCCGTGTGATAGGGTTAAGATAAGTGGTGTAAGCAGAGCTGAAGCTCGAGATAAGCCCAACCCGAGCTCCCCCGCTTGAGGTCGGGTTGGAAATGCAACTTCGCTGTAAGGGGACTGTTTCCCTAATGCTGAGTGATATTGAAAACAAGAATCCCAGCAATGGCCACAGAATGACTAGACTTCCTACACAAGAATCAGAAACACAATCTATCATTCATTTATAAACTTTGTCCAATTTGTCTTTCCTATGATGAAGTTTTAATAAAGGATTTCCAGTGTCTTCTAAACTTTCCACTGTTGGGTGGAAAGTGGCCCCAATGCTTCTATTTGTACAAATTTGACATCAGTTGAGTTCAAAGGGAGTGTTCACATTTCCAATTGTAGGGTTCCAAAATTTGACAAGTTAACAAATCAAAATAAAGTGGTATCATATGATAGCACACCTACCATATTAGAGATTTATAGCAGTCATTTAATCTCTCTAAACAGAAATTGAGAGATGATATTTACAGCAGTCACAAGTGACTTCTGTATGGTATTCTTGAGAATCCCAAGTAAATCTTCACGGTATCCCAAAGGACAAATTGGACGGAAGCATATCTTGATCATTTATGATCCATGACAACAAATAAAGCTTTGTGCCTTGTGACAATAAAAATTGAAGGAGATATTGTCATCTGCTGACAAGAGATATTTGTAAGCACCCTGATTTATTCATCTTTCTATATTAATCAGTGAAATTGAAACTGTTTGACATTCTCTGCTCAAACCGTACCCATTCTTCTATTAAACAAGCAACACCAGTGGAATACCCCCCCCCCCTAATATAATAAACTAACCCTCTGCAAGGACAGATTCTAAGGGATATCAATATAAGAGATATTTTGGTGTAACTTAAACCTGTATTATGCCTAGGTATGTAACTTTGTCACATTCTGACCAAACAAACTAATATGTTTACACCCGATTGGAGATCCCTCATCGGCTAAGAGATAGATGATGTCGGTGAATTGTTTTAATCTAATAACCTATTAAAAGGACAAATGTCTTTACCATTAACGGTGGAGTATGGTTCCAGCAAATTGAATGCAGCAAACAAGAAATTATTAAACCTTATTGTATTTTTATACCTGGTAAAGGGCTCGCAGAAGGACAAGGCTCAACAGGAGGGCAAGGCTCAACAGGAGGGCAAGGCACAACAGGAGGGCAAGGCTCAACAGGAGGGCAAGACACAACAGGGGTGGTGTCTTCCTGTGTTGGTGGGATGTTCCCCTCAGGTGGTGTTGGGCATGTCTCACAAGTTGGACAGGTAGGGCATCCACATTTTGCATTTCTGTTGGATCTGCACTCTCCTATCAACTGTATGAAGAAAACCAGAGTCATGCATGGGCCTCTCAGAGATCAAATTTGGAAAATGCATATGACAGTCAAGTATACAGCTTTGCAATCTTAGCGTAATATAGTGTCCTAACCTAGTAGATAGAGATATGTGTGTGCCTGTGTGAGAAGGGACATAGACCAGCATCTAGGAGAATGCAAGGAAGAATTTCCCTAACTTTCGCAGATACTTTGATTTATGAAAGTTTAATTTTGACATATTTTGTGATGTTATGCAATACTAATGGCACATTTAAAAATAGCCATCGATAGCTCACCTAGTCAAAATTTTTCTACTTTTCAACCTTGCTTTTAAGCTGTTATTGATACTAATATGAACCTACCCACTGCCACCTGCCCCCCCCCCCCAAAAAAAAAAGAAGCCAGCAGTCTCAGTGATTTGTTGCCTTTTATTAGTTCATACTTTGTATGTAATCACCTGATTGATAGAACAACTGAGGAAATTGTGTCCTGAAGTCAAGTACCAGAACATCGCAATTATACCAGATAACTTGATCATTGCAAAGGTTTGACATTTCTGAAAGTTGACGACAGATAACAGTCATTAGTGGCAAACCCTCTCAGCCACTTTTCTTGAGATATATTGTAGTTAAAAGCTCACAGACTTTGAAAATGTCCACCTAAAAGTGTCAATTTGTTGCACGGCACAGAAGGAATTTATGACGTATATACAAACATTTGTCCAAGTTATAAGATTTTCACATTGTGAACTTTGTGCTCACTTTGTACTTATTTCACTTCATTGATTTATGACTACAAACCAATAAACTACATGCGTAGCTAAGAATCTGTAGTCCTGTTTATATTAGACCTTGAGCATGCTGCTTTAAGTCTCAATACAAATTTGCTGATGAAAAAAAATTCTGAAGCAGATTCAATGTTTCTTATTCTAAATGCACTCTGACCAGGTGGGTTTGATGGAGAAAAGCTGTCGCAATCGAAAGGAAGAAATTTATTTTCGGTTGCCCTTATGGCGCAAACGATTTACGGTAAAATCACTGCGACCGCCCATATCAGCATGTTTATTACACACATGTAACCATATACTCGTATTATCCACCTTTTTTTACCCAATACTATGGAGGAAACGACTGAAAATACCAACTTATTCATTGCAGTGGAAGGAAATGACACAATTTTGCAAGCTACATCGGTAAGACAGAAAGAATTCAAGAGAATGAACCTACTGTACCACAGGCTAGCCACAAAAGTGAAAGTCCTAGGCCTAATGGTCGTATACAACACAGAGAGAGTTGATTCACGTATGATCTGTTGGGCAGGGCTTGCAAATTTTGATTGAAGTTTGTAGAATCTACGGGGTCGTTAATAAATTCATTTTAAATTCGATTTTAATCAGCTCAAAATGTAACGAAAAATAACTCAATAAAAATAATGAATATTGATATGGAAATTGCATAGAAGGGTGTCATTTTCAATGAGCTTTCAGTGCAGTAAGCTTGAAAGGCGAAGTTTAAATTTGGCAAACATGTAATGAGACTTTAATAGGCAATTTTTAACATAAATGCAGATCAGACATCATGATTTGAGAGAGACTTAGCATTGAGGGAGGATCAGACCCTGCACTCAGCGTTAAATTTATAATGTAAATGCAGCTGGTGAATGAGCTACGAGCCATGACCTTTAACTTCCAATTGATGTTTGTAATTTGACACAACAGTAATAGGCTTTAGTAATGGCACTGCTCATCTCACAGGACTTAATGTAACCAGACAAGGGTTCAACATCAGTTTACTGCTGAACACTGACGAGGGGGTCTGACTCATAATGTAAATGTAGCCTATCATGCACACACACTTTCTTAAGGTCAAGATTTGCACATTTTGACCTCAAGAACATCAATATCACATCCCTCGGACTCGAGAGAAATAAGGTCACACCTTACTGGAACTTTAAAAATGTTGCAAATTTGTGTTGCATTTGTCAGTCTGAGCTTTAATGGAAAGATAACTATATACTCACAACCTTCGTCCCCCAAATGGTGTTGATAAGAGTGGTGGAATGAGGCAATAGATTCAAGGGTTCCGAAAATGAAAAAGAAAAAGAAAACAAATGCATTAATCATCAATTAAACTTGTTAGACAGACAATAATCTGTATTGGATTCAATGGTTATAGTAACATGCTAATTTGAATTCAGCCATGAAACCTTTACCACACAGATCTCCTAGTTAGACTCAAGATGCGAAACGTTACTATATTTGAAACAATGTTGAAGAATCTTTCAACTGCTTGTACCGCAAACATATAATATATTTGTGTTCCACAGACTCAGATTTTTTTAAAATTTTCTGTCTGCCAGGGGAGGGGATAAGCTTCCAATGATGCTGTTCGAGAGTTGGGGGGGGGGAGGGGCTGAAGCTCCCAGAAGGAATCATGTGGTTAAAGTCCATGTGTGTGAATATGAATATGGAGAAGTCACAATGGTGCAGAGTTATACAACTCAATGCAAACTACACCTTGAAGCTAAAGTAGAGCAGATATTTCCTGTACTAGGACTTACGTGTCCATCACATTTGTCACAATCCGCCCGGGTCGTACAGTTTCTGCAAGTCTCACAGGTGTTATAACTGTTTTGGTACTGTCCGGTTGGGCAATAGTCACATCTATGAAACAACAAATCAAGGACATAAACAAGTGATTTTCCAATGGAGAAAGCATAAAATAATGAATATAACATAACACTTACACAGTAACAAAACCTCTGAATATCCCCAAACATTATACTCAGACACCCACTTACTTAAACATGCTACACCCTTTTGCACAGTTGTTACACCCTTCTGCACAGTTTGTCACACCCTTCTGCAGTCAATACACCCTCTGTACAGTTGTTACACCCTTCTACACAGTTGTTACACCCTTCTACACAGTTGATACACCCTTCTACACAGTTGTCACACCCTTCTGCATAGTTGTTACACCCATCTGCACAGTTTGTCACACCCTTCTGCAGTTAATACACCCTCTGTACATTTGTTACACCCTTCTGCACAGTTATTACACACTCGTTACAGTTGTTACACTTTCTGCACAATTGTTACATACTTCCGCACCTGTAGTTTATCTCCGATTCTCTGTAGCCCTTTCATTTCCGAAGTTATGCTATTTCAGTCTACTTTGACTCTATTAATTTTTTATATGTCTAACTCAGATAGTTGCTTGTCAAGCTGTCTACAGTTTCATAGTTTTTACTAATCTGTTTTCATTTCACTTCGCCTTGAGCGAAAACTGATGTTATTACTGAGTTTGGCTGGCTTTCCTACGATTGATGACTTACGATCCTTCGCATGGGTCTGTCAATCTCTTCCCAGGTGGACAGTATGCAAATGTGACACTGCTGCCCTTACAGTCTTCTGTGTAGTCCGTATTATAATCTAATTCGTCGCATCCCTAGAAATGAACAAGAAAATCACAATTAAAAATATAAAAAAGGAATAGAGTTAGCACATATCATACTGTGGCATGATGCCCTCAGCATCACTCAGGACTTCACCAATAGTCAAAATACCAATCTGAATGTTAGCAGGTTGCAAGATGACACATTTTCAGTCGATGGAAAGGCATACGAATAAATCAAATTTATTTTCCACTTCCTCACAGTATTTCCATTTCTGGGTGGGTCACCTCTGTGGTTAAGTGCAATAATTTCCGAAATAGACCATTATCATAGAAAAAAGAGCTGGTTGTATTTTATCACTTACAACTAAACTAAGTAGTGTGGTACTCTTTATTTTCTCAAGCAGTTTATACATGGATCTTTTAAAGGTTAAAAATTTTATATCATGGTCTCTTTGACTTGGCTCTGTGATGTCATTTTATCTTCAACTTTGTCGTTTCGCCGTTATTTTGACTCATAGTGCGGAAAAATTCATCTGACATTTTTATAGGATTTCCATGATAAATGGGTGACATAATTCGTCAAAGAGCCTCAGCATACAAAATTCACTGTACAAAAATAGAGTTGTTTGCACTGTGGTTTGTGTGGATTAGAATTGACAACAAAGAAAGTGGTTACACTGCAGCTACAGTGTCTATCAATGCATATAAGAACAGTATGAGTAGCCATTATGAAAGCAAACACAGAAAAGGGACACACGGAAATTACCATACACTGTAATACCTTTACTATAATCAGAGCTGTGTCATCATGATCCCAAAAGTATCAGCTCTTCACATGGTTTATGATACCTTAGTTCTGTAACTCAAGCGGTAAGCCTGTAAGTGGGATGCCATCCATCTTACCTGCATAGCTCCTTCTCCATAAGTTACCAACACCCTAATCAATATCAACCTAAAACCCTGAATGAAACATTGTCGGTTTACAAAAGTAACCACCTTTTCCATGAGTTAAAGCATCCTATGTAATATTGATGTAAGAAACATACAATGTTCCACCATTTATGTTGGTAAATGTTAGGCAAAGTCACATTGCAATAAATGCAAGCAGCTACTTGAACTCGTTAACTACTTCAAACCTGCACGGCTTGTATTGGGAGTCAATCATGAATAGAACATTTACGAAACAAGTATTATTTGCTGTTAATTATCACATTTATGAAAGAATGTTGACATACCACAGCTGAGACAAGATCGCCACAATTCGATGTTACTGCTATAATCAGCTGTTGGAAGGAGAAAATATGTTCTTCATCAAAAATCTGCTATTAATAATCATAAAATTTTGCCCTGATGAATTGTTGGCAGGAGCTCCACTAGATGCCATGTCAAAATACTTTCACATTGTTAAATTATAGGTCTAACACAGAGCACTATGCCTTATGTAGATCCTAACTACTATCTATAGTCGGTCTATGAGTTTGAAGTTGAAGGTTTACAATATTGTTTGAGGCCAAGGCCCCCTCACATGACTTAACAAATTACCACTGGTCATTAGTAACTTGTCACACAGCAAAGTGTGCACAAATCAAACAATCTCTCCTGCCCAGGCACTACAGTGCACCGCATCTTTTGTCCCCCGGGGGACTTCCCATAGGGTGCAGCCGCAAACCAGCACCAGGCACCTATATTTACTGTACATGTTACCTGGCAAGTCCCCATTGATACACCTGGGTGAAGAGAGGCAATGGAGGCAAAGTACTTTGCACAAGGACACACATAATAATCTGGCCAGGACTCAAACCTGCAAACCTTTGATCACAGGTCCACTGCCTTAACCACATAATTGCTCTCAACGTTTGGATGTATACAACAACGTTGCAGAGAAATCACCAAAACTATGGAATAACCTATTTGAGTGATGAAAGTTTCCTCTTTTGTATATTGTTGCTGAAAGTGGTGGTGAGGGTATGTAGTGTATACAATATCAAAGATCTCCAAGCCTGCTAGAAAAAATTGACCTGATAAAAGCCAAACTCTAACCAACTCTTTGGGAGAATTCAACAATTCGCAGCTATAAATGTTCCTAAAATTTGGTAGTCATTCAATAAATGACCAAGAATAAAAATATATAAAAATCATCAATTTGGGCTTTTAAAATGCCGAAACTGGCAACGATGGTGTGGGGGTGGATAGATGACTTCTTTGACAAGACACACTTTTACCAAAGAAGAATGACTGGTAAAAGATGTAGCAGAATTTTCAACATGGAGGCCCTCACCTTGTCAACTTATAAGTTGTAAGGATTGGCAAGCCAGAATTTAAAAGTTTTAGGTTTAGTCCATGAAATCGTGAGCAATATGAGGGGTAATGCCATTTAGGCAGAGGTGATACCTGCAAACTCTTGTCTGATAACACACGAATTCCATTAATTACAAATGCCGAAAAAGCAATATCCATTATGTCGACTACGTAATCGACTCGTTCTTTGTGCAGTAAATACATGATAACCATATAAACAATCTTGCCATAGTTGCGTTAAAAAGAAAGCAAAATTGAATGACTTTGCTTTGCACAAACTGTGACTGAATCTTCCCTTCAATAATTCATTCAAAAATGCAAATGAATTCCAGTTTTACACAATTTTTAATGGCTTTGTCAGACATTACTGTGTGCACTTCTGTGCAACTTTGTACCTGATGTTTACAATCAACTTCCTGGCAATTATGTGACAAACTTAGAAGACCCAGGAAGGCCTTTACCTTCAATAATCACTTACCAAGACAGTGCAAAGGTGTTGATTCATTTCAAAACATAGAGAATTCTGTCCAGAAAAGAAGAAAATGAAAAGAAAGTAAAAAATACATGAAGGTACAAGCACCTGTTTAAAGGATGAAGTCTATTGTTGCAATATATATGTTAATTAACCTACTGTATATATGTATGCTTCACAACAGAGACACTTTCAGTTTCAGCTGAGCTTATGTTTTGAATTGGCTTGCGGTTTGAAAAATTATGACGTGTATCACAAGAAAAGAGAAAAAATGGAAACGAATAACCAATGTAACATTCATCTGAGATTGCGTACACATGTGTTTTCATGGTTCCCATTTTTGCAAAGCATTCTATTAACTTCTAGGCCACTGCAGTTATAATTGTACAACTATATATCGTCCTAAGGAACATTCTGTGCAAAGCAGGCCCCGAAATTCAGGGGTTTGTCAGTGTAATTTCCAGTGGATTTTGACGTTTGCCAATAGAAACCAAAGTCTCTGGCATTTTAGAGAGAGTCAAGATCAAAAACATAAACAATGACTGATTACCACTCCAAAATGGATGTATGTATATGAATATTAGATCCTCCTGCAAGCAGGAACTCGCGAAAAAGCCTTGATCATTTGCTTATCAAAGCCGCAAGCTGACCGAAGTCAGTCTCTTACATTCATATTTAACGTCCATGATTATGAATTGTTAATTGTCAACAACTCTGTAACTGGACGACATACATTAATCTGGTAGTGACTCGAACCGGGGACCTTATGATTCAAAGGCACCGGCGTTAACCACTGAGCTAACACTCCACCACTGGATCGATGAGTTCCATACAGTAGCTCATGTAGGCCCAATATTACTGCTTATTTTTGATCAGCAAATATTATTTGACTGCTCTCACAAGCCTGGAAATGGCACTGAGAACTTGCTTTTAGCCAGAAGATCCTTTTAACTAAGCACTGGCTAAAGTTGTGAAACTGTAGACCTAATTTGGTGGTTTGGACTGAGATGGAATATCTATTTAAGCCAGACTATTGAATGTTGAGAAAGACTGAGTATGTATTTTGTAGTGTAAAATTGTGCTGGAAACTAGATTGTAGAAACAGGCATTGAGACATGGGTTGATAATGCCTAATGAAACCATTGTTTTTGTACTAATGGTGTTGTACTCCTGTATATTGTCATGGTAAAACCGTGTACTTCTTAGGAATGTCCGAACGTCGCGGTGTTCCAAACTTCGCAATACTGACTATACTGTAAGTGAAGTCAGACTATACAAATACTGTATGGGTCACACCAATGTATGTAATCCGCGAGATTTCTTGACCGATTGGTAATGGCGGACGGCACGGTCAGTGGACGAACAGAGCCGATGTGTTGGCAGTATTGTCGGTCCGCGCTCTAATTTAAGTCTATATTATCTAATTCCAGCTCTAGGCTCATGTGTTAATAGCTCAGGTATAAAATTTTGTTTCGCAACGTTAGGCTAGCCTAGGACTGTAGGCTACATAAGAGGCTGAAGCCCAAAGTTCAGACATATTGAAAGGAGGTAAGAAGGGGTGGTATCCAAGTATTCGGGAACGGATTTTAGATTTGGCCTGCGTGCTCAATCGGTTATTCTTATGATACAAACTTGCCAACTAGAAAAATCTTTGTACGCTACTGCCTGCGAGCTTCTCACACTTTCACTGAAACTTCTTATGGCTTCAAATTTTTTGACGATTCATGTCCGACGCAGCACAGAATTATAATCCCCCTATCTTAAAGTCACACTAGTCATATTCACATAGCGTCCAAAGGGCGTTTCTCTGGTAGGACCTTTACTTAACGAATTTTGACAAGACTTAACATTTACCTCTATCTATTTTTAAGTGTGTTCTTACTCACATAAACGTATGATATCTTGCATAGATTGTTATCCTTACTACACTTGCAAATTCTTCTGACTCAACGAAATCATATAGGCTTTGCACACATTGATATGACGTAACATGGTTTTGGAAACTTTGGAATCAACTCGGGGTAAACATACTGTTTTGAGATGCGGAATTTTCACAATATTTTCCAAACACATCCCTTCATAAATAATTTCAAGTTCCAATTAAGGGACTCCACATAACTGGCATCGCCCCCAAAGAAATTGTCAGATTTAAAGGATTGCCTGCCCCACCCCCTCCCCCTCAGAAAATAACTGAGCTAGCGTGGCCAGACTTCTGTTTAGCCACTTTTGAGATGTAACATCAAAGTAACATATAAATTAAAAGTTCTAATTTTGAGATGCACATTTATTTGTATGTTCTAATCCTGTTTCCCTTAAATTTTTGAAGTGAGGGGTGGGGAGGAGAAAAAATTTGGGAGAGCAAAAATGTACAGCTTCAAAAGGGGCGGGACAAGTTCGACATTTCCACTTGAGTTAGAGGCGAATGAGGTTTTGTACTCGACCCGTTCGGAGGGGGGGGGGGGGGTGCATGCATGGCTGGGTCCATTTCAGAAAATCCTCAACTAGCTTATAAAGGTACGGGCACGAAGTTCACGAACCTTCATAAGAGGGCCAGAGGCGAACACATGATATTATAAATTATAGGGGTGAGGCCCTGGAGTCATTGAAACCGTCTCCAACATGATAGAGAGTGGGGTCCTTCCCGGGCAAAAAATAAATAAATTAAATGTCAAATCGCACATCCTTAGGGGTGGGGGGAAGCTTAGGGGTTATTTTTTTCTTCTTCAAATTACTGGTGTTGGTCCAGTGGGAGAAGCCACCGGAAGTTATTGGATTTTGAGACATTCCTGTTCTATAGTATATTAGTACTGAGCAACTTTAAATCACATGTGAGAAAGAGTAACTTTAAAGCTGCAGGCCTGCAGTAGTTCAAACACTTCTCAATTGTACCCTAACACTGGAACACAGAAATACATGCTAGAATTTCCCATTGCATTTGCGAACCCCACGGACCATTTAGAATTTTAAGTTGTTAGACTTATATTACCCAAATATATGAAATTTGAACGTAAGGGCTGGGTTTAAGTTTCGTTTTACGGCAGCTGAACGAGGTGGGGAGGGGTGAAACCAGTGGCGGAGATTTCTTGTCAGAAGTGGGGGGGGGGGGGGGTTGCAGGCCATTGATGAAATAAAAAGTCATAACTGCTGGCTCACTATCTAAATGGAGCGCCACCATAAGTTGGCGCGAAGTGCACAAGAATTTTTTGGCAAATATTGCCTCCCAGATTGCAGTAAATGGCACTGCCCAGGCCTTGAAAAGCTGCATTTAACCAGGGGTGTATGCAGGATTTTCTAACCCGGGGGCGCGTATTACTATCTAAGCGGAGCGCCACCATTGGTTGGCGCGCAGCGTACAAGAAAATTTCTGGTTTTGGTACCCCCAGATCACAGGAAATGGCACTTCTCGGGCTTGAAACTGACCAACCATATGTACACTTTTGCCTGAGAACCAAGTTTTTTCTAAATACTTTTTTTCTCATCTATAACCTTTTTGAAGATTGTCACCAGTCACACATCATGTTCGACTTCATCACATATCCTGTGGATCATTGCTTTTGTAGGTGATTCTTCATCGCGGCCCACAATATCCGTCAGCCCCACTGTTCAGAATTTGAAAATTCACAATTCCCCTGAATAAATTCACTTCAAAACATACCCATAATGTTGCACAAAATATCATCTATGGACAACCGATATAGAAAAACCTCCTTCAAACCCTAACAGACGGGTCAAAATTGCACGAGTATGATGAAGAATGTTGGTTAGGGAATTTTCGAAAATTCAGACGGCTACTAAAAAATTTCGTTGAAGGAAATAAAAATATACCAGATATTTCCGAAACCGAACACAACACACATCGACAGTTTTGAGCATGAGCGCAGATCAGTCTTGGATAATGGTGGGGACGCGTGTCTGTTCTATGACATTATCTAAGCGGAGCGCGACCATGGGTTCGCGCGTAGCGTACGATTTTTTTGGGCAAATATACCTCCCAGATCGCCGGAAATAACACTTCCCAGACCTAATGATGCTCCTATAAACCTCCTTAAGTTTTAAATCTCATGGCTTAGAAATTTAGTATGGAGATATTTATATTGGCGTCTGCAGAAAGAAAATCAGGGGACAAATAATCCAAGTAGACTTTTGTATATACGATGGGTCTGGGGTCCTCTCCCAGAAAACAAATATAGACTGCCGCAAATGTGATTTCCGTCCTATATTTAACAACTGTGGATAAAATACAATAAATTGAGAACTGCTGCATGTCATTTGCACAATGCTGGATCAAACTGCGCCAAAGTTTAATACAGGGGAACTTGAAATGCAGCTATTGGTCAAGACAAATTTTTGGGGACACGGTATATCATGTCCCCACTACTGAAAAAGTTGGTGGGGACGCGTCCCGCTGTCCTCACCAGGATCTGCGCCCATGGTTTGGAGGCTGTTTATCGTGGAACGCCATTTTCATGCTCACTGATATGATGTGATATCTGCTGTTTGCTTTACAAATTCGAATAATTTGTCACTGTTCCTCTTTCTCTTCCCGTTTTCTTGCCGTATTTTCTACTCCATCCTTTTCTCCTTTTCTCTCTTTCTTCTTTTTCTTTTCCTTCCTTCACCTCGTTGAAGTTGGCAAGTGTATACAGTTCCAAAGCTTTTCAACAGCAACAAAACGTTATTTTGTGTATGTCTGTTGTGGGGTGAGGTTAGCGCTATGAGCTACAAGTTCCAATGCGCCAGGTAGGGGAAAGGGGCTAGAAATAATGTGTGGGTCAATTCTAACTCGGTTTTCGGTCGTTAATTGTTGATGTAGCCTACCAGGTAAAAGGTTGAAATGACTTTAACAATTTCAAATTTAAATAATATGATTTTTTATGCCATTTGGAGCACATAACATAGGCTATAACAGAACATTACTGGCAAAAACTAGGGGGGGTTGATTGTGTGGGCCAACCCCCCCTCTTCAAAAAGTGGGGGGGTTAAAACCCCCCAACCCCCCCTGTTTCTCCGCCACTGGGTGAAACTGGGGTGAGGTGGGGCGGGCGACTGTGGTAAGGGGAGGTATCACGAATTGCATGCATTTCAAAAGGAAGACAGAATTCTGTGTTGCAACTTACGTCACATGGCTGGTTTTAAAACCACACTAAAATTTTCATAAATTCAGAATTAAATACTACACTGGTATCATGTTCAATAAAGTTTTTTGAATTATTTTTGTTTTTTGGTCACTCAATCAAATGTTTCAAGCTCTGTACATAGGCGTACGGGACCATTTCAGTTTTTTTTGGGGGGGGGCAGAACTTTTTGTGCCAGAAAGTTCCCGTGACACTATCTAAGCGGAGCGCCACCATCGGTTGGCGCGTAGCGAACAAGAATTTTTTTTGCAAACAATGCCTCTCAGATTGCCGGAAACGGCACTTCTGAGGCCTTGCAAGTTGCATCTGAACATTCTTTATTTTATAATCTCACGTTTTAGAAATTTACACTTCCCAAAAAATTTGGTAAATTATAAGAAGAAAAAATGGTAACATCACTTTAAAGGGGAAAAATGGGACAGTATATTTTTTAAGCTCCTATTTAGCTACCTTATTTATTATTTTAACACAGTACACAGCTACTTCCGGAAAAACATATATACATTGTTCAACGACAGGTAGGCGGGATAATGTCGCTGTGTCGGGTGAGACTGCAATTTGTCACACAAAAAAGTATAAAATATTACAAAGAATATGATAAACCTGTACTTCTAGGCACCCCCCCCCCCCCCACCATCCATGAAAAAGAAAATGTTTCTTATATATACACTCAGGTTGGGGATGTCCAGGTCAAGGGCGGCGGAAGCACTTTTATTCGGGGGGGGGGCACCGATATCAAAGGGCACTTTGCAGAAATTCGATTGAACTGATGCAGCCTTATATTTAGTACCCTTTATAACTCTTATTGTAGTATCTTATTTGCGTATACACATCACTCCATCAACACCCCCCCCCCCCCCATCAAAGAAAATATGTACATACTAGCACTGCAACATCCAATGCGCAAATTGGCAAACAAGGAACAAGTTTTCTTTTGAGACAAAATGAGGTGAAATTATGCTAGTTGTTTATTATGTAGGAATCTTCCGAATTAGAGTTGTTTTTCTTATTAATATCTTAACAAATTTTTACCATTCGAAATAGCTTTGAGTTTGACCCACAGAAACTCATTAAAAGTCACGGGCTTAGCCAGGATTTGCAAAGTTGTATGCACGACTATCTGAGCGGAGCGCCACCATCGGTCGGCACGGAGAGTACTAGAAAATTTTTGGTTTTACAAACCCCTCAGATGGCCGGAAACGGCCCTCCCCGAGTGTTCATTCTGGTTCCCTGGCCTCTTGCTACCTTGAGGCACCTCAATTTTTATGTAGAAAAAAGGCACATTTTTTACCTGAGGAAAAGTGGGGGGCACGTGCCCCCTGTGCCCCCGGTTCCGCCGCCCTTGGTCCAGGTATACAATTGACTAGGTAGAAAAAAAATGATCGTGCAAAAAGCGTGGTAGCCCAGATGAACTGCGCTTACGGTGGTGTTACACGGAAATATTCGGGCATCATGATGCTAAATAAAGAAAATCATGGAATTGTCGGGCAAAAATTTGAAAAAGATTCGGGCAAGCTAGTGCATATTTATATATAGGCTATATATATTTCCAGAGGACAAGAAATTCGGGCAAAAGTCCTTTTTTTTCTCCTCTTAGGCTGCCCGAATTTTTCAGGACTTTTGCCCGAATTTCTTGTCCTCTGGAAATTTGGGGGGGGGGCAGTCTGCCCTGCCCCCCCCCCCCCGCCTCGTACGCCTATGGCTCTGTATAGAGGGTTATTAAATCCTCAGTATTCAACTAATTTATATTCAAACATGCACTTACCGTACAGTTATATTTATGAATATTTTAATGCCGCTTTATTTGTGTTAAATTACCAATTTCTAGCAAATGCATAATGAAAAATAAGAATATAATTCTTGGTCAAAGCAAGGCAGACTTCTCGATGTTTCTCCTCATTCAATTCAATTCATAAGACTTTATTTCAATCCTTGTATTAATGTATGCAATTTGACAATAGATGTGGGTAACTGTACAAGAAGAATATAGAGATTGAGGAGTGCCAACAAGAAGCTCTCTGTAGAGCTTGTTTACGTTGACACCCCTTGACAAATAAAATATATATATATATATAGAATGAAAGCTTAAGTTTACAGAGAAAACAGAACAAAGATGGCAATGAAAGGAAATACAAAATCAATGATAGTTTGATATAAGATACTCTTTAAGACGTTTTTTTTTAAGGTGTTCAGAGTTTTACAACCGGTAATAGTAGAAGGGAGGGAATTCCAAAGTTTTACGCCGACATAACGAATACCAAGTTGTGAAGACTTAAGTCTAAATTAAGGAACACAAAAAAGATTTGGCGCACGGTTAGGATAGGGATCGTTACGTACGTAACTGAAAATAAATGCGAAAAGTCAACGGAGCATTCACATTAAATAAAAAAGTAATTAATGATTTCAAAAGAAATTATCACAAAATACACACCACTGCCGTGGGGTATAGCCTTTCCATAGGCGTAAGAGCCCAATTTGATTGGGGGGGGGGGGGGCTGTAACGACTTGCCCGAAAAAATATAACCAAAATTTTACGTACAACATGTTAAAATGCATATCATATACATGCATGCATCGATAATTACATCGCATGCCAATTACATACAATCATTTGTCGTGTTATTACCCTTCCATATAGGTAATAATTTTGGGGGAAGTCGTTACAATAATGATGATAATAATACTATTAGTTTAACCATTGAAAAAAAATTGCAGTAGGTGCCCGAAAAATTCTCAGCATATTGCCGGAATTTTCACAAAAATATTTGGTTGGGGGGGGGGCGCTGCAGCCCCCGCCTCCTACGCTTATGGGTATATCCATAACAACAAAAAGGGGGAAGGCGAAGGCTGGGGGATGCGGGGAACATACCCTTGTAAGTATTTCATACCTTTTAATATTATGTACATAATTAACAGGACCGATTTAACATAATGATACCAGTTATTTAACCAGAATAACTAAAAATACACCGTTGCTGTGGCCGAGTGGATAAAGGCGGTGGTTTTTGAAACAATGAGGCTTAGCAATCGGGAGGACAGGGGTTTGACTCCCGGGCGGACCATGACAAGGTGGGTGGTACATACAAGAGCGATCTACGGTTGACTTTTTAAGTTGAAAAGATTCCAAATTTGAGTTCAAATGTTAAATTGGAAGCCACCCGACGTGTAAGTTGTAAATTAATAAGACCTTGAGTGTTTCTCCCACATTTGTGGTCGCTTAAACATTGTAATTTAACTACTGATTGTTACTATTATTATACTTTTGGTTCAGGGTAGTATATTCCAATGTGTACTATGAGAGTCGAGTTTTGACTAATTGTGGGAAGGCCAGAAATACAGAAATACTATTGTACTATTCAAATTAAAAAAAAGATTTTGTAGGACTTTAATAGAAAAACGTAACATATAAACATTCGTCTACATAACGGGAAATTTTTGGGTGATTATTTGGGAAAAAAGGGTGAACTGGGCATATGACCTAGTTTGCGGGAACTTGATACTGAATCGAAAATACAACAAGAAAAACATGTTTTATCTTCATATAAATGTATTTAATTTGTTGGCTATAGTGAGTTTTTTACATGATGGCTATTTAAGATCATTAACCATGATCAGAACTCTTTCATAACAAATCATAGAAGAGTATCTCTCCAAAAAAAAAAAAAAAAATGAAATTCTTGGAAAGTTTAAGGTTTATTCCAAAAACCAAATCAAGTAATATTTTACCTGACTTCGATGAGTTAAAAGTGTAAAATATATTGATTATTTATTATCAAATTTCTTGTAAGATTGATTGAAACATGTACAAATTTTTGTAAATACTTATTAATAAATTTTCTTCTACATATCACTTGGATAGTTTAATAACTTAAAGTATTAAACAAATAAGATCATTTGGCAGGTTTAATGATCATCAGAGGGAAATCCCTCCCATCAATTACTTGCCATTAAATACATTACATATGCAGCACAAGAGTAGTTTGCAAGATAATAACCCTGGCTGAAGTCCATACTGCATGTACACGAGCTGACCTTTTCACCGGTTTGGAATTACCCATGTTTTACAAGGTTTTCAGGCTTTGACCACTCTTGACCTTTGAACTACTCTCAAAGGTTCATCCACATACCAAATATGAGGTTCACTCTTCACCTATCACTAAGTCTTGAGCTGTTTGCATTTACAAGCCAAGGCATGTGACACACAAAGAAAGGTGTGTAATACATTCAGACTGAGGACCCCATTGTTTTATATTTCCAATTGTTCAAACCCGTTTATACTAACTTTGAACAATATCCCTAAACAAAATAATTCTTCTGAGGACAGTCATTCCTTGAAACCACTTGTGAGGACTTGGAATTCCTTTGTTCAAGTCCTCAGTCAGAATACAAAACAAGTGCACATGATGCACACACACACACACACACAAACACCATTGCAGAGATTCCATTTGCCTCAGCTCTGGCAAGATATGAAACATCATGGATGCATATACAGTAGTTTCAATCAATCGTAATGGATTTAGTTATATATATTTAGTTTATATTCAAATAGATTTCTAACTATTATGAATAACATTTCAGTTCAAAATACAAGAGAGAGAGAAAAAAAGAACCAAATCACCACATATAGTATCTACAAATATCAATGTCAGATGATCAAGACTTAAACTTAGATGGTATGCCTAGGCTGCTATATCATATTGTGAAATAAGACTAGCCTAACTACTACTGAAATTAAGACTAGCCTATCTACTACTTAAATTAAGCTCTGGCACAGCTTCTCTACAAATTACTTCCACCAATGACTTCTTTATAAAAAATTGATATCACCATTTTTATACAAGTACTTTATCATCCGAGTTAGAATACTGAATATGAGTACCTGTAGTTTATCACCAGTGAACTCACCATGGAGTGCGAGTACCTGCAGAGGGTACTTGAGTACCCAGAGTACTGAGTACTTGCAGAGAGTACTTGAGTACCCAAGGTACTGAGTACCTACAGAAAGACTTGACTACCAAGTACACGAGTACCTGCAGAGTGTACTTCAGTACCAAGTACCCTGGTAGAGAGTACCAAGTACCCCGAGTACTGAGTACCTGCAGAGTACCTGAGTACCCCAAGTAGCCTACTGAGTACCTACAGAAAGTACTTGAGTACCAAGTACCCTGAGTACCTGCAGAGTGTACTTGAGTACCAAGTACCTTGGTAGAGAGTACCAAGTACCCCGAGTACTGAGACTACCTGCAGAGATTACTTGAGTACCCCAAGTACTGAGTACCTACAGAAAGTACTTGGGTACCAAGTACCCTGAGTACCTGCAGAGTGTACTTGAGTACCCCGAGTACTGAGTACCTGCAGAAAGTACTTGAGTACCAAGTACATGCAGAAAATACTTGAGTACCAAGTACCAGAGAACCTGCAGAGAGTACAAAGTACCCCGAGTACTGAGTACCTGCAGAAAGTACTTGAGTACCAAGTACCCCAAGTACTGAGTACCTACAGAAAGTACTTGGATACCAAGTACCCTGAGTACCTGCAGAGTGTACTTGAGTACCCCAAGTACTGAGTACCTACAGAAAGTACTTGAGTACCAAGTACCAGAGAACCTGCAGAGAGTACAAAGTACCCCAAGTACTGAGTACCTGCAGAAAGTACTTGAGTACCAAGTATGCCAAGTACTGAGTACATGCAGAAAAAAATTGAGTACCAAGTACCAGAGAACCTGCAGAGAGTACAAAGTACCCCGAGTACTGAGTACCTGCAGAAAGTACTTGAGTACCAAGTACCCCAAGTACTGAGTACCTACAGAAAGTACTTGAGTACCAAGTACCAGAGAACCTGCAGAGAGTACAAAGTACCCCGAGTACTGAGACTACCTGCAGAAAGTACTTGAGTACCAAGTACGCCAAGTACTGAGTACATGCAGAAAATACTTGAGTACCAAGTACCAGAAAACCTGCAGAGAGTACAAAGTACCCCGAGTACTGAGTACCTGCAGAAAGTACTTGAGTACCAAGTACCCCAAGTACTGAGTACCTACAGAAAGTACTTGAGTACCAAAGAACCTGCAGAGAGTACAAAGTACCCCAAGTACTGAGTACCTGCAGAAAGTACTTGAGTACCAAGTACGCCAAGTACTGAGTACATGCAGAAAGTACTTGAGTACCAAGTACCCCAAGTACTGAGTACCTGCAGAAAGTACTTAAGTACCAAAACCTTTTGAGAACTGCAACACTGTCAACTAGTGGTTTCATATGTAGTAATGAAATGAATTAACAGGGTATTGTTGTGGCTGAAATTGTTTACCAGACTTGCTAGATAGTTTCTGTATCTTAAAGTCAAAATCACAGCTTCTTAACATTTTATAAAGATATGAACTTAACAAATTGTAAAGTTTGTAAATTGATCAGGCAGAACCAGATTGAGTGATGTCATCATGAGCAGAAAATGTGATTTTTTTTTTTTGGGGGGGGGGGGTTGTTGAATAAATCATTTAACCAAAACAGGATAATAATATTCCTAAAAAATTAAGTATTTTGATAAAATTCTAACTTAAAACAGAGAGTATTGACAATTAAGTTAACACTCCAATTGTATCACATTTCCAAGATTACTCCACCAAAACAAAGTCTTACAATAAGAAAGTAAAGCGTTTGGAGTACATCTCCCATGATGATGATGTCAGAGACCACCTGATGCGATCTCCACTTTTCTAGAGTAGGGGAGAGTTTACCGCCTCTGTATCGATAACATTCAATCGAGCATATCTGTGACTAGAGATGATATATGGGGTTGGGATTTGCAACTAACAATGTGGAATATTGCTCTCTTCAGATTAAGTGTTACATTGTGATCCTTCAAGAAATATGTAGCAATGGAATTTTAAGTACAAGGTTTTTGGGAAGTACACTTTCATTGTAAGACAAAAGGATAAACTCTTGAAAGACTTTTGTTGAGTAGAAAATGTAATCAAAATTGTTTTGTCAGAAAAAAGAAAAGTAAGATTGCTATTATGAAAGAATAAAAATAAGAGATAAAATAAGAGATGCCAACATCTTGACACACAAAAATAGACTGGATATCCTAAAAAATCATATTTTGGAGAGAAAAATCAGATTTTCACAAAAACTTGTCACTACCACTGGCCCGGGCCAATAAAATGTCAGAAAAATGTTTTACTGGTAAGAACAGGCAAGTAAAATGTTTGCTTTTTCATTTACATTTAATGAAAAAATTGTAAAGCTGCTGATTCCGTGTATTTCCCGCCCATGTGGGCTCGTTGTTCAACGTGTTTGTCGTGGTTTGGGGTGTTACTTGTACATGTTTCAATGTGATTCCACTTCCATTAAAAAAAAAAAAATTATTATATATATTTTTTTTAAAGATGAAAAATCGTATTTTCAAGAGGCAATATCGTATTATCGTATTTCACTTGTTTTAAAGTACTAAATACAATAAAATTGTACTGGTTGGCACCTATGCAAAATAAGATAAAATTGCTGGTATGTCCGAGAGGCTGACATTCTGTCCAAAATGTTGTCACTTTCTCTTCATTTTCCTTTCCATCTTTGCAAGACAGAATGTTAACAGTGCTGCCGGCAAAAAGCAATGGCATCATTAGGTCATGTTCATAACTTAAATATTTCAGAATTCGTCGTTTGCAAGACCCTGTCATCATTCCAGAAAATTGTTATGAACGAAGAAAAAACACGATGACACGAAACACACGTGGCTCGATGATGTCATATTTAGTCTTGTTCAAGTCTTCAGCCTGGCGTGTGATGGCACATTCATTTCAATCTGCTGTATCTCCAAAACTTGAATTATAATTTTTTTGGCAGCAAGCTGTGTAGGTAAGTTCTTCATTGCTGTTTGTTATTCCATTCACAAAGACCAAATGGTGATGGTTGCAGCTTGTGTCTCCTTAATGCATTGCTAAGAGCTATCCGAAGAGTTCTCATGAAAAAGTTCATGGACAATATCTACATATAATTTACATAGACGTGTCTTTTTCACTTTATCAAATTTCAAAAGAGCTTTACAAAGGCTGTTCCTTGTTAGTGAAGTAGCCATGAGCCAAGCATATAGAACATAATATAGTTTTTCTTCATTATTTGATTGCCTCCTGTCCATCAACACTGGATTATAAACCCTATCATCTATGCCTAACTGACTGCAGAATAGTCGTTCATCGTTTAATTCCCTTCCACCATGGAGTTGGGCAATACTGGTTGCCAAGAGAGATAGTTCTTGATTTGCAACAAGTTCACCTGTAAGACCAAACAAAAATAAAGCAAATTGACATTTTCATAATTTCAGTATTTTCCCCCCTTGATGTGTTAAGTAACCAATTCATATAATATCCATGTATCATTGTGTATCCCGTAATATATTAGCTGACAAGACTTTTGAATTTTTGGGGAAAGTCCCCAGGTTTCATGTTTAGTCCCAGGATTCAAAGTATCCGCAGAAATGTCCCTGGACATTATGTACTGGACTATATTTACTGTAACAGGAATAACCCCAAATTTGTAAAAGGGCCATGAAATTTCAATTTTATATGTTTGGCATTCCCTTTGAAAAATAGAAAAGAGAAAAGCACCCACTTCTATGTAAGCAGACATTATGTACCATAAAGATACCGCAGCTCACTCAGTAAATTACATGATGCAATAACTGATAAATTGAGACTTCCGGCTACTTTCAAGTTTTTTGGCATTGGATCTTCGACCACAAAAAAAAAACTAGCATTTGAAACATAGGTAAATAAATGATTGGGTTTGCATCTCCCATTAACATGGAACTGAATAGACAGTCAATGTCGTTGTTTGAACAACCTTAGGTTGTCTCGACGACACGCACAGTTTATTTACATTAAAAGTAGTTAAGTCATAACATACATAGTACATTGATCTTGTTTGGATAAATAATGTCTAGAAAACCTTTCAAAGTCTAGGATGCCCGAAGAACATCCAGTAAGCCTGAACCCTGGATGAGATAATGATCAAGCATGGGTGTCTCACAAATTCATGGTCATGATGTTAGCAAGTCAATGAAAATATCATAAAATATATAAACCCAAACTTAAATTTCACTTTGTTTGAGATATCAGATTTTCAAAATAGAGGACTCAAACCTTGCAATGCTTAAATCATTCAGTCCATTGCCTTAGCCATTTGACCACAACACCCTCACCATAACTCACAGGTTGATGTAACCTGGAAATTTTGGGTTTTTAAAACAAGTCTTTTGACATGACTACATATTAAATCAACAGCAAACCAGAATTAACATTTGTGATGAATTTTCATTATTGGAAAAAACCCTTGAGCAGTCAAGGCTGGGATTTGCAATCTTATGGGTATGATGTGGTGTAATAATAATACCAATTAATACAAAAGAGCCAATTCAATTTGAGAGCTGTTTTGCAAAATGAAATACTTTACAATTGTTATGAAAAACATAATTACCCCCTAATTCCTCTAGTTCAAATTGCCATTGTTGATCTAAATGAGGAGAGAACAGAGACAGGTATAAAAATATAGAGAAGAAAAATACGGGAATGGTTTTTCATTTTCACGGCAAAGTAGCAATAGAGTAGCCATCGTCGAACGTACATGAGAAAATGTCCCAAAGTTTGTTACACTACGAAACCACGGTTGTGACGTCACAGATTCACTTAACTTCCACACATCCGATCTAGGTGGGCCGCATACAACTCAGAGACACACTTTACTGATGCCTATTTGCCAAACATACAGATGTCGAAATAACACTTGAAAACATCTCAACGGAGATTTTGCAATTCCAATGTTCTTACATTGACGAACAACTTGTACTTTCTCATTCTACTCATTAACGTTTGTAAGTTGACTTACAGTATTCACAGACCAGTGGTCAAATGACTTTACGAAGAAGCGATTGGGACTCTCGATCCTACTTATTGGCTTTTATAACACCGATAATTCTCTTCAATTAGGTTAATATATTTCATTTGACGTCTCTGATGCTCCATTATAAATCAAAGTGCTACATGTTTAGTTGCACTACATGCATTTAGGTCAATGGTCTGTAATATTGTTACCGTACTGTTAATGCCTACAAAGGGTTTTCTCTGGGAAGCAGGACCCAGTGATAGCAGTGCCCCTAGCAATAATTTGGGCTGTCTGGACACAGTGTAGCTGTGATGTCATATCCATGTTCAAAAGTGTTAATTTGTTATTCTTGACATTCTTTTTCTTGCTCCTTCAGGTAAGGACATTATTGACATTCAAGGAATATAACTTGTACACTCTCTGCTAATCTGAAAATTGAGATACTGTATACTGTAGGTCGTGGCAGCAACAGTCATGTCACTGTGGGAAGAAAACAGGAGCATATATTTCACTGCAATCTGTTTTATAGCTCACAGGTAAGAATGATTTTGACCCACTAGAGAGATTGTAACTCCAAATGTTGTCGTAAAAATGAATTGTTGGCTGTTACAAATTATGTGGTATTCTTAAGAGTCGAAAGTTTTAGTTGTATGAGGAAAAAAGAAGAAGGAACATAGACAATAAAATCCCTTTGAAGACATGAGTAACTTGATTGAGAAGATCACAAAATAAAAAGAATTGCACCAATCATACACACCTGATGGTCCTATGTTCCATCGTCGCGGCGTATTTACTGAAGATGGACAATGGAAAGATGTAATATAAATATTAAAATCTCAACAACAGTTCTACTCTTTCAGTTTTTTTATACCTCTAAAGTAGTATATTCTGACTATGTTTCCAAACTGTTGTGTTCGGTCGCTACTCATTAGCGTTAAAATGCCAATGAATGGAACCAATATTGATCAAATGTGAGCAAAATTGATTCACATTCATCAAACAAATTTGTCAATCAGACACAGCATTATTACATTGAGCTGCTAGGGTCCACACATATTAAAGCTGTGACGGATAAAGGTATTCTTAATCATCCAACATGAATATCTAACTTAATGATCTGCATTAAGTGTAAGTTGTAATCCATAAGCCGTTGCGGGCTTCTCCCACATTTGTGGTCGCTTAAGCGTCGTAAAATAACTGCTGATTATTATTATGGATTACCAGATTTAAGACACTGTACCACCTTAATATTTCTTGACACAAACAATTTTAACTTGGAAACTCAGGAATTCCAAAGACGCATCACATGGAAAACTGTTAATTGTTGTATATGAGATCGTGTAACATGCCTTAGTAAAGTTATTACATGCCTATATAGTATGTTTCACTTGCAAACGAGATCTTTTGGTATCAATGTTGACAATTTGACATGGATGATAGTAAACTAAATTTTAAGATAATATGAAAATTGAAATATACCATATCTTGCACTTTCATCACCAGACTGGGAAGGTCCCAGAGAGATCGTTTGGATTACTAGAAACAAATGTAAGAATTAAATTTTTCTTTAGCATCAATGATAAAATTATTTCTTTACCAAATAAGTTAGATAGATTAATAGTTTTACACATGAGGAGGAAAGCTTCTGGGATATAATCAACTCAATGAAGTAACAACCCCTTTGAAAATGAATCCCTTTACCGTTAGCAATATGAAACTTCAAAATACAAAACTAACACCGGACAGGGTATTTGGACAAACACTTAAACTAAGCAAAGCATTTCTCCCAATGAAGGTTGGTAATATCGAGATATGAGACTATTTCTTTGACTTATGTAGAGAAAGTGAAGGGAGGGAATCGGAAGATGAGAGATTTCCAGCTTTTCTCGAGCAAAACGTATATTGGCAACAACAACCAATTGCATTCACTGACAAACACTGTACAATGTACAATCAGTTTGGGCCAAAATGTCATAATGAGGCTTAAACTATGAAGACAAATACACATCAAGTTGAACATCTAGGATGAACCATTTTTGTCATTAACTAGATCAACCACTTGAGGAGCTTCAGCTTTTCCTTCTGACTTATCTATGAATGGAATAACGAGGTTAAACCTTTCACTAAGTGATGGACGAAACACATGCAATATCTATTAGGTAATTATTTTTGTTCCAAAATATATAATGCCAGAATAAACATGATTTCATGATTATGTAATTGACTACCAAATAGTGCCAAAAGACAGTGTAGGGTTGATATTGGCATATTTGTGTTTATAATGCATAGTGAGACTTTATTAATACACTTGACACAGGAAATTTAACATCTATGACTAACGATTTGCTCCCTGAGGGTTGGCTGGCGCTGTTGCCCCATTCCCTTCTGCCCCCAACAGATGGCAGTGTGCAGGATCTCCATTATCTGTGAATGGAATAAGTAGGTTAAACCTTTCACTAAGTGATGGACGAAACACATGCAATATCTAGTAGGTTGTTATTTTTGTTCCATGCCAGAACATACATGATTTCATGATTATGTAATTAACTACCAAATAGTACCAAAAGATAGTGTAGGGTTGATATTGGTATATTTGTGTTTATAATACATAGTGAGGCTTTATTAATACACTTGAGACAAAGACACAGGAAATTTAACATCTGCGACTAACCATTTGCTCCCTGAGGGTTGGCTGGCGCTGTTGCCCCATTCCCTTCCAACAGATGGCAACGTGGAGTATCTCCATAAACTGCGAATGGAATAAGAAGGTTAAACCTTTCACTAAGTGATGGACAAAACACATGCAATATCTATTAGGTAATTATCTTTGTTCCAAAATATATAATGCCAGAATAAACATGATTTCATGATTATGTAATTGACTACCAAATAGTGCCAAAAGACAGTGTAGGGTTGATATTGGCATATTTGTGTTTATAATGCAGAGTGAGGCTTGATTTATACACTTGCGATAAAGACACAGGAAATTTAACATCTGCGACTAACCATTTGCTCCCCGAGGATTGGCTGGCGTTGTTGCCCCATTCCCTTCCAACAGAGGGCAACGTGGAGTATCTCCATAAACTGCGAATGGAATAAGAAGGTTAAACCTTTCACTAAGTGATGGACAAAACACATGCAATATCTATTAGGTAATTATCTTTGTTCCAAAATATATAATGCCAAAATAAACATGATTTCATGATTATGTAATTGACTACCAAATAGTGCCAAAAGACAGTGTAGGGTTGATATTGGCATATTTGTGTTTATAATGCAAAGAGTGGCTTTATTAATACACTTGAGACAAGACACAGGAAATTTAATATCTGCGACTAACCATTTGCTCCCTGAGGGTTGGCTGGCACTGTTGCCCCATTCCCTTCCAACAGAGGGCAACGTGGAGTATCTCCATAAACTGCGAATGGAATAAGAAGGTTAAACCTTTCACTAGTGATGGACGAAACACATGCAATATCTATTAGGTAATTACTTTTGTTCCAAAATATATAATGCCAGAATAAACATGATTTCATGATTATGTAATTGACTACCAAATAGTGCCAAAAGACAGTGTAGGGTTGATATTGGGCATATTTGTGTTTATAATACAGAGTGAGGCTTTATTTATACACTTGCGATAAAGACACAGGAAATTTAACATCTGCGACTAACCATTTGCTCCCCGAGGATTGGCTGGCGTTGTTGCCCCATTCCCTTCTGCCCCCAACAGATGGCGGTGTGCAGGATCTCCATTATCTGTGAAGGGGATAACTAGGTTAAATGCTTGACTGCACTGATGAATGGAACACATGCTCAATCTAATAAGCTAATTTAATATTCCAAAAAAATGTAATTCCAGCATGATTCACATATGCTTCGTAAAATATGTACCTAGTATTCTGCCTGGCTGCAGTGATGCTACACCAGAGATTATCTCAGCAGACCAGCACTGTCTATCATGCTAGTGAAATGCTGAACAAGATACATGACCTCTCACACAGCCTGGCTGCAGTGATGCTACACTAGAGAAGATCTCAGCAGACCAGCACTGTCTATCATGTAGGTGAAATGCTGAACAAGATACATGACCTCTCACACAGCCTGGCTGCAGTGATGCTACACTAGAGAAGACCTCAACAGACCATCACTGTCTATCGTGTTAGTGAATTGCTGAACAAGATACATGACCTCTCACACAGCCTGGCTGCAGTGATGCTACACTAGAGAATATCTCAGCAGACCAGCACTGTCTATCATGTAGGTGAAATGCTGAACAAGATACATGACCTCTCACACAGCCTGGCTGCAGTGATGCTACACTAGAGAATATCTCAACAGACCAGCACTGTCTATAGTGTTAGTGAAATGCTGAACAAGATACATGACCTCTCACACAGCCTGGCTGCAGTGATGCTACACTAGAGAATATCTCAGCAGACCAGCACTGTCTATAGTGTTAGTGAAATGCTGAGCAAGATACATGACCTCTCACACAGCCTGGCTGCAGTGATGCTACACTGGAGAATATCTCAGCAGACCAGCACTGTCTATAGTGTTAGTGAAATGCTGAGCAAGATACATGACCTCTCACACAGCCTGGGTGCAGTGATGCTACACTAGAGATTATCTCAGCAGACCAGCACTGTCTATCGTGTTAGTGAAATGCTGAACAAGATACATGACCTCTCACACAGCCTGGGTGCAGTGATGCTACACTAGAGATTATCTCAGCAGACCAGCACTGTCTATAGTGTTAGTGAAATGCTGAACAAGATACATGACCTCTCACACAGCCTGGCTGCAGTGATGCTACACTAGAGAATATCTCAACAGACCAGCACTGTCTATCATGTTAGTGAAATGCTGAACAAGATACATGACCTCTCACACAGCCTGGCTGCAGTGATGCTACACTAGAGAATATCTCAACAGACCAGCACTGTCTATCATGTTAGTGAAATGCTGAACAAGATACATGACCTCTCACACAGCCTGGCTGCAGTGATGCTACACTAGAGAATATCTCAACAGACCAGCACTGTCTATCGTGTTAGTGAAATGCTGAACAAGATACATGACCTCTCACACAACCTGGCTGCAGTGATGATACACTAGAGATTATCTCAGCAGACCAGCACTGTCTATCGTGTTAGTGAAATGCTGAACAAGATACATGACCTCTCACACAGCCTGGCTGCAGTGATGCTACACCAGAGAATATCTCAACAGACCAGCACTGTCTATCGTATAGGTGAAATGCTGAACAAGATACATGAACTCTCACACAGCCTGGCTGCAGTGATGCTACACTAGAGAATATCTCAACAGACCAGCACTGTCTATCGTGTTAGTGAAATGCTGAACAAGATACATGACCTCTCACACAGCCTGGCTGCAGTGATGCTACACTAGAGATTATCTCAGCAGACCAGCACTGTCTATCGTGTAGGCGAAGTGCTGAACAAGATACATGACCTCTCACACAGCCTGGCTGCAGTGATGCTACACTAGAGATTATCTCAACAGACCAGCACTGTCTATCGTGTAGGTGAAATGCTGAACAAGATACATGACCTCTCACACAGCCTGGCTGCAGTGATGCTACACCAGAGAATATCTCAACAGACCAGCACTGTCTATCGTATAGGTGAAATGCTGAACAAGATACATGAACTCTCACACAGCCTGGCTGCAGTGATGCTACACCAGAGATTATCTCAGCAGACCAGCACTGTCTATCGTATAGGGGAAATGCTGAACAAGATACATGAACTCTCACACAGCCTGGCTGCAGTGATGCTACACCAGAGATTATCTCAGCAGACCAGCACTGTCTATCATGTTAGCGAAGTGCTGAACAAGATACATGACCTCTCACACAGCCTGGCTG
The DNA here is from genome assembly GCF_037975245.1 of Apostichopus japonicus. Taxonomy (NCBI): domain Eukaryota; kingdom Metazoa; phylum Echinodermata; class Holothuroidea; order Aspidochirotida; family Stichopodidae; genus Apostichopus; species Apostichopus japonicus. The sequence goes on along the minus strand of NC_092571.1, from coordinate 7,768,853 downwards.
CAGTGATGCTACACCAGAGATTATCTCAACAGACCAGCACTGTCTATCGTGTTAGCGAAGTGCTGAACAAGATACATGACCTCTCACACAGCCTGGCTGCAGTGATGATACACTAGAGATTATCTCAGCAGACCAGCACTGTCTATCGTGTTAGTGAAATGCTGAACAAGATACATGACCTCTCACACAGCCTGGCTGCAGTGATGATACACTAGAGATTATCTCAGCAGACCAGCACTGTCTATCGTGTTAGTGAAATGCTGAACAAGATACATGACCTCTCACACAGCCTGGCTGCAGTGATGCTACACTAGAGATTATCTCAACAGACCAGCACTGTCTATCGTGTTAGTGAAATGCTGAACAAGATACATGACCTCTCACACAGCCTGGCTGCAGTGATGCTACACTAGAGAATATCTCAACAGACCAGCACTGTCTATCGTGTTAGTGAAATGCTGAACAAGATACATGACCTCTCACACAGCCTGGCTGCAGTGATGCTACACTAGAGAATATCTCAACAGACCAGCACTGTCTATCGTGTTAGTGAAATGCTGAACAAGATACATGACCTCTCACACAGCCTGGCTGCAGTGATGCTACACTAGAGAATATCTCAACAGACCAGCACTGTCTATCGTGTTAGTGAAATGCTGAACAAGATACATGACCTCTCACACAGCCTGGCTGCAGTGATGCTACTGTACACTAGAGAATATCTCAACAGACCAGCACTGTCTATCGTGTTAGTGAAATGCTGAACAAGATACGTGACCTGTCTTAATCTGATCAACTAAAGGAAAAAAATAGGGGGGGTGGGGGGAATTGCCATTAACTAGCTTAGATGTTAATGATTTATTACAGAATGATGAAATAATGATGTCAAATAGAAACGCTTACTCACCGATACCAATTAATCTAAGTTCCCATAATATTAGGGATGAATTCCAGTATTTCTCGGGATGGGAGATCTTTTTTAGCATACTAAAGTTACAGGTTTAATAGTCTAAGCACACAAAGGACATGAAGATGAGATCATGTGAGATCAGGTTACATGCTCATTGGACGAGAAAGATTTTCCACGCTCGGTGGCCTATATAGTCAATTTTCATGTTTAAAGCTAATTTCTAAACATTTTCCAACTGAATTTTTGTATTTGATTCATACTAATTTAGAAAAAGTGTTAGTGAAAATTATCTGTAAAGGGTGTCCCTTTAGTTTGCAAATTTGTTGTTTTTAGAGAGACTGAGAAAGCTTGGAAGAAATTTAAAAAAGCATCAAATCCTCTCAGACAAATTTGTGGCTCACGAATGGAATAAGTTTCCAGCACAGTGATGTGATCTGCAAACGTGATTGATCCAGGCAGTTTGAAATCTTAGATATGTATGTTTGTTGTCATAGGAACAGGAAAACTGAAAGAGGACTAACCATTAGCCTGTCGTGGTTGTGCTCCACAATCACCTTCATCTGTATGTACATGAAATAGAGACAGATCTGGTGAGAGGGGCATTGAGACAGGGCTCCATGAGGGGTCCAGGGAAAATAAACAGGGGAGCCAGGAAGATATGGAGGAACCCTGGGAAAATATAGGACAACGAATAGTATATTCTCATTTGTCAAAATAAGCTTCACAGAAGTGACAGAGGTGCAGTAACATAATGGGTCCCAAGGGCCTGAATTATCTCTTGAGGACTCTGGATATCAAAGGAAAACGGAGTCTAGGACTTACCATTCAGCGGCACTTGTAGCAGTTCTGCATCACGAATTCGTTGTTCTGTATGTACACGAAAGAGAGACAGATCTGGTGAGTGGGGCATTGAGACCGAGCTACATTCCCAGGCCTCATGAGGGATCCAGGGAAAATATACAGGGGAGCCAGGAATATATCCAGGAACCCTGGGAAAATGCAGGACAACGAATAGTATATTCTCATTGTCAAAATAAACTTCACAAAAGTGAGAAGTGCAGTAACATAATGGTCCCAAGGGCCCGACTCGCCTCTGGAGGACTATTAATAACAAAGTTTGACCAGCACTTCAGCATAAATGTATGATAGTATTGGATCAATATAGATAGAGCAGATAAGAAGGAAGGGGGGGGGGTGGAGGGGTTGGAATGCAAATGAAGTAAATTAGGAGTCTCAATATGAAAAGAAATTATCCAGCTACAGTGCTTTTATAAGGTTTTTACACATCTCCATTGCTGACCTCAAATGACCTTTGACTTTTAAAAGAATTACTGGGCTCTTCATGGAATTTCATGTACCAATATGATATTCCATGATGCAGGTTTAAAATTCCCAGAGTTTAACCTCTGCAGAACCCAAATGACCTGTACACTCCACCAAAAACAATAGGGTTCTTGTACTCATCATAGAGAAGCCATGCCATACAAACCAGCTTCTGTTCTTTTCTATCTATCTGGAAAAGTCATATTTACATTGTGTTCAAGAAGGCTTACTGACACCTAATGACCTTAAATGAACTCTGACCTACATCAAATTGTGTATAAACTATACAATACACAAGGCTATTATTCCATGCATATATGAGCTCCTTTCATGTTTTGGTTCTTGTTCTGAAGAAATAGCACTCTTGATATATTCGCATTTTGCCCTCTGCTGATCCTAAATGACCTTTGACCTCCACCACAAACAATAGGGTTGATGCAGTTATTACAGGAAATCCACATGCCAAAATATATGGACTACACAGGGCAACCCTCCTTGAGATATCATGTTTACAAGACTTTCACACATTTTTCCCTGTTGACCTCAAAAAACACTACAGATCGTCTTCTCACCGACGGCAAGCAACATGCTAAGTTCGAACTTCCTTTAACTTAATAATTACTTAATAACTACTAATTGAAATATTGTGTGAACAATGGTTTCTGACTTTGACCCTTGCTGACCTTTCACCAATACCAATAACGATGTCAAAGCAGTTTTACCTAAGGGGAAGCTACATACCAAATATGAAATGTATCCAAGTAATCTCTCTGAAGTTAGGACGTTTACGAGCAAGTGTCATATACACACACGCATACGCACACATATATTACATATATTATATATATAAATATATAAATATATATAAATATATATATATATATATATATATATATATATATATATATATATATATATATATATATATATTTATATATTTATTTATTTGAAAAGAATGATGCAGATCCACCTTGCATAACATAATCTGCTAAATCTGTTCTGCCAGCCTTCTTCAGAGCTTCGGCTAACTTGCCAATGGTTGCTCGTTTCCCAAATTTCTGCTTCCATTGTAGCAGTGTCTGATATTTCATTTCTTTGCTCTCTCTGTTATCTCGTTCAATATCAACAGTTTCTCCATCAGTCAGTCCTAGTTGTCTTCCAAGGAATTTCCACTCCTGAAGCTGATCTGTCAACTCCTGAAAATTGAGATAATTGGCATGAAACACATTTCAAACACACACACATATAGGTCTCCTTTACATTCAGACTATTGTTTATTTCATTGTTGGAATCTACGTACCCTAACGTTAGCATTAGCCTATCACAAAAGAATTCTTCTGAAGATGTGGTGAATCTTTTGAAATGAAGTCTGAGGACTTGGAATTCCTCATTCAGATTACAGAACAAGAGCAAACGCACCCACACACACACACCCATGATATAGGACTATACATATGCAGCGAGATGTGGAGGGGAAGGGAAATCATGTGAGGCCACATACACTCTCAGTTTATCGTCATGACTCTATCTTCTGCAAGATATGAGAGGGGAGTGGGAGGGGTGGAGATTAGGACACCCGGTATGTTCACAGAGCGTGTTGTTGTAAAAACTTAACAGGAAATCAATCTGACAGTATTTAAGTATCGAGAAACTTATCCCTCACGTGCAGGGGCGGGATTTGAGTTGTGAAAGTGGGGGGGGCAAACCTGCCAGCAAGACTATCTAAGCGGAGCGCCACCATCGGTTGGCGCGGAGCGTTCAAGAAATTTGTGGGCTTTACAAACCCTCCAGATGGCCGGAAACGGCACTTCCCGAGTGCTCTAAGCTGCATGTACCCATCCTTGAAATATGGATCTCATGTCTACAATTTGTATCTAGATAGTTAATTATTGTTTAAAAATTTGAAGAGGATTGATAGTAGAACATATGGTCAGATGGTGATGTGCAACTTTTGTTATACGTCACTATCTAAGCGGAGCGCCATCATCGGTTGACAAGGATCGCGTCGAAATTTTCGATGAATGGTACCCTTAGATCGGTAAAATTAACACCCATATAGGCTTTAAATTGCATCTAAACAATTCATGAACGTGTTTAAATTTAGGGAGGACGGATAGAAGAACTTATATGGTGATGTACAACTGAAGCTAATACGTCATTATTTAGGCGGTGCACCACCATCAGTTGGCGCGGCGCATCGAAATTTAAGCAAAAAGGAAATCCTAGATCAGCAAAAATGACACCTCTGGTGACAATAAATCGCATCTAGACGACAGTTCTTTCCCCCTAAAATTATTAGTATGCATTTGGACGGATCAAGAATATGTTCAACACCCACTTCGAAATTCTCCCCGCGGTCCCCACTTCTTGGAGCACTTGGCAAATATTGGGGCTGAACATACCTTTACCGCCCCCCCACTTTTTTCATGGGGGATAAGCCCCTCAAGTCCACCAGTTCCGTCGCCACTGAAGTCGAGGAGGGGTGATTTCGAGCAGTAAAGAAATTACATCGGCATTGCCATTGCATATTGTTGAATGACACCGGGGGGGGGGGGTGTCATGTGTCAGTGTTTTGAATTTGATTATTGATATACCCAATATGCAAATCTGGCTTTTTTAAATCGTTTCTCTGGATTTAGTTATTCAATGCGCTCAGTAGAGCAGCAACGTTGAAAATCAATTTCTGAAGCTAGCACTGTAGCACATGCCACGGATTCATCACATGCAGAATTGAATCGCTAGTGTGTTAGCTCCAGGATTCCTAACCTGTGCTGCGAACCATGTGCTAGCTCCAGCTCCAGTTATTCTGCATGCTACATGTTACGATCTTAAACACAAATTCGACTTAAATTCGAAACAAATAGGCCTATTTGATAGAGCTGTTGTGGGGGAATAATTTCGATTAGGGTTGTGCACATTTGTCTGCAAAACGACAAAAAAGTGAACTAAGATTTGGGGAAAAGTGGGGGGCAAATGCCCCCTCTTGCCCCCCTGTAATCCCGCCCATGCTCACGTGGCTCAGGCCACACTTGTAAGCTGATCCCTTGAATTAAGAGTGTTCCATGCTTTAAGTAAGTAACGTGTCCATACTCTACGGTTCTCAACAGAACACATGATATACGTCATATATTTGGGTGAAAGAATTGAATATAAAGAAGTTGAGAAATGAGTGATAAATAAAAATAAGGAAACGAGGAATCAATTATCAAACCAGTAGAAGGGATTTAGAAGCTACTGCAGTAATGTCTTGGTCTTGCACATCGCTACCTGCCATTTTCCTATATTTACGTCAGTTGTGATCTGAGGGAGAAAAATGGAAAAAGAATGTAACAAATCCCATTGACTGCTTTCCTATTCCCCCCCCCCCTCCCAAAGAAAAATATTTAAAAAAAAACCGTGCTGCTTTCTTTTTCATAAAACAAATTCCCGCCATTAGGGGGCAGGAGGGTTAGGTAACCTGTCCCATTTTCATAATGATAAATGGCTTGTTGTTAATTATATTAAATGCCCTTTTTGTTGAAAATTAACAAAACATATGTTATTAAAAAAAAAAGACCTATTGTTGATTACAAATCATTAACTGTATGGAACCTGTGGTACGAATATCACAGAATATAAATGTTTTAGGTCAGTTTTTTGTGTCAACCCTCAAAGAAGTCGAAATTCATCGTTTACAACAGATCAACTTGTGTTATCACATGCATGAAGTGAAGATCTACGTTGTAAGCCAATATATAGGGCTACATGTAAACCTGATACAGTTAGTTAGGTTGGATGGTAATGTAATCATCTGACCATGGAGGTAAAAACATCTGTTTTTACCTCCATGATCTGACTTACCATGTAAACAATAGATGTCTCTGCCGTGACGAGTGATTGGTTCATGGAAGTATAAGCCTACACACAATTCCTACCATGACTTCTACCGTGGAAATTCCTGGTAGTTTTCCACAGTGTCACAATCGGAGTTCTGCGCAAAACTGTCCTAAGAAACTGATTCAGATCAGGAAGTAAAAATAAATCAAGGCCTGACTTTAGAGAATCCGAAAACGCCCATCCCATCAAAAAGAGCGCCCTCTTTTAGCCTGTCGGATATCGGATGTTACGGATTCTAAATTAGTACCTAAATCAAGAAGAATATTCTGACAAAGTATAGTAGTGACTTGTGTCCAAATAAAAATTGAATAAATAAAACGTAACGAATTTAACAGTCAATTGAAAGTCATAACTATGTATAGCAACGAGCAATGTGTGTATGGATCACTGATCTGTTAGTGTAGATCAGTGGTATGGATAGGCATACTACGGGTAGCAATACAATATATTGTTGTCTGTGTTGTAGTATGACATCATAGGGTCATAGTGCGTATATTCATCTATGTGTAGTATATTTATCTCCATATATTACATATATGGAGATTATCTCACACCAATCGTTTTCAGTCTGAGGGCTCTTTAAATGCCTACTAGTTTTTACCCAAATGTCTGTTTGATGTGAAATTTCATCGTAGCGTACATCACAAGATGACACTTAAATGTTACTTATTGATAACATTTTAAAATGATCAGAAAACATACTTTTGGTACGTTTTCCGTAATTTTTTAGGTGATTTTTAATACAGGGCATGGTACTTAAAGGTATTGCGATGTAGACGTAACCATTTGCTCAATTACATCGGTGAATATAGTGTTATTATTTTGTATCGTGACCTGTACTTTTAAATTCAACTCCCTGTCTTTATGATAATTAGATAAAAACACACGGTGATCATGCAGTAATAAGGCAATGTCATTGGTTGAATTTATGATTCCTATTGTGATTGGACGAGCGCTTGTCGATATGCTGGATGTTTGGGGTAAAAATCAATAGAACTGCTGTGCAAGCCTGCAGCGCTGCGTGTATTTCCGTCTAGACTGTGCACGTGCTCGTACCACCCGTGACGTTTTGTATCCCGCATGGCAGGTCACGTAAAAAGCACACCAAACCCAACTCTCCACACTTAGATAGATCTAGTGCAGCAGAATATTGGTATTTGCGTTCCATATTTACCAAATCCAACTCGCCAGTAAAAGAAAGCGGTAAGTCTATTTATTTAGTAAGTATTTAATGATAATATTTAAATGATAATAATATGAATTTTGGTACGCCACTGTGTTCGATCTAACTTTACTCCGTTAGTACAGTGGACCTAGCGTAGGTCTAAGTTAAGGCTGATTTGTACTAGTCTATTATTACTAGGGCTGTAACGGTTAAACGGTTAACCGGTTAACCGACCGAACGGCCGGATAAACGTCCGCCGTACATCGTATAAGTTTAACCGTTTTTGTAATGCCAATTACGCAGTCGCAACGGCGCGTCTTCACATCACTTTATTCCCGAAATAGACCGCAACATTTGCTTGCCGAAAATCACATAACAATTGCAAACTTTATCACGCATCCATACAAAAGATTTTTAAGATTGGCGGTACGATTGAAGGGATTATCAAGCGGTATGAGACCCGTGAAGCGCCTATTGTTACCCCGTTCGACAACGTGGCGAGTCTGCATCTAATCCTTTCAAATTTATATTGTATTTAAGCAGTAAACGTTTTCTTTATTATGATGTAATTTCAGTTCAGTGTTCCCTCTAAGGTGCGGGATTCCATTCAACAGACTCAGTAATCCCACAAAGAAAACATTTGTCTGCTGGAAATCCCCGCATCGTTTTCTTGCATTCGCGATAAGTTTATTCTCAATGCACAACGTATACACTTGACTAAAAAAAACTCTGAAAATCAGTAGAGAAATAACCAGTTGTATACGAAAAGTAAGTTGGTACACCTTTCAAATTTTACGAAAGATCGAGCAAAAAACTTTCGAAAAATTCACGCGAAACTGGCATATCGTTCTAAATGCAACTAATGTCATGTAAACAAGGCTCTAGTACACCCAATTATTAATAAAACGTAAGAACACATCTGGTGTTAAGCGGCGAAAAAGTATTTTCTAGAATTTCCAAAATTACGGAGAAAATAATATCCTACCATAGTTTAGTGTATAGCAAATAGCCTAACCACCTCGTCGGTTACGGATCTCACGTAACTACAAAAACACAACTAATTGTATATTGCGAAGTTTACGTTTTCTACAAGAACATGGAAACAATATTAAGCATTTAGTTAATCGTGCCATGTGGCCTTAAACATGTGATTACAAGGTTTACTTTCATGTATCATGTGGATCGATTGTTTTGTTCATGCGGAGGAGTCAGTTGCCTGTTTTACTTACCTAGCTGTTACGGGGATCATATTTTACCTACTTTTCTTAAACGTCTAAGATAATAATTCTCATAACTTAACCGAACCTTTACTGACTGACCTTATTAATTCTAGACCATGAAACGTTCCTTGGCAACATGCCCAAAAAATTGTTAACAACAGGTGTTAGACAGGGGATGGGCTCACAGTTGTTTGGCATGGTACCTTGGAAAATGTAGCCTACCGTAGTTGTAGTATAGTGCAAGCTATTGTTAGGCAGTCTAGGAATGGGGCTTTGCCGAACGTTGTTTCATAAAATCGCATGTTTTTTTTAAGTTAAACTTTTTAATGATTGTAAGACAGATAGATCTCTTTTCATTTTATAACAAAATATGGCTATTCTAACTTGTCATTTCAAAATTTTCATCAGTTTCGTGACAATTTAAATTAAAAAAGTTGTCAGTATTTTGCATCCACAGCTGCGAATATTTTATCGACAGACGCGCCAAATTTTCCGGGGCGTTAACGTTACCCTGGACCCCCACAAGGGGTTCCACCACATGACCCCACCGGGGGACTACCCCACGCCATTATGCTACGCGTGCTAATTGTGTTTGCTGCGCGAACTCCGGCGGGAAATCGACAGGGTGTTCGCGGGAAATTTTACAATGTTTTCCACACTTCCCCCAACCCTCTGCCTACCCCGCCACAATGCACAAATTCAATATATCTGTGACCCATTGTTGTACTTGTAATTGCGTAGGCCTAGCCCTACTACCGTACACTTCTGTAGTAATCGCTTCCTAACAACCAACTTTCCTAACCTTGGCCTAGCTGGTGAAAGCCTTGTAGTCCAACACTCCATATGATCGCTAAGTTCAATACACAATGCCAATATTAAGTAGGCCTAGTAATATTAGGCTTATAACTGCCATACAATGCCTGCGCTGTTACAGTAGGGGCTACGCAATTAACGAGGACATATTTGCTTCAAATATCTCTGTAACAGTTACCGATGAACTGAAAGAGAAACAAAAATCTGTTTAAAACTTCATGAAAACGCGCGATTCGTCTTTTTCAATGCAACGATCGTCAAAACTAAGCAAATACAACCAAATTCTTGACATACGCGTTACGAAAAAACGATACTTGCAGCGCTATTTTGAGAATGTACTTCCGCATCAAAAGTGGTGGCGCTCTTTCGGAATTATAATCTGAGCTATATAACTCTGATATTCGGCGCTTATTTTGAGGCAACAACACGGGTTACGTTTAAACGTTAACCGTTCGGTTAATAGAAGCGGTTAACCGGTTAGTGAATTAACCGGAATGACACAGCCCTAATTATTACTAGGCCTAGCCTAGGCCTATATACCAGGCGCGTATCCAGGATTTTCTAACCCGGGGGGCGCGAATTACTATCTAAGCGGAGCGCCACCATCAGTTGGCGCGGAGCGTACAAGAAAATTTCTGGTTTTGATACCCCCCAGATCACGGGAAATGGCACTTCTTGGGCTTGAAAATGACCAACCAGACGTACACTTTTGCCTGAGAACCAAGTATTTCCCCCAATTTTTTTTTCCATCCAGGGGTAACGTGCACATTATTCGACCTATATCCACTATTCGTCCGCTAATTAGTAATCATTACGTAATATACGTAAGCAGCCAAATTTATATATATACTCGTACAACACAGTACAGCTATAACCGTTGCCTTCATATCACTTACCAGTGTTACCCAGTTGCGCGAAAAACAAGAATTTTTTGGATCTGAAATACTCGAGATATGTACAACTTTTCACTCACTAGCTTTTCTTAAATTGTGTTGTAAGAATTTATGGTTAGTTAGTACCTCCTTTTACCCGCCAACACCCGTTTTTAAGCATGAAAATTCGTCACAATTACGATCTAGTTTAAATACGTCTGTTGCCGCCAAGAAAACTCAGTGAAATGATTGTCGCCCTCTACTTTGGTAGGAGGTCGAATAATAGATTATAAAATTATGGAGCTATCCAATATTTGACCGCAGTAAAATTTGTGCGGTCGAATACTTAAACCATAAAAATACATCGTGTATTTTATTCGACCATTCGAAAACAGTTAATTTCCTACTAAGTTAAGAACTTTTTAGGATAAAGCAAACTCAATGAACTAATTTCACATGTTAAATATTGATTTAGGATCATGATGTGAATCATATAGTTATTTTAAACTGCTAGGTATTCTAGAATGGCCACACGTTTTGTTGATTGTTATCAACGGTATGAATTAGTATGGAGTATTATCCGAAAGGTTTTTCGAGGTTACATTCTCTTCAAATTGTATTCCGCAAAAATTGATAAATAGAGTGTCATCCCCAGCCCCCCCTCCCCTCCCCAAATTCCCCCCTCCAATTGCAACACAAACGTGATGTACTATTTTTTATGAAATTTATGATGAAGACAATCATAGTAATATCCATTATATAATATAATTGAGCAATTCTTTTATATATTGTATTCTTAGATGTTGAGAGCTCGAAGGCCACGACCTCCCTACAGGGCCTATTCACAAGAAAATCTGGTAGAGGCCTTAAATAAAATACAAAATGGGGGCAATAGTGTTAGAGCTACTTCAAAACAGTACAACATTCCCAAGACGACCCTGCTGGATAAGTTGAGTGGCAGACGTCCCGTCTATACTACACAGGGGCCAAAACCAGTAATGACACCTGAAGAAGAGACGTGGTTGGAAAAATGGTTATTAAGTATGTCAAAGATAGGCTATGGCCAAACCAGAAGAGAGCTATGTCTAACGGTCAAGAAAATACTTGATGACGATGGGAGAAAAAACCCGTTCAAAGACAATATGCCAGGTAACTAGACGAGGGAGTGGGTGGAGAAAGTCAATGAAATATAGAGATCTTAAACTTCAAGAAGATTCACAACACATTTTCAGTCTAATATTAATAAACTAATTCTTCTTTTTCAGGTCCTCAGTGGGTAAGAGCGTTTATGAGACGTCACCCGAAAATTTCGGAGAGGGCAGGCGAGGCTCTGGGGAAGGAAAGGGCAATGCTAAGTAGCAGTAAACTGGAAGAGTGGTTTGCAAAGTTTGAAGAATTCATGGCATCTGATGAAATAATAGATGGTAAAGAAATCCTTAGTGATCCCCGTCGTCTGTTCAACTGTGACGAGAGCGGTTTTCCGCTGGTAGGAAAAGCAGAGAAGGTTCTCGCCCCACGAGGAACCAAAAATGTGTACCAGTTTAGTAACAGTGATAAGCACCAGATGAATGCGGCTGGTTTCTACATCGAACCTATGCTGATTTTTCCAAACACCAGATTTCGGTACAATCCACTCGACGGTGCCCCTGACACGTGGTGTGTTGGGAGAATCGGAAATGGCTGGATGAACAGTGAGGTCTTCTATGAGTGGATTACTAACCACTTTGTTCCGGAGGTGCAGCAAAAGAAGATACCTTTTGATATAGTCCTCTTCATTGACGGCCACTCGTCTCATGTGACTTACGCTACGGCCACCTTCTGTGCCGAAAATGAGGTGATCCTTTATTGCTTACCGGCACATTCCTCACACGTATTGCAGCCATGTGATTTATCACTTTTTAAGAGCCTCAAATCTGCATGGAAGATACACACCAAAACATGGAAAGCAAACCATGTAGGTCAGACTATAACTAAAATGCAGTTTGCATCAGTATTCGCGGGGGCATGGAAAAGCGCCAGTACGGTGAAAAACGCAAATAACGGTTTCGAATCAGCTGGTCTTTTCCCTCTGGACTCTGGCAGATTTGACAGGGACAAGCTGATACCATCAAGTATCTTTCTTAAGAGTCCTGACTCTACACCCCAAACAGGTACGACAGCCGTCCTTGCAGCAGGATGCAGTATCGCCAAGAAGAGTACAGCATATGAGACGGCACTGAGAGTGTTAGAAGAATCCATGACGGAAGAAAAGGTATGGCTATTCAAGCGACGCCTAAACGAAGGCTACGATTTTGACACTGATACCTTATACAACGCATGGAAAAAAATTAAACTCCAAGCTGATGGTAGCAACACCAACAACATCCAGGCAGCAACTGGTAGCAACACCACTGATGAAGTCCAGGCAGCAACTGGTATAAATACCGATAACTTCCAGGCAGCAACTAGTAGCAATACCATTGACGACCATCACCACGCCATCACTACTCCATCTCCAGCGGCGAAAAAGCGAACAAACGTAAGTGAGGCACTTGTTTTAAGCACTTGAGATACCCCACCGCTCAACCAGGTCGCCCCCAAAATGAAAAACGTAAGCCGCTCCCTCATGCCATATCCGGCAAAGTATTTATTCAGTACTTGGAGGATAAAAAGAGGGAAAAAGAAATCGAAGAAACACGGAAGCGAATAAACCGTGAAAAAAAGAGCTGCAAAGAAGGCAAAGAATGAAGCCACAAAGAAGACACCACAAAGAAAACGCACCACCGAGGAAGTAGATGAGCAGAGAGAAATTGATGAAAACATGTGTGCAAAATGTAAGAAGCCGTACGAGGACGACGATGATAACTGGATTGGTTGCGAATTTTGTGAGAGATGGTTCCACAAGGAATGCACAGACATAATGGATGCAGCAGAGCTGTCTGACACTGAGCTGAGTGAACTGGAATGGCAGTGCGACCATTGCATGGAAAAGTAGTTCATTGAGGGGCACATTCAGAGAATTGTAAGGTGGGGGGGGGGGGGGCATAAGCACTGTTTGAAATGGGTTTTACGGGTTTTATCATAGCAAATTCTGATTTTTTTCCCACAGATTTCGAACACTGCGCGAAGTCAATAAGGGGCTTATTCTTCCACACCTATTTTTCTTTTTAAAATTCTTTTTCATTTGTTTCTATTTTTCCAGTTTTTAGTAATCTACTGGCAATTATTTTACTTCTACATTCCTGAACAAATACTGGCAATAAACTTTACACCTCAATATATATTATTTTTCTATTTTCATTCATTCTTTTTTGAAAGTCATTTTTTTACCGCTGCGTACGTATCTTGCCAGGTTATTAATAAATGTTAGTCTAAAAATACTGGTGCATAATGCATTTTCGTTGTGCAATAAATTTCAGATTCATCGTTGTTATAAAAAACTTTTTATAAATGAATGTTATTATTTGATGTTATTGTTATTATTGTCAAACTTGGTGTTTAAAAAACAGGTTCCATTTTATATTTTATCATTCATATTAAATTTTCTGTCCAATTAATTGAAATGCTTATACTTACTGAAATTAATATAAATGCTTGAAATTTCCAATTCCTTTGATATGCACAATATTTGATATGCAAAAAATATTTAATAATTTTCTTTCATCACATTTTTCTGCAATTATATAATGGGGGTATTCAATCAATTTATATTAATTAAATAATTGACTTTTTTTATTAAGCATAGCAAATTTCTTCCAATGATATTCTTTCCAAACTTTGCAGCTGTATTCCATTTTGATGGCATATCCCTTTCAATATAACAAACAGAATTACAAATCAGAATAATTATAATTAATGATTGAAAAATGTGTCGGTTGTTCTTCAAAACTCTTTACTATATGATAATTGTATTCATCAATAATTCAATATTACTACATTTCATTTCCATTTACCATATGAACTTTTATACATATAAACCTTTAAATATAATTGATCTTCGTTAAGATCAAAGTTGACCTATTATAGGCCTATGCACTGAATTTTTGATACTTGATATCTCTTTCTTAACGTACAGTTAATGTTTTGTTCCAATATTTCTCTGCATATTTCAGCTATTATTTTCAATAAAATTGAAAGTGTATTGATGTCTTTCAGTTCCTTTTCTATATTAGCATACATGTACTCGTGATTTTCCTAGCATGAAAATGGAGAAAACTATACCCCTTAATTACTCAAAAAGCATTAAGTAACAAATAAAAACGTGCAACAATAGAGGCATGAAATATAAAGAATAGAAATACCGATATTTTTGATGAACCAAGTACAAATATTGTCATATTTTGGTAAAATAATAGCACACTATACAGGGAAGACGGAGCCCATTTTTCAATGGGGGGGGGGGGGGTAAAGCAAAGTGGGGAAAGGAGTGCACTACCAAGTAACTTACTTGAACATTCTGTATCGATCTCTCTTTTCTGAAACTTTTATCTCCAATGGGGAGGGGGGCACATAAAGTCATCTTCACTGTGAAATAAGTGTAGCAAAAAGTGGGGGTCTGCCTCCCATGTACCTAACCTCCTCCCTACCTAACCACCTCCCTCCCTGCTACACCCTCTTTGTTTCATAGTTTGGTAATGGTTTAAAGAGAGAAAACGGCTGGCCATAAATTAACAGGCTAACATCATTATTCATGTATATATATTAGGTGGTCGAATCGTGAATAATGCTGGTCGAATTCTGCATTCATGCGGTCGTATTCTGCCCATGAAATATCATCAAATATATTTTGTGGTATACTGCAAGTACAAAAGACAATATTTTAATTCTTTTTAATAATCAATAGTATATG
Source organism: Apostichopus japonicus (assembly GCF_037975245.1). Taxonomy (NCBI): domain Eukaryota; kingdom Metazoa; phylum Echinodermata; class Holothuroidea; order Aspidochirotida; family Stichopodidae; genus Apostichopus; species Apostichopus japonicus. The sequence goes on along the minus strand of NC_092571.1, from coordinate 7,753,846 downwards.
CAACAATCCTGTATTATAAACTAAAAAATATTTTTTTATTTCGTTTCGCGAAAGTAGGAAAGCAAAATGTGTTAAACGGTCGTATACTATGCACGCTACCCCATAACCTTTTTGAAGATTGTCACCAGTCACATCATGTTCGACCTCATTGCATGTCCTATGGATCATTGCTTTTGTAGGTGATTCTACGTCACGGCCCACAATATCCAAAAGCCCCACTTTTGAAGGTTTTAAGCCCATTATTTGTTGAGAATTTGAGAATTCACATTTCTCGTGAATAAAATCACTTCAAAACATACCCATAAAGTTGCACAAAATTCAATCTATGGACAACCAATATAGAAAAAACCTCCTTCAACCCCTAACAGACAGGTCAAAATTGCACGAGTAGAGGAAAGTATGATGAAGAATGCTTGTCAGGAAAGTTTTTGAAAATTCAGACACAGTTAATTTATTGGTGTACAAATAGCCTATTAAAACCTCTTATAATGGCTATTATAAAACTTGGTTGAAGGAAATGAAAAATAGCAGATATTTCCGATATCAGGTATATCGAAACCGAACACTACACACATAGGCGTAGGTCCCATAGGAGGCGGGGGCTGCAGCCCCCCCCCCCCCCGCAACCAAATTTTTCCCATTTTCTTCGGGAACCTACTTAAAGAAAAATAAATAGCAACGAATAGCTTAAAAATGATCTCCTTGGTAATTAAAATAAAGTTCTAAGCTTGGCCGACATAACTACTGTAAAAGAGAGTTTTGACATAAATGGATCTGTATGCTTTTTCTCCATCTACATTTCGTTGTTTACATTAGCATCCGGCGGTATACTGTGTAACTTTCACGGACCGTAAGGTACACGATGCCATGCAATGTAATGACCGATGCTTGCTTGTATGATAGTGGCATCGATATATTGAACGCGCGCGAAAAATTTTGCCGGGCTTTTCTTCGGGCAAGTCATTACAGCCCCCAAATCCAATTGGGCTCTTACGCCTTTGACTACACACATAGACAGTTTTTGAGGCTGTTCATCGTGGAACATGCATTTCAATGCTCACTGATACGATGTTATATCTGCTCTTTGCTTTACAAATTCGTACAGGCGTGTAGCGAGTAATTGCCAAGGGAGGGGCGAAGCCGGTAGGCAAACTATCTAAGCGAAGCGCCACCATGAGTTGGCGCGAAGCGTACAATAAAAATTTTGGCCGAAAATGCCTCCCAGATCGCTGGAAATGACACTTCCCAGGCCTTGTAAGTTGCATCTAAGCATTGTCTATTTTGAAATTACTAGCGATGTCAAAAAGAAAATTTGCTCGGGGGGGGGGGGCGGTCGCCCCCTTCCCGAAATGCGTCATGTTCCCCGACGACTCGGTCGAGTTCAAGACCAGCCACAGTTGGTTCCATATAGCACAATCGTACAATTGTTTAAGGCGTCCATACACACACACGCGTTGTGATAACCATATATAGTATTTATATAGATACATTAGTGAGAGAGGGAAAATGGAAACTTCAAAAATGGAGTTGTCGGTGTAAGGGGTAGGGTGAGGCGCACACCCGCTCCGTAATCCTTGATCTGTCACTGGCTACCCTGTGTATATAATAGGGATCAGCGCTTTAACTATGACTGTTCCTCTTTCTCTTCCCGAGGTCTTGGCTATCTTCTACTCCCTCCTTTTCTGGTTTTTCTCTCTTGTTCTTTTTCTTTTCCCTTTTTCCTCTCCTCCTTTCCTTTTTCCCCCCTCCTTTTCCCTTTTTCTTCTCTTTTTTTTCTCTCCTCTTTTCCTGACCCGGGGTGCGCGTGCCCCCAACGCCCCCCCCCCCGGATACGCGCCTGTATACAGTATTGCGAAGTTAGGAACTCTGCTAAGATCGGACACCCTCATGTTCGTAATATTACAGCAAGGGAAATTAAAACCTACCAGTTTTCAAATATGTAATAAAATCATAAATAAATTCAATGTTAGGTCACAAAATTTTACGATCTTCCCACAAAAAATGACCTTTGAAAAATATTTCCGTCAGGTATTTCAACATTGTGTTAACTAGGCTAGAATGGAACCTCGCAAAACTCAACACTTTTACCAATCAACCACAATTTTCGGTGAATAAAATGAATATATTATGAATTGAAGGTAAGAATTAGACCAGTCTATTTCAAATATTTAATGCCTATCAACTTTTGGCCACCATTTTAGTTGGCCGTTCGAATTATACTCCGACATTGTCTACCTAGACATAGGCTAGGCTGAGCCAATATTTTCCTGTACAGAAAATAAAAAAATTTCCGTAAAAAATTTACCGGAATTTCCGAAACTTTCACAATTGATATCTGCTGAGCAGATCAAATGAAGGGTGAATTTTGTTTCACACGGGTATTTCCTCAGTGGAATGGTTGAAAATCCTCTCATATTCTGTTTCTAAACTGTGTAGGGTCCATTTAGTAATACTACTAGTACTAGGCTAGTTGTACTCGTAAGTAATATATTACAGCAAGAGTAATGCGAAGTTAGGAACAATGCATAGTCTGAACACCTTCATTTTCGTAATATTTCAGCATGAGAAAAATAAATACCTACCAGTTCAAATATATGTAATAAAGGCTCCAGCCAGGCCTAGTTGCATTAATACCCCGCCACAATTTACCTGCACCCTGTAGGCCTAGGTGGCTGCTAGGTGGCTGCATTCTTAAATGGCTACGTTCTTGATAACGATGCAATCGTAGCCACTATCCCTACTTCCCTCTGACTCGGAATTATTTTCTACTGTTCCCTGTACAAAATGATACACACAAATGAGAAAGATGCAACTGGACCCACCCTAGCCACACTTCCTACACATTCAGATTTAAACAATTTTTAAACATTTTTCTGTATCAAAAGATAGGCAGAAATTCGAATGCTGGAATTGGAGCCATCTAGCCACTCTTTCTACTCCCCTCACATTTTTCTTTATTAAAAGATAGGCAGAAATGAGACCGATGCAATCAGAGCCATGGTAGCCACATTTTCTACTTCCCTCGGTCTTTAATAGAATGCAAAAGGATAGGCAGAAAGGAAAACCAAGCCATCGTAGCCACTATCCTTACTCCCCTCCGACTTAAAATTTTCTTTAACATTTGTTTGTATAAAAAATAGGCCGCAATGAAAACGATGGAATTAAAGCCATCTAATAAGCACTCTGCCTGGGACCCTCAGACTTAGAATAATTTTCAACATATCTATGAAAAAGTTTCTGGGATACAAGGAAAAAATGCCAATATTTGAAAGATGTTTATTTCAGTTTGTATTGTCTCTGTTTAGACCAAGTGAGAAAAAAAAATTAGGAGGCCCTTCTTTAATTTTTTAAATGGCCGCCCGACACATTTTTGGAGACTACCACCTGCCAGGTTAATTTTTAACTTTTTTCTTCAAAATATATAGACTCCAATGTGATGTACATACTAATAAACTATTTGCACATCATTACGGAGTGATGCTGAAGTCTGTTGAAAAATACTATTTTTTAAATGATTTTTTCCAAAAGAAGTTTATTAAAGTATTGTAGTGATTTCAGTGTGGTGACAAACTACATTTTCTCACATTAACTTGTTTACACCCATTGTAGTATATATGACTTTAATGAAAGAGTCTTATGTAGTCTTTGTAATCTGTACTCCTGAGAATCTGTAAGTGTTAATTAAAAAAACCTAATGAGCCATAAGAATAAGTTTATCTTATCTTGATTTAAAAGCTTGCGAAAGTTTTACTGCATGCTCTTATAGTACTAATATTCTGCCCTCTCTATTGTGCACAACCCTGAACAATGCATTCCAAACCAAGTCAAATGACCCTACAAATTTCAGTATCAAAATTCAATTGTGCCTTTCAGCTCCTGTCTATAATATAATACAACAAATTATAAAGCTAACTCAACAATCAAAACCAGTAAACCATAAGCACATGAAAAAAAATGCTCATGACAACTATTTTCCAATTTCTTCACAGATAACAGGAAAAGTTTCAGCCGAAGCAACCTACACCATCATTGGCATAGATAACAAGAGTAAGTTCAATTGACATAGATAATTTCCTCATCACACATGAGCATTAGTGTCCTTCCTTACAAGAAAATTGACATCCTCACGAATCACCATATGTAATAGAAATTTGAACAAAACACCACCCTACTATTCAAGTTAAAATCAGATATGGTTCAGTTGTAGGTTAACAGCAAATTGAAAGTTTTGGAAGAAAAAACAGCCTTCCGTTACCTTTGTTTTCACTTTCTGTAAAACAATCAGAAATATCTTGGTTATTTGCGGACCATTAACAATCACTCGAATGTTCAACAATATTGTGTGATTTGTTCATAATCTGGTGACCTCAAATTCACTCAAATTCAAGCATTAAATGAAACTCTGTGAACCAAGATTCATATATATCATTTTTAGCTCATACCTACAGATTTCATGGTACAATGTTCAGGATTTGTCACGATATTATTGTGGAAGTGTTACTTTCAGGTTGTTCATGAATTTAAGATCAAAGGTCAACTAAGGGTCTTTTGTGGCCAGGGCCATGGCCCTATATTTTCAATAAGACTCTTAATTGATGGCCTCCAAATTACCTTCGAAATAGTTGCCACCAAATGTTGACTATATGTACGAAGTTACATGTTCATACCAAGTTTCATGTTGATTCAACAATGTCTAGTAATTTGCTTCTGGTGAGCAAAAACTTGACTTGCAAATTTTCAGCACAATGTACTAAGCTTCATGTTGATCCAACAATGTCTGGTAATTTGACCTCAAATGACCCCTGGGGACCCTCGGAATTTTCAGCACGAAATGTGCTTTTTACGTGATCCGCCATGCGGGATACAAAACGTCACGGCCAAACGGCACTACCGAACCATCCCAGCACGACTTGTGGACTACATGTACCAAGTTTCATGTTCATCCAGCAATGTCTAGTTTGAGCCCCAAAAATGCCAGGGCCTAAACATTTATAGGGCCCAAAGAGTTTTGATCTATGACACATACCTAACATATGTATCAAGTTTGATCCAATTCCATTCAATACTTTTTGAGTTATGGACGTTTGTTACGAACAAGGAACAAAAGAAAAAGGAACAGAATATAGAAGGAGAGACATGATGATTTCTTAAGCTGCTCTCCCGCAACTAAAAATGTACCCTGGTTCACATCATATCTGCTCTGACCAGGGGACAGTAAAACTTGATTTGAATTTCAGCTTGAAACTTCTCCAAACATGCCTCTGTCACCTTTTGCTGATGGATGATTATCAGTAAACATGCAAGTGTACCTTCCGAACTGTGTCCGACAACCTTCTCCCTGTCCTTAGAAGGAGACACATTATCTTGAGTGTTTTCCTTTACCTAGGAAACAAATTCATCTGCCCTAGTTTATTTACTTTTATTTCTTCTCAAATTTCAGACTAGACAATATCTCCATCATCACAGAGTGCGGGAACACCTTCGACCTACCTTCCAGTCTGCTTGAAGTCACTGGCCTTGACCTTATTGACATGACTCCGCTTCAATGTCAATTGACAGTGGAAGGAGATAAGGTCAAGAAGATTCAGTTTGAGTATCCTGTTACTACAGCAGTATAGTTGAAAGTCCAAATAAGAAACTGATGACTAGAGGTTATTTCTGGACAAAATTGTCCCCTGATTGACCGTTATTTGGTCATCTGTATAATCCCAGTCTTCTCGAAGTCACTGGCTTTGACCTTATTAACATGACTCCGCTTCAATGTCAATTGACAATAGAAAATAAAGTCAAAGATAAACAGTTTACCCTGTTGGTACAGGTGTATATTTAGCAAGTCAAAATAAGAAACTGACAACCAGGGGCTCGAGCCGTAGGAATCTATGCAATCATGAGTGCATGTGTGTGTGTGCGTGTATGGTTATGTGACATGTGTGTGTGACACAAAGCTTGTAAGTAGGTTTTCTTGGCACTCCAAAAGTGGATTGAGGTCATACTTGGTACAGAAGTTGCCCATCATTAGTAGACGATCTCTATTTATTTTGGTTCCAATATCATGAATATTTATGAGTGGGCAAGGCTTAGAGCGAATTCTCTAAAATGTCAATATCTCGGCAACTGCATATCCGATTTTGATCAAACTTGTTTTGATGGCATTGGTAGGTGGTTTGGTACGTTTGTGTGGTACGAAAATTCTGAAGGGGCGAAACGTAGTGCAATTTTGCTCATGACCAGCCGTTATTTGTTTTTACAAAAGTAGCTCCTGTTATTTGGTCATCTATATAATCAGATTAAACATTCGTTTTTACAAACTATTACTGTTCCATTAGACACGGTTTTCCATAACATGTAATACACTTCTTCATTTTGAAACTATATGCAAAAGACAGCTGTGTAAATACAAAGTGAAAAATATTCATGTACAAAGTTTTTACTGAAGTTATTCACTACATATCATAATTCCAGTCTTATCAAACTGTCTATTTCAAAATAAATTATTTTGTATTCCTTGCCAAAGGCTCAAAGTATCTATGCAATCATGATTGTGTGACAGGATGTCCTCCTGTAGGTATGAATACAGGTTCTACAAAACCTGTATTCTTGACTTCTGTTGAACATGCCATGTAACAATTCAGTAAATCTAGATAAATGGTATTTTTTCGCAAAAATGAGTATCTTAAGCAAGTGTACAACAATGAAACTTTCTACATACGGTTCGATAAGAAGCCTACCAGACAACGTTAGTAGTGACCTCATTCTGTTTGTGAACACCACCATTCAAAAATGCGGTGTTTACAGATTTCTGGTTATTACGTGCAGTATTCACATATACCTTTCATTATCTTGGGCAGCCTCAAGGAAGTAGTCTACCCCTATTGTTTATTTATTGTTCCAGTAATCCAGTAATAAGAGAGGTTCAAATTAATTTTTCCACATGAAGCACAGCTATGGTCAAACTTCATATTTGGTGGATAGGTCCACAATCAGTGGCGGCTGTGCATGATATTTATTCAGAGAGAACAAACCGCAGGGGGGCTTTTACCTTCACAACATATCATTTTATACTTCCCCAGTCTTCTCAACCGATTCTTTCCCCCAAAATAGTACTTATTTATAATGTGTGCTCCAAAAGTCACCTGTATTTCAACTAACAAATTTATATCACCTTGTCGACATGTAATTTCCAACACATTCCTGCCATTTAGTCTTTAGACAGACTATGACATTGTTATTGTTTAAGTTTCTTTTTATATTCCTTTTACATCATTTGTTCTTCCTTATTTTTATGTTTATAGTTCTATCAGCCATTTCTACAATAGTGTTGAAATAAAACGAGCCTATAAAACAAACAATTACGACTATGTCATTTCTGTACATGTTAATATGTTGAAAATGCTGAAAATTTGAGGTCAAATTACTAGATATTGTTGGATCAGCATGAAACTTGGTACCTTTAGCCAACATTTCTTGCTGCAAAAAGGGGAGGTCATTTTACTAGACATTCATTCATGCTTGAATAGAATCCTCAAATTTGATTGGTGTTATCGTGAGGTTATCTAACAAATAATCAACGCTCTGTGTTTAATGCTATCGCTGGATGCACTCTGGCTTCGCTTGTATTAAACCCAGAGCATTGATTATTCTATATATAACCTCACTCTAGACATTGAAATAAACCGTAATTGTTAGATCAACATGAAACTTGGTACATGAGGTCATTGGAGCAAATTTGGTAATTATCATCAAAGTTCACAGGAAGTATATCTTATTAACCGCAGCAGCTATATTGACATGGTTTGCTATATAGTTGTAGGCTCATTTGCTCTGGAACTGGTGATTTGCATGGATACCGATGAAAAACCACTGATAGTTCAACCAGACGAGACACTTGAGACGGATCACCTTGATTTATTTCTCAAGAAATGTTTCAATAGCATTTTACATCGGTGGAAATAATATAGATGGAGATACAGCTGCATTGCTGCTCTTGTTTACTATTATTGGACATAGACATCTCGCTTTTCTTTGTAGATATTTGCGTTGTCGTAAGCAGGATTTTCTAACCCGGGGGGGGGGGGAATTTCTGGTTTTGATACCCCCCATATCACTGGAAATGGAACTTCTCGGGCTTGACCAACCAGATGTACACTTTTGCCTGAGAACCAAGAATTTCCCAATAGTTTTTTTTTTCATCCATAACCTTTTTGAAGATTGTCACCAGTCACACATCATGTTCGACCTCATCGCATCATCCTGTGGATCATTGCTTTTTGTAGGTGAACCTACGTCGCGGCCCACAATACCAGTATGCCCCATTTTTCAAGGTTTTAAGTCCATTATTTGTTCAGAATTTGAAAATTCACAATTATGGTGAATAAATTCACTTCAAAACATACGCATAATATTGCACAATTTCATCTATGGACAACTAATATAGGAAAACCTCTTTCAACCCCTAACAGACCGGACAAAATTGCACGAGTAGAGGGAAGTATGATGGAGAATGGTGGTCAGGAAATTTTCGAAAATTAAGACATAGTTAATTTATTGGTGTACAAATATTAAAACCTCTTATAACGGCCCTACTATAAAACTTCGTTGAAGGAAATGAAAAAATACCAGATATTTCCGAAGGCGAACACCACACAATGCTGTTTGCTTCAAATTTCGAATAATTGAAATGAGACTGAAATAAATACCTTGCGCAATGCTCCACCAGTGGCGTAACAGTGAGCCGGGGGCTCCTGGCCCAAAGGGCCCCCTATCAGGGGGTCCAAGCAAGGGCGTCCTCAGAAATGTTTACAAGGGGTGGGTCAGTAGATCATATAGGTTCAACACACTACTTACTACTATCTAAGCGGGTTTTTTGGGGGGGCTCTTGGCTTTCTTTTTTGCCAAAAAATAAATCGTCGGAAAAGACATTTTCCGTTCAAGTTGCATTTACACATTGGTTATTTTAGGATTTTGGCTTTCAATAATTTCAGTAATGCATTATTGGTCCGTATGCAATGAACATAACTAGAGAACTGTTGGTTGGGGAATCATTAAAATGTCGAATACTTTTTTTTTTTTTGATTTTCCAAGGCGGGGGTGGGCAAGTGCACCCCCCATACTGTATGGAGTATATAATGGAGACTATTGTACAAATACAGTAATCAAACCTAAGCGTAAGCCTAACTTTGTCTCCATCTAAGCCTAATTTCCTGTGATTTTTACTTACCAGATACACCGTAGGCATCTTTATTCTTACCTTCTATTATTATATTTATATGAAAGCCCTGCCTTCTTTTTTAAATGAACGTAGTTTCAAGTCTGTTGGTGTATTGGGTTATTGTTTTAGAATTGTTCAAAAAGCATATGTCCCGATGTTGTACTCAGTACAACATTGGCTGGAATTGGGTTTTAAATTATACAGTGCTGCCAAGTCACCCGCTTTGGGCGGGTGTCACCCGCATTTTCGGGTCGTCTCCCGCTCACCCGCCCACCTGTCCGAATCTCCCGCATTTTCCAAAAAACTCCCGCATTTTTGAAGAATCTCCCGCATTGTAGGCCCACGGAGTTTTTCCATGTGAAAGTGTATCATTGCTAGCGTGAAATTCATTTCATCACACCAAAATGCGAATTATCTCAGCCGCCAGGATCGGAAATTACTCAAAGCCGATCGTGCTAAATATGCCCGGCTGAAAGCAACGTTACCTATACGATTCGTGAAAAATAATACCGTTACGACACACGTGAACGCTACAGCGTCCGCAAAATTTCAGAGATTTTTTTTATTTCAAGATATTTTTTCCTCTGGAATGAAAGAAAATAGACACAATACAAATATGGAGACAGTATAGATTCAGCTTAGATGACCCGGGAAGTGATGTTTCCGGCCATCTGAGAGGCCGTAAGATCCCAAAATTTTCTTGTACGCTTCGCGCCAACCCGGCCATGGTGGCGCTCCGCTTAGATGGTGTACGTAACCAACAGCACCAGACAATTTCCCCCCGCCTAAAAAACATCTGACCTTGGCATCTCTGATTATATACTTTGTTTTCATTCTAATAATAAATAACAAAACTAGCTCCATACTACCCAATGAGCCCATGATCATGATGCCCGTCATGATTTGTACAGTATCACGTGAAAATATGTATATTGTCTTGTTCAGTCTTGCATGAGTTTTTCTTACCCAGTAAAACGGGCCCTCCCTATCCAAAGAGGTACCCTTTTCTGTGCATCGGTATAGCGGGCCCCCTTTTGGTCGGGGCCACCGGCTCAGCACGGTCCGAGCACATAGGAGTTACGCTACTTTGCCCCACATTCTTTTCATATCGAAAGACGCACAGTTTCATGTTCATTACACACTGAAGGCTTCTAGATATCCATAGAGTACAGTACCCTTGGGATTTCTTGGATCTTGGGAAATTGCAAAGTCGGGAGTGGTCACACTCCATGTAGGTCAGTGCACGACCTTTAGACGTCACTTATACACAACCCGATTGTAAATGTAGTATTAACCTATTTTCTTTATGTTATCTTTATATTATTTAATCGCGCCCTTAATTGCCATGACCTGATAACTTTCAGTACCCGAGAAGTCGTGTAAGCTTTTATGATGTAATTTCGGTGATTAATCGTTCTTTGATTGAAGCCTGCATTGAGCATGTTATTAATGGTGAGTTACAAACATTAAGTGGCACTGTAGGTAAAGGTTATTTACATTATTTTATGAGTAATTGAAAATTTTATTACATGCACTTGTTATCGATCATTCGGCGTAAGTTAGGCCTTGTTATCATACTGTCGTTTACACGTGCACGTTCTTTGTGAGCGTTGGAAAATCATTTCATGCATACTGCATGGTTATTAACTGTAATTTCAACTGTTTATTATAAAATGATGCTTAGATGGCTTTGTCATGACATTCAGAGTGAATTGTTTAATCATTTAAGCTACTTTAGAGAGCATGAAGCCACGATTAGGGGTTCATAGTGTAGTGAAGTGAAATTTTGTTGTTTGCACCCTTTGAATATTTATATCATCAAGTTAAATAAATCTGGAGAACTATCACACAGTAAATACGCGCATACGCGCGTACCATGCATGGAGGGTCATGTGATGTGTTCCAGGGTGGTACTAATATATTACTCTCCCCATTACGCATGATGATTTCACCCAACTAGTACGTAAATGTGTATGCGTGCTTAGAGCAGCAGACGACACCCGTTACCTAGCAATAACCGTGCCTGTAGCCTAACGTGATAGCTATATTCCCGTTGAGCAGCATTAGGCTCTGTTCCATGGAGAATTCCGTCGTAGCACTGAACTAAACATTTCTCCACAGCAACACGTCCAGTTCAACAATCCTTTTCGACATTTCCCGCTGCAAGACCAATGTATCTGTACTTGTTCTGTCCCATAGTACCTTCTTACGCCGTTAGTTCCCATGTCCCGGTGCAAATCTTTCACGAAGACACTAACACTATCCTCGAACTGCTACAGAGAAATTTCAGTTTCATACCACCCTGGAACACATCACATGACCCTCCATGCATAGTACTCGCGCGCCCAATTGACATGAATCCTCCAGATTTATTAAACTCGATGCATTGTACTTGACCCGTACGTGGGGGGGGGGGGGTGGTGTGCATGGCTGGGTCCATTTCAGAAGATCCTCAACTAGCTTATTAAGGTACGGGCACAAACCTTCATAAGAGGGCCAGAGGCGAACACATGATTTTATAAATTATAGGGGTGAGGCCCCGGGGTCATTGAAACCGTCTCCTACATGGTAGAGAGTGCGGTCCTTCCTGGGCAAAAAAATTAATAGAATTAAATGTCAAATGGCACATCCTGAGCAGGGGCGGATGCAGGATTTGTGACAGGGGGGTCTGACTGGTCCAGCCGCGCCTGAACGTAAGACTACCTAAGCGGAGCGCCACCATCGGTTGGCGCGGAGCGTACCATAAATTTTTTGGCTTTACAAACCCCCCCCCCCCCCCCAGATGGCCGGAAACGGCACTTCCCGAGTATTCTAAGCTGCATGTATCTAGTCTGAAAATATGGATCTCATGTCTGCAATTTCTCAATTGATGAGAAGAAAAACAATCTATGAAATATGGTAATACATATCAGATGAGTTGAGATGATACTAAAATCATAATGCCTTTAGCCCCCAATCCCCCTCCCGTCCCGTCACCACTGTTTGATGCAGGGCCGGATCCAGGATTCTGGAAGGGTGAGGAGTTTGGCCTCCAGTGATCCTAGGGTCTAAGGGGAGTGGGTTTCCCTCTATCCATCGTGAAATTCTTGGATATTTAAGTACAACAGGGGAACCCCCTTCAATTTAGCCTTGCAAAGCACCTACAAAAGCCCACTCGAAATGTATCTGCATCAGTACGAGTTAGCTAGTTTTATTGATCTATTCATGGTAGATTGGAGAGAACAAACGCCATGGTCCCGTGGATGTTTCTCAATGAACTTTCGGACCACTTCGTCAGTGTCGAAAGGAGTGTTATAATACGTGTTCATGAGAACAAGAGCTGTGAGACGTTCCTGGCCCATTGTTGATCGGAGAACAGTTTTATGCCTTCTCACCGCAGAAAACATCTCTCTGCTTCACAGCTTGTCACCGGAATGACACATGCGATCTGTAGAAGTACCACCAAATTAGGGAAAAGGTCTTTGTTACATGTGTGCAGTACTCGCAACAGTGAATCTGGCGGATTCTGCATGTTCTTACATTTGGAGTGCCATACTTCCAATTCTGTGCGGAGGCTCTTGAACCGGGGCAAATCATCTCTGTACATGACTAGACCCTCTACAACTTTTGGGAGTTCCGATACCTCCACATTTATCATCACTGAAGGAATTAGGGTAAATAGTGCTAATATTGCACCGTTGGAGTCGGTGGCGAAACGTTCCTTCATTTGGGAACAAACATCATCTACAAATGGTATGGCGATTGCTTGTTTGAAATCATCCCTTGGGGTCTCAGCTGGATACGTTGCCCAGTATGCATTCCTTCCATTCGCCCGAGGTCTAGCTTCTTCGACATCCAGCTCCTTGGCGAGGTCTAGGGCACCCTGGTACCAAAGGGTAAACCTGGCATCAATATCCCTTCGGATTGCTACTATATCGTCTATAAAATTGAGATTTTTAGGCATTTCTGGCACGTGTAGCACGCGTGCACACTATAGTTCATATGACGGAAAAGACACACCTGGCTGACTTGTAAGGATAACCGCCCTTCTGACGTCCTACATGTTTGAAATTGGCGTTTAATGTAATTATTTTTTCTCTTTTTCTTTTTTTCTCTTTTTTTGTTGTTGCCAAGAGCAGGGGGGGTCCGGACCCCATGGACCCCCTCTTGACCCGCGCCTGCTGAGGGGGGATGGTTAAATTTGTTTCAAATTACTGGTGTTGGTCCAGTGGGAGAAGCAGCGGCGTAACGATGAGTCTGGGCGCCCCTGGGTCCAGGGATGGAAGGGCCCCCTGGCTGCTGCGGAGAATCAACCGATTTGCGCGCAGCGCACATCACGAGCGCGGAGCGCGAAGTCCCAAAGGCGTGGGTCCAGGGCCCGCCTTAGGGCCCTGGAGGCTCTGGGGTTCTTCAAGCTCTCTTGTGCAATCTAAGCCGTATATGGCACATTTCGTGGTGATTTTATCGACTGAGATTTTGGGGAAAATCTGCGTTCATAGACACATTTTTGGTTCGCCTTGTCTGTCATACTGGGAACATGAAAACATGTGTTGCAAAGCTAGAATACATTAAGAGATTGAAAGGACAATAAGACCAAATGACCAATGTCCAATTAACATAAACATGTATATTTCCACCCGTGGCGTAACTCCTGTGGACAAATGGTATCCAAGTTCCCGAGAACTTGGAAAGACTAGGGCTTGAATTTACTGAGCCTGGCCTTCTTGTCAGCAAACATATCGATTAGATTTCGCTATAATATGTACCAGCGTAGCCTATCAAGTTCCAGTGTGTACCTCAGGCTCTTGAGTCAGTCGCGCGGAAAGAAGCTGGATACGAGATTTGCAGTTGCAGTGGCATATGATTTATGACGAACGTATTCACGCACCTAAAAATATGTCCATTGTCTCGTTTATAGTTTCCTTTCCAACGACAACGTGCCGTTTCACAAAGAAAAGAAAAAAAAATACCCCTCTTCTAAGTTCTGTACATCAGTGCAGCGGGCCCCCTTTGGTCGGGGCACCTGGGTTTGCCCCGTCCGAGCCCATAGGCGTTAAGCCGCTGGGGAGAAGCCACCGGAAGTTATTGGATTTTGAGACATTCTTGTTCTATAGTATATTAGTACTGAGCAACTTTAAATCACATGTGAGAAAGAGTAACTTTAAAGCTGCAGGCCTGCAGTAGTTCAAGGTGGCATACTCCTATTAGAGTCTATATCAATCCGCTCGATTGTTCTCCTATCTCAGGAAAAGTGCCAAAAAGCAGCAGGAGAACATCTTTTGTGACCTGTTATCAATCATATTCTAGTTTTTTGTGGCTTGCATGTTGAAGAGCATGAATGGAAGTACATGTGGTGGGAAAATTAGGTCAATCGAGGCAATTTTAGACCCCTTTAGTCCTCCCAGGAGCAGCAAAGGAAATTTGTTTACCACTGAGTGAAGAGGTTTGTTTACAAGTGACGAAAACTTCCCGCTCGGATAGCAAAAATTCTACACGGTCATGATAAAAAAATTGATGGTGCCATGAAAGGCCAATTTGTCAGCTACCCGGTGATGGGTAGCGTTTAGCTAGTAAAAACTTCTATCTAGACTTAGAGACCACATTACTTTTGTGATTTAGTGTGTAAGTCAATGGGGCTTTTAATGGGCGTATGCTACTTCAAACACTTACCCTTACACTGGAACACAGAAATACATGCTAGAGTTTCCCATTGCATTTGCGAACCGCACGGACAATTTAGAATTTTAAGTTAGCCTAATATTACCCAAATATATGAAATTTGAACGTAAGGGCTGGGTTTAAGTTTCGTTATACGGCAGCTGAACGAGGTGGGGAGGGGTGAAACTGGGGTGATGCGAGCAACTGTGGTAAGGGGAGGTATCACGAATTGCATTTCAAAAGGAAGACAGAATTCTGTGTTGCAACTTACGTCACATGGCTGGTTTAAAAACTACACTAAATTTTGAATTCACTGTCATAAATTCAGAATTAAATACTACACTGGAATCATGTTCAATAAAGTTTTGGAATTATTTTTGTATTTTGGTCACTCAATCAAATGTTTCAATCTCTGTATAGAGGGTTATTAAAACCTAAGTATTCAACTAATTTATATTCAAACATGCGCTTACCGTACAGTTATAGTTATGAATATTTTAATGCGCCTTTATTTGTGTTAAAATTACCAATTTCTAGCAAATGCATAATTAAATATAAGAATATAATTCTTGGTCAAACCAAGGCAGACTTCTCGATGTTTCTCCTCATTCAATTCAATTCATAAAACTTTATTTCTATCTCTTGTATTAAAGTATGCAATTTGACAATAGATGCGGGTAACTGTACAAGAAGAATATAGAGATTGAGGAGTGCCAACAAGAAGCTCTCTGTAGAGCTTGTTTACGTTGACACCCCTTGACAAATAAAATATATATATATAAAGTTTAAGTTTACAGAGAAAACAGAACAAAGATGGTGTTACGAGGGCCCATTGTAGCCTAACGCTAGTTACTGCTAGTGAGGAACCTAATGTTATTATATAGAAAGTCTTTGAAATGGCCTACGTGACAATCATTATTTGAGAAATTAGGTCGGGTTACCGTGTCAGAATGTTATAATACACGATTGTTCTGGTATATTCCTTATGATGACACGCTGGTCTCGGGTTAACGTTGGTTTACGTGAAATCGCGTGTAAGCTGTGCACGCCACTTCGTGGATTCTCTGCAATGCTCGCGAGATATGCAAAGGACTTCCGCGAATAGTGAAACCGGGTCGCGTTGTTACTCAGGTGTATCCAGAAAGATCTGGAGGATTATTGACATGGCGAATCGTATAAAAACCCGCCCAGATCGGAGAGTTTGTCAGTTTCTGAACGAATACAAGTGACGACACATATTATACCATTCTACTATATATCGTCAGTGCTTAACTGCCAGTAGTTTCTGAAGGAGTGAGATATCGATACTAAGATTGATTCTACACTTCCATTCAGAAATTTGAAGAGGACTTTGCTGTGAAACTACAGCTTTTCAGTCTTTATTTCGGAGAAGGTGAAGAATTTCTGTCTCCGTTGAGGAAGTTCGTTACGCCAGGAGTTGGTGGCTATAAAGTTGATTTTGGACTGAATCTGGTAATATTTAGTCGGCGAGAAGTTCGACTTGTGCTTCACTCGATTGTGGCTGGAAGTCCGTCTTCTATTTTGGAGCATCGCCGGAAAGAAGGTGACTGCTGTTTCTGGGATCGAGAGAAACATCGTCGAGGACCAGTGAATTTTGCGGTACAACGGACCGAGAATCGTCGTCATCGAGGTCGTGGCCGCTGAGGGATATCGCCGTTGGAAGAGACCAGCGTGTTTTAAAGTGTATCCTATCTTGTTAAGTTTGTGAGTAATTTTCTATATATTTGTAATTACCACGTGTTGTTGTTGGTTCGAAATCCATTGTTCAATATAGTTTACGTTCTCATTTAGATTCTCTAGACTCGTCAATTTGTCTGTGTTCCTTACGGAAACGAACCCAGGCTTGTGTCTCGTTAAAAATTAATTATCGAGACCTCTCGCATTCCAACGTAACAGATGGCAATGAAAGGATATACAAAATCAATGATAGTTTGATATAAGATACTCTTTAAGACGTTTTTTTGAAGGTGTTCAGAGTTTTACAACCGGTAATAGTAGAAGGGAGGGAATTCCAAAGTTTTACGCCGATATAACGAATACCAAACTGTGAAGACCTAAGTCTAATTTAAGTAACACAAAAAAGATTTGGCGCACCTTTAGGATAGGGATCGTTACGTACGTAACTGAAAATAATTGCAAAAAGTCAACGGAGCATTCACATTAAATAAAAAAGTAATTAATGATTGCAAAAGTAGTTATCATGATTGCATTCGATTTTGTAAACGTCTCTTTTTTATTATAATGTTTTGGAAATATTTATTACAGGATTTTCCTCTCACTGATTAAATGGTATAGGCCTACATTATATTACCGATGCCTCTATTTAAAAATCGTCCAGCTCAAAATACACACCACTGCCGTGGGGTATAGCCTTTCCATAGGCGTAAGAGCCCAATTTGATTGGGGGGGGGGGGGGCTGTAACGACTTGCCCGAAAAAATATAACCAAAATTTTACGTACAACATGTTAAAATGCATATCATATACAGGCATGCATCGGTTATTACATCGCATGCCAATTTCATACAATCATTTGTCGTGTTATTACCCTTCCATATAGGTAATAATTTTGGGGGAAGTCGTTACAATAATGATGATAATAATACTATTAGTTTAACCATTGAAAAAAATGCAATTTTTTTCAGTAGGTGCCCGAAAAATTCTCAGCATATTGCCGGAATTTTCACAAAAATATTTGGCTGGGGGGGGGGGGGGCGCTGCAGCCCCCGCCTCCTACGCTTATGGGTATATCCATAACAACAAAAAGGGGGAAGGGGAGACTGGGGGATGCGGGGAACATACCCTTGTAAGTATTTCATACCTTTTAATATTATGTAAATAATTAACAGGACCGATTTAACATAATGATACCAGTTGTTTAACCAGAATAACTAAAAATACACCGTTGCTGTGGCCGAGCGGATAAAGGCGGTGGTTTTTGAAACAATGAGTCTTAGCAATCGGGAGGACAGGGGTTTGACTCCCGGGCGGACCATGACAAGGTGGGTGGTACATACAAGAGCGATCTACGGTTGACTTTTTAAGTTGAAAAGATTCCAAATTTGAGTTCAAATGTTAAATTGGAAGCCACCCGACGTGTAAGTTGTAAATTAATAAGACCTTGAGTGTTTCTCCCACATTTGTGGTCGCTTAAACATTGTAAAAATGACTACTGATTATTACTATTATTATACTTTTGGTTTAGGGTAGTATATTCCAATGTGTACTATGAGAGTCGAGTTTTGACTAATTGTGGGAAGGCCAGAAATACAGAAATACTATTGTACTATTCAAATTAAAAATTTTTTTTGTAGGACTTTAAAAGAAAAACGTAACATATGAACATTCATCTACATAACAGGAAATTTTTTGGGTGATTATTTGGGAAAAAAGGGTGAACTGGGCATACGACCTAGTTTGCAGGAACTTGATACTGAATCGAAAATACAACAAGAAAAACATGTTTTATCTTCATATAAATGTATTTAATTAATAGCTAGTGAGTTTTACACATTGTTTACATGATGCTATATAAGATCATTAACGATGATCAGAACTCTTTCATAACAAACCATAGAAGAGTATCTCTCCAAAAAAAAAAAAAAAAAATGAAATTCTTGGAAAGTTTAAGGTTTATTCCAAAACCCAATCAAGTAATATTTTACCTGACTTCGCTGGGTTAAAAGTGTAAAATATATTGATTATTTATTATCAAATTTCTTGTAAGATTGATTGAAACATGTACGAATTTTTATAAATATTTATTAACAAATGTTCTTCTACATATCACTTGGATAGTTTAATAACTCAAAGTATTAAACAAATAAGATCATTTGGCATGTTTAATGATCATCAGAGGGAAACCCCTCCCATCGATTACTTGCCATTAAATACATTACATACGCAGCACAAGAGTAGTTTGCAAGATAATAACCCTGGCTGAAGTCCATACTGCATGTACACGAGCTGACCTTTTCACAGGTTTGGAATTACCCATGTTTTACAAGGTTTTCAGGCTTTGACCACTCTTGACCTTTGAACTACTCTCAAAGGTTCATCCACATACCAAATATGAGGTTCACTCTTCACCTATCACTAAGTCTTGAGCTGTTTGCATTTACAAGCCAAGGCATCTGACACACAAAGAAAGGCGTGTAATACATTCAGACTGAGGACCCCATTGTTTTATATTTCCAATTGTTCAAACCCGTTTATACTAACTTTGAACAATATCCCTAAACAAAATAATTCTTCTGAGGACAGTCATTCCTTGAAACCACTTGTGAGGACTTGGAATTCCTTTGTTCAAGTCCTCAGTCAAAATACAAAACAAGTGCACATGATGCACACACACACACACAAACACCATTGCAGAGATTCCATTTGCCTCAGCTCTGGCAAGATATGAAACATCATGGATGCATATACAGTAGTTTCAATCAATCGTAATGGATTTAGTTATATATATTTAGTTTATATTCAAATAGATTTCTAACTATTATGAATAACATTTCAGTTCAAAATACAAGAGAGAGAGAGAAAAAAAAGAACCAAATCACCACATATAGTATCTACAAATATCAATGTCAGATGATCAAGGCTTAAACTTAGATGGTAGGCTGCTATATCATATTGTGAAATAAGACTAGCCTAACTACTACTGAAATTAAGACTAGCCTATCTACTACTTAAATTAAGCTCTGGCACAGCTTCTCTACAAATTACTTCCACCAATGACTTCTTTATAAAAAATTGATATCACCATTTTTATACAAGTACTTTATCATCCGAGTTAGAATACTGAATATGAGTACCTGTAGTTTATCACCAGTGAACTCACCATGGAGTGCGAGTACCTGCAGAGGGTACTTGAGTACCCAGAGTACTGAGTACTTGCAGAGAGTACTTGAGTACCCAAGGTACTGAGTACCTACAGAAAGACTTGACTACCAAGTACACGAGTACCTGCAGAGTGTACTTCAGTACCAAGTACCCTGGTAGAGAGTACCAAGTACCCCGAGTACTGAGTACCTGCAGAGTACCTGAGTACCCCAAGTAGCCTACTGAGTACCAACAGAAAGTACTTGAGTACCAAGTACCCTGAGTACCTGCAGAGTGTACTTGAGTACCAAGTACCTTGGTAGAGAGTACCAAGTACCCCGAGTACTGAGACTACCTGCAGAGATTACTTGAGTACCCCAAGTACTGAGTACCTACAGAAAGTACTTGGGTACCAAGTACCCTGAGTACCTGCAGAGTGTACTTGAGTACCCCGAGTACTGAGTACCTGCAGAAAGTACTTGAGTACCAAGTACGCCAAGTACTGAGTACATGCAAAAAATACTTGAGTACCAAGTACCAGAGAACCTGCAGAGAGTACAAAGTACCCCGAGTACTGAGTACCTGCAGAAAGTACTTGAGTACCAAGTACCCCAAGTACTGAGTACCTACAGAAAGTACTTGAGTACCAAGTACCCTGAGTACCTGCAGAGTGTACTTGAGTACCCCAAGTACTGAGTACCTACAGAAAGTACCCCGAGTACCAAGTACCAGAGAACCTGCAGAGAGTACAAAGTACCCCAAGTACTGAGTACCTGCAGAAAGTACTTGAGTACCAAGTATGCCAAGTACTGAGTACATGCAGAAAATACTTGAGTACCAAGTACCAGAGAACCTGCAGAGAGTACAAAGTACCCCGAGTACTGAGTACCTGCAGAAAGTACTTGAGTACCAAGTACCCCAAGTACTGAGTACCTACAGAAAGTACTCGAGTACCAAGTACCCTGAGTACCTGCAGAGTGTACTTGAGTACCCCAAGTACTGAGTACCTACAGAAAGTACTTGAGTACCAAGTACCAGAGAACCTGCAGAGAGTACAAAGTACCCCGAGTACTGAGTACATGCAGAAAATACTTGAGTACCAAGTACCAGAAAACCTGCAGAGAGTACAAAGTACCCCGAGTACTGAGTACCTGCAGAAAGTACTTGAGTACCAAGTACCCCAAGTACTGAGTACCTACAGAAAGTACTTGAGTACCAAAGAACCTGCAGAGAGTACAAAGTACCCCGAGTACTGAGTACCTGCAGAAAGTACTTGAGTACCAAGTACGCCAAGTACTGAGTACGTGCAGAAAGTACTTGAATACCAAGTACCCCAAGTACTGAGTACCTGCAGAAAGTACTTAAGTACCAAAACCTTTTGAGAACTGCAACACTGTCAACTAGTGGTTTCATATGTAGGAATGAAATGAATTAACAGGGTATTGTTGTGGCTGAAATTGTTTACCAGACTTGCTAGATAGTTTCTGTATCTTAAAGTCAAAATCACAGCTTCTTAACATTTTATAAAGATATGAACTTAACAAATTGTAAAGTTTGTAAATTGATCAGGCAGAACCAGATTGAGTGATGTCATCATGAGCAGAAAATGTGATTTTTTTTTTTGGGGGGGGGGGGGGTTGAATAAATCATTTAACCAAAACAGGATAATAATATTCCTAAAAAATAAAGTATTTTGATAAAATTCTAACTTAAAACAGAGAGTATTGACAATTAAGTTAACACTCCAATTGTATCACATTTCCAAGATTACTCCACCAAAACAAAGTCTTACAATAAGAAAGTAAAGCGTTTGGAGTACATCTCCCATGATGATGATGTCAGAGACCACCTGATGCGATCTCCACTTTTCTAGAGTAGGGGAGAGTTTACCGCCTCTGTATCGATAACATTCAATCGAGCATATCTGTGACTAGAGATGATATATGGGGTTGGGATCTGCAACTAACAATGTGGAATATTGCTCTCTTCAGATTAAGTGTTACATTGTGATCCTTCAAGAAATATCTAGCAATGGAATTTTAAGTACAAGGTTTTTGGGAAGTACACTTTCATTGTAAGACAAAAGGATAAACTCTTGAAAGACTTTTGTTGAGTAGAAAATGTAATCAAAATTGTTTTGTCAGAAAAAAGAAAAGTAAGATTGCTATTATGAAAGAATAAAAATAAGAGATAAAATAAGAGATGCCAACATCTTGACACACAAAAATAGACTGGATATCCTAAAAAATCATATTTTGGAGAGAAAAATCAGATTTTCACAAAAACTTGTCACTACCACTGGCCCGGGCCAATAAAATGTCAGAAAAATGTTTTACTGGTAAGAACAGGCAAGTAAAATGTTTGCTTTTTCATTTACATTTAATGAAAAAATTGTAAAGCTGCTGATTCCGCGTATTTCCCGCCCATGTGGGCTCGTTGTTCAACGTGTTTGTCGTGGTTTGGGGTGTTACTTGTACATGTTTCAATGTGATTCCACTTCCATTAAAAAAAAAAAAATTATTATATATTTTTTTTTAAAGATGAAAAATCGTATTTTCAAGAGGCAATATCGTATTATCGTATTTCACTTGTTTTAAAGTACTAAATACGATAAAATCGTACTGGTTGGCACCTATGCAAAATAAGATAAAATTGCTGGTATGTCCGAGAGGCTGACATTCTGTCCAAAATGTTGTCACTTTCTCTTCATTTTCCTTTCCATCTTTGCAAGACAGAATGTTAACAGTGCTGCCGGCAAAAAGCAATGGCATCATTAGGTCATGTTCATAACTTAAATATTTCAGAATTCGTCGTTTGCAAGACCCTGTCATCATTCCAGGAAATTGTTATGAAAGAAGAGAAAACACAACGACACAAAACACACGTGGCTCGATGATGTCATATTTAGTCTTATTCAAGTCTTCCGCCTGGCGTGTGATGGCACATTCATTTCAATCTGCTGTATCTCCCAAACTTGAATTATAATTTTTTTGGCAGCTAGCTGTGTAGGTAAGTCCTTCATTGCTGTTTGTTATTACATTCACAAAGACCAAATGGTGATGGTTGGGGCGGCTTGTGTCTCCTTCTGTGCATGTCTAAGAGCTTTCCGAAGACTTTTCACGAAAAAGTTCATGGACAATATCTACATATGAATTGCATAGACTTGTCGTTTTCAGTTTATCAAATTTCGAAAGAGTTTTACAAAGGCTATTCCTTGTTAGAGAAGTAGCCATGAGCCAAGCCTCAAAAACATAATATAATTTTTCTTCATTATTTGATTGCTTCTTGTCCATCAACACTGAATTATAAACACTATAATGTATGCCTAACTGACTGCAGAATAGTTGTACATCATTGAATGCCTTTCTAGCATGGAGTTTGGCGATACTTGCTGCCAAGAGAGCTAGTTCTTGATCTTCAACGGGTTCACCTGTAAGACCAAACAAAAGTAAAGCAAATTGACATTTTCATAATTTCAGTTTTCTTTTCCCCTTGATATGTAAAGTAACCAATTCATGCAATATCCATGTATCATTGTGTACCCCTTGATATATAAGCTGACTAGACTTTTGGATTTTTGGGGAAAGTCCCCAGGTTTCATGTTTAGTCCCAGGATTCAAAGTATCCCCAGAAATGTCCCTGGACATTATGTACTGGACTATATTTACTCTAACAGGAATAACCCCAAATTTGTAAAAGGGCCAGTGAAATTTCAATTTGATATGTTTGGCATTCCCTTTGAAAAATAGAAAAGAAAAAAGACAAAAGCACCCGCTTGCATGTAAGCAGACATTATGTACCATAAAGATACCACAGCTCATTCAGTAAATTACATGATGCAATAACTGTTAAATTGAGACTTCCAGCTAACTTCAAGTTTTTTGGCATTGGATCTTCGACCACAAAAAAAATACTAGCATTTGCAACATAGGTAAATAAATGATTGGGTTTGCATCTCTCATTAACATGGAAATGAATAGACAGCCAATGTGGGTGTTTGAACAACATTAGCTTGTCTCGACGACAGGCACAGTTTATTTACATTACAAGTAGTTAAGTCATAACATACATAGTACGTTGATCTTGTAAGGATAAATAATTCTTAATGTCTAGAAAATTTTTCAAAGTCTAGGATGCCTGAAGAACATCCAGTAAGCCTGGAAGATGAACCCTGGATGACATAATAAGCAAGCATGGGTGTCTCCCAAATTCATGGTCATGATGTTAGTTACACACACAGCAATAGCAAGTCAATGAAAATATCATAAAATATATAAACCCAAACTTAAAAATTTCACTTTGTGTGAGATATCAGATTTTCAAAATAGAGGACTCAAACCTTGCAATGCTTAGATCATTTCAGTCCATTGCCTTAGCTATTAGACCACAACATGCTCACCATAACTCACAGGTTGATGTAACCTGGACAATTTTGGGTTTTCAAAACAAGTCTTTTTTGTTATGTGACTACGTATTAAATCAAAAGCAAACCAGAATTGACATTTATGATGAATTTTCATTTTTTGAATAAACCTTGAGCAGTCAAGGTTGGGATTTGCAATCTTATGGGTATATGTGGTGTAATAATAATACCAATTAATACAAAAGAGCCAATTCAATTTGAGAGCTGTTTTGAAAAATGAATTACTTTACAATCGTTATGAAAAACATAATTACCCCCTAATTCTTCTGGTTCAAATTGCCATTGTTGATCTAAAAGAAGAGAGAACAGAGACAGGTATAAAAATATAGAGAAGAAAAATACGGGAATGGTTTTTCATTTTCACGGGAAAGTAGCAATAGAGTAGCCATCGTCGAACGTACATGAGAAAATGTCCGAAACTGAATACTCCCAAAGCAACCATATTGCAAATGAAAAATGAATAAAGGGGACTGTGTCCAGATGTTTTCCATATTAAGGACAGGTAACCCAAAAAAGACGAAACAACACTCCACCGAAGGCAAACTCATATCCGATTGACAGGTTGAGACGTTTACACTCTCGTCGCAAGGCTCCCCAAAGTTTGTTACACTACGAAACCACCACGGTTGTGACGTCACAGATTCACTTAACTTCCACATATCCGATCTAGGTGGACCGCATACCACTCAGAGACACACTTTACTGATGCCTATTTGCCAAACATACAGATGTTGAAATAAGACTTGAAGACATCTCAAAGGAGATTTTGCCATTCCAATGTTCTTACACTGACGAACAACTTGTAGTTTCTCATTCTACTCATTAACACTCGAAAGTTGACTGATTCACAGACGAGTGGTCACATAACTTGACGAAGGCGGTTGGGCCTCTCGATCCTACTTATGGCTTTTATAACACCGATAATTCTCTTCATTTAGGTTGTATTATATTTTCACTTGACGTCTCTGATGCTCCATTATAAATCAAAGTGCTACATGTTTAGTTGCATTACATACAGTGGCAGAGCATCCATACAGTCATGGGGGGGGGGGGGGTGGGGGGGGCGAATGCCCCCCTGACGGACTCAAATGGACTGCTGGCGCCCTTTTCAGCTCTTTATCACTTTTTACTTATTTGCGATTATTGACTTTTTTATTGCGCTCTCATCTACCTATTGGCATTTGTCTAAGGTGACCATATTTTCCTGACTGGAATCGGGGACATTATTGCGTGACTGATATGGGGGAGGGGTCTAAGGGGAGGGGGTTTCCCCCTCCCTTTTGGAAACTTTTCAAGTGCTTAAGGTGCTTAGATGTAAAATGGTGATACTTAGTAGCACTATTTAAATCAATTTTATTTTCAAAAATATACCTTTTTTTAGATGAATTCACTAACTTTACATGGTTCTTTAAGAGCTTGTGAGTTGCTCATGTTCACACTATAAGTGTCGTGTCGCCGTAGTTGCCAATTATACGGTCGAAAGAGTGCTAGGCTAGATCGATCTAGCATGTTTTTTAACAGTGTTTCCACTTTACACTGGCCCACCTGTTCCGTTCTGCGACTGCTCACTTGACTAAATTTTGTTTTTACAATTATTTTACTAATAATGTGGGATATTTTCAAAATTCCTGAACATTTTGACGAATCGGTGACATTTTCGGGGACACTTGTTCATTGGGGACAGCACACTGTAATCGGGGACTTTCCCCGAAAATCGGGGATGTCTGGTCACCTGACATTTGTCACATTTTGTTGGTGTAATTTGGCGATGACACTATTTATTCTTCGTTTATCTACAAATTAGCCAGGTCCAGAAAAGGTCATTTCACGCGATCTAGGGAGTATCTTTACTCAAAAACTTTCTGTGGTGGCGCTCCGCTTAGATAGTGTCAAAAGCGCCCCTACAGACCATTCTTGCCCCTCCTGACCAATACCCCTAGCTCCGCCACTGACTACGTGCATTGAGGTCAATGGTCTGTAATATTGTTACCGTACTGTTAATGCCTACGAAGGGTTTTTCTCTGGGAAGCAGGACCCAGTGATAGCAGTGCCCCTTGCAATAATTTGGGCTGTCTGGACACAGTGTAGCTGTGATGTCATAACCATGTTCAAAAGTGTTAATTTTTGTTAATTTTGCCAGCAACTTTAAGCTTAGGATTCTTGACAGTCATTTTCTTGTGCCTTCAGGTAAGGACATTATTGACATTCAAGGAATAAAACTGATACCACTCTCTGCTAATCTGAAAGTTATGTCACTGTGGGAAGAAAACGGGAGCATATGTAATTCACTGCAATCTGTTTTATACCTCACGGGTAAGAGTGGTTTTGACCTACTAGAGAGATCGTACCGCCAAATGTTATCCTAAAATTGAATTGTTGGCTGTTACAAATTATGTGGTATTCTTAAGAGTCGAAACTGAAGCGTAAGTTTTAGTTGTATGAGGAAAAAAGAAGAAGGAACATAGACAATAAAAACCCTTTGAAGACATGAATAACTTGAGATTGAGAAGGTCACAAAATAGAGAGAATTGCACCAATCATACACACCTGATGGTCCAATGTTACTTTGTCGCGGCATATCTACTGAAGATGGACAACAGAAAGATGTAATATAAATATTAAAATCTCAACAACAGTTCTACTCTTTCAGTTTTTTTATATCTCTAAAGTAGTATATTCTGACTATGTTTCCAAACTGTTGTGTTCGGTCGCTACTCATCAGCGTTAAAATGCCAATGAATGGAACCAATATCGATCAAATGTGAGCAAAATTGATTCACATTCATCAAAACAAATTTGTCATTCAGACACAGCATTATTACATTGAGCTGCTAGGGTCCATATTCAAGCTGTGACGGACAAAGGTATACTTAATCATCCAACATGAATATCTAACTTAAGAATCTGCATTAAGCATGACCGGTGCTGTGGCCGAGTGGATAAAGGCGGTGGCATTTGAAGCAATGAGGCTTAGCAATCGGGAGGCTTGGGGTTCGATTCCCGGCTGGGTCATAGTAAGGTGGGTTTTTCATCCAAGAGCAATTTATGGTTTTCCCATCTGAAATGACTTTCTAAATTTAAAAGATTCCAAATTTGAGTTAAAATGTTGAATTGGAGGCCACCCGACGTGTAAGTTGTAATCCATAAGCCCTTGCGGGTTTCTCCCACATTTGTGGTTGCTTAAGCGTCGTAAAAATAACTGCTGATTATTATTATGGATTATCAGATGTAAGACACTGCACCACCTTAATATTTCTTTAACACAAACAATATTAACTTGGAAACTCAGGAATTCCAAAGACGCATCACATGGAAAACTGGCTAATTGTTGTATATGAGATCATGTAACATGCCTCAGTAGTAAAGTTATTACATGCCTATATAGTATGTTTCACTTGCTAATGAGATCTTTTTGTATCAATGTTGACAATTTGACATGAATGATAGTAAACTAAATTTTAAGATCATATGAAAATTGAAATATACCATATCTTGCACTTTCATCACCAGACTGGGAAGGTCCCATAGAGGTCATTGGGATTTCTAGAAACAAATGTAAGAATGACATTTTTCTTTAGCATCAATGATAAAATAATTAATTTTTTTACCAAATAAGTTAGATAGATTAATAGTTTTACACATGAGGAGGAAAGCTTCTGGGATATAATCAACCCGATGAAGTAACAACACTTTTGAAACTGGATCCCTTTACCCTTAGCAATATGAAATTTCGAAATACAGGACCAACACCAGACAGGGTATTTGGACAAACAATTAAACTACGCAAAGCATTCCTCACAATAAAGTTTGGTAAGTGTATGTAGAGAAAGTGAAGGGAGAGAATCGGAAGATGAGAGATTTCCAGCTTTTCTAGAGCAAAATGTATATTTGCAATATCAACCAATTGCAACCAAAGACGGTACAATGTACAATCATTTTGGGCCAAAATGTGTCAAAATGAGGCTTTAACTATGAAGACAAATACACATGAAGTTGAACATCTAGGACGAACCATTTTTGTCATTAACTAGATCCACCACTTGAGGAGCTTCAGTTTTTCCTTCTGACTTATCTGCGAATGGACTAACGAGGTTAAACCTTTCACTAAGTGATGGACGAAACACATGCAATATCTATTAGGTAATTATTTTCGTTCCAAAATATATAATGCCAGAACGTACAGGATTTTATGATTATGTAATTGACTACCAAATAGTACCAAAAGAGAGTGTAGGGTTGATATTAGTATATTTGTGTTTATAATGCATAGTGAGCCTTTATTTATACACTTCACACAAGACACAGGAAATTTAACATCTGCGACTAACCATTTGCTCCCGGAGGGTTGGCTGTCGCTGTTGCCCCATTCCCTCCTGCCCCCAACAGAGGACGAAGTGAATTTTCTCCATTATCTGTGAATGGGATAAGTAGGTTAAATGCTTGACCGCACTGATGAGGTGAACACATGCTCAATCTATTTAGCAAATTTAATGTTCCCAAAATATAATTCCAGCATGATTCACATATGCTTCGTAAAATATGTACCTAGTATTCTGCCTGGCTGCAGTGATGCTACACTAGAGATTATCTCAGCAGACCAGCACTGTCTATCATGTAAGTGAAATACTGAGCAAGATACATGACCTCTCACACAGCCTGGCTGCAGTGATACTGCAGCCTCCTCAGCATCCTACCTTTGGCAGTGCCTAACTACTAATATCACAAAACCTTAGTTTCCAATCTCTCATCAAGTCTCAGTGAATTCACAACATAATGTGCACAATAATAAAATGAAAACCCAATTACAGCAGAAGTTTAGGATACAATATTAAACCAGATCCTAGAAGTAAAATATATTTAAAAGGCAAGAGGCTGTATTAAAGATGGCAGATAGAAGAATACAATTTCTAAAAACGAACCATTGCAATTGTTATCCACTTGATCTACGCCATCTATGGGATTACCTGCAAATGAAACAGCACAAAGAATAGAAAGAAAAAATATTCAAATGGCAAGGATAATTGTATGGCATTGTTTCTGCAGCTGCATCACCACAGAGTTCCTTGGTGAAGAAATGAAGGGAATCAAATTACAATTTAGGAAAGAAAGAAAATTGACCGTATCAAGTCTGTCTTAATCTGATCAACTCTTACTTTGGGAAAAAAATAGGGGGGGTGGGTGGGGGGGGAATCTGTGTTATTGCCATAACTAGCTTTAGATGTTAATGAATTATTACAGAAAGATGAAATAATGATGTCAAATGGAAACGCTTACTCACCGATACCGATGAATCTACAAGTTCCCATAATTTTAGGAATGAATTCTCACTATTTCTCGGGATGGGAGATCTTTTTTAGCATATTAAAGTTACATACAGGTTTAATAGCACACAAACGACATGAAGATGAGATCATGTGATATCAGGTTACATGCTCATTGGACTAGAAAGATCTTCCACGCTAGGTGGCCTATAGTCAATTTTCATGTTTAAAGCTTAAGTCTAAACATTTTCCAATTGAATTTTTGTATTTGATTCATACTGATATAGTAAAAGTGTTAGTGAAAATTATCTGTAAAGGGTGCCCCTTTAGTTTGATCAAATGCAATTTTTTGTTTTTAGAGAGACTGAGAAAGCTTGGAAGAAATTTAAAAAAGCATCAAGTCCTCTCAGACAAATTTGTGGCACATGAATGGAATATATTTTTCAACACAGTGATGTGACCTGCAAAAGTGATTGATCCAGGCAGTTTGAAATCTTAGAACATGTTTGTTTGTTGTCATAGAAACAGGAAAACTGAAAGAGGACTAACCATTAGCCTGCCGTAGTTGTGGTGGTGCTCCACAATCACCTTCATCTGTATGTACATGAAATAGAGACAAATCTGGTGAGAGGGGCATTGAGACAGGGCTCCATGAGGGGTCCAGGGAAAAATAAACAGGGGAGCCAGGAAGATATGGAGGAACCCTGGGAAAATATAGGACAACGAATAGTATATTCTCATTGGTCAAAACAAGCTTCACAGAAGTGACAGAGGTGCAATAACATAATGGTCCCAAGGGCCTGAATTTGCTCTTGAGGACTCTGGATATCAAAGGAAAACGGAATTTAGGACTAACCTCTAGGCTCTTGTAGCAGTTCTGCATTACGAATTCGTTGTTCTGTATGTACACGAAAGAGAGACAGATCTGGTGAGTGGGGCATTGAGACAGGGCTACATTCCCAGGCCTCATGAGGGATCCAGGGAAAATATACAGGGGAGCCAGGAATATATCGAGGAACCCTGGGAAAATGCAGGACAACGAATAACATATTCTCATTGTCAAAATAAACTTCACAAAAGTTAGAAGTGCAGTCACATAATGGTCCCAAGGGCCTGAATTGGCTCTGGAGGACTATTAATAACAAAGTTTGACCAGCACTTCAGCATAAATGTATGACAGTATTGGATCAATATAGATAGAGCAGATAAGAAGGGAGGGGGGGGGGGCGGAGGGGGTGGAATGCAAATGAAGTAAATTAAGAGTCTCAACATGACACGAAATTATCCAGCTACAGTGCTTTTAAGGTTTTTAACACATCTGCATTGCTGACCTCAAATGACCTTTACAAGAATTACTGGGCTCTTGGAATTTATTATAGGAATTTCATGTACAATATGACATTTCATGATGACATGTTTAAAATTCCCAGAGTGTAACCTCTGCAAAACCCAAATGACATGTATACTCCACCAAAGACAATAGGGTTCTTGTACTCATCATAGAGAAGCCGTGCCATACAAACCAGCTTCTGCTCTTTTCTATCTGGAAAAGTCATATTTACATTGTGTTCAAGTAGGCTTACTGACACCTGGTGACCTTAAATGAACTCTGACCTACATCAAATGGTGTATAAACTATACAATACACAAGGCTATCATTCCCATGCGTACCGTATATGAGCTCCTTTCATGTTTTGGTTCTTGTTCTGAAGAAATAACACTCTTGATATATTCACATTTTGCCCTCTGCTGATCCTAAAAGACCTTTGACCTCCACCAGAAACAATAGGGT
The DNA here is from genome assembly GCF_037975245.1 of Apostichopus japonicus. Taxonomy (NCBI): domain Eukaryota; kingdom Metazoa; phylum Echinodermata; class Holothuroidea; order Aspidochirotida; family Stichopodidae; genus Apostichopus; species Apostichopus japonicus. The sequence continues at coordinate 7,722,684 of NC_092571.1, read as the reverse complement.
TGATAAAGTTATTACAGGAAATCCACATGCCAAAATATAAGGACTACACAGGGCAATCTTCCTTGAGATATCATGTTTTACAAGACTTTCACACAATTTTCCCCTCTGTTGACCTCAAAAAACACTACAGATCGTCTTCTCACAGACGGCAAGCGACATACTAAGTTTGAACTTCCTATAACTTCTACTTATTGAAACATTGTGTGAACAATGCTTTCTAGCTTTGACCCTTGCTGACCTTTCACCAATACCAATAACGATGCCAAAGCAGTTTTACCTGAGGGGAAGCTACATACCAAATATTAAATGTACCCCAGTAATCATTCTGAAGTTAGAACATTAAGAGCAAGTGTCATATACACACATGACGGATACACACGCACCATCATCATCACAATGACTCCTTCTGCCTGCGGCAGGGAATAAAAAATTACAAGCACTCAACTTTTTTTCATCTGTCTTGGATATATACTGTACATATCTAGAGAAATATTTTAACCTTTAATCAACCCTTAAAGCAACTTTGAGGGAGAGAATAAAATACAAGACTTTACTGTGTGACATTTTCCCAATAAGAAAAAATCTAAATTTTGGTTATTTGGGCTCACCCCTTTTATCACGATGACATTTATAAAGCAAATACATCAAAACACCACCTGTAAAGAAAAAAGACATGTGCTCAAGATAGAATCGAGTTTTACAATAATTGATGACTGTGGTTGAGTTAATAAGAATGAAACCATTAAGTACTGGTAGTAATGACATACCTTTACTTGTTAAAGCTGGGATTCATTAATATTGCAAGCATCAATATGTCCAAAACCATCACTATCAACATGACTTATTTTGTGTTAGGTTACATACATCTTCTAAACTGTTATTTGTTGGTGTGCAATATGCAAGGAATGAAAGCAATATCCCCATTTTCTATCTTTCTAGAAACTTCTTATTGTACTTGCTATCTTTGCATTAAAACAAAGGATATCATTCTAAATAATTTAGGATCATCCAAGTGAATTCCGGGCGCATTCTGCTCTTTTTTCGATCTAGAATGAATCAATCTAGATCCCGGTACGCTGCCACGTCTTGTCAAGATAAAGTAATGGAAATTGTTCGGAGCTTTGTCAAACTTGTTTCAAAATAACAAAACTTTAGATGAACATGCTGGTCACATTAAAAAAAACATAAGAAACAAACCTTGGAGACTAAAACCTTCCCTTATTGGTTTCTTCTTGAGGTTATATACATTTCACGGAGCACAACTGAAAAATCTCAGTGTGCACTAACAGTGTCCTTGCAAGCTTTAATCAATAACTACTTACATAATAGAACCAAAACAAATGTGATGATTCCAAGCAACACACAGCAAACTGTTTGACCATTGCAGGACGAAGATTGGCCAGAGTCTGAAAGAGAAAAGTAAATAAGATTATGCATGTAACATTGAGAAGCAGCATCTGATGATGACAATTCGTTCCAGCGAAAAAACATGTAATTCCCCCTCCAGGAGAAAACACACCTCTCATCTGGTGATGGGTTTCAAGCTTTGTGAGATGCTCTGGGACAGCTGTGTGCCAAACTGTTCAATTTTTACCACCGGGTTTGCAGTGTTTGTTTAAAATCTGTGGTTATAAGTTATTTTTAATACGCCATTCTCAATGGTTCATATAGGTAATAAACATCCTAAGCTTTCTAGCAACCAGCAAGATGACTCTTCATAGGTGCACGGTGAAGCCATCACCAATATACCATGTTATTCACCAAATTGAGCCTCTTTGTGAGGAAATATATCACCCCTTTATCTTTTTCATTGCAAATATTTCAAAACTTTTCCAATAACCTCAAAACATCTCATTGGCAACCTCTGGTAGCTGTCTCTGACGACCATTGCAAGAGATAACCTTTCCACTTCGATCTCAGGTGACAAGGACCAAGTGTGTAATAAAGCAAATATTCTAGAAGGGGGAGGATGGGATGAAACAGGAAGCAGATGCCGATTGGGAAGGACACCATCACATGTCTAGTAAGTAGAACGCTGGCAAGTTGTACAGTACAAAACAGAGAAAAGGCCAAAGATGTGATGCTCTTTTTATATGCACCAAAGCTTGATAAGGCCTTTGTGAAAGTTCTCATATTTTGACCACTGCTTTGACTCCACTAATAAGCAATCTCATTCCAGTACTCATGAAGAGGCATCTACATTTCAAGTAACGTATCCACCTAAGCTGAATTTAATGAGTTTGAAGGTTTCTGAATGGTTTCAGAGGGGGGTCAAATGACCTTTGGCCTCCACCAAATCTGACGCCAAACAAGATTCCAGGAGAGGCAACTACTTACCAAGTACGAGGTTAATCGAAGGTTGACTTGTTTAATAGTTAGTTATATGGTTCATATTATCATGGTGATAATGTTTGCATGCTTTGACCACAGCTGATCTCAAACAACCTTTGACTATCACCACAAACAATGACTCAGACACACCATCACCATAGATTCCTTTTACTTTCGTCAAGCAATCAACAAGAAAATGAAAATGAAAATAATTTTATCACCAATAGTAGCAACAGGTCATGGAATTCACTAGACAAAATGAACAAGATTCGCATGGTGTTCACAATCATACTGACTTTATTTGGTGTGCGTCACTCTATATTACAGATAAGAGGTTATTAAGATAACAACTTGCACAAATAAACAGTAACTTCAGAGAATTTTGTGATTAACCTACCTGTCCGATTGGATGTAGTAGAAACCGGGTCTAATATAGCAAAGAAAAAAACAAATATCAAAACGACCTTTAACCTCCACCAAAACCAATGACAACCAAGAATCAATTAAGAGGTATCTTCATACTACATATAAGGTTGACCTATTGAGTGTTATCATATTTTACAAGGTTCTTATAGTTTGACCAATGGTGATCTCATATGACCTTTGACCTACATCATAAACAAATTAAAAAGATAGAACAACTCATTGAAGGGGTACCTACTGTACCACCTATCTATCAGATTCAACAAAGCTTTAGATATTTTAGTAAACTTGTTTACAACCTTTTGATAACTTGGCCACTGGTGACATCAAATGAACTTTGAGTTGCATCAATAACACAAGCAGCCAAGAACTCAAGAAGGCCAAATATGTAATAAATATCAATTTCATGTAACTTCCAGATGATGAGTTATTACGTTTACTGGCGGAGTTGTCGTCTACACATACCCCACTCTACACATACGTCACTCTATACTACAGATAATAGGTTATGTAAGAAAACAACCTGCACAGATAAACGGTAACTTCAGAGAATTTTGTGTTTAACCTACCTGTCCGATTAAGTGTAGTAGGAACCGGGTCTAATATAGCAAAGAAAAAACAAATATCAAAACAACCTTTAACCTCCACCAAAACCAATGACAACCAAGAATCAATTAAGAGGTACCTTCATACTACATATAACGTTGACCTATTGAGTGTTATCAAATTGAGCTTTGAGCTTCATCAAAAACACAAGCAGACGAGAACTCAAGAAGGCCATATACATATGCATTTCATATAACTTCCATATGATCAGTTATTACGTTTACTGGCGGAGGTGTCATCTACACATACTCCATCATCATTGTATATATTTCTTTTACTCTCGGCAAGGAATTAACAAGAAAAAGAAAAGGTCGCCAACTCTATCATCTATACCTTCGCTGGCAGATATTCTCGGGAAAGGTTTTGCTTGTGAAAGAGATATGCTAAATAGGTAGAGTGTTCTTTTGCTCAAAGAAGTACACTTCCATGGATCTACCCATAAATTTATGCCGAAAAATAAGGTGATTTCCTGAAAGTACAATTTTTAAAATTGACTAACTTGTAAAATGTGTAACAAGCAAGTAACTGTAGCAAGAGAGACATGGAATCCATTAAAAAATTGATCATGAATTACAATCATACTGATTTTATTTGCTGTGCGTCACTCTTTATTACAGATAAGAGGTTACGTAAGTAAACAACCTGCACAAGTAAACAGTAACTTCAGAGAATTTTATGATTAACTTACCCGGCGGATCAGTTGTAGTAGGAACTGGATTCACACATCTAGAGGATATTTCTGGCAAATAAAAAAGAAAAATATACATTAACACTACTGAAACAACCTTTGACCTCCACCAAAAACAATGCCAATCAAGAATCCATTAAGAGGCACCTTAATACTAGGCATGACGTTGATCAAAGCTTGCCCTATTGAGTAATCATGTTTACTAGGTTGTAATTTTAGTGACCACCGATGACCTTCGAACTCCATCATTAACTACTAAAAATTGAGTATACATTGAGGGGGTACCTGCCAACCTTCTATCAGACTCACCAAAGCTTAAGTAGTTAAGTAAGGTTGTTTACAGGCATTTGATATTTTGGTCACTAGTGACCTCCAACTGAAACAGCTGAGAACTAGATAAAGGGGCATCTTTGTACTCAGTGTGAAGTTGAAACAAGTTCCACATTGACTTGACTTACTGACTAGTCTCCCCACATTTCATTCTACAATCCAAAAGTGTCACAAGCTCTGGAATTATGTAGTTGTTTGTGATAACTATTTTTCACCTTTGGAAAACTCTTTTGGACTCCATCCAAGTATCCACACAGTCTTTTAAATCGATAGCACGTCACTACATGACGATCGGATCAGTATCCTTTTATTATGGGCAGTTTGGAGCCCTTTTTTTTGTTTATTCATGTGTTCCCCTCTTATTTCGTCTTTAGTTTTCTTTGGGTACCTGTTTCACGTTTTTGCAGCTAGCTTCCTCTCCCTCCATCTTTGTATCTCCTGTTTCGCTTATGAGAAACTCCCATACCACCTTCCCCATTCTCCAGGTATAGCTTGGGTTTTATAACCCCTTGCTACACTCCGTTGGTAGGTTTTTACGTCCGTTTAGGGTGTGCCTTCCTGCCAATTCCGGAAGACATGTGCTCTTGTGTTAGGCTACTATAGCTCTTCACTTCACTGTTTTGGTCAAGCCTATACCGTTACAGTTGTTTGTGTTAGGCTACTGTACATTCATCTATAAGGTTTTGGTAGCTTTCAGCACACTTTTTATGCTTTGGTTGGCTGTTATGGAGGTCCTTCCTCCTTTCCTTGAGAGTTCTCCCAAACCTCTCCTGCCAGCACCAGGGGGACTTTCGGGACAGGTTAGGCCACCAGGTCGTTTAGGACCCAGGTTCTCCTGTTCCTATGAACTAGATTACATAGGTGTTTAGCCTCGGTTCTATGGATTTCTTCATTGGGGACATTGAAATTTGCTCCTCCCCAACCAGTCTTTTTTACTGTATTCTTGCTGATTTCTGTCTATTGCAAATTAATTCCCCATGTTGGTTAACAGGCTTGTGTACATATTTAAATACTCTGTATATGTGTTCAGAATTTCTGGTCAGTTATCTCAGATATGGCCACACATACACAAATCAAATGCATGTGTCAATCTCAAAGACGCTGGGACAAACATGATCTGAAATGCCGTCCCTGCACGAGGAAGGATCCCTTACTGAAATGTGGCAGCAGATAGAGGATTGACCACAGGGCCAAAAATGAAGGCTACAAGAGCAGTTAGACCTGTGATCCCAAATGCTATCATAACAGCCTCAGGTAACATTGCTTACTGGGAAGGAAATTGCCATGGGCAAATCACCCCTAAAGGGGAAAGCAAACTGCCCAATCAGAGTAGACCCACATCTACAGGAATAGAGAGAGAGCTGCAAACCCAGGAGCCTGTAGAGACACTGGTGACAACACAGGTACCAACCCGACCACAATAGTCACACCACAGATCCCTACAGAGTTTGGAAACCCCTCTGAGTCAGTACATTCCATCCAGAAATGGTGTCCGGTTCATTTCCAAGCTATTTCTCAGAAGATTCCGACATAAGCTATTGCAGAGACAGTATGAATCGTAGGCTACGCTTTCCGAGACCAGAAGGGGAACACTGCTTCTGGATTCTCAACCAAATCTCTCTCCAACCTGCCCCCAACCTCACACGGTAGGGGGGGGGTTGTGAACATTCATTTGAATGCCAAATTAATAGACCACCTGAAAAGTTGAGCTAGCTTTGTTGCATACCCTCCACAAAGGAAATATCCGTCTTGCCGTCCAAACCAGAAGTCCACCAAAAATGTTGTTATGGTCTGCAGGACATTCAGTGAACTTATAATTGTTAATATGTGTTAATGTATATTGTATTGTTTATTTGTTATTGAGAGTGGATGTTACCTTAAGTTAATGGATGTCAGGTTGTCATATCAATACTGAAATATTATGCAATTATAAACTCTTATGGGACTTTGGTTGTATTTACTGACATATTTAGGTATAGTAGTGCTTACCAACGTGGGAGGGTGTCAATTGTTAACATTCTCTCCACAGGAAGGGATTTGTGGTTTTGTTGGTGCCAAGGCCCCTCCATGTACTATGGAGGACAGCGTGAGGGCTGTTGTACCCGGCAGTTAACTGGGACGCTTTGGAAATACATGGTCCATGAGGAGGGCGGTAGACCAGAATATGCTGGTCAGCAGTAGAAGGGTGGCTGCTAATAGGTTACCAGATGCTGTAGACATGGTAATGCGAGAGTGCAATTGCTGGGGAGTCAGGTAAGTTTGTTTCTGGAAATATCCAAAACCAGGTAAGTTTTGGAAGTTTCACAAGCAGAAGTGTCTCACACACACTATCACCATTGAATAGATTCCTTTTCTTTTGGCAAGGAATCAACAAGGAAAATGTGACAACCAAAGAGCAGATCACAGATTTATTTTCCACACCTCAAGTAGCCTTGTTTTGTTTGCAAAGGTCATATGCAAACTAAGTAGTGTGTTTCCTTCTTTCAAAGGGGTGCACTTTTACGGGACATATCGTTACTGTTTAATATTCAACGAGATGAAAATTGCAGATCTGTAACAGTTTTATTTCCAGAAAGTACAATCTTTACAATTGACTTACATCTAAACAGTGGATCAAGCAACTAACTGTAGCAATATGGCATCCATGACACAAATGAACATGAATCACAATCATACTGATTTTATTTGGTGTGCGTCATTCCATATTATTACAGATAAGAGGTTATGTAAGTAAACAACCTGCACAAATAAACAGTAACTTCAAAGAATTTTGTAAATTAACTTACCTGGCTGCTCGGTTGTAGTGGAAACTGGGTCCACAGTGGAAGTCGTCCGGGGTGCTTCTGCCAAACAGACCAAAAAGAAAAAGACTTGTTAACATTGTCAATTTATTAATTACAAGATATCATACGGCATGGTGTGACTGGATGTCTGAAAATCTTTGGGGTGATTCCCTGAAATATAGAACTCCCAACCAAGAGATTTTAGAGCAAGTATGGAAATGGGCACTGGCTCTGTGATCCAAGTAAATGCCGTGCTCCACTGGTTATGTTTAATGATTTAATGCACAGTATCAGAAAAAAAACATTTTGCTAGCTTTCACGACTATTTAAACAGCCTGAATGTGAAATTGTTTCTCTGTGGGAGTCATAAACTGCCAAAAGAGAAGCCTGATAGCACCTATCAAAGCAACCTAGTACTAAACACTGGATGATTATGTCAGAAATCCATGCCCAAATAGAACTGAAGCTGGGGTTGGGGGGGGGGGGGGAGCTTTGCTATGGAACTTTTTCCCCTCAACCATAATAGTTTTACTCCTTTATATGTCACTACTTCAATCCAATTTCTTTCTCGGTTAAATAATACAAATATTATGGGATGGCAGGTGTGCCAGTTAAGTTTAAAAAAGAAATAACAGTAAAAACCAGAGTACTGAACACTGTATAATTGTCCAACATTTGTCATATGGTAGGAAAGAATGAGTACAATATGAACATGAATATCAAAAGTTAAGGCAGCTTTGCAATCATCTTCACTTTGAATGTGATAGAGATAATATCTATGGTGAACATTTATTCTCCACCTAAATTTATGGAAAGCTACTTTCAGGCTGAATTATTTATGATGCCTGCTCCTCAGAGGAGGCCTAAATGTTTATGTTCATCCAGTGTTTTATAAATCTGAATAACTCAATCAAAATATGCTCTTCACCTTCATGTGAACAAAAGAGTATTCCTTAGATGACCATTTGACACATTCACCAATTGTAATCACATGCATTCACAAATTGTTATCACATGCATTCACCAATTGTAATCACATGCATTCACCAATTGTAATCACATGCATTCACAAATTGTAATCACATGGATTCACAAATTGTAATCACGTTTTCACAAATTGTAATCACATGCATTCACAAATTGTAATTACATGCATTCACAAATTGTAATCACATGCATTCACAAATTGTAATCACATGCATTTACACGTAATCACATGCATTCACATGAAATCACATGTATTCTTATCACCCCATAGATTGATCTATTATTAAGGCCTAAACATTGATGCTTGTTATGCAAAGGGTGATAAGCTGAGGTATATGAGATACAAAATTATAGAATGCAGTTTCTACCTCAAGTCTTGATATTTCTAGTTAAAGAAAGGATTTTAGGCAGAAAATAAATATAAATACTTGGTAGATCAGTAGAAAAACACTACCAGCAGTCCAGGCTGTATTGCAAATACAGTTTGTAATTGTAGGCAAATGACCCTTTAAACATCTGAATTCTTAGGCTTATCAATGAGAGTGACTGGACTACTAGCTTTACACAGATTTACAGCTTTACACAGGAGTGTTAGCTCAGTGGTTAACGCCAGTGCCTTCCAATCATAAGGTCCCCAGTTCGAGTCACTCCAAGATTAATGTATGTCGTCCAGTTACAGAGTTGTTGACAATTCATAATCATGGACGTTAAATATGAATGTAAGAGACTGACTTCGGTCAGCTTGCAGCTTTGATAAGCCAATGAGGCTTCTTTGTGAGTTCCTGCTTGCAGGAGGATCTGAAATACATACATACATACACAGATGCAACACAGAAACCAGTGGGAAAACAATTCATTTATGACTGCAAATAACAATGTTTTGCAAATGTGTTACAAATTGATCATGGACAAATGATGTTGGATGTAAATAGAAGAGTGCTCTGTTGTTAATATATGACGTTAAAAGAACATGTTTTGGCAGAGTTATCAGAATTGATAAAACATCAATGCACTAACATAAACATTCATGTCTGCACGAGGAGGTAGTCTCATCGTCAATTCACCTTTTAAAGGAGCATTCCTCCACAGATATAGCATATTTAAAGGGTGAATATTCTGAAAACTGGAGCAGCAGCTATAAAAACATTACCAGCTATCAAAAATTCATCTTTTTGAATTGGATAATGACATATCATGGCCAAAGCTACCTGTATATGCCTTAAGACACATATTAAAAGTAACATATTCTTCAAACTGTCATGAATCTACACAACGAGATGAAATATTTGTGTCAAGCTCATGAATGAACAACTCGCTTCTCGGAAGGATTGAGTCGCAAACACAGGGAGCGGTTTAAATGATGAAGTTGTCTCCCTATAAGACACACCTGCCATGTTTATAAATTGACCATATGCTATCATCTAGTTAAATATTGATCAACATTGATTTCCAAAACGCTTACCTTTCACATTTATAATGAAGGAACAAGTTATCATTTTCCCTGTACTACCAGAGAATGCATAGAACACATCTGTGTACCCAATTCTGAATATACTTCCAGGGTAGTGTGACTGTACAGCAGATGAAGCATTAGAGACCACAGGTTCTGTCCAGGTCACTGTACTTCCAGTGGCCCCCTCTTCAGCCTCTATGGTGATATTGGAAGGGCAATTCTGCTGAAAGCTAGGCTCGACTGGCAAATCTTAGAGAGAAACAAACCAAAAACAGTTAGCGCAAGAGAAATTGCATATATTTCATTTTGTTTAACAATTCTCATCATTCATCTATGGAAGGAAATCTATAAAAATCTCTAATAACTGCAAAACACTTTGCTTCCTTGATGAAGATCACCCAGAACGGATTAGGGTTAACTCATAGATGATTATGAAGTCGTACCGAAATGTTTGGACCAGCTGACAAATTTTGGCAAACACACTGGTAATCAGACGTTTGCCATCAGGGAAGCACATACCAGGCAAGGCTTGCTGCCATCTGGACAAAATCTGCTGGAAACTCTCAACGCAAAGCTGGCAATCTGCGCTGTGTTATATGAAAAAGTGTCATTTCGTTTACTGTGCAAAATGGTCAAAACCTCAACAGGAGGGTCGTAATTACCTGGGGTGGTACTCGGTGGGCATGTGATAGTAGTGCAAGGTGGACAACCGCATTCAGCATTGCGAACTGAACTGCAGCGGGTTATTATCTACATTGAAAAACAGAGAATAAGGTGGTTAGGAAAGAAAGCAAGCCATTACAGATAGGTAAATAAGTTAGATACGACCTGTTAATGTCGAGAAATTCTGAGGTCTAAATGACCAGTACTAAAAGATTCACATTCTGAAGATACACAACAGGGCAAACGTTAACTGGTAGTCTGGTTGTAAGAGGTTGCATTGTAAATAAATACCCTTATAGGAGACTTCCTTTCCCATTGTACTCAATTGGCGATAACACAAAAATATGAATTCAACCCTCTATTAGAATAAATTGGCACCACTCCCAAGCTGGTGTTCTATGCACCAACACCTACATATCTCTCCTACAGTGTACATATTAAGTCATTATTATTTCTCAGCCAACCAAAGTTTTTTTTTTTCCGTCAGGGACAAAAATTTGCCTTGCACAGAATACTGCAGCAGCTTCTGTCACGATAAACTGTACCCCACTCCTTAAAGTGATATTAATGCTACAAAGTCTTCAAATTGGTCAAATGAAATTGCTATCACCCCCAAAGCTGGTGTCCTATTCATCATCCTACCAATCTCTCCTACAGTGGGCATTCTATGGTGTTATACTAGTCACTTACATTTTGTCAACAACTTTTTTTCCGGACAGCCAAACTTGCTGTTCTCTCATTCGACATGTAAGGACCTGGTTGTTGGAGGGACAAACAGGAGGGACATTCCTACACAGTTGCCCTAATTAGTCTCCATGCCCCCTCCTCCCGGTGTCTAGGTCGGGCCACTGGCAGCCTAACTGGGCTATTGAGTGATCAAATTATCAAAATAACTTGAGGTGTTTATCTATCCTTTAAAACCAGTGCTAACATCAACGTTGTATTCTAGTTAATACTAGCATATCCCCAATTGCCACACACTCTCTTTTTGGAAACGACCATAACATCTCGGTAAACACGGAATATAAACTCGGCCTTGTATTCACAATGATAACAGACAACTTACCTCTTGGCCTTCACAACAGTCTTCTTCTGTCGTACACTTTAAACAGGTGCTGCAGTCGGTAAATTCATTCTGGTATTCACCTCTTCCACAATAATTACACCTATTACCAGGAGTTCAAAATAAGAAAGATGATAGTTAAGATTTGAGTTAATTCACTCACAAAGAACAATGGATGAGTGCAAATAGCCTTACCACTGACCCCACACAAAGAACAATGGATGAGAGCACATAGCCTTACCACTGACCCCACACAAAGAACAATGGATGAGTGCACATAGCCTTACCACTGCCCCACACAAAGAACAATGGATGAGTGCACATAGCCTTACCACTGACCCCACACAAAGAACAATGGATGCGAGCACAAAGCCTTACCACTGACCCCACACAAAGAACAATGGATGAGAGCACATAGCCTTACCACTGACCCCACACAAAGAACAATGGATGCGAGCACAAAGCCTTACCACTGACCCCACACAAAGAACAATGGATGAGTGCAAATAGCCTTACCACTGACCCCACACAAAGAACAATGGATGAGAGCACAAAGCCTTACCACTGACCCCACACAAAGAACAATGGATGCGAGCACACAGCCTTACCACTGACCCCACACAAAGAACAATGGATGCGAGCACAAAGCCTTACCACTGACCCCACACAAAGAACAATGGATGAGAGCACAAAGCCTTACCACTGACCCCACACAAAGAACAATGGATGAGAGCACAAAGCCTTACCACTGACCCCACACAAAGAACAATGGATGAGTGCACATAGCCTTACCACTGACCACACACAAAGAACAATGGATGAGTGCACATAGCCTTACACAGAACAATGGATGAGAGCACATAGCCTTACCACTGACCCCACACAAAGAACAATGGATGAGAGCACATAGCCTTATCAATGACCCCAAACAAAGAACAACGAATGAGTGCACAAAGCCTTACCACTGACCTCACACAAAGAACAATGGAAGAGTGCACATAGCCTACCACTGACCACACACAAAGAACAATGGATGAGCGTAAATAGCCTTACCACTGACCACACACAAAGAAGAATGGATGAGAGCACATAGCCTTACCACTGACCACACACAAAGAACAATGGATGAGTGCACATAGCCTTACCACTGACCACACACAAAGAACAATGGATGAGTGCACATAGCCTTACACAGAACAATGGATGAGAGCACATAGCCTTACCACTGACCACACACAAAGAACAATGGATGAGTGTAAATAGCCTTACCACTGACAACACACAAAGACAATCGATGGGTGCACACCACAAATTATCTCTGTCCATGACCGATTGCAACTTGGATTTGGAGTTGTTTACCTCCTAATTTACATTGCATTAAGACCGAACCACTGAACACCACCTACTGCCATCTTACCCACAATTAATAGCTGATACCATTTTGCTTTCAGTTGGGCAGTGGGTGTCTGTGAAAACTATACATGAAGAAACACTTGTGTGTTCCTCTCTCATTTTAAAATTGCAAACTTACTCTCCTTCACAACGGTTTGCTAACTTTTGCCCAGGTGAACAGAAATCATGTGTCTGTGGTCCAGACGCACATCCTGCTTCTGTATAGGTCAAACGTGTTTCTGACCTTTGACATTCCTTGAGGAGAAAGGGGAGAGAGGAGACATTACAAGTAGATAAATTTCATCGAAACTTTACTTTACTTTAATACTACAACTATGTAGTATTTTTCATTTCTGGTGAGCTTTAGCATACATAACTATTACTTTAAGTGCAACGATAGCTTTATTCAGTGACTGTCGTCCGACAAATGCTGCGGCAACTTTTAAACCATTCTGACAAGGAAGAAAAAATGCCCCTTTACCCAATATGGTAGAAAGAATACATTACTCAAGATGGCAGATTTATATGGTCACAAACACTTTGACTAAGTCATAACTAATAGGAAGATATGAAATATATTTAATTTGAGAAGTAGGCATGAAGGAATCCACCTGTGACTGTCATAGATAATAGATCAAATAGATAATGTTCATATAGTAAACTCTATTTTACACAGTTAATGTATACTTTTCAGTTGGCTCATGGGAATAAGAACATCTTCAAGTAATTTGGTCAGTGGATGAGGTACAAAAATTATTTCTCTGCCACCCGCATCCCCCCCCCCCCCCTCCCTCCAATTGATTAAGCCAATACTGTGTTTGCAAAAAAGTTATTGAAAAAGCTGTGTCTCAGAACCCTTTCAAAAAATAACTTTCTTTTGGTTGCAGCGATTTGATATGTCTATCTTCACAGTAACATCCGGGTGGACTTCAATCGAGGAATATATTTTCAGATGTATTATTTTTCTCTCTCCACATTTGCACATTATATGCAAATACCCATGCCTGATAGATCGAATGCAAAATGCAGCTGTATTGTCGAATGGCACTGTATACAGGCTTAGTCCTTTAATCCAGTTGGCCAAATTAACGATAGTTATTTTCAGGTAACGACGTGACAGAAACAAGGGCGACTTACCTGTCCGACGACACGAACGTCAGCTGATGCGATAAACTGCAAGGAGAAAATATACAATGTATTCATTCTACTGTATGTCAATCTTTCTATTGTTGCAAGGGACCTCACTCACACAATTTATGCAATGCCTCTGTAATGGCATTCAGTGTTAATTGCATCAAAACATGTTGTCCAGCATACAGCCAAATGTAATGTACAGTTATGGATAGTAGTAGTAGTAGTAGAAAGTTGAGTCTCGTCTATCAGACATGCTCAGTGATTAACCTCTGCCAAGTATCACTATCTTGCGCAAGTTTTATTGCTAATTATTGTTAATGTTAACGTCCTTAAATTGCGACTTTATTTTTCCAAGCAAGGTAGTCACGGGCCTTCCTACTGGTTTAGCAGTATGTCTCAATGCTTCTCTTAAAGCAACCTTTGCTGGAGCGGCCTCCTGGAGTCTTGCTACAGTACATGACTGAAAAATCTCAATCTTCTATGTGTGACTATGGATCACCAAGATGTTTGGTTGGTTTCATTGTAGAACTCATCTTTGATAACCAATTGTTATTGATCCATCTCATGTTGAGAATATTACGAAGTAATCTCCAAATTGAAAAGTGTCAATTTTGCGATCAAGATCCTTCGTTGTGCCCCACAGTTCGCAATTGTACAAACAAATACTCTTTATTAAAGACTGGAAAATCCTAAGCTTAATGAATGGAAAGTTAAATACTACAGCCCACTTAGATGAATGTTTGGAATAAACAAAGGCAATAATATTGACTGAGTTTAACATTCCCTCAAACTCCTCAGATGGGCCAAAGAAGCTGGCAAAGGGTACGCTGTCATAAAGACGTGAATATTCACTACCAAAGAGTACCCCTAAAATATTCTAACATTCTCAAGATTTAATTTTTAATGAGACTTTGAGGGTAGGAAATTCTGACAGTCTGCAAACTGAGGGGTCACAAAAAGTTACAGTAAGTCATGAGATTTTTCTCAGACGTCAGGAACTTTGCTCAACGCAGTAATTTTTTAATTAACATTAAGTTCATAGTTTGTTGACAGTTTGTTGGTCATTCCAAATAAAAGATAATAGCAAAGACAACCATTTCAGCACAGCGACGACTTATTTTCTATACAACTTAGGTAGCCACCTTGGAAAGTTTTCATATTGCAAGTCCCTACAACCTACAGTAGGTTTATTAACACCTAGGGCCTAGCCTATCACAGAGTAACAAAATTTGACATCCTCTACATACTTAACTAGTATCTCGTTGTGTTGGTCTGTTAAAGATCTGCTTTATTGGCTCCAATTATAGCACAAGCTCTAGGAAAGTTTGGGATTACGTAATCGACCTGCCACGGTCATAAATCAACATCAATTAGCCTTCATAGCTTCTTAGCACCATTAGGCTTTTTGTGTAAACACTGTGTGGAAATATGTTCATGTCTACAGTGTAGTTAATCATACAGCATTAACAAAATAAGCCACAAACAAGAAAAAATATGTGGCAGGCATTGCAGACTAATTGGTAAAAAGAGGTCACTTTATCTGTCGATTACAAAATCTCAAGAAACTTTTCCATGATAGCGTGCTGTAGTTGGGGTCTATACATCAGACATTTAAGTAATGTAACTTGTATCGAACAAATCTCAAGTTTTCTATCTTCAAATACTCACCAAAATAGTTAAAAGTGTCCAGAGATTCATGTCAGCCAGGAATTACAACTAAGTTATCTGTGGAATTGCGAGAGGAAAAAAATAAACGAAGGTATAGCCATTGTTTAAAATATCAACAATATAGGACTTTATATGTTTAATATTGACCTGTGTGCTTTTCACAAGGTTACATATATTCAGCTTTGGTCACTGCTTGACTTTTGATATAGCTTGACAATATACATTTATAAAATATAAGAGAAAGAGTAGATGACAATTTCAGTAGCAAAGAATACATAATCTTACATTAGTTGTTTGTTTTTTTTTGCAGATGGAACTGGTGATCATGAGATCAGTTCTATAACATTTCATTCATTTTCATTTATTAATTTTTGTTCTATCACAACATAAGTATGATATATGACATAGAAGGAGATAAGAAACAAAATTTGTGAAAGTGTACTAAAAACATATACGGCTTGTCAGGTAGTGACACTCCCTGAAAAAATACAGAACTTTACAAATAGAAAAGAGAACCCAAAAAAACAAAACAAAAACAAACAGAACCACCCCTTCCACTCCCTTCTCTTCCCTCACCCCCCCCTTCCCCCAGTTTGATTTCGCAGTTCTAGTACATTTTGATGAAGTGCTTTTGTAAACTTTTTCTTAAAGCAACTAAAGAAGGCATTGCCTTTAAAGTGAAAGGTAGGGGATTCCAAAGTGCTATTTTTAGAGAAATTGTTGTGACATTGTCTTGGGTGCAGGTAATCAGCCAAGTGCCTAGTATTGTGAGTGTGGATGTTTGAGGTTTGTGTAAAGAAGGCATTCAGAGTATTTGGTAGCATTCCCTGTAATGAACGATAAACAGAACTGAGGACATTGAGGGTAATCAGATCAGTAAGCTTCAGTAAATTCAAAAACTTAAATAACACGTTTGTATGATCCCTTGGGTGAGAGAGAGTAATATGTCCGATCGCTTTTTTCTGTAAAATAGTTAGCTTGTTTAACAAATGATTACTTGTGCCAGACCAAATGATACAACAATAAGTCAAGTATGGTAGTACTAGTGTTTGATAAAGAGACCTTAGAACGCTCCTAGGAAGGGTGTGTTTAAGTTTTGACAAGATGCCTACGCCTTTTGCAGCAAGAGAGGAAATGTGGCTAATGTGCTCACGCCTAGTAATCTTGGAGTCTATAAAAACACCTAAGAATTTTACGGAATCAACCTTTTGCAGTGGTTTACCATTGACATCAATAATAAAGTTAGCCATAACTCTATTTGCATTGAAGACGATATACTTTGTTTTATCGATATTAAGGGATAGCTTATTTGCTGCAAACCAATCTGTGAAAGTACATAAATCATTACGAACAGATCAAGTTTGTGGTAAGAATGTCCATTAAATACAAATTTCAAGTGAATGAAGCCTGGAATGCAATGAGAAGCAATGCTAAAGTATATAACTTGGAAAGCACCCGGGAGAAAATCTATTCTGTACTGTAGCCTGTGTACAGGTACGTGGGCATTTCATAAGGTTCACTATAGACTTTTGTTTTTGAGGCCCCTAAAGAAGTTACCCTTATGACACAAAATGGTGTGATGCATTTTGCTTGTGTCCTCAATGCGCTTTCTCTTAATTTACTCAAAGTGTCAAATCAGAAATTTCTTTATGTAGTAGCATGGTGGGCTCATAATTGACGCACTAGTTAAGGTTTTGATCAACGATGTCTATCAAGGAAAATTCAAATCACTCAACTGTATGCATTTTTCATATGTGTAGTTCCTCAGAAATGTAATGACCTCAAAATATTTATTGTTCTGTGCATACGCAATGTACAATTGAGCAGAATTTGACCACAAAATGTCTGCTGTGTCAAGTTCTTTCATGCCCCTAAATTGACACATTCATCGATAAGCTACTGTAACTGTAGTGTAGGCCTAGTATACATCCATTGACTTTGGATGCTGTTTGCAATGCTCTGAGCCTCTAAGCTCAAACAGGTCAGGTCCCAGAGAGTAGTGTTATCATATTGAGGTAATGTTGGTTAATTTTAGGGGTAAGATTTCCAAATGCCCAAAAAACGTGCAAAACTTGGGGGAGGGTGTTAAAAGCTTAATAAAAATATTATTTGGTCAGCAAATAGCTGACATGGATTCAAACTCATGAAATATGTAATTCTGATTCACTGAAAAAGTTTAGGTGGCCTGCTGTATCGTTGCTAGTTAAATATGAAGGTGTGTCAATTACGAGGGTGCGTCAATTATGAAGCCTTTACTATACTACTAGCCTAGTAGTAATTTAAAATCAGTTAGGCCCATATAGGCCTAGGCTCCTGGACAAACATCATGAGTAGACTGTCATTTCAGTCCTAACAAAGCTTGCAACCACCAAAGCTTGTGTTGAATTCTACTTTTCTACTTTCATATCCTAGCAATTGGATATAGCCTATACCTAGAAAATACTGTGGCTTTAACACAACCATAACTTTACTAGTACTAGCCTACAGGTATACTACTATAGTTAACTTGTTGAAGCTATAGGCCTAGGCCTAGGTCAGGTAAGCCATGTTTGCAATCGTCCGTTGTGTCACTGCCATGGCAGTAAACACCAAGTCTAGCGGTAATATAATACTGATCGATAAAGGCTTTGGTAAAATCCTACGAGTTTTATCTTTGTTCAATTAAAATTAAACGCCGCATTTCAATTTCTTGGCACTTTGAAACGTCGTTGAACATATAGCATGTTTCTGTGGTTAGTAGTAGTACTGTGAGTGACCCACCCATAGAGAAGTATACTGTTACATATGAGCAATACAAATCGAGCAGCAACAAACTGTTTCGCGGATCTAAAACATTTAAATATTCCTTTTCGCCTTCCATTCCGCATGAATATACCTTGAGACGTGTTTCAAAATTCTGTGTAGTTATTTTAAGAATTTTACAACCTGGAAAGTAAATTGGGCGCGGAATTGACGAGATATTTGAAATATTGCAACATAACATGATTAAACTGACCGACCAGGTGTAGTATAGAATAATATGCTAGTAGAATGAGCGGCAACATTGATTTTTCTATTTATTTAGATTGTGCTACCAAAAGATATTCATTTATTTGTTTTATCGCCAATGTTTAAAATGAGAAAGGAAGTCTCCTATAAAGTCTTAAAAAGACTTAACAAGGTAGGAGACTCCCTAGGAAAAAAAGAAAGTAAAAAGTACAAATAATACAGTGTATATACGTAAGGAGTAATAATATCCTAATGATTCTGAGATGGATACGTGAATAGATTATATATTACTAGTACGAGTTTTTTTTTTAAATTCCTTTCATATGAGATGCCATTTTAAAAATAGCATGTACAGACTAAAAATAAATAACAAAACTAAAATATTAAAATTAACAAAGGCTTAATATATCCAAAAGACAGTTCTTCATCAAAGGGGCACATTTGCCTATTTTGGCAAAAAATAAGGGGGGGGGGGCACGTGCCCCGATGTCCTTCCCCGGCTCCTACCCCTGCCTTCACCCCACTAACCAAGAGAACCTTTGAAAAGACCCCTCTCCGCAAAGTGTACATATTTCGAAAACTGATCTACCCACATTGCAATGCTTAAAGTATCACGGTCCAATTACTAACAAAACTCATCCACACTATTCGCCATGCATGACTACAAACAACAGGGGGGGGGGAGGGGAAAAAATCCAATTTATTTACAAAATTTTTAGGAAACAAAAGAAAGTATTCTGTCGAATAGTTAGGCCGATTATAACTTTCTGAAGCTTTATATACTTTAAGACTCCTAGTATTTCTATTATTAGCCATGCATGGCATATATTGCAAAACAACTTAGGCATAATCAAATCCACACGGACCATGTATCATAACCACTTCCTAATGTATTTACTCAACTTCAAAATAGTTTCGTATATTTGCAAGATAGATAATAAAAAAAATATATGTTTTTGTTTGTATTTGAATATGTCTCTGTGAAGAAATAGGAGGTGTCAAGTAGAAGACAGTCAGGACGGGTAGTGTATATTAGAACAATGTCACAAATTACACGAGCAATTTCGTACGCATTTATGTTATTCATATTCATCAGTAAAGCCTTAATTTGGACACCTAGAGGGTGTCATGAGGTCAGAACAATCCTGCAATATTGTGCACAAGGCTGGTATTCATTTAAAGGCAAATGCAACCATCAAGGATGTTTCAGAGAAGCCGCACTTCAATTGAACACCATTCATCACACTAGGTTGAAAGTTAAAATAAAATAAAACTGTTAGGAAACTGCTTATCCACTAGAGAGCCTGTGTAAGAGAATGTGTAAAAGTAAGTTTGCCTGACGTTTCGATCCTAGCAGGATCTGACCTTTGAAGAAGATCCTGCTAGGATCGAAACGTCAGGCCAACTTACTTTTACACATTTAGACTGAAAGTTTTTATTCTGCCTTAATTCAGATTTTTTTTTTATGGATTTCTAAAATGTCAATTAGGACCCAATTACCCATGTATAACTGTTTCTTTCAACATCATAAATGGGTATACATGTATAATGTATACATACCTGCTTCCACAACCCAGTCACTGGAATACTATGTAAATTTGTTCTGGGTCGAGAGAATGCAATATTTGCCTCCTGCAGGCATACTTTGCAACATTTGCACAAACCTTGATGCATCAACATGATGAGTTTTCCAGTGTAGTATCTGGACATTATCATTTTTTTTTTCTGGTTTGAACTAGTCTACCGAGATGAGCACCTTGAATTACATGATAAACAAATTTAATTATCTATAATATAAAATATTTATCACGTTCGTTGCAAATAAATGTTAATGCAGACCGTGTTAAGTAAATTAGCTTGTTAAGATTAGATGATATTATGAATACAGCTAATATTGACCTGATAACTTATTATCAATTATTAATAGAGAAGTCTTTCCCTTGTTGTAGAGCCAAATGCGTAGAATTACAATAGGGATTTATGCAGTACATGCCATGTACGTACACAAGCTACACTGTACATTCTATATATACGCTTGTTATTGCTTATATTTAATTACTCAGTAGGTCAATGTTACACACATATGTGTAGTCAACAACATTGTCTGCAACTATTGCTATAATCATCACCACTATCATATTGAATAATCATGTAACCATATTTAGCCCATCACCTTTATACGTTGATAATGATATTTTCATACATTCATTATATCAGGGTTTACCTAACTTTATCCCACAAGAAACCCCTGTGGATGGCAGAGTTGTCCACGAACCCCCAACTTTTCGAGACACGATCTGAGTCATTATTATACTATAATACGCATAACAAGTTCATAGTGTAATAATGTAATGAAAAATGCACGGTACGGTACTACTATGGCAACATATGCGTATGGAACGCGAAAAGGATTTGTCGACAGGTAGGCCTACGACTTTTGTACCTTACTAAATTATATGATATATTACATTTTAGTTCAACAAAAAGTACTCTAGTTTTGACTTTCATAAACGTCTCAAGAACCCCCTGGGATGGACTCACGCACCTCCTGGGGGTTCATGCACCTCATTAAGGGAACCCCTGCATTATATGATAACCGAAGGTTTAAGATGAAAGGATCGCTGGGTCCCTTTTCAAGATCCGTCCGTGCTATTACGTAACAAATTTGATCCCTGCAGCTATATTTGCTTTGAATAAAGAGATTCAAATCTTCGATAAACAAGAAGGAATTTTTTGGCACCAAAGGTCATGTTTCAACTTGTACGATATGTTATGCAGTTTATGTCAATAAGTCATATTTGTACTTAACGCAGCAAAACCAATCTATAAACGCACAAGTTAAAATGGCAGCGTACAGGAGAGTAGTCCTACTCGGCATCGTGTGGCAATACCTTACCTTGTGCATGATAGCGGAAGAGGCGCCAAAATTAGGTAAATCTATATAATTTTGTTTGAGTCGAGGCTAGATATCCGAAGTTTTAAATCTTGATTATGTCTGATATGACTATATCGATCTGTTTACGGACCAGGCGGTTAATATAGTAGGGATTCATTCTGTGCCAGCTCGGTGGTATACTTTTTCTATCAACTGTCAACTCAGAGACTCATCCAAGCTTTAATGACGGCGGGGTGGAATGTTACGGCCGTGAAACCGACGGTCGTAGAAGAAGAAGGGGTCTGGCTACCCTCCTGAAAACATTGAAATTGTATCGATGTCAAATGGTATACATTTGGAGGCATATTTAGACTATAATTTAGGCCCGCAGTTGCGCTAATAACTACGGTACTTCGTGGGGTGGGAAAGAGGGAAGGGACTGCACACTCTCACTTCAATTTGATCAATTTGAAGGCTTCCTTTGGAATACAGTGCATTATAATGGAGAAGAGATCAAAGAAGTTGACAAGCATGTTCTGTGAGTTTGCTAACACATGTATCGTGAGAATAATACTGACATGGAAAATGTCCTGGCAGGGGACTATTTGTTTCAATTGAACCATTAAACATATACTTACTATCGATCTCGTAGAGTACATTAGTATACCTCCTCCACCTCCCCTCCCTATACATCCCCTAGTTTGAATGTCTAGAAACGGTAAGACTGACTCAGATCATGGCCGGTAAACAAGGATACGTTAAGTTGAAATGTACGTCTTGCCATATTTAGCCAAAATACCAAATAACAACTTGAATCAAATATCCTGTTCACAGAATTATAAAGTTATCGAAGAAAGTGCGAAAGTGCATGGCATGTTGTTAACTCGGTTGAACCACTCCGCACGCACCCCAACCCACCCACCCTGTCCCTGCACCACTACCAGCTACCTATTCTCTCTTTGATCACTAATGTTCACACAAAACCATAACAAAAAATAGTTCTCTACAGTTCTCTCTTGTCAGGCTGGTTGAGAACTGTGTAGGAAATATTATTACATAGGCCTATAACTTCACTTTTATTGAAAGAAAGAAACTCTGTCATTCTTTCTTCATGTTTCCAGAATTTTCTTGAATTTCCCGAATTTATGCAAAGCCGACGGAGTCTGTTTTGAGACTTTATAATGTAGGTAGATTACTTATATTGATATGACAAGAAGAAAAACTACAAGTGACGATTGAATGCTGTTTCGATTTTGAAATTATTTTTTAACAAAATGTCTGATATATGCGAACTATCTAATTATCGTCCCTAAATCCTTTAGAAGTTCTCATTTGCTTCCCCCTTGCCCCCACTAGACAGACACGTTGGTCATTTATGGCACTTTCAATTTCCGTATCATGAAACTGTTTTTGTCACTTGTAAACAAGTTTATTTACCTGTTTATGAAACGCTGCTCTTGGAATGCCGAAATTCCGGTTCTAAAATTGCTACAATTTCACCCTTACATGTACTTCTTCATATTTCTGTACTCTGACATCCGAGCCACACAAAAATAGAGAAATGCTCATAACATATCGAAAAAGATTATTTACTGTTGCTTTTCTGATATGAAGTATTTTCCTGTGGTTTTTCTGACCTTTCAAGCTATTATCATTCATGGCGTATAGTGTTAATAAAAATATCTCAAGCAGCGAGGTAAAAATGCCTCTGTGATATCGTGGCATGCAGTTAAAATGTAAAATAACTGTAACAATTTTTTTCATCATACTTTCGAGCAAACTTGAAGATACATACCGTCTAAGCCGATCATGCCGTCAACTTCTAAGTAAAAATTTAGATATTAATGTTAATTTATTGTTTTAATTCAGTTCTTAACTTCATACAAAAAAAATGGCATCAATAAAAGGTTTCATGTTTTTCTGTTGAGTTTTTACGTTGCTCATCAAAGGATGAATAATGGTCCGTCAAGATAGACTTACAACCCCAGCCGCTTTAAATGTTCATTTACAACAAAATGAAAAACGACCATTATAATATACAACCTGCACTAACAGCAGTTGGGCTTCAACGGTGTGCAAGAAATCAACAGAGTTATTATTTGTAATTATTTGTTATTCATTTCAAATAGCTTTTCGCGTTGAATTTGATCAATATCCTGTTGTTTTTGTCATGCATGGTGACTATTATTGTTAAAGATAGTAAAATCCTTAGTAATCCAATATAATTTTACCATGCAAGTTCGGAGATACATTATTTGGGTGACGAAACTTTGAAACTCGAATCAAATTTGTTCACCACTCACACAATCATTGAACTTCACTTCGTGAGAAAAAAACAAGAATATTTCTAAGTGTTGGTCAAGCGATAATCAATAATAATATTGATTCATTAATCATCAATTATGAAAGAAAAGGTTGACCAAAGGGAAACCTAGCAACGTAGGTTATATATTAAAGATTCTCAGGCACTTGTACTTTATATGGCGGCCTTGTTTACAATCCCATTACACGTTTCTTGAATTTTGACCCTTGATCAAGAAACAAATAAAAATTATAGTTATGATTAAGTTCATAAGATCAACAGAATCGTATATATACACGTTCCTTTTGATAACTCAAGATCGTATGTATATTTGTTCCTTCGTTGTGTACCGGATCCAGTGAGTGGGCAATATTTGTCTATGGCAATGACAGGAAGTCTAAAATAAACGGAAAAAAGTCGTAATATGTAAACAAGACCGGACTTTCGGAAGGGTAGGTGGGTGGGTGGGTGGGGGGGGAGAGGTGTAGGGAGGAAGGGTGGAGAAGGAGTGGGTGGGGAGGAGGGAAGGGGTTGCAGTGGTAGGGATAGCGGTGGTAACGAAAGCGCTTTGACATAAGCCGCTATAGGCAGTGTTAGCAGTTTTGTATTTTATATTATATTGTGTCTTAAATTAGATTTAAAAATATCTTGCAATCGAACTGCTAGGCCTAACTTAGCAGGTGCGTATCCAGGGGGGGGGCGTTGGGGGCGCGCGCCCCCCGGGTAAGAAAAAGAGGAGAGAAAAAAAAGAGAAGAAAAAAGGAAAAAAAGAGGGGAAAAAGAAGAGGAGGAGAGGAAGGAAGAGAAAAGAAAAAGAAGAAGGAGAGAAGAAGGAGAAAAGGAGGGAGTAAAAGAAAAAGACACCGGGAAGAGAAAGAGGAACAGTGACATCATTACAGCGCTGAAGGGTAGCCAGTGACGGATCAATGATTTCGTAAAAGTGTAACTCACCCTACCCCTTTCACCGACAACTCAATTTTTTGACGTTTCCATTTTCCTCTCTCACTAATGATCTATATATATACTATATATGGTCTATCAAAACGCGTGTGTAGAATTGTGCTATGAAACCAACTGTGGCTGGTCTCGAACTCGACCGTGTCGTCAGGGACCATGACGATTTTCGCCCGCCCCCCCCATTCAGCATTGTTTTAAATGATATCGCTAAGTAATTTCAAGATAGAAAGTGCTTAGATGCAACTTACAAGGCCTGGGAAGTGTCATTTCCAGCGATCTGGGAGACATTCGGCCAAAATTTGCTTGTACGCTTCGCGCTAACAAATGGTCCTGGGTAGTGCCATTTCCAACGATCTGGGAGGCACTTTCGGCCAAAATTTTCTTGTACGCTTCGCGCCAACCTATGGTGGCGCTACGCTGAGATAATTTGCCTACAGGCTTCGCCCCTCCCTTGGCAAATTCCTCGCTACGCGCCTGTTCGAATTTGTAACGCAAACAGCAGATATCACATCATATCAGTGAGCATGAAAATGGCGTTCCAGGATGAAAATCCTCAAAACTGTCCGACTTGCCTGAAAAAATAACCCAAAATTTTCGCGCGCGAAGCGCGCGTTCAACGTGTCAATGTCGATATCATATAAGCAAGCATCGGTTATTACATCGCATGCCATCATGTACCGTGCGGTCCGTTCAAATTGCGCAGTATACCGCGGGATGCTAATGTAAACAACGACATGTCTCATGTAGATGTATAAAAACCATGGAGGTCCAATTATGTCAAAGCTCTCTTTTACATTAGTAATGGCGAATTATGGGGCTGCACCCCCGCCGCGCAGTGGCGGAGCGTCCATACGGTCAGGGGGCGCATGCCCCCCCCCCCCGACGGACTCAAATGGACTGCTGGCGCGTTTTTCAGCCTTTACCACTTTTTACTTATTCTAGATTATTGACTTTTTCATTGCGCTCTCATCTACTTATTGACATTTGTCACATTTTGTTGGTGTAATTTGGAGATGACACCTATTTATTCTTCGTTTATATGCAAATTAGCCAGGCCCGGAAAGGGTCATTTCCGGCGATCTAGGGAGTATCTTTACTCAAAATTTTTCTGTGCGCTACGCGCCAACCAGTGGTGGCGCTCCGCTTAGATAGTGTCGAAAGCGCCCCTTCAGACCATTCTCGCCACTCCTGACCAATACCCCTAGCTCCGCCACTGCCGCCGCGCCTCCTACGCCTATGTGTGTAGTGTTCGCTTTCGGAAATATCTGCTATTTTTTCATTTCCTTCAACCAAGTTTTATAATAGCCGTTAGAACAGGTTTTAATATTTGTACACCAATAAATTAACTGTGTCTGAATTTTCGAAAATTTCTGACCAGCATTCTACATCACACTTCCCTCTACTCGTGCAATTTTGACCGGTCTGTTAGGGGTTGAAGGAAGTTTTTCTATATTGGTTGTCCATAGATGAAATTTTGTACAACATTATGGGTATGTTTTCAAGTGAGTTTATTCATGAGAAATGTGAATTTTCAAATTCTGAACAAATATGGGGCTTAAAACCTTGAAAAGTGGGGCTGACGGGTATTGTGGGCCGCGACGTAGAATCACCTACAAAAGCAAAGACACACAGGAGATGCGATCAGGTCGAACATGATGTGTGCCGGGTTGACAATCTTCAAAAAGGTTATGGATGGAAAAAAAAACTATTAGGAAATACTTGGTTCTCAGGCAAAAAGTGTACATCTGGTTGGTCATTTCAAGCCCGAGAAGTGCCGTTTCCGGTGATCTGGGGGTATCAAAATAAGAAATTTTCTTGTACGCTGCGCGCCAACCGATGGTGGCGCTACGCTTAGATAGTAATTTGCGCCCCGGGTGTGAAAATCCTGGATACGCGCCTGCTAAGGTATTGTAATTTATTAGTTCGAACACACTAACCTTGCCTATGTATTTAGTTAACGCTATACATATTGATCATTTTAAATATTCGTACGTAACAATACTTCAACGTTGGGTCCAAACGTTATCAAATGTCCATTCCTTGTGCAACGGGCAATACGTCTTAAAACATTTTAAGTAGTGACTTTATGCAGCCGACTTAACTGATAATAGTGTTTTCATAGCTGTTCCGGTCTTCAATATATATATACATTCAACATTAAAATATGCTAAATCTCTGGAATCCTCCTCTATCTATTAATAAGTTGGGCTCCTTAGTCGGCAGACATAAATGACAAGAAGCGGTTATGATACACAATCAAACTTCCACGGTATAGACGTGAGTCACACTGGACTTGCCTGGTCATAATTTCATATTAATTGGCTCGGATTTTTTTCTTCAAGATTATGTTTGGCTTTTAGAAAGAACATCTACTAAACCGTTCTGTCTCGATTATTATGTGTAATGTGACATGTCCACAGTTGGACTAATTTAATCCAAATTAATTTACGACAATAGTCTTAACTATACCATGTCTTATATTTGACTAGACTTAACTTTTAACAACACATTCAATGATCTCGACATCAAGGTTTATACTAGACCGTTTTGACAAGGTATACGTACAAATTAATGTGACTTGACTCATGCTGGACTCGTTAATACAAATTAATTTATTACCATAGACTTGACGATACCTTGTCATTTATTTGACTTTGACTTAACTTTTAAAATTTAAGTCTATAGTCAAATAAATGACAAGGTATACGTCAAGTCTTTGGTAGTAAATTAATTTGTTTGAATTGACAACACATTCAAGTTAGTCAAACTTGATACCATTCTGATTCAGATTCACAGGTTTAATGCGTCTTGAATTATAGAGCGATTATTAGCGTTTCGAAAAAGGAAGAAAATGTTTGATCCTATGATTTGTCTTATTTTTCAACGTACCGCCGATGTTGTTCGTGAATGAAATGTGTCATTTTGATGACTGAAAATGACAGTGATAGTTGCTAAAAGTAACGGAAAAGGGGTAAAAATGGTAAAATTTGGAAAGCATTTTTGAAAAACGGCTCTTGTTATAAGAGCTAGACCACGCCAATATGTGAGTTTAGTTATGAATATGCAAAACTTAACAGCGACGGTGTCACACCGGTGTTACACATGCATATTACTGCAGTTTTAGTTTTATATTTGTGGTCGCTTACAGGGGCGTCGGAAGCTATATGGGATTGGTACGGCAGATCAGAGTGTGGCCATCTATCATAATTATCGGGGGGACGTTTGGTAGGTCAAACTACGCTACCCGCCACCATGGTTGGCGCGTAGCGTAATGGAGCCAATTTTGAAGAAATACCTCCCAGATTGAAGGAAATAGCACTTCCCGAGCTTGAAAACAAGACCCCTGCCATGCCAGAGTTGTCACATTTAGCCTACTTGCTTGTTTCATTTGGGTTCTTTATTTTTTGCCATTTTGTTTTCTTAGTCCCTTTTTTTTTGGCGCCGTGAATATTGGTCCGTACCGGCTCCGACGCCCCTGGCTTAGTGTCGTAAAAATAACTGCCCCATGTATTTATTATTTATCCCCAAATGCATGGTCTGTCAGCAGTATTTGGTACTGATGATGATACTACATTGCTGAGGTATGCATACAGTACATATACATACTATCAGGGAATGTTATTCCACAACTCCCTGATAGTACACACATCCTGTTAGATAGTAGTATAGGCTTAGTGATACTGTTTGTTTTCTCCTCGACTTTAAACTTCCTGTGCGTTAGGTTTTATGACAGGACAACTATTTCATATAATAGGACTTCGGAAGAGAGATTATTGCTGAAGTGAATATACAATAAAGATGGTAAGTCAATGTTCCTTCAATCAGCTTCATCGAACGTCATTTTTAATGTAAGTAGGTCTTAGGTCTGAATGTAATATTAGTAGCCTAGGCAGAGACCTAGTTCTCTACAGTAACGCTAGTAGGCCTAGTCAGAGAGAGGTTGTGATGATGATTGCAGGTTGTGCAAAGTGTAGTAGATTATGTGTGATCATATAGGCTAGACTTTGCACACTTTATACTGTTATCACTGAATCTGCTAGTCGCATTGACAAATCAGCTGTTCTTCGAGCTTCCTTGGTACTGAATATGCATAACAGTGCGTTCTCTCATTGACTTGTTTAAATCAAGAGGCACGGTGTAACAGACCCAATGAATGAAATCTGTCTTCAGCTGATATATTTTATGATATACTTTCGATCATTAATTTGTTAGTTAATTATTGAAACGTTTTGGCAAAATTATGCATTTCCTTTTTCGAAACGCACGGAATCAATTTAATTGGACTCACATACACCTAAATTCATTCACTCGAATAGAGTTAACGGTAATCTTGTTGTTGTGTAGATTTTAGTTTTGACTGCAGCGTTTACTTGACTCGACTCGACACTTGACTCGAACATTTTTACTCGATTTACAAGTTTAATGTGACTTGACTCATGCTGGACTCCTAAATCCAATCCATGACACCATTTGACTTGAATGTCACTTACAAACACCGTGCAGGAATGGTTTTACTTTTGACTAAACATTCATTTCACTCAACACTCGAAAGGTGACGCTTGTCTCGATAAACTTTCATTCCGGTCACATGGAACGTGTAACTAGGACTCAATTTCGAGTCATAGATACAAATTTGGGTACACGAAATTTCACACGGAATCACTGCTTTACGCAAGTTAACTTAATTTTTGACTCAACATTCAATTAAGCCGTCATAGGTCATCTAGGTCATGACATTTTGAATTTAAATCATTAATGATAGTTCAAATCAACTCTAGTAACCAGTTAGGGCTATTATTTAACCACCACGCCGTTTACATGTGTACAAGTACACGTTGAGCTATATATGTCTCTTTAAGGTCTCTTTTTTTCAGAAATGAAAGGTACCCAAGTTAGAGCCCGGACAGGGAAACCAAACCACGTTATCTAGTTTAAACACTAGTCCCCTTTATACATCGATACTCTAACTTCACAGATCAAGGCATTGGAAAATTACACATGAAGAAGTATCACTATAGTCCCTTCAGAGACAGTTTATCTGTCATGTGATCTTGGTTAGGTTGTTGAGCAATCTATACTTTGATCTCTGTATCTGAGCTGCTGAATACTGCAGATATAGGCTGCACATGCTCTAAGCCAACAGTATATAAATATAGGTATATAGGTATCGTCATAGAGTCGAGTTTTAGATTGTCAACCATGCAAGTATGCAAGCGTCAATATACCTTATTTGCAGATACTTATCGTGAAAGGTCATGTGTTTATTGTCTCAAAATTTCATTATGCATTGTTAATAAAAAGAAGAAAAAACCCAAAACAAACAAACATCAAAAGCAATATGGCAGGTCTTCTGAGTGACGTTGCTTTCTTGAACGTCAATATCAAAAGTCGATGATACGGTGTTGAACTATAGGAAATATTATAACTATTGTGACTGACTATAGATTTGCAATGACTTTCAAGTATAGACTTCTAGTCAGGCGCGTAGCCAGGAATTTGCCAAGGGAGGGCGAAATTGTAGGCAAACTATCAGAGCCGTTGATACGGCTCTGCAAACTATCTAAGCGTAGCGCCACATAAGTTGGTGCGAAGCGTACAAGACAATTTGGGCTGAAAATCCCTCCCAGATCGCTGGAAATGGCACTTCCCAGGCCTTGTAAGTTGTATCTTAGCATTTTTTCTTTTGAAATTACTAGCGATATCATAAAAAACATTATTATTATTTTTTTTAATATGCTCAAGGGGGGGGGGCGGCTGCCCCCTTCGCCCCCTTGGCTACGCGCCTGCTTCTAATGAGTACACACTCGTTACAACCTCAGTAACTGTTGTTCTCCTATATAGTTTAAGTCCGACCGGACATTATTTGCAAGGAAAATATGTCCGACCGGACAAAGTAAATCAAATTTAATTCTCACATCACAGAAAAGTTTGTCTCCTTGGAAGTAAAAATAAAATCGTCTGCCCGGAAAATGTCTTAAGCATGTCAATCCGTCCGGTCGGACAAGTCGTGATAATATCATCAGATACAACTTATTAGATACAGGACGTGTTAGGTTTTCAGCGATTACATAAACGTTGGCGTATCATTCAAATGGGAAATGATTTGTGTTATGGTTTTTCGATTATAAACTTTCGAAAGAGTTTAGACTCCCGACGGAACAAGACTATATTACTTAAGATATACATAATAAATCGGTAGCTTTTTGAAATTGCTACTCACCCCCACCCACCCACCAACACACACACGCTCGTCGTCGTGATCGTCACCATCATCATCCTCACTAATACTAGTACCGTCTGATGTTTCACTCGGCTCATCCGAACTATTATGTTCATTACTTCCCTCAGTATCCACCAGGTCATCGTCTTCTTCACTGCGGTCATCGGTCGAATCACTTTCACGATGTTTGTATTTCACGCCGACACGACGCGTATTCACATAACGATCTTTGCCATTCACACTGTCAGTGTCATCCTCGCTGTCAGTTACCATCCCCGCCTTTTGATTACTAGCGTGAATGATGGATTGTGTCGACGAAGATTGAAATGACGGTTAAATCCTTTATCGCATATTTTACAACGAAATCTCATCTTGATATGGTGTACTTCTTTGTGTCATTCGATGCATTGAGAGCTTTTAAACAAAAATGTGCATGATATACTTTTTGAATATTTCAATATGAGCATATGCTCAATTGCTCGTCTAAACGACTCTCTTTTGCTCACGGTGTGCTCTTTTGCCCTTTGAGTCACTCATTTTGTGCTCGCGTGCTCACCACATGAACCACATCATCATGCGTTTTTGTTTTGTTGCTAATTCGAACACAGTCTTCGCTTCAGTATCTTTCAATGATGTCCATGCAGAGTCCATGATACGTCTCGAGGATGTGGCAGTGTGATTACGATGCGATAAGATTATAACACCTTAGCGTCACAAGCAATGGTACGAACTGATGGTTGGTAGTTGTGAGTTTGTCGAGTCCAACTCAAGGAATGAAACTCACTGGGAGGCAAACGCCTCTTTTATAGCCAAATCAGAGATGCGCCATACGCTTCTATGGTCAGTGGCAGTTTTACATTCATATCCAATTAAGCTTTTCGCAGTAAAAACGATATGCGATCATCCCTGACGACAAGATTGTTTAGATGATCCCTCGAAGCTCCATTTGTAGGTAAATCCTCAAAGATTTCAGAAAATTCGTCGAGATGGTCCCTGAAATAACCATAGAAAGGTTAGTCCCCTACGCTCAGTTCAGCTTTGAACCGTTGCAGTATTTGAAGTTCGTTAAGTGTAAGTTTTGCTTCCTCGTAACTGATACCATGCCATGCTCCCACCAGGGCCTTCAGAACGATCAAACGCAATCGGTATCGAAAGGGATTGTTTTTCTTTTCGATCGCATGATTCCGTACAGCTTCCCTTACAATATCCGACCCATACTTTGTTCGAGCATCTCTGATGAGGTCTATCCAGTGTGTCTCCAGTGTGAAAATGGTATTCGGTAATAAAGCGTTTTCTTTCACGCGTGAGATACCTCCTTTTTCGCTTTTCCATAATCCCAGGATAGACGGGTACATCCTGCCAAACCGTCGAATTCTGCAGTTTCCTTCACTTTAAGGATGGCTAAAATACGGTCAAAAATTCTGTGGACGACGTCACGGTCAATACAGTCTATGATAGCTTGCCACATAGAGTGATCATAAACGATGGCATCCATGACACACGGGTGATGCGTTTGACTGGGGTGATCAATGTCACAACCGTAGCAGATCCTGTAAGGATAGGTAGTGATCGCATCCTCCAAACAGTGGAAGAACGATGCCTCCAAGACGTTGAATATCATCTCTTTCAGACACTTTGTTGTGAGAGAGTACACCAAGAGGGCTAGTAATTGTTTGACTCAAACAGAAATTGATCGATATCCTACCCAACGGACGAGTCGCTATTGTTATTGTCACTAAAGCCACTATGGACTTATCTTTGTGTTCAATACGTGTCTTCTATTCACATTCGTTGATGTTTTTACACTGTAACATATAGCCAGCGGTACACAGGTTTTTGCGTACAATAGCTACCCCTAGTCTCCTCACCGTTATGGTCAAACGATAACCAAAGTAGTGATGTACTATCGATATCATTTTTGTTTTTACATGTATGACTCAATGACCCATATCTTTCTTGTTTGATGTGAAGATATGCTGTGATGCACTCGAATAAATTGAAACAATTGTAGAAAAATGATGCTTTGTTTTTATTTTGACATGCCTGTCTGGCTAGAAGGGAGAAATGGGGAGGGGGGTGGGGTCATATTGATTCTATCTTACGGAGCTTTAGCGAAGGACACTTGTGTCCATAAATGCGCTATATCGGGTCCCCAATGTCTATTTTGTCCTAGTTCGGGTCCCCCTGTCCATTTTGCCCTAGTTCGGGTCCCCCTGTCCATTTTGCCCTAGTTCGGGTCCCCCTGGCCATTTTGCCCTAGTTCGGGTCCCCTCCCCCTTGTCGATTCTGCCCTAGTCTGACACCATACACTACTTCTGTCCAATCTACGACTGTTAACTGTCCAAAACGAACGGTAAAAGGAAGTAAAATAGGAATTGGGGAAAAAAGAAAGACAAATTGTTGTTACACTTAAAGATTGATTACCAGGTTAACCATGGGATAACTGGTTACTTTTAGCAACTATTTAGTGTCATGTGATAGTATCGCATATATTTAGCTTACGCTGTAGTCTGACACCATACACTACACTGACAGACCATGTTAGTTACGGTACTTGAAAAGAAAAACTTGCATGAACTTCGCTCATTGTATATGAATAATAAATGTAAATGGCCTGGGAGGGTTTGCAGAGTTCGAAGCCTGAAAACATTGAGAAAAAATGCAAAAAACAACAAAACAAAACAAAAAACAACGCTAATTGCTTATATAGGCAAAGCAGCAAAAGAACTTCATTCTCTGTACACAGATCCACACTCGTTGATTACAAGAACCTTGTTATTCGTGCATGGATATGTGTTGAGCAAAGGCGCATTTGAGTTCAATAGAAGTCAAAGTCTCAAAACCTTGTTTATATGATAACTCGAAAATGAAAAAGCTATGTAATTTACTTCATACTCGATATGTGGGCTAAGATCATGTGTAGTTCACTATAGTATCCGTTGCCTTTCGAGGGGAATGGTGATGCACACCTGACGATGATCACACAGTCACAGACCCGATGCAAGGGGACTGGGGTTGAGAGCGGATCAGTCGTTTGGTAGTTTGGTTTTCGCGCCCAGGTTTTTTCCTTGGTGGCTTTTTCTTAAAAAGTAGTATCTTGCTGGTTAACAATAGCCAAACTTGCCAAAGTATCTGGAAAAGCCTGTAAAACTCATGTATGTAGTCTTCTATTAAATTTGTAAAATACATACCAAATATGGCAGGGAATCACCAAGCCGTTTGGCTTTCTCGTTTGCAACTGCAATTGGTTAGAATTTTTTCTCTTTATTTCGTGTAGAGACAAGTTACCATGTATAGAGAGTCGTCACTGTGGTTTTCATTGTATCCATTTCTCAACAGCGCCACCTGCTGACACGTTAGCAGATGTGCTTAATACCACCACATACCCTACCGTCTACATGGACCAGGCATACATCACCGTTAAAGACACACATTTGAATCAAGTACCAATCCGCATCAACCAATCAGACATTGTTAACCATCATACGTCTTTCGGTGAGTAAACATCTTCCAATTTACAACATTTTGAGTTTATTTTGTCCATGATATTCGACAGTAACATCCGAAGACCATATAATTCATTACATTTATTGCTCAGACATGATATACATTGGAACAGAAGTAAAAAGTTCCAGTATTTGAATTTTTCAATTTGCATGCAGTAACCCGTATAAAATAAGTTCTCTACACCAGTGACTGTATGTTTTGTCGTTTAAAAGCACATGTTCCAGCCCGTTAGATACATTACTCACATCTTAAAAAAAAAAAAATATCTTAACGT
Source organism: Apostichopus japonicus (assembly GCF_037975245.1). Classification (NCBI taxonomy): domain Eukaryota; kingdom Metazoa; phylum Echinodermata; class Holothuroidea; order Aspidochirotida; family Stichopodidae; genus Apostichopus; species Apostichopus japonicus. The sequence goes on along the minus strand of NC_092571.1, from coordinate 7,688,040 downwards.
ACATAACATTTTTGTTGCCCGCGTTATACTTCTATGGTGGATATCTTGTTAAACCTAGAATTCTATATGATAAAGAAAATATTGTATATTACATAATTGTGTATAACACATGCCAATGGTAGTATGTCAACATTGGTACAAGAGGGGCAAAGGCATCCTGCATAAGAAATTTACGGGAGGTGAGGAGGGTGAGGGTAATTGCGTTACAGTGCAATTTTACACGTTCGGCTCTCCATGGGTAATCCCAGTCTTCCTCATGCCCCCCCCCCCTTTGTTCTCTCATCTTCTGGAAACAGGACGTTTGGCAATGAGTAACCTAATTTACATAACCTCTGTACAGCTATGTTTTTTAAAGCCATTTTATTAGTGTTTTGAGTAATTGGGTCAGTTGTTGTTAAAACAATAGGTATTTCATTAGTAACAATTCCGATCACCATGGAAACATTCTTCATTTTCAAGTTGACTACAGTGAATGCAATGTTTTTGTTTAATAAAAAAAACAACAACAACTATCGTGCATTAATGTTTTATTTGTCTTAACAGAGCTCTACTTGAATACAAGTGCCAGCCAATCAAGATACGCGTATTTAGAACAAGAGTATATTACAATTGAGGCCGGCGATGATAACTTTACCACATATCTTAGATTTGACGGAGAAGATTCCGCGTTCAGTACTAATGACAGTATATACACGATTGGTTTAAAGTCTTGTATTTATTGTGAGCTGGGAGTTCCAACCGCTACAGTACTTACCGTTCAGTCATCGAAAACTGGTAAGCTCACTCTATCAGACGCCGTTTATGACTTAAACGATGACCAGTATTGTCGCACAGATTCTATATATTATATCGTTGCTAAAGTTGATATCTTTTGCTTTATAAGTTTATCTTTTTTTCTACTCACGCACTTAGACATATTATTTACTTACATTGAGGGATGTTATTTAAAAAAAAAAAAAAAAATAAGGCTACTAACGGCTGCCGTTTATGACTTAAATGACGACCAGTATTGTCGTACAGATTCTAACATCGTTCCTAAAGTTTCTATCTATTATTGCTTGATTAGTTTATCTTTTTTCGCCTCACGCATTTAGGCATATTATTTACTTACATTGAGGAATGTTATTTAAAAAAAAAAAAAATAAGGCTACTTACGTCTGCCGTTTACTAACTTAAATATACCTATATGTTTTATACTATAGATATTCTATATAAGCATCATGGTTTAATTTTCTACTTTTACTTTATTAGTTTTTATTTTTATTTTTTAGGCATATTATTCGCATTATATTTGAAAGGTGTTAAAGTTATAGCAAGTTAAGCATCTCATGGAAGGAAATTCTTTAGCGGTGGTAGTAAATGATTGTTGAGCTCGGGTTGAATATGAGTGACCAGTGCTTTTTGTTTTAATGTTTCAAACAAATGTAGGGGCAATACTTATGCATACTATACTCCAGTATGATAAACGTGTAGACATATCTCTGGTGCTTCAATCAAACGGGGCCTTTGTATTAAATGAATCTCTCATTGACAATTTCCCTATAAAGTTGCAACATTCTTTGTCCTAGTTTTGTAAGCAGATTTTGCTAGATACTGACATCCATAGCTGGCAAAACCAGGGAAGGGCGCACGTGCAAAAAAAATGTTAAAAATCAGTGCCCTTTCATAAATTATACGTACCCCATTATTTTGGTAATAAAAAGTAACATACTCCAGTTTCATTTTCGTAAGTAAAAATGAGCCATGTTGTTATTTGAAAAGTAGCCTATTATTTAAATATAGTGCCGTTGTTAAAAAAAAGTGCCCATATTTGAATAATTAAGAGAAAGGGTCATCAAATTGTGCTCTTATACTGGAAATAACAGCACACTCAATGATACTGAAATTTGTGTTACGAAATGTACAGAGAATCCAATTTTTTAAGATAACATTGCGGGTTTCCCCACTCAAATCAAACACAGTTGTCACCCTGCCCATAGATGTTTTTAACCTACAGATGACCCTTCTTCTGTCCCTTGCCCGCCCCCTCCAACCCCCTCTGGTGACATTCCTGATTTGGATTTGATGACGTAGTAGTACAGACAGAGAATCTACTCTGCTGTACTCTGTAAGACGAATGGCTAGAACTCTTATAGCTTCTGCACATTTATGATTATTCATCATGCCTTTATATAAGCTTAAATACTGATTTTTCGCATTAATGAAAAACATGATTTATGAAATACATTGAAGCACTTTAAGAACTATCAATCAGATTAAAAGATGTGGCATTTCTCATGTGAAGTAACATAGCGATGGCGGATCCAAGATTTCTCGAAAAGAAAAGGGGTCCCGTGCCTCTGAAATATCAATAGATGTTGATAATAAAAAAGTGGAGCAAGAGGTATGGTAAATCTTCTACCTTTATTGGACATTGCTTTGAACACGAGCGTCCCGATCCCCAGGGTCCCAGGTGCCCAAGGTCCCAGGGTCCCAGGCCCCATTAATGGATCCGTTCCCTGATATAAATGATGGAAATATGTTGCTTGATTTTACGCTTAGTGCAGTATTTTGCTCTTTTTTTTATATACAGTGAATGTAAGCTTTAGCTATGATACGGCGTATGGTTACGAAGGCGCTTGCAGCAATCCAGAATATTGCTACAAAACAATAAACGTTCGAACGAATCTTTACCTGAATGAGCCAGTCATGTTACGTAAGTGCATCAACAATAAGCTATACTTTGTCATTTATGTACTTTTAAAGTACTCGTCTCCCAACGGCGTTCCATACATTACGAAATACGGTCCGGAAGTTACAACGTATTTTGCTCACATATTTATATTGCATGTTTTGCATCGGATCATGTTTTATGAAAGCTGAGCAAAAGACAATCAACATTTATTTTGCAATGAATAGTAAAATATTCAGTTTGTGTAAATTATTGTATGAATTGAATACAAGTTTTTTTTTTATGAATGAAAACAAAAAGAACAAAAACAAAAGTCTCTGCATGTTATGACAATTATTCTAAGACACCTGTACTAGTTCAGTGTAACAACTTATTAGCAAACACGTATAAGCCCTAGTGGCTGATAAATACTCTATAACTGCTTAATAAAAATGTTTTCAGACTAGGATTAAAGTGCCGAAATGTTGTGTTTCCTTGACGATATAAAACTTGCACTGAAATCTGAGGTGAAACAATAAAACTGTTAAATATTTTCTTTTATTCCTCGTTTCGATCGAAACTTTTGTACCTTACACATTTGCTTTTCTTTTTGCGTATCTTTCGTAACTGGAAAGCTGTTGATATCTTTACTTATCTGTTTTTATTTCATAAATCAACATCGCAACTGCTTCTAACCTTTTCCCTTTTGTAGCATTACTTATCAAACCAAATAGTACGGCGACATATTCTCTCGACTATTATTTGGACAGCGATCCACCGGTCATTACATTGAACAGTGACGAAAGGTATCACTCCTTGAAGATATACATCAAAGATGACAAACTCTTCGAGGGGACAGAATATTTTTACCTCTCATTCGATGAAGTTAACTTTCCAGACGGGTTCGAAGTAGGAGAGCCAAGTTCCATTGAATTTCGCATAGAGGACGACGAATATGGTTAGTTTTCTACTCAGCTCGTTGCGTAAAGATGCATGGTTTCCAGCCTCAAAAATTTCATGATTTCGCTCATGCGCAGAATAGTACCAAATAGTTACCCTGGAGATTGAATTGCAATCAAACATTTCGTTTTGTGGAAGAGGTATGATGGGGTATTGTTGGGGGGGGGGGTATAGGGTGAGGAGTATATGCCTACAGTTAGCTAGTTATCAAAAGACCGAACATCTATCCTGGTTTTAAAGGCTTGTTGATGGACCACATTGAGTATAGATTAACGTGTTGTTTTCATTGGAGGTCAAACGTCAGTTGGAGTTATCAGAGAACAAAATCAGAAACCTTGTAAACCCAATACCAGGAACGGAATCTTCTTTGACCGTCACATATTGGTACCAAGTTAATTATTTGTATAGTAGAGTTCAATCGTTATTTCATGTCAATTAAGCAAAGAACATTTGGAATTAAGATGGCAGCCTTTAGATTTCAGTTCCCTGAAAGATGCAGCTAATTATGTCATCGAAAGGTCAATGCATTTTTGTAGTTCTGATATTATTTCTATTTCTATGTATTTCATTTTTTCAGGTCTCCTGATTGTGAAAGGAAGCAATGAAAAATTCTCAGAGAGCGCCGGGACAGTGGAGATCACGATAGAAACCAATATTATTCAAGAGACGGAGATGCTGATTAGTAAGTTGAAAGGTTAAATAGGGTTATACGAACGAAATTTATGTTTGGTTGATAAATATTAACATAATCGATGCGGTGCCATGTATATGATTTCAGAGGTGGGGGAAGGGGTGGAGGGTAGGGGTAGGGGTGGAGGGTAGGGGAAACTCTAAATTTACCCCGACTGATTTAGGTAGGTGCATGAACCTTTATGATACAAGTGCCAGAGGCAAAAGAAGGATGTTAAAAGGAGAGGTGGCTTGCCCTGGGATCGGTACAGCCGAAGATTGACGTTAAGAACTTAAATGGTATATTCTGAGGCATATTTAGACTTGAACTATAGGTCTACAGTAAGGTACAACAGCATGTTTGCACTAAAAGTACTCTTGAAATCTTTGTGGGAAGTTGAAACTAAGGGATTGTATACATTCGAAGGAATGACTTAATCCTTCCCCCGACTGAATATAAAAATAGTCTGAGTCATTCCCTCCGTCGACTGAATATGGGAAGTGGAGTGGGGGGGGGGGTGAGGGGGAAGAGGGGAACTGGTTCGATGTTTCCTAGTGAAATGAACACCCATTTCCTAGATAATGTTGTCATATATCTCTGCTTTAGAATTTGGTTAAAATATTTTTCTCTGTGACTCAGATATAACCACGGCACCTTACTACGACAGTGAATGGTCTTCTGCGACACCTGGGGAAGACTACGTGCCTTTCCACGGTTTATATTACATACCAGCCGGAGAGAACACTACAACGATAACTGTGTCACTGATTGACGACGACTTAGCCGAAAATGAAGAAAGAATTTCCTTTGTTGTTGAACTCTACAGCAAAGAGCGCGATATTACCTTATACGAATACGGCCATATTACCATAGAAGATGACGAAACAAGTTAGTTAACGCGTTTTATACAACACCTAATTATATTCCGGCCATTTGATTGGTCAATTGCTCGTCGATTGCATGCAAAATCCGCTCTATTGCACTCTATGAAATAGAACCATGTGTTATACTTTTTTGATAGCACTTTTTTGCAATGGCAAGAGAGCAGAGAAACCTGTCTGTACAAAACAATCTGTTGCATGAGTGCATTTTACATCCAATTATATCCAAATTTGAAGGTGTTGTATAAAACAAAAAATGAATGGTTTCCATTCGTACAATAGTGAAAATATTTCATTCGTTGAAAGATTTAATTTGTTCCATTCAACTCGGCTGCGCCTCGTTGAATGGAGCATTCCATCTTTCAACTCATGAAATATTTGCACTATTGCACTCATAACCATTCATTATTTGTGTAATAACGCATTTCTGTGTCTTTCCACTTGGGCTGTTTTCACTCGTGCATGCTACTTCACTTGACATAACAATATCATGATCACATGGTTTCTGTCGAGTCGATCTATATAGGGGACTAGGGTTGAGAGTGGATCCAGTTAGTTAGGTTTTTCGTGATCAGGCTCTATCTTGGATGACTAATTTAAAAACAAATAGTAAAACTCTTATAACTTCGTTATAGTTCAGTAGCGTGACTAGTTAGGGTTTTTTTTCTTCAAATAAAGGTAAAAATCGATAATGGATGTCAAAGTTTGCCAATTGGTTTATTGAATGTCATTTACTGATATAAGATGGAATTACTTGGAGTAATTAGAGTATGCTGTCTGAAATCATAAGTTACCATACAAACACACAAAAATCCAAACGGACTTTTCAAAAAAGAGAAAAAAATCAAGATGGAAGAAATATTTACAAACTGACCGAGCGGAATTATGGTATTACGTTACAGTACGGACGTCAGCCGGAGAACCGAGTACAAATTAATGACTTGCAATTTTAGTCTCTTCTGGCGTCCCTTATGGGGCAGTGTTAAGTTAACAATCATAAATTTAAAATTCTTCAGGTTATTACCCGACGTGAAATGTAAGTTAAAAAGCCATTCGGTTTCTTCCACATGCATATCCCTGCAAGTTAGTGTCATGATGTATAACTGCCATCCAGGCCGATTTCTAATTACCTCATGAAGATAATTTTGTAATGTAAGGTCTTGTTCAGAACTAGTGGTTGTAGCTGTTTTTCGTTATTTTAGTAAGCTCACACATCCATTGGTAAGTTTAGTTCGTATAGTAGTACTGAACAATTTCATATTCTGATCCTTAGAAAGCTCCGTGTTCTGTCCAAGCCATCTCATGTAGACTGGCTATACTACACGCCTATATGCGTACACCAGAAACAAGACTAGAACTAATTTGTCCGAAATTAACGACTACATATTTTGGCTATAGGCTATAGCGGTCATTGTGAAAATTCATGCAAACACTATTAAAGAGTTAAACAAACAACAAAAACCCCCTACCCCCACCCCGCCCCGCCCCGCCCTCCCCCCAAAAAGGAAACACGTAGGACAACATTTTAAGCATATGTTAATTTTGTCATTTTTTAAAAACAAAATCATAATTAATATAATCAATTTTATAAAATATTTCTGTTAATTTACTCACAGAGGACAATCCGCTGGTTTTCTCTTTCGTCAACTCAACCATCGTTGCTAGCGAGTCAAGTGGCACTTTAAATATACACGTCAGAGCTAATATTAAGAATGATGCGGTAATCTGTAAGTTATTGACACTTTATTTAAACAAAAAAAACTACTTATTTTTGCCAAATAGGCTATGGTGTTTATCGTCTAAGGTTCCTGAAAAGGTTGCCTAAAGAACGTTTTTCCATAAAAAAAAATTATCACCCCAAAACTTTAACATACGTTACGTGGAGTTTCGAAACCGATATTATTGCCACTGAATTTAATTTCATTGCACTTCTTCTGTACTGTGACAGAACAAGGCGCCCTAGAATTGAATGCAGTGACCAAATTCATTAACATTCATTTACTGTCACGTGGTATACGCAGTGGCCTCTATACTCCATTACGAATATGTATAAAGTCCGTTTTCGGAATCATTTATATTAAAACTCGCAACCACTATATTACTTTACAGACATTTTCAAACTTAAAAATTAACAAGTTTTGTACATGTGAGAGTTTTACGTCATCATGATGCTTCATCGTCACACATATCACTAAATAAGTCTGCTTGTCAGACTTTTCTGTGTCGTTCTTGCACTTTTCTTCCCATTTTTCTTGATTTTTTTGTTACATTATATTTCTTTTTTTGAATGTTGTGCGAATAAATCCAAACAAATCACTAATCAATTCAACTCATGCACATAATATGCAATTTCATTGTTAGATAACCCTTATCACATTTTGTTCTTACGACCTTTCAAGTTAAAAAATCGACCTATACTCTTGATGACGTCATTTTTCTCGTTTAGCGTTAGAATACTTACCGGCTGAGAAGAATGGCATGGTGGAGTACCGGGATTACACTGCGTTCTTTAATGCCACGATCAGACGGGACTCGTTCTTTTTCGGAAAGTCCACAGAATACGTTATTGAGATACACATCATCGACGATTGTGACGTAGAAGACAGAGAGGAAGTGACGTTACTTATCAGTCAAACTCCTATCGGATCGATCGACCCTGCATTTAATAACGTAACAATTATTATAGAAGATGACGATTCAGAAGGAGATGTGCATTGCGCAGGTGAGTAGTGTGTCTTGTTAAGACCGCAGTATGAACAGCCTAGTATGAACAGCCTAATATGTACGGCCTATTATGTACAGCCTAGTATGTACGGCCTAGTATGTACGGCCTAGTATGTACAGCCTAGTATGTTCAGCCTAGTATGTACCTTTCTTTTTCACAAAGCTATTTGCCCGTATCTAAGCGTTACAAGCGACTTGGCCAAGACTAGTGAGTAGTGTGTCTTCTGTGTGACACAGAGGCGTACCAACTGAGTATCTGATATTCAGTGACGCGAACACGAAAAACTTGTATCATTCAATCTTATCTTAACAACAACAAGTAGCTAGGGTGTAGCCAGGGTTGCAGCGACCCAAGGCTTAAAAAACTGCACTTAACGTAAAGCCATAAATGTAAACCCACAAAGCTTCATATCGCTCACTTTACTGACAGTATTGTTGACAGTATATGGCTCAAAATGTCGGAAGCAACCCTCGGTGCCCTGGACATGTGGCCCCTGGTTCAATGAACCGCCTATTGTCACGCCTCTGACTATGCTTAAGTTATTTATATAGTCCTATATAATAAAATATGTTACGGTTTCATCTTAGTTCTCATTGCCAGAAACGTATCACGTATGGTGATAACGTACATCACCGAAAATTGGTAACTTTAACCCAGGGTGGGAACGAAATTTATCTTACCCGGAATCAGGGAAAATAGGGTGTATCCATTCTATGGGCCTCATCACATTATAAGAATGGATCTTACTCCCATAACAAAAAATATATATGGGCAGTGGGCCAAAGGATAATTAAATAATAAATGATAAGTAAATATAATAGATACTTAATAGAAATAATAAAAATAAATATATTCTAGGCCTAGTAAAATAACAATAACAATGAATACAAACTAAAATACAAATTTGTTTCTTTTTCAATATAGCATGCTCGTGTAGTGGCAGTGTTGCATTGCCGACAGATGAGCCTACTACGGAGCCTGGCCCTCAGCCATTGATGTTTTACTTTGAGCTTGATGAATTTACCATTTACGAAGGAGAATGCAGCTATTATGACATTAATGTACTAGCCACACAACGGACTAATGCGACCGTTTGTAAGTTTATTGTATCATAATCAAAAACTGATATATATCGCCTAAAGTCAAGGAGAAAGAGGGAAATTTGAGAGTAACTACACTTCAATCCAATGAATTGTATTTGTGCTCGAAAATCAATGAAAGAATACAACATATATCTGAAACCTCGTCATCCTCTGAGGGTTCCCCCCCCCCGGCCTATAGTCTGGACCTATGTCCCCTTGTTGGACCCTACACTTACAGCCGATGATTAAGTATCCCACCCCATCAGAGGATACACTCAGGTCGAGGTCCCTATTTTTAATTGTCCCCTCCCCTGCCACACTTGTGAATTCCTAAAACAGGCCCCTACTTTATATTCATAAACCAAAACCCAATGGTAGCCTATACTTTTCACTGAACGAATTTACTCTCGCAGACAAGAAAACACTGCCGTCTGCTGATAAGGTTACAACACAGAGGCACCACATTATAACATTCTATACAGCAAACTAAACAATGTTGGGTTCCTAAAAGGAGACGAAACCCATCCATTATTATTAGTCAATGTGATAGAAATAACTGTCATGAAAAACTTCCCCAGACATCTACGAAATATCTTGTTGCATTTGGAAGGTTTCTTCAAACATACGACTAAAGACTTGATCAAGTCAAACTATGACATCATCGAAACACTTGTTTCTATTTCAAACTTGTGTTTTTCTTTATTGCAATATTTTATTTTCTCTAATGTATAGTCTTGTTTTGCAAATGCTTTATCTAAATTATTGATACTATATATTTGAACTAACGATGACATCGATTTTAATGGCAACACTGTTAACATCGTGCCTTAAATATATGAAAAGAAAAACAGAGAAAAAGATATAAGATTTCAGATTATATAGTGGCACTATGACATCACAGATTTGCATAATGACAGCTCGCAGAAGCAACTTTTAAAACACCGATATCTCGCGAGTTTTTTTAAATTTTATTTTTGATCAATTTGGTGGATACGTTCATTACAAAGATCTCTAACATATTAGTTAAAGAGGATGGTTCGGTTTGAGTCTTCTTTAAGGCGATCGCATTGAGTAGGGGAGGGGGATGAGGGTGGGGGGGGGGGGGGGGCTGGCGATGTGCGGGCGACACGGTTCACTGAAAAAATAAACTAGTCAATATTGCCACGGACTAACGTTAAATTAGTCTGTAACGTTAGTCAATGCACATGGACTAGCAAAAATCTTCGTTTCATCGCTGCTTCTTAGTCAGTTTACACTGACTAAGGAAAATATAATCGCAGCTTAGTCGGTGGCGACGGACTAAGGTATTTTAACCCATGGACTAAGAACGATACGGACACCCGATTTACGCCACAATCGTAGCTTAGTCGGTGTCGACGGACTAATGTATTTTAACCCACTTCGATTCACTTCAATTTGGAAACCGAGAGGCAACGGCAGCTTGCTGGACTTGGCATATAGTTTCATACGATCACTCTAAGCAACTTTCAACCGTAAATCACCCAAGAAGGTCTTTAGAAGAATGGAGGTATTAACTGCCATCATCGGCCTACCTGTTATTCCTTTAACTTGAAGGTAAAATTAAAGTTAATTGTTAGGCCACTGGCACTAGTTCTGTAGTATGGTTAGTGTAACGCTACCGTTGTCACGCTGGCGTTTCGCAATACACAAGTGCAATGACAGTGAGTAGCCTATAGGCTTCTAGTTCTACTGGGTACTGCAGTGCATTCTCAACACTAAAGTGTGCACTCTAAACACCAATTAACAATGTGTTATGTGTGTATTGGGCTAGATTGAACAGTGGCACATAATCTTCTAATTTATTCCCAAACAAATGCTGGAACTATAAGTCTCAATAGTTTATTTGAAGTCTACACTCATTTGGTAAAGATTTCCTGTAATTTCCCATGTGAATCTAAATGGGTAGGCTTTGTGATATTGAATAAGCAAGGCTAGACCTTCAAACGTACAGTCACAGTAGGCTGAACAAATTATGTTGGCTAGTCAACGGTATTTTATGATGTTGCGAGCAGTCAGGATGCACGCTTCAGTTCTATTTAACCTTTTCATTTATCATTTTTTGTATTTAATTTCCGGTCACGTCCAGGAAACAATTGCGACATTCCTTCACAGTCGACTTGTTTACTGTAAGAAGTATTAACCGTTTTTTTCTCAGGAAAGCTTGATAGTCTGAAGTTATTATAACATGTGCTTTTAGTATACTGCCAAAAGAGTAAGTTGTTGTATTTGTATTGATATTTTATGTAGAAGTAATGGAAAATGTAGTATGTTTAGTTTGGTCTAATTGCACGTTTTTTTCTGTCCAATGTAGTGCAGGGTTCACTTGCGCGAATTCAAATTATTCTGTTTATGTATATGTGATGATTTTTTGACGTTTATTTGTAATTCAAGCATATCTGTTTAGTAGCAAAGTTTAAAGGTTAAGATTAATTAGTTTTCTCTTTTGATCCTAGATTGAATGAAACTCATTGACGTAAATAATAGATCAGATGATACAGTTTAACGCAGTTGCTAAAACTTTGGGTATTCTCTAGTCTTCGCCGGTCCATTATGTACTTTAGTACTACTAGTAAGACTAAATCAAAACGACCGAAAGACAAACTTAGTGTAACAAAGTACTGATTCTCCTCTAGCCTAGGTCTAAACAGGCTTGTTATGTGAGCAAGCAAAATAACAACTAAAAACGATTAGGCCTATAAATAAGTTGGCTCAGTGCATTTCTGTTTCTAAAATTTTATATTTTTAAAGATCATAAAAACAAACAAAGATTTAGCCCATGCTTTATTATCTCTGTATTCTTGGCATTTGATTCTGGTTGCAATGGTGATGACACTCTCATTCAAATTTTCAGCTTTATACAGTCTGCTTCAAACTTTGGGATTGTTTTTTGAGACTATAGTGGAAGCAAATCTCACATAACTTTGTGGTGACAACTTTATTTAATTTTTTTTTTCAAATGATGAATACTTTGCTGTTTCTTCTTTCCTGCAGGAATTGAAAAGCCAAATATCTAAGTCAAGGGTGAGGTTTCCTGTCATGTACGACACCAGTGTGGAGGCAACAACAGAAGAGGAGAACTGTGTTATATATGGCTTAAAGACATGTTTTAAGATGATATATTGGTACCCTTTGCAGAACAAAAGAGTTTATCCAAGAGTCCAAAAAGCAGAGGAACAAGTACCATAGAGAAAAAAGATGGAAGAGTGAGTTTAACTATTGTACCCAACTGTTTAATGATATTAAAGATACTTTTCATAACCTGTTTAAAAAAAAAAAACAGTCTAGTATATCATTTACGTGCAAGCTTCATAAGTTTGGTCAAATTTTCACTGATCTGTAGAGCGGGAGTCCAGAGGGTTTGGTTAGCTGGGAAGGTAACCAATTGCCTGGTACATCACAATGTTCACAATGCATTCCTGTATATGAAACCTGACAACTGGCAAACCGACTGTGGTGGATGTGGCTGGGAGAGCAATTTTAAAGTCACCGAATAGCTAACCTAGATCAGCTTTCATGGTAACCACATCAAAGTAAGAACAATGTGTCAGGTATGGCCCCAAGAGCAACAAATGGCCATTGCCAGTAATTATTGGTGGTGGGGTACCCCTGCCAGTGATCACCAATTGACCCCTCACGGCTGACCTAGGTCAGCTCATGAGGTAACCACTTGAAACCTACTGGAAAATGTTGGTTAGGACTTCAGATACAACTGATGGGCATTGCCAGTAACTTTTATTGGTGGGGTACCCCTGTCAGTAGACCCCCAATATGCCCATCCCTCATTGACCTAGGTGAGCTCATGATTTGACCAGTTGAAACCTACAGGAAAATGATAGGTATCACTTCATATGTAAGGATGGGCATTTCTAGTATTTTATATTGGTGGGCCACCACTGCCAGAGTCCGCCCATCCCTTACATATAGAATCCTGTCAATCATTTTCCAGTAGTTTTCAACTGGTTAAATCATGATTTGACCTAGATCAACGAGGGGGGGGGGGGCATTTTAGGGGTCTACTGGCAGGGGTACCCCAGTAATATAAATTACTGGAAATGCCCATCCCTTACATATAGAGTCCTGCCAGTCATTTTACAGTAGTTTTCAACTGGTTACCTCATGAGCTAATCTAGGTCAATGGGGGATGGGCATTTTGGGGGTCTACTGGCAGGGTTACCCCACCAATGTAAATGACTGGAAATGCCCATCCCTTACATATGAAGTGATACCATTTTCTAGTAGTTTTCAACTGGTTACATCATGAGCTCATCTAGGTGAATGGGGGATGGGCATTTTGGGGGTCTACTGGCAGGGGTACCCCACCAATAAAAATTACTGGCAATGCCCATCAGTTGTATCTGAAGTCCTAACCAACATTTTCCAGTAGGTTTCAAGTGGTTACCTCATGAGCTGACGTAGGTCAGCCTTGAGGGGTCAATTATAGATCACTGGCAGGGGTACCCCTCCACCAATAATTATTGGCAATGGCCATTTGTTGCTCTTGGGGCCATACCTGACACATTGTACTTACTTTGATGTGTTACCATGAAAACTGATCTAGGTTAGCTATCAGGTGACATTAAAATTGCTCTCCCAGCCACACCCACCACAGTCGGTTTGCCAGTCGTCTGGTTTCATATACAGGAATGCACTGTGAACATTGTGATGTACAAGGCAATTGGTTACCTTCCCAGCTAACCAAACCCTCTGGGCTCCCGGTCTATTGGGATCATTATTAACATGATTAACATAATTATTAAGCTTTGAAAAATAACTTGGTGTTATGCTGTGCAAAGCTAATAATTATTTGGTAAAGCTGCTATTCCTGGCTTATAATTTGAGGGACCTAGATTTAAATGTATACCTCCCAATATGTTATAAAATTTTAATGTAAATGTATGTTTATGATAATGTGAGTTATCATGTGCTATATCTGTATCTGTGCTTACTCGTATATCATACTTTCTGTTCACAGGTCAATAATGGTGCAGATTTTGGCTTCCTGAAGACAAGTGGGAGGCCATTTGTAGTTAAGAGAAACACTCTTTGTTCGTGAAGACTTAACTGGTGTCGATTTGGGGTACCACTTTAAAACGAAAGTCATGAGGAACCCTTGCCCAAGATTCAACTTTGCATTATTGTGCAGTGCTATACTTTTGCGATTCATGTTTGATCCATTAACTTGTCTTAACTTTGTTGGAATAAAATCATATTTTCAGTTTTTTGTTTACAGTGATTTCTTCTCTATCTGTCGAAAGTCAGCCTTTGTAGACATCAGAAGTTTTATCAGAAATAAATACTGCCAACGTACACATTATTTGTGTTTCTTCTGCTCTCTTTTCTTTTAGTGATGCTAGTCAGTGAAACTAGTCGGGTTTAATTCTTTCAGTGATTCTAGTCAGTGCAACTAGTCAGTCGATACCGACTAAGAAAGGTTAGTCGGGAGAGGCACCATCCTGACTAATGTAAAACCTGCTATAAACTAGTCGGTGGCTCATATAAATTAGTCGGTAAAGACCGACTAATGTCACCAACTAATGTAACCGACTAATATACATTTACCGACTAAGAAATTGTTGATCGACTAAGATGACGGACTAAGATGACCGACTAAGAAATCCAACTGACTAAGGAATAAATTAGTCGGTATAGCAACTGACTAAGGCTATGTTAGTCGGGAGAGGCACCAGATGGACTAACGTTATGTTAGTCGGTGAACCAATTTAAGTTTTCAGTGTTCTATCGTATCATAAGTCAGGTATTAGTTCGGTTAGGGAATAATCATGTGTATTTTCTTTTTCTGCAATTCTTTGTAATTCTGCGAAGTTTTCAAAGAAGATATGAAACTTACCGGGAACATTTCCTTTCTATGCGGTTCATTATTATTGTTATGTATTATGTTATAAGAGTTAAATATTTTTCCAGTCATAGGAGTGCAACCATGGGAACTCACATACGGTGACGATTTTACCATCAGCGATAAGAAACTTGTATTTCAAAACAGCGACCGACAAAACTTCTCATTCAGAGCTATACAGGATATGGAAGACGAAAATGTTGAGAGCACCCTGGTAACCATTGCTTACGTATCTGACGGAGAGATTGGTCAACAGAATGCCATTCTCGTCAACGTTATGGACGGAAATATCTCTTCCTCCGGTAATTATTCATTTCATTTCTAATATTTATTTGATATTTCCAGTCAGGCAAGATAACGTGGGTTACATGATAATCATATTAGCAACACCAATCAATCGCCACACCAATATCACCTGGTCGTAGTCACATCATAGTCGCACCAGTATCATAACACCGTAATATGAATATCGCCAAACGATAGCCATAACATAGTCTCATCAACGTTAGATCAGTTCAACTATACAGTCTATTATCAGTTCGCCATAAATACCAGTCGCATACATCATTACACCGTCATCATACTGTTGTTATATCACGGTCGCACCATTAACATATTAGTGTGATAGAATATCATCAAACCCTAGTCTAACCAGCGTTATATAGAACAATTTCATAATAACACAATCGACACCATTGCCGCACCGCCATCATGCCGTCGTCACACCATAATCATGTCATAGTCGCACCGTCATTATATCTCAGTCACCGTTTCTCACCACTGTCACACCATCATCCGATTAGTGAAATGCAAATGATTTCAAATATGGGGGGGGGGGGGGAGCTGTTGTGATAAGAATTCGAATGTATCGGCCAATCTACTTTTGATTTATAACCGATTATGAACTAATTCAAGGCATATATAATACCTGTACATATACTTTCTCTTTAAATGTTGCCCATAGAATTTAACATCCGCAACGAACGAAGCGTAGATGGAAATCTCATTCAAGAGACATCAACTGTGAACTTTGCCTCTGACAGCATCGCTACGGGCTTGGTGGCTGGTCTTGTTTCCTCCCTCTTTGTTGTCATGGTAACGGGAATGCTACTTGGCATATCTGTTGTGATCAAAAAGAAGAAATAAGACGAGGAATAAGCTGTGCTGAGATCATCATCCGCCATAGCTTACTAATTAATGGATTAGATACATACTCAGCTGGTGTAGTGCAGTAGATCTTTGCCTGAAGTGACTAGATTTGATTTCATCCGTTTCTTCCAAAAGGACCAATCAGTAAATTCGATAATCCAAAAGAAAACATATTAGAACTTCAAAGTAATACTGAAAGGGATGGCTATGCCTCGTTATAGTTACTACTTCTCTAGTACGGTTACATTACGTCAAAATGCCTTGTGAGGCACTTACATCGAGACTGTGGTGGATACAGTAACTTTATGATCAGTTTTAATCCATGAGAGCCCGGACCGATTGAAATGGTGGCAATAAAATCAGAGGCGTAGCGATAGGCGGTTCACTGAACGCAATGTCCAAGGATTTGCTCAGAAATTTGAAGCAGACGGATCATAACTGCCAGTCATGTTTTGTATGAATAATTAAAAGAATCCCAAACGTGGGATATACCTTAGTCTGTTTAATTCAAATCACTAACTTACTGGCTATTCTAGTTGTCAAATTCAGTACACCGTTCAGTACTGGCAGATCATGTGGCCTTTTCTCATATTATAACTTTGCATTTACGGCTTAGCGTCAAGTTCAGCATAGATGAAGTAAGGATAAAGTACCCCAGCGGTATCTCTTGAACCCTACCCCCTCCCCCTGAATCCACAGCTACTAGCCACTGAATAAATTCACTGCATACACTTAATAAAGTTTTTTAATTAAACCAGAAGCAGACAGTACATTGCAAATATTATTTACTGAATCGTAGCATGAAATAGCAATTTTAGAGCTGCACAAGTTGCAAATATAATACAGAAAAGCATTTTAATAATTCTTTTGTATTGTTTGGACTGGACAACATAGTTTAGAAAATGCTAAAATGCCCTGCACTGTGGAGACAAGCTGCGGAAGTTCAAAGTGTGATAAATCGGCCAATTTTGAGGTAATGCAGAATATGCTTATTTTGTTGTGGTAATTTTGGTAACTTGTTTGAAAGATGTCGAACCAAAACATACTCCAAAATTTGGTGGTTTGATATGGAATGACCCATCTATCTATCTATATATATATGCATTTAAATGACTAATTAATGAAGCATAATGAAGCATTTCTTGATGGTAGCAAACTACAGTGAAGTGTAGCCTTTATAAACAATGGATCATACGCAACTGTCAAAGAAGATGTGAAAAGCTTCTGCAAATTGTGGTCATATTAGCACACCTGGCAGTTTTGTGTCACCTCGTGGTCTCTTTATATATTTACCTGTATACAGTCTCACTAGACAACATCGTGAGATTTAGTAGTAGGCCTAATTGTCAGATTTACGCGACACAACAAGGGCTCTACTTTGTAGGTTACTACTATTCATACCAAGAACTAACATCTCTGTTAACTTCCGTTTCAAATGCGGCGTTCGACTTTGTTTTGTAATCGGGTTTATTTTGAGGAGCAGCATGGCTTACTGAACTGATCAGGCATATTAAAATGCTTAGGAGGATGGAAAAGATAGAATTTAGCACCGAGACTTGATTGTTATTAGGATAGCTTAGGTTCGGAAGAGGAATGATGATCGAGTACAAGTGGCGGTGATTATTAATTTGAGTTAAACAGCGCCACCTTATTTGGTTGTGGTTTTCGATATGGCGTGAGGGTGAAAGGTGAGCTGCCGTAACAATTTGGTCTGGCTAAGTTTCATCCTTTAGGGAGTGTCTTTTGTGATATTTTCTTATTAAGCTGTTGTATTCTTTTTGATAACATTTCGTAGAGAGCGAGAATATATGTATATGGCTATGTGTTTATAGTATTACGTCGGTGGGTATTGTGTATGGTAATAGTCATAATTCATCCTTATTCAGTATGTGTTTGTGAACTAGATTGTCAATGTTAATAACAATGGACCTAAGCCCGCGAAGTGAGAGGCAAAAGTGGGAGCTGGGGTTGGGGAGTTTGTTTATAACGGTTGGCACATTCCGTAGTAAACTCCAGATTGAACACATATATGCTCTTGAAATATGTGTTTGTTTTGTAACCTTCATCAGTAAATTGTGCTGGAATAGATCTGAATTAAGCTAAAAATAAGGGGTTTCTTTTATCAAATCAGCCTAGGCTACTTACATGAAATACGCCCTACCCGGCTGCTGTTCTTCTGGTCGACTCCCAGCACA
The DNA here is from genome assembly GCF_037975245.1 of Apostichopus japonicus. NCBI lineage: Eukaryota > Metazoa > Echinodermata > Holothuroidea > Aspidochirotida > Stichopodidae > Apostichopus > Apostichopus japonicus. Next base: position 7,669,853 of record NC_092571.1, on the reverse strand, counting down.
TGTCTTTTCTTAACATACGCATATGCGGAAACTTTCCATGGAATATTCCAACAGTGAAAACATATGTGAATCAACGACTGACGAGCGCGGCTGTGTCATGAAATGTCACAAGGCGTAGACTAAGCTCCGCAGCCGTTGTTTCAACAATAAAGAAGAGTAAAAACAAAATTAATGAATACAGTCGTTTTCGTTACACCATGTATTTTGGTGGGTCAACATGGCTTTCAGGAGAACTTCAACCGTTCGATTATATATATTCAGACACAAAGAGAGAGAGAGAGAAAGAGAGTGGTTTCTAAGCAGTTATAAAGTGTATTTCACAAATAAAACAAGTATAATACATTTACTTAAAATAGGTGTTAAATGAAATAAAAAGGCATTTCTCTGTCATTGTGTATTTCAATTTTAAACCAAAATAACCTGTCTCCTATTGACGTTCAAATGCAACAACAGCACTTTAAGAGTTAATTATGGTTGAGCGCACTTGGGACCTATACCCCCAAGTCCATGCCCATGCCCTCCTTTCTCCCCGTAGGGACAGGCGATGACTTAGTTCCTGTTACCTGCAGCTCTACTGGTGTTTTGCATCCAAATTGCCCAGCATCTTGGCACATGAGCAGCAACCTATTTGTAGAGCGTGTCCCCTGCTCAAATTCGTCCCAATAATTTAATAATCATTTTCTGGATGTTTTTGTAGCCTTTTCTCTCCACTCTATTTAAATTGCCCTCTGACACGAGCAGAACTTGAAGTTTGACATAGCTGGCTGCCTCAAACATGGCCCACACCAGAGAATAAAATGGACTTTTAGCCCCTACCTTCTTGTTGAGAGCATGCATGGTGCCACCCTGTAAAGAAACAAGTTAAATAGCTGTTAATATAAATTGAGCAAAGTCTGCAACAAGTTTAGTTATTAATGTAATGCATTTTGTAATATGACTATTAAAAATAAATAGTTCAAACAATTAGTTAAAGGATATAAAGTATCAACTCCTATCAATCCATTACCTTCTACATCATGTTTTGTACTGATGGATCTCCGATACATGCACCATGAATCAGTACATGCATCATTCACCATGGATACATGCATCAGGTGCCCACAGTCCATGGCCAATCCCGGTCTCCCGGATATATGTACAGAGGGCCTTCATTTGATCTGATGATGCCTCCCCTGCCAGAATATCAAACTGGGGCCGGATTTGTCCCACTGGCAGCATGAGCAGAGCCATCATTTTTTGTTATGAAGGCCTGTGACCCACTGTCATCAAGGTAAGCCGTCCGTAGGCCTAAATTTTGCACCTACAAAAGAAAGGTTGATAGTTGGATGTTACTAAAATAACATATAACAAAACATATAAAACGAGACATATACATATTTCCACCGAAAACTTTTCCAATGAAATAAAGACATTTTCTTTATTTACCTTTCTCCAAACTGCTTGACGCCAGTGAAAATTGCTGCCCAGAATGGTGACATCCCTAAAGATGAATTGAGCTCCTCTCCATGAAGCTGCCTCGAAATCCATCATCATTCACCTCACCCTGGGTTCTGTAGGGGGGGGAGGGCATTCTTCACTGCTTTCAGGACTTTTCTTTAATTTGTCCTTCTTCTGCGAGACATTATAGCAAAAAAGTAGAGGTAATTGCTTGATGTTTTTCCCTTGCTGTATGAAAGCATGGATTGAAAAAAAGTTGGCTGAAGGGAGATCGGCATACCTTAAAAGTGGTATCAGCGTACCTGTAAGAAGAAATTCCAGAAAGGAATTTATAATATAATATATGTCATCAATTAAACTGCATAAGATGGAATGAACGATCTCAGATGTAGCATGCCAATGTGAACACTTAGAAGCACACTGTTAGAGGGTCATAATGTAATAAATGAAAAACACTCACCAGCACTTTGATTTTGAGAGTTAAACCAAGCTGTTGCTCTAGTAAATAAAACAAATCGGTAGGATGAAAATCGATTGATAAAAGAAGAACATAATACAAGTGTGACGGGGTCCTGTACATATATCACACAACAAGTACCGGTGCAAATTAAGACGTGAACAGTTAAAATGTCATTCTGCTCTTTACTCCTCCTCTCTCTTTCCGTGCTCCCTATCTCAACGGCCAAACCAATCCAACGCAAATATACATAAAGGTAAAGAATGTCACTCTATAGTAAGGATATACAAACGCTGTATCAGACTAACAATAGGGGACACTCTCCATGCATGATTAAATACAATAGGCACCTGAGGTGCAGGAATTTAGTTATGCAAATACATGTTGTCACCTAATACACACGCGCAGTTACCTTTGGACATGCGTAGTCGGCTGGAGAGCGCCCCCTGCAATACGGATGGAAGGAATATATAATCAACAAGCAATTATTAGACAAGGTAACAGACTGTGACACAAGTACTTACCTGCATGGTAAATGTTGCATTCAATTCCTGGATGAAGTTGTCAAGATGAGCTTGAAGCTGTTGTAAGATACATATACTGACAACAAGAGTTTTAATCCAATTTAGGTATATGCTGATCAAATGTTGTTTTAAGCTTTTAACACCCCCCCCCCCAGTTTTGCACATTTATTATCTTACTCCCTAAAGTAACCAAAATTACCTCAATATGATATCACTATACTCTCTGGGACCTGACCTGTCTGAGCTTAGAGGCTCAGAGCATAGCAAACAGTATCCAAAGTCAATGGATGTATATACTTAGGCCTACAGTACAGTTAGCTTATAGAAGAATGTGTCAATTTAGGGTATAAAAGAACTTGACACGGCAGACATTTTGTGGTCAAATTCTGCTCAATTGTACATTGCATAGACACAGAACAATAAATATTTTTAGATCATGACATTTCCGGGGAACTACACATATATGAAAAACGCATACAGTTGAGTGATTTTGGATTGTTCGTTGATAGACATCGTTAGTCAAACCCTTAAGTGCGTCAATTATCAGCCCACCATGCTACTCCTTATTTGTCAATTATTTCGTTTTGGAGTACACGTGGTTCTTCTTTATAATTTGTTACGAAGTCACATACAAGTTTGCGGGAGTGGTTAAGGAAGAGTCAAGACAGAGGAGACAGAGACTTCAATTATACGTTAACATAATTTTATTGCTTCCAATAAATACAAACAATAAGGGATACTATATATATATATATTTATATAAATATATATACATATATAGCCTATATATATATATAGCCTATATCTATATATATATATATATCTATCTATATATATCTAGATATATATATATATTTATTAGGCACCGGTACATTACAAATTAAGAAAAAAACTTACATAATCAATGCTAAAGCGCGAGGAGGTATACCGTACCTCCAGGAACGCTCGTCAACGGCAACGCTGGCTACTGTGGCTACTGTAACGTTGGCAAGTTCGCATTCCAGAAACGGCGTTGGCTACCGAGAAGTTTGGGGAGTTCGCTTTCCGGGAAGGAGCCTCGAAATTGGGTGAAACTAGGTGGCAAGTTTAACAAATTGGAAATTTAAGTCCTTTTAGCAATAGTGTCCGAATCCAGTGGAAGTATAGTATAGGCAGCAGGTGTTAACGATTGAAAATTGATAGGAAAGTCTGTCAAATAAAGAAACCTTCTCAGAAACTTCCCGAAATAATTTAAGGAAGAAGATCGAGATACAAGACGACAGACATAACAAGACCCTGACAGCGTCACTAAAAGCAGTGAGAACTCCCAAACGGCCCTGGATACAGATTCGCCTCGAATAAGATTCCAAAGGTGATATCGTTAGCGCGACCGTTACCGGATCTTGCGTAATATGGCTTTTGTTAAGATTCCAGAGATACAAACAACTGGAGAGCCAGGTGCGTGAGGCTCTTGCGAAATATGGCTTTCCAAGTAAACATGTTAACAAACTTGTGAAGTTAATTCATGAACTTCTTAGCAATATATATATATATCATTTATGAAACAGCAACTATTAATTTGACCTCTCACAGCCTCGCCACGGGCTTCCTAGCTGGTCTGATACCTTGTCTTTGTAACGGTCATTACCTAACCTAGCTGTGTTGACTATACGAAGGAGAAGTCACACGTGGAAGTAGCCAAAGTGGGTTAAACTACTTGATAATTCCGAATTCTTCCAAGCAGAACCATTTAATCTAGATAAGCGGATATGAACGCAAGAAATTCATTTGTGGGAAAAGGTTTGATGCAGCTTTCCCACGCCTATGACAATTTCGCCCTGTAAGAGCCCCCGCCCCCTAAAAAAAAGCATAACAGACGATACTTTTATTGGAGATATGTCGATTTCAGGATTTATGATGACACGCTTGGCACATCGTAGACGGAAAGATGCATGTTTATAATAACTTTACTACCTGCATTCTCGATAGAGAAAAGAAGCCTCTTATAGAAAGCAGGGTTAGACCATCTGCGCCGACTCTTTGATCTTTCTTAACAACTGTTAGATGACAATGATTTATATATATATATATATGTGTGTGTGTGTGAGTTAGTTAAAATCCGTCTGTATGATTGTTAACATATCGAAATAACTGTGAAAAAGAAACATAGTTCTATTTATATTGCATTATTCTTCACCATATCACGCCGTAATGATTGTAATGATAAAATAAAACATTTTCGATTACATTTGTTAATTTATTCTTCTTTTTTTATGGTGCAAATGTTAAGAAGGTGTTTAAGATGCTGCGGCATTATATGTATTCATTGAAATAAATGAGAAGCCTTAAAACAAATTCCACGATAATTCCGGTGTACGAACAGATTTAATTAAAAAAAATTGAAATAGCCTCATAAAAGGCCACCAAATCGCCATTTGAATGAATCTTGTCAACTTACAATGTCTTTGACCAAGAACAACCCAAGGAAAATACATAGGCAGTATCACACAAGTGCAAAAACACAAACGTTTTCCCGCCAAAGAAATAGAGTCCAAAAAGAAGAAAAGATAACAGACAGTAGGCACAACACATGCACAACACATGCACAATACAACAACACATGCACAAACGATTGCATTGCATCCCAACGCCAATCGCGGGCACAACTTTCATGGGAGGATTTCTTGTTTTCAGTCGGGGAGGCCTTAGACCACTTCTCCGCCGGGGCTCAGGACGCCTTTCCATAAAGGTTCATGCCTTTATCTAAATCAGTCGGGGAATACAAATTTGGCAACCACCTCTGAAATCCTGCGTGTGTACGTCAGTGGTTATCAGAAATGGCCAACGGTCGCCAGGACGCGACGGCATGATCACTTGAAATTCAATTACGAAAGTCGTCATAACTGTTCATTCAGGGAATGATTTAGTCTATCTTCTCTATCGCAAGGGAAACGAAGTTTATTGAATAGATTGTCTGGTGCCAGCCAAATACTGAACATCCAGCTGTAGCACCTTTTCAGCTTGCAAAATATTTTCCTACAGAAAAATTCCAGACGTTGTTACCCAATATATCACAACGTTCAAGTAAATCCAATCTGTATTTGTTCGATCATTATAGCTACTGCACGTATGACCATGTTTCTATATAGCACAGAAATCCCTACAGATAAAGTGGCAACTCACTACGTATGGTCGAGCATATATTTTGTATAAACATCTATGTATATAAAATATCAAATAGAGTAGGCTTATATTGTATATTCATGGACATGGTATAGAAAAATTGTTTTCACGTGTGAGGGTCTAGTGTATATACAACCTTATAGAGATATAGGGCTCATGCTTCAAAGCACTTATACTGACAGTATGAACAGTTTCTAACTTGTTGTCATACTACTCATAATGTTATTACGATTATACTTAATTGCAAATCGGGATATGAAAGTAAAATATAGGAAATGTTTTCCCAACTGGTTGCAATAATTGAGACAAAATATATTCAGCGTATACAAAATACTAACTGACATCACTAGCCGGCCATATACACATTAAAAAGTAATGCATAATATTACAGTCGGCCTGTGAAATACAATAAACAGACGTAAGATTGCTTGAGAGATTTTCTGGGGCACGAAAAGCAGACACAAGTGGGGAATATCAAATATGCAAACGTGCGAGGCATTTTACAAACTTAAAGACAAGGATATTCAGTGTTTTCCATCCTGGAGCAACTTAAGTCCCCGATGGCCCCCCTTGATGTGACGTGCACTTGTACCGGTATCTTCAATTTCACTCTTACTTTACAATTGCCCCAGAACAGTGTGTAGTACTAATCATTTCTTAGAATAGCGGGGACACTTTTCGTAGTACATAATTAAACGGTTTAAAAAGCAACCTGGAAATTTTAAAGGAAAAACACTTTTCGAAAGAAACTTGGTCCAATCAATCTTTTGTGACCCATACAGTGATATGGAATTTTGATATCGAACAATATCACAAAATTTCCCAAAATCATCTCAAAACTGTAAATTTTGATTAAATTAATAGAGGATGAAATAGAGTGAGACAAAATCAGAGGAAAACTAAAGACAAACCCAAAATTTCATTTCATTTTTCATGTCATTTCATTTCATTTATTTGTTTTGTTATTTATTAATTTGACGTTGTTATTTTTCCTCTGCAGTTTTCTTCGAATAGTACAAATTAATTTGTTCTTTGTTAATATTATAAACTAAAGCTTATTATGATATAAAAAGATTTGTAGGAGTCATGTTACAATACAAAAGAAATAAGGGCAAAACAACGAAAGATGACTGTATATATATACATCGTGTATATTTCCCTAAACGTACGGGGCAAAAACTGGCAAGTTATTAGCGATAACTGGGGGTCAATCAAAGTCATTTCTTCGAATATGCCATTGTATGAGTTTTCTGTGTATTTACTACAACGCTAAATTATAGCAGATGTACACAGTAGCGATATAACGGTGCATGCTTGTACATGCCTCGAAATAAACTTCTGATTTTTAATAACATGTAAGACTTTAATTACTGCTAAAGAGAACATTTTTGGGTTACAAGTAATATAATACAACTTTGAGTGGCTCTTACAGGAAGTGAAATGAGTTCACGTAAATAATCTTAGTAAGGCATCGCAACCAAACCACGCGTGAACCACTTAACTCAAGCTAAAAGTCTTCTGTATTGACCCCAAATTTTAGTAAGCCTATGGTGATTTTTTTTAGACGTTTTCAAATTACTTTCCTGCAGGTTCTGGTCCTAGAAATGAATCTCAGATAATTAAATGTCTCAGTGTGTGTAACTACTCTTACAGTGACCGTAAAAGGATTATTAAATTTTGAGCATGGGTGACCATTAATTGACTTCCTAGCCTGTTTAGTGGGCAATGTTGAAAACCATTAAGAAGCGATTACATAAAATATTGCAGCCAAATTGTTACTTCATTACAAAACAATATACAAGACTATAATATATAAATGCTTTGCTACAAAGTCCCACAGTATACTAATAATGATTTATTTAGCAATTTACCCAACAGAAATGACATTTGCTACCGAAAATATTAACAACACCAACATGTCGAACAGGTTATACGGAAGCTGATAAGCACCATTGCAAAAGTCTTCCAGACAACAATATATACATGTCTCTATCCCATTGACTTCAGTACAAATATTAAAGCACGAAGACCCACAAGTGCGGTTTATTGCATGTGGACGATAGTGGCTGGGAATCAATGTTGATACACGGACTTCATGTTTCTGAAAAAAAAATGTATTGTTTCGCCTGAATACTAAATAAGAATAATTTTTAAAACGCATTTAAAACGGAAATTACAATTTCATACTTACGCATATACTATATGACTTGAGGGTTATCCTTTATTATCTTTGTCATGGCTGGTATACATTTAGTAAGAGGGGTAGGGGTAGAAGAGGGGCAGGGCAGAGGAGGGGTAGGGGTACATCTAACGCTATTTACATTTTTGGAAATGGCAATACGGAGGGGCAGTAGAAGGCGGAGAGGAGGAGAGGAGGGGAAGAGAAGGGAGAGGGGAAGGGGGGAGAAAAAGGAATATAATGATTGAAAAGGCAATTAGCTGAGAGAACCAAACTGCGTAACTCATACCCGAATCTATCCGGTAGTTACAGTACAATGGAATAGGCAGCCCTTAGCTAAGTATGGCTACATAAGGGCACGCCCCCACCCCGTGTAGACTACCGGCCCGTCCCCTTGCATATGTGCCACTACCAGGTGTGCAAAACCTTCACAAGTTACAGGACACGAACATTGTGTCCTTCTATAAATTGTTGATGCCGATCATTAAATTATTGGTTCTCTCTTCCAAACGCAGGAGAAATGTGTTTTACATGCACTGTCAGAATATTATGCATTGCATAACCTAACTAAAGAATTCTTTATTGTTTTGATTGTTCTTATTTGTATGGTTTAGAGCAAACATAAAAAATACAGATGGTGTGAAAATAAGGAAGATTAAAGTTGATTGAATTTATTTTATAAATTGTTTGGTTAAATGTGGATATTACTCCGAGCGAGCTAACGGAAAGGGTTGGAATTCAATACGCTAAACTCCTTGCTCTTCTAGCTCAACGTCTAAACCTTCATGGTTTTTGAAGATTACAGGCGCCACGAAAGGCCAACTCATCAGCCTTCTTAATTATGGCAGTTGAAAACTTCTATCTATGCTTTAGCAGGCTTGGAAAGTGACGAATTCAGTGTGTGAGTCAATAGAGCAATTAATTGTGCTACGATACATATTTTGGAGTATGTTTACATCGCAATGTTTCATAGGGGTTCTCTGTGTGTATATTTAAGTGCATTTTACCGCCAAGCTCGGTACTAGCACGTTATGCATTGGAGAAGGTATTGTACTATGATCAAAACAACCAATCGAACTCACCAGACAACGTGACTATGAATTTTAATGTCAATTTAAAAGCCAAATGCACTGTAAAAGGTTTATTTTCTACAAAATGTCGTACAATAGCCAAGGGCATATAGGTCTTAGTTATTCGATGCGAAAAAAAAAAGTTCGGGAAAAAATCACGAAGGACAAATCTATCCTGAAGTGACTATTAGATTAAACAAATTTTAGTTGTAAATGTGTCGTGTGTGCCTTTATATGTTTCACTCTAGCATAATTGTAAGACTTTGAAATGGTCATGCTTACAATACAATATTTGTCACACGAGTCGTCAACATTCACCGATGTATTTTCCTTGTACATGAACTCGTCCTCACAATCGTCGTTCGAGCCATCAATCGTTGAGCAGATGTAACAGCTATTACCAGCAGCTAGCCCTGTACGAATAATTGTGAAAAAGAAACATCAACTGCATACAGGCGCGGGAGAAGGGGTGGGTGTGGGGGTAGTAGGTGTGGGGGAGGGTCCACCAAAAATTGAACGTAGTTATTAGCACAACTTTTCGTGTAGACCTAATTTCTAGCATAAATATTCCAGAATGCACATTTCATGTGTAAAATTTTAAAATTCTTGGGGGGGGGGGGGGAAAGCAGCCCCCTTCATGGGAGTCGGCTTGAAAATAACTCTTGCTTGACCTTCGTGGGTCAATGAACCTTGACAAAATGACATTATTGTGGTTAGAACGTCAATAGTGGGAGTCAATTAATAAACTTAGTAGGGGTTGGAAAATACTTTGCACATCTTATCACTAGATACCACGTGTTCTCTTTGATCAAAGTAGTCCTCCTCCCCCACCCCCTCCCCCAACCCCAATAAAAACGTCCACTTTTAGTATACCAGATCTGCGAGTTCAACACCGGGCGTCTCGTCGTCTAAGACCTGTAATTACTTCTTACTATTATAGAAAAAAAGCACTCTGTACAGTTTTCGAGCTAACTGATCACAAACTCACACGTTTATCAAACTGGCATTCATTCCTCCAAAGAGTCATCACCATGGAAACACTCAAGGAGTGAAATTCTCACCGTATTCCAAATCAAGTTTGTATTCTCCCTAGGGTCTGTAAAGTCAGGTTGGGTTCGTGCACAGTTATGTCGCCCTTCCTCTGAAGTTTTCATTTATCGTATAATTGTTTGATAAACGCGAGAAGAATCAGATATTTCCCCTGGCGCTATATAATTGACTCCGGTCGCCGCGGCTGTATAGCTCCAATGTTACCTTCTCTATAGCCCTCATTAACCCCCCCCCCCCTTACCCCAGGACACCTGATTCTCACACAACAAAACGTTGTCACTTAAAACAGCCATTTTTACGTGACTTTCGTTGTGATATTTGATTAAAAATTCCCGTTAGAAACATATTTAATTATCTCAAGTTTTACTTACAATTTCAAACATTTGAGTAAAACTCAATCTCATTGGATTTTATATACATATTTTTCTTGTCCATGTGGTTCATAGCGGGCATTAAAATTTGTCTGGTTGATTAAATGTTGAAAATTCATACAGTTGGGACAATTTTTTCTATACTGTTGTGTTACGTCCCGCTTCAGAGCACTCGTATTGTGAATACGAGCAGTATGAATATCAGTTTCTATCAGATCAAGGTTATAGGAACTGTTTGTACTGACAATACCAGTGCTTTGAGAGCATGATATTGGAGTACAGTTTAGAGAAGTGTTAATATTAGGAAAGTGTCCAAACTGGCTGCGGATTCGATATACCCACTGATATTTATTTCCTCCAATAAACTTGGAGCCTCAGGGTGTCTTATATATTTATGATCAATTACTATCTTAGACTATTAGTCGCTCGATAATTGGATTGATGAAATTCCAGACCAATCGAAAAAAACTGTATTTTACGTCGCATTTAGTGACAAATCACACTTGAAACTGCTTGACAAATTTGTAATGTACTGTGAACATGTCAACTGAGTTCAGGGGAGTAGGAAGCTTCCAAAACGTGGGGGGGGGGGGGGTGGGGGCACAACATCAGAGGGGCACTTGCTCATTCCACAACCACCACTCGTTATGCTATAAACCGATACACACCGGCCATATCACTTAAATATATATAATGTGTTAGTATGCTATCAATACTCTTATGGTGCGCTGCAACATTGTTTTTTTTATTTATTGAGATTGTTTATTGTTAACCGTTCTACAAAACGATCTGGGATGGAATTTTAAATTTTCATGTACAGACTAAAAATAAATAATTAAAATAAAATATTTCAATTAACAAAGGCTTAAGATATCCAAAAGACAGTTCTTCATCAAAGGGGCACATTTTATTTGCCAGAAGGGCACATTTGCTAGTTGGAAAAAAAGAGGGGGGCACTTGCCCCCAGTGCCCCCCGGCTCCTATCCCCTGTCTGAGTTCGTGTATTCCCGTTGACATTTATTTTGCATCTGAGACACTGGTCTAATGGTCTATGTATTAGACTCAATACTCCAGTCACTTTAATTAATGAACATCACTTGCTTAAAGAGTCATTTATCCAAACTTACAAGAAATATAGAAATAAAACCGATACCGATGTACCAAGAATATCAGTCAGAATACCAATACATTAAGATGGCAAAACATCTCCTTAATTATTTGTTAAGGCAATTTTACTACTGGCTCACAATTCGCAAAGTATAGAACAATTTAAGGAGTTTTGAGACAAGTTTGCTGTTGTTGCTGCTAGGATTTTTTAGAAGATAGATGCTCTTACAACCTCAGATTTTCATTGCGTAAAATATCGCTTTGATTTAGGCAGTGTAATGGAGTAATAGCGATATTTTCTCGCGCACCAATCTGCAGCTAAAAAACAAGATGAATAATTGGGAAAATGTACGCAGCCGCTCTAATCGAGAGGCAGTTCAAAGTAGCAGTGAGGTACTGTATAGGCTTAGGACTCGCGCACACCTAGTTACTGTATAGTATATGCCTAGTAAAATAGATGAGTCCTAATGTTACAAAAGCCAAGCTATCTTCGTAGGTATTTATAACAGATATTGTAGGCCTATTTTTAATTATTTGAGAAACTATAGTAGGCCTAGCTGCTTATTTATGATTCTGCGTCATGTTTTATTTTGTTCATACTTTTGGTGCAAAAATGTTTAATTTCATAATGCACAGAAACATACTTTTCCAATGTGCAATTACGTAGCACCATGCAATCTGCCTAAGTGTCTTTTCTTTCTTCACAGAAAGTATTGATGTTGCAGATCTGTACTTTGGAAACGTGACCAAATATCATAGGCCTAGTGGCGAGTGGAATTTGGCAAGTAGAATTTTATTCACGGTCGCCAAATAGCAAGTACTTTTAAAAATATTTGTCGAGGCCTGAAAACCTCTAAGACATGATTTCTCATGGTAGAAATCATGGATACTTTTCATACATGGTTTATGGAGTTGCCACATTGAATGAATACAACAATCTGTTGCTTGTGAGGTCAAATCTCATTTGAGGTCACCCAGAGGTCAAACTCTAAACCCTGTACATTATATCTAACGATGGGAATCGTGGATACTTCTCATATTGTTTTTGGTGGAGGTGTGTATTGCCACGTACAGTATACTAACCTGTGTTTATCATGCCATTGTGTAATTGTACATCAAAATAGTGGTTCGGACCATTTATATTGTAACAGCTACTTCTGGTTAACAAGCAGAAGTGAAGTGCATTGAAGTCATTGAAACCTCAATGCATTTTGCATTCTGGTTATGTTAGTTTAGGAGGGGTTCTTTACACGTGACTTCGTATGGACGATAACACTAACTGAGGATAAACTGAAGAGTGCACATCTTAACAGCAAAAAAATATTCAAAATTCAAAATATGTTCGAATTGATTTATTAACCCATTTTAACTTATAGTTAGAAAATAAGCTAAAGTAATTATATGCAGAAGCTGCATCTGAAAATAGATGCAGCTATATATAACTACTGTAAGCTACTTACCATAGCTGTTGACGAAGACGAACAACACAGTAAAAACCTTGGCAAATTTGATGTGTAGCTCTCTTTTCGAACAAGCTCTCAGTATGCCATTAGTAGTGAAAACTCGCACTAGAAGAACCATTATGAAGTCTCTCGGTTATTCGAAGCAAAGACAGCAACAGCCAGAAAGATGAAACAGAATGTAAAAGACTTTATATACATTCTATAATGAGATTTAGTAGCCGTGGTCTGTGCATTTTTAAAGCCACAAACAAGCTCTTTCCAACAGCCGTGGGGAATTGAAGTTAGCGGAAGCTTTCATCGCCTGTATCGGTTCAGCTGCAAGCGTTCCTATTCCTTCTTTATCGATTTCTGTGTTCTAAATCAGTTATAAAGCTTTAGACTTTTGAAATAATCCAAAACCAACCGACTAAAAAAGCAAGGACTTTCTCGGGATAATTGGTATCGATTGCTACTGTAGAACCGATTTATGAGATGAACAGTCCTCATTGTTTAGTTTTATTTTGTAGTCAGTGAAGTGTAACTTGAAAAAAAGAAGAGATTAAACTAGTAAAAAATCTGCATGGACCAGTTTATCAATTATCAGTGGGTTTGTTTTTAAGGCCAATAGGTTGGGGATTGGGGAATAGGGGAAAATGGAGGTGCAGTTGGGTAAACAGCATCAGTCGTAGGTAATCCGACACACAGCTTGAAATTTAGTTGAATTTAGATCACCGGCGTCATTCATTCCAGCCAATACCAACGTATCAAGTATCAAGTTTCATTCAGTATGTATAATGTATATGATCCATAAATAGATTAAATTAAATTAATCTTTGGAAACACGTTGTAAACAATGTAAGCTGCTATTAAAAGAATGTCACCTATGATATCAAACATATTCGATTCAATTTTACTGTTGGTATACCAAACATGTCAACTTCACATGTTTTAATCGCGAAAATAGAAAATAGTCTAATTAAATGCAAATTTCATCAGGATGCTGAGTAAAAGTTCTTCTTAACTACAGTTATGTTATTAAGTCTCAAATCCCTCCTTTCCAATCGTAACTATGGGTTTTGAAAAGAGAATAGTCCATTCTCCTCCAAAATGTGTTATTTACTTAGTAATTCGCAGTTACTGTTAAGATGTAAATAATGGCTTACACCAGTGGCGTGCACAAAGGGGAGGAGTGGCCCCTCCCTTCGTCGGTCGGGGGAAGGGCTCAGTCGACGACATGGTTCAGTCGGGGTAATTTTGCATTCATCCGGGGAAGAATTAGACCACCACTATGGGTGTACAACCTCGCACAAAGTTCATAGGCACATCCTAGCATATCCATTAATATGCTAGATTAATTTAGGGGGGTATACCCCTAAGTCAGAGCTTGCTACAACCGCAGGTTCCGGGATAAATTATAGGGACCATGTGGATATATATACGGGATAAAGAATAATGTATCCTAAAGTCTCATGTTCGTAATATACTTCAAGGCATTGAAGACTCGCCCCAAAACGGGTGCCACCATCTATAAAAAGTTAACTTGTGTGTGAAGTGAAGTGAAGTTTTTCTCTTGTCGCTACAAAATGCAGACAGTAATGAAACGTGATACCTTGTTGTCTTTAGCTGAACCTGAGATGTTCATCACTGTATCGTTTGTACACTGTGCTGTGGGTATTGACCGCAGCTGTATGTACTGACTGTGCACTAGTGTCTAATTACCGACGGTAGCAAGCTGTGTTTTTTTTTCTGGGATCTATGGTGGTGTCTAACACTTCTGTTACACCTCATTCGAAACTAGGTCAGACTACCGGCATTAGACGTTTCTTTTTGCGTGAGTCTTCACACCCTTTAAATTTGTTATGTGTGTATAGATTTAAACTGGCACAATGCAATGTAGCCTTGGAAGCTGATTTATCATGGTATTTAGTAGTCTATTGTCTTAAAATTGCTATAGAGAACTTAAAAAACAATGCTTTCCTGCAGGTTCTGGTCCTCCAATAATCGAACTTAAAGGCTTGTTAGAATGTTTATATATGCAGAATTAAACAGTATGGGTAACTAATTTTAGAGTGACAGTAAAATTACTTGCTTAAGTACTTGCTTAAAATCAAGCATGTTTGAGCATTATCTGAATTTCTGCCATATTTGGGGTCAACACTGACGACCTTTAACAAAATTATGTAATTTAATATTTAACAATTGTAGTGTACTATAGCCTTCGTGGCTAACTATGCACTAAGTGAATTTCAAAGTAACAATTGTTATTGCCACTAAAAGATTGGTTCAATTACTCAGGATATGACTGAATCAATTTGGAAGGCAAACGGTTTTATTGACTTTACGGAACAATGAACATTTTTAAGCATAAACTTGAGTAAGCTGATAGTGAATCTGTTTGGAAATTAAACTGGTTATATAACTTTAGCGAAGATTCTCCACCAGCACCTTCCTGAAATACTTATCGATAATTAGTTACTCTAAAGCTACCGTATTGTTTACGTGCCATCCATGCTAGTTAATCTAATCCACGTCAATTCTAATTGAGTATAGTCGTTTGACATCATCCCACTGTGTAACTCGGTGTAAGTCTGGTAATGTTGTTTGGATAATACTTACTTTGTAATATCTTCCTTGTGAAAATATTTGTATAACGAAGTGTACATTTCATTTGATGCATATGATAGCGGAGAAGGGCCATGGTTGGGGTTTAGTTATGGGAAGTAAAAATTCATTTGGTGGTAGAAGTATTCGTCGCACTGTTTCTCACATGTATATTCTACATGTATAGCTTAGCAAACCTATCACATGCATAGCGTATACCGTACGTTTGATTGTTACGGTTAAGGTTTGAAAGTAGTACCTGGCTACACCCACTCTCCCGTGAAATCTCCAACCTAGGCTCATATGACGACAAAAAGAAAGGAAAAGGGGGGGGGGGGGGATTGACGGGCCGTGCTAAGGCTGTTGCATGCCTCACCGTACATTAGGAAATGAAACAAAAAATCACGAGTTTTTCAGTTATTTGACATTGTGATGATTATATGATATTGATAAATTCAGACAAAATATTCTTGGCATCTCAATGAGACGTTGAGAGCTCCGTAGCATTAAATGCTCTACTTAATTTGATTGCAATTGATAAACGAACTAATATATAAACATAAATCAATTCTTTTGGAAATTTGATGTAGGCCCAATGATAGCTAACTATAAATTGGATAATTTAAATACAAATTTTTGTTGTTGTTGTTGCTATAGGAAGTGTAGTTGAAGTTCGCTTTTTATTTTATTTTTTCAATACTTGACTTAACTTTCAAAGGAAGGAAGGACAGTTTCTTGATTTTAGACGGCATACATTTTTCAACGGTAATCAAAATGGCGGCCAAGGAGTCAGTTGATAAACCTGACATGAGAAAGAGTTTGCCAGAAGCGAACACAGGATTGCTACGGTTTGTGCTTCCTCTACACGTATTATTCATAAATACATCAGCTTGGCAGTAATCGTAACTTGGCTCTATCATAAAGCATCAAATTTATAAAAATAGAAAAACCAAGAGTGGCTGTTTCTTTACGTCTTGTTACATGTAACAGCAATGGCTCCCGACACTGCATGGAGGGACGACTTACAGTTGCTAAAAATCCATTGGCAACTGGAAGACTTAATTATTTACCCCTAATAAAAACACGGTATTTCATAGTCTGATCAGGGCCAAACAAAAATAATAATAATAATCATTCTATAATTTGTATTGCATTTATACGTTTTAGCCGTGACCATAAATGATTCATTTCTTAATTTTCTTCGACACAGGGATTTGAATAAAATGGACGAAGAACAGATGACGCCTGCGTCAAGATTAGATGAAAAGAAGCCGATAAGTCAAAAAGCGGCACCATGGCAACGTATCTCTGATCGTAAGGGACTGATCTTTGCGATTTTCTGCGGTATAAGCAGCTGTGGGCAATTCATTTTCGTGAGTCTCGCCGAATTAGATTCTAATTTTACACCATTTCAGTGCATATTTTTCAGAAATATACTGTTCTTATTTGTTATGCCGTTGGTCTCGTGGGAGAGGAGTAATACGTATGGACCATACGACGCCTTTCTTTGCATATTGTTCGGATGTGGCAGTAACTTTGCTGCTATATTCCTCTATACAGCTTTCCTGTATGCTGATATTGGAAACGTTTCTGCCGTGGCTCTTAACACTCCAATCCCTTCCGCCATCTTGGCTTATCTACTTCTCAGGGAGAAAATATCGGTCTTTTCTTCGGGTTTCTTTTTCTTAAATTTTGTTGGAATAATTTTGTTAGCGAAACCACCCTTTTTAATGGGGAACACCGATAGCGACATCAATGGCGATGATTTTTTGGGGGTAATGTTGGCATTTGCTGCCCTAATGTCTGTATCTTTGAGTCTTATTCCTATTCGTCTGTTATCTCACCGAGGAAACTGTGATTCGTACCTAAACATTGTAATAGTTGGCTACGTAGGAATGATCATCTCTGGAGTGAGTCTCTCTATTACAAGCGGGTGGGCCATAAAGACTGACATATTGCATTTTATTTATTTGCTAATATTCACTGGCTTTGCTTTTACGACCAATCTCTTCGCTATACTGGCCGCTGAACATGAAGTTATTGCCAACGTGTCCGTATTAATTGCTTGTTCATCTTTACCGCTTAATTTCCTTGCTCAAGTCGCTTTATTTCACCAGATGGTAGACATCATTTCTATAACTGGTCTAGCATTGATCATAGGGTCGACTGTGGGGTACTATATGACCCGGAAGTAGATATTGACGTCGCTAACGAACACTATGGAGACATATCCGTCGGATACAATTTTTGCTGTGTGCAAGGACAGCTTACTTGAATTGCGCTACGAAGTCATCAGAATATACTATATTTATCAGGGAGCAACCACGTATACTTTTGGGGGAGGGTTACAACTATCACCTCCTAATAAAATATGGGGCTCTACACTACACCACCCTCCCCTTCTCTTCACTGGCAGGCAAAATATTACCCCCAAAAATATTTAGTTTCAGTACATAAACATATATTCTTTATGTGCGGTACAACCTAAAGGGTCGAACATACGAGTTTTCATTCATGTCCCATTTGGTAGAATGTAAGGTTTATTCGTTATGGTGCAGAAATCTTACTTAATATTTTATTATCTGTAATTAGGGGCGGTGATTTATTTCAAATATTGGGGGGGGGGGGTGCATTTGCTTGGGTGCAGGCGCGTAGCAACATTCATCCCCCAAATTGTTCGTGCGCTTCGTGATATTTTGTGTATATATGTATATATATATATATGTTAATGCAATGGAGGTAAACGACAAAGGCAAATGAATATATATAAATGAAAATCGTAATGAGTTGGAAAATCAAGAACAGTGAAAAAACTTTCAGCCTCCACCGGGATTCGAACCACGGGCCTCCCGCTCTGTACGCGGACACCCTAACCACTAGGCTATGGACGCTGATTGTATGTCCAGAGGTTCGAAACCGGTAAGGAAGATCGTAATTCCACTGTAGGCGTTTGTCACCTATATCGAACAATACTAGTTCTGTTTTTGGTGACATATTTTGCCCTACTCTAGAGATCAAATATATATATATATATATATATATATATATATATATACATATATAAATATATATATATATTTGTGTATATAGATAAATGGATGGATGGATAGAAAAGTTTTAATTTTGATTGTCAAAGTTTATGTCTCATAATGTATAACATAAATATTGACGTAGAAGGGGTGAGGGGTTGTTAATCATGGGCCAGCACCATGGTCCATTCAAATCCTAACTTACACTCCTAATTCATAATTAATTAAAACAAAACTGTGTTATTCTTATTCACCCAGACCATTCCTTTGAAGCTCTCCTATTTTCTCATATAAGTATTGAGAAGTACCCTTAAAATTTTTCATACAATAACTCAGATAATAAACACAGAGGACATTATAATTTTTACAATATTTATTCTTTTCTGTCGAAATGGTTTCGTTTATATTATATTTATTTCTTATATTTGTATTATACAAGTAATATATGCTTGTCAATATCTCTGCAATATTCAAAATGTGATAATAATATTGTTTCTTGTGTACTGCTTATGTGTGTACTGCTTAATCTTTTAATTTTTTTTTGGTTTGCCACTTTCAAGTTAACTCCTTCTCAATCCTCATGATTTCTGCTGGGATGGTGTAATCGCATTTGTCGACATCGAATATCGGAGACGAAAATCTTGGAAGAGAGAAAGAGAAACAAGAAATAAGAAAAATGTAGCTCTCTAACAGGGTAATCCCTTACGCACCCCTCTGCCACACCCTCCCCACACCTGAGCCATTGGCTTTTTAACTATTTGAAACCCCAACCTCGTCCACTCCCCAGGCCCCCCATCTCCCTATCGCACCGATTCTTAATCAAAAGTCCTGATTTAAATATGTTTCTTCTATCTTACTATTTTGGTCTTCCGGGTGTTAGGAAAACAAAAGCAAACCTAGTCACAAAGTGTGATGTGGTCCTTTGTATTCTGTAAATTTTTTGAAAGTTTTGTTCATTCATACTTAGTAAAGATTCCTAAATCCTATTGGTCCATTCAGGTCAGCTGACCGTGGTTAATCCTGTGAGTAACGCACGGTTAAATTACGGGGCATCACTTTAATAAATCTTTGGTTATATGTAACCAAAAATGTTTTGTTTTATGATTTTCCCCCCACACAAATGGTAGTGTATGAATGAACGGTATAGCGTGCGTTACTCACATGATTAATGCACTCCGGGTGTTAATGCTATCGCTGGATGCACTCGGGCTCCGCCCTCGTGCATCGCTTGCATTATCCCCCGATCGTGCATTAATCCTGTGAGTAACGCACGCTAGACCGTTGATTAACCCCTTATTTACGAACATGTTACGAACATGTTATCGACAATGAGTACAGGTATGCCAAAAACATCTTGCAAAACAGAAACAAAAAGTTTATCTTTAATATATGATTGTATTGGCTGTTTTTAAAATTGTAATCGTTTAGCGTAAAACAAGAAGCTCGTGGGCCATAATGACTGAGTATAGAAACGCGGTATGCACTGTTGTTTGGCTTTGTATTTCCTTTCTTTGCCATCTTTGTTCTGTTTTCTCTGTATACTTAAGCTTTCATTCTATATTTTATTTTTAAAGGGGTGTCAACGTAAACAAGCTCTGCAGAGCTTCTTCTTGGCACTCCTCAATCTCTTGTTCTCTTGTACATTTACCCACATCTATTGTCAAAATTGCATACTTTAATACAAGAGATTGACATAAAGTCTTATGAATTGAATTGAAAAAAAATTGAATTGAAATTGAATTGAATTGAATGGAATTAGCATATACACAGGCCTATGTCCTGAAGTGATGACAGTTGGAATTCTTACCTCTTGATATCGTTGACATCTTGATGATTCTCAGATTGTGTTATCCCCTTCATTGTCTCTCATCTAATTGATACCTTCCTGTGGTCTCCATCTCAAACTGATCTGGTTGATGTTTCTTCTAGTAGAGTCACTGGTTCCTCAAATGATTCTCCAACGATGAACTCTCCAGACGTTTGACTTCCAGATTGTCGAATCTAGCGATAGCCTGAGGAAAAAACAATAAAATATAATTATTTATTTTATGTGTGAAAACACCTTTCCGTTGTTTCTGCTCTTTCAAACTGTAGAATTTTCACCCCCCCCCCCTCCTATCACCAGATAATGTTCAGTTATTTCGGACGTTAAATACATTGATTTTACTTTCTGTATTCTTACATTGTGGTTATTCGAGTCCGTTGATTTTTCTCCACTGAAATGATGGCTTCTCCTCGGCGTTTTTTTTTTTCGTTTTTGGATCTGAGTTTTTCTCTTCTTTACAAGTTCCTGTATCCTCGACTGATTCTACAGATGTTGAACTCGTTCTCTTCTTTCGTTTAACAGATCTTCACATTTTCCCCAAGCAAACAGGGTTCTGTTTCCTCGGGTAGTTCTGTGACAAAAAAAGGGCGCTGTTCAATGTCTCCAGCTGTTTCGGCTTCCTTTAAAGACTTTGCTGCCCTCTTTCTTTCCTGGTGAGTAAAACACGGTGTCAAAATAGATCCATTAAATTTCGTTTAAAGGCATACAGCCATGGGCGTCAGCAGGTTTCAGAAAGTGAGGCGGACACTATACTATCTAAGCGGAGCGCCACCATTGGTTGGCGCGTAGCGTACCAGAAAATTTTGGGTACATAAGACCCCCTAGATCGCAGGAGACGGCCTTCCTGAGTCGTTTTTAGTTACATCAGAACCAGATCTGTGAGGAGAAATTTTGTCTCACAAAACTAAATTCCGACAGAAAGTACTGGTAGAAAGATGCCGTTCTGACACCAAGGGAGACGAATTACACAGCGTCCATCTCAAACGAAATATTGAAAAAGTGGCGCCGTCACCTCCGGGATGAGTGGAGTGGTATATATAATACATGCATGTAGGTGCGAGACGTCAGTTGTTATGTGCCCAGGTACTTTAATAATAATAATCAGAAAAAGGCACCGCGCGCAGAGCGTGTGTAGCGCCTAGCCGGCACTCAACAATAAAGACCTGACATATCCGGCGAATACATGTAGCCTTAATTACTTAACCCCTACACCCCTATTCGTCCGTCCAGTCCAAGGGACTGGAGGTAGTGATATGAACATAGTAACTCATCACCATCTACCTGTATGGCTTACCTAATCCCTTGGAACCCATACAAACAACATGTGTGCAAGATTCAATACACTTTCGAATGGTCTCCCCCCCCCCCCCCGAACGTATTAAATGGGCAGATTTAGGATATTGGGAGAATGGGAGATAAATGACGGTGCAAGTGATAGATAGCAGGGGCCCAGGGAGTCCAGATTTCTTGACCTTAAATAGAAAATCGCGCATATGCATGTGATTTTTTTTAATAACTACTCTGAAAAGTGGGTGGGACAAATGATATGATATCCCCTCCACTTTTGAAAGTGGGGGGACATGTCCCCCCGTCCCCCACCTGTTGACGCCCATGCATACAGCCAACCGCCTGCTGAAACAACCTATTAACATAATTTATCCTAAGTAATATGCCTTGGAATGTTTAATCGACATTTCCCAAATGAACTAAATGTAAGCATAATTACTTTGACACAATGCTTAATGCAACATCTAATAAATATATTGAGAGGACCCAATTTAAACTCCTTTCTGATTAGTTTAATATTATGGTAAACCAGGCTCGTTTATGAAGTTTCTCTCTTTCTCTATTTTAAACATAATCTCGTTTATTCAGCACATTTGGAGGTCACCGCAATATCAACGACCCAACATCTCTTATGTAGGTGTCTAGATCGGTTGTCCGACATCCACGCGTAATGCATAGTGATACGTTTGGAGATTAAATCTAAGAAATTAAGATTTCATTCAGAGATAGACAGCCCCTATCTTCTATACATTATATTCCTTCCTCACCTTTTGCTTCTTTCTTCTGGCAAGATGTCTCGATTTCTTTTTGTTAATAGCTTCCTCTCTTTGTTCAAGATTCACAAAATGAAGGAGCACTGGAATGGCGTTAATATCTGCTGAAGAGTTTACCTCGGTGTTGTTAACGACCTCTTCGGAAGGAATTTTAGCCTTCATGGTTGATATATCCAAAATGTCGGCTTCAACCCAATCTTTGGCAGTCGCTTCAACCTTGGTGGTTGATTTCAACTCGGATTCGGTATCAACCTCTTCGTTGGTGGTCGTTTCAACCTCGGTAGCGCACTTCAACTCGGTTTCGGTGTCAACAACTTCGTTGGTTGTCGTTTCAACCGCGGTGGTAGAGTACAACTTGGTTTCGGTATCAAACTCTTCTTTGGTAGACGTTTCAACCTCGGTATTGCACTTCAGCTCGGTTTCGGTGTCAACCAATTCGTATGTAGTCGTTTCAACCTCGGTAGTGCGCTTCAACTCAGTTTCAATGTCTACAGCTGTTTCGGCTTCCTTTAAAGTCTTTGCTGCCCTCTTTCTTTCCTGGTGAGTAAAATACATTGTCAAAATAAATCCAATAAACTTCGTCTAAAGCCCACAGCCTACTGCCTACTGATAAAACCTACAAACATAAGTTATCCAAAGTAATGTTTCTTGGAATGTTTCATCGACATTTCCTAAAATATACTAAATGTAAGCATAATTACTTTGACAATATGCTTGATGCAACATTTAGTAAATATATCGAGAAGACCCAATTTAACCTCCTTTCTGATTATGATGGTAAACAAGGCTCGTTTATGAAGCTTTTCTCCCTCTATTGTAATCATAATCTCTTTTAATCAGCAAATTTGGAGGCCACCACAATATTAACGACCCAACATATGTATTATCCACGAGTCTATATCGTTTGTCCGACATCCACACGCGTAATGCATAGTGATACGTTAGGAGATAAAATCTAAGAAATTCAGATTTAATTCGAGATAGACGACCCCTATCTACTATACAAGATATGCCTTTCTCACCTTTTGCCTCTTTCTTCTAGCAAGACGTCTCGATCTCTTTTTATTAGTAGCGTCCTCTCTTTGTTCGCCAAACTGACTTTCTTTGCTTTGATTGGCTGATATTGTGACGTCTGTGTTTTCTTTCTTGCTTTGATTGGCTGTTGCATTGGTATCTTTGGATTCAAAGATGTTCAGTGCTTTCTTTATTTCGTCTTCGATCTTATTGCACAATCTTTCTTCCTCGTAAGTGCACTTCAACTCAGTTTCGATGTCAACCTCTTCGTAAGTAGTCGTTTCAACCTCGGTGATAAACTTCAACTCAGCTTTGGTGTCAGCCACTTCGTTGGTAGTAGTTTCAACCTCGGTGATAAACTTCAACTCAGTTTCGGTGTCAACCACTTTGTTGGTAGTCGTTTCAACATTGGTTGGTGATTTTAACTCAGTTCCGATGTCAACCTCTTCGTTGGTAGTCATTTTAACCTCGGTTGTGCACTTCAACTCATTTTCGGTGTCAACCACTTCGTTAGTAGTCGTTTCAACCTCGGATGTGCACTTCAACTCAGTTTCGGTAACAACCTCTTCGTTGGTAGTCGTTTCAACCTCGGTAGTGCACTTTAACTCGGTTTCGGTGTCAACCATTTCGTTGGTAGTCGTTTCAACCTCGGATGTGCACTTCAACTCAGTTTCGGTGTCAACCACTTCGTTGGTAGTCGTTTCAACCTCGGTAGTGCACTCCAACTCGGTTTCGATGTCAACCTCTTCGTTCGTTTCAACCTCGGTTGTAAACTTCAAGCCGGTTTCGGTGTCAACCACTTCGTTAGGAGTCGTTTCAACCTCGGTAGCACATTTCAACTCGGTTTCGGTGTCAACTACTTCGTTGGTAGTCGTTTCAACGTCGGAAGTGCACTTCAACTCGGTTTCAGTGTCAACCACTTCGTTGGTAGTCGTTTCAACCACGGTAGTGCACTCCAACTCGGTTTCGATGTCAACCACTTCGTTGGTTTCAACGTCGGTTGTTAACTTCAAGCTAGTTTCGGTGGCAACCTTTTCGTAGGTAGTCGATTTAACCTCGGTATTGCACTTCAACCCGGTTTCGATGTCAACCACTTCGTTGGTTGTCGTTTCAAACTCGGTAGTGCGCTTCAACTCGGTTTCAATGTCTACAGCTGTTTCGGCTTCCTTTAAAGTCTTTGCTGCCCTCTTTCTTTCCTGGTGAGTAAAATACATTGTCAAAATAAATCCATTAAACTTCTTCTAAAGGCCTACAGCCAACTGCCTACTGATACAACCTATAAATATAAGTTATCCAAAGTAATGTTTCTTGGAATGTTTAATCGACATTTCCTTAAAATATACTAAACGTAAGCATAGTTGCTTTGACAATATGCTAGATGCAACATGTAGTAAATATAGTGAGAAGAACCAATTCCAACTCCTTTCTGATTATTATGGTAAACAAGGCTCGTTTATGAAGCTTCTCTCTCTCTATCTCTCTATTGTAATCATTATCTCTTTATTCAGCAAATTTGGAGGCCACTGCAATATCAAAGACCCAACATCTGTATTATCCACGAGTCTATATCGTTTTTCCGACATCCACACGTAATGCATAGTGATACGTTAGGAGATGAAATCTAAGAAATTCATAACGACATAGACGACCCCTATCTAGTATTCAAGATATGCCTTTCTCACCTTTTGCCTCTTTCTTCTAGCAAGACGTCTCGATCTCTTTTTATTAGTAGCGTCCTCTCTTTGTTCGCCAAACTGCTTTTCTTTGCTTTGATTGGCTGATATTGTGACGTCTGTGTTTTCTTTCTTGCTTTGATTGGCTGTTGCATTGGTATCTTTGGATTCAAAGATCTTCAGTGATTTCTTTATTTCGTCTTCGATCTTATTGCACAATCTTTTTTCCTCACCGACGTAGTCTCCGTCAACTTTCTGTTATCAAGTTACATGCATGGAAATGTTTTTTACTCATCAGATCGTTAATAGGAAGATACATCAATGTTTCTAGCTAATTCTTAAGTCATTTACGATCAGGATTGCCTGGGTTTCTGGCTATCATGTCTTAGCTTCAAATAATTTACAAGCAGCTCCTCCCTAACTCCGCCTATCCCAGCCTCCCCCTCTCTCTCTTTCTCTCTACAAACACACCCACACACAGGATGGGCAACCTCTAGGTACCCCAAAACGACAAATAAAAATAAAAATAAAAGCACAACCGTTTCAAGGATCTTACAGACAAACATTTAAGCTAGATTACTTTTTCTCAATATATTCATTAGATGTTGCATCAAGCATATTGTCAAATTAATTATGCTTACATTTAGTTTATTTGGGAAATGTCGATTAAACATTCCAAGGCAATATTACTATGGATAACTTATGTTTATAGGTTGTATCAGTAAGCAGTTGGCTGTGGGCCTTTAGACGCAGTTGAATAGATTTATTTTGACAATATGGATGCGTCTGTATTTTGGATGTCTGCATGATGCGGGAGAGCAACGGTCAAGTTGATGGTCTCGAGATGGTCAGCAAATAGAGCTCTAACCTGTTTATTTCTGAATTTCTTGGTATTATTCAGATTTTTCTTGTAAACCACTGGAACCTGCCACTGGAGTTGTTGCGGTAGTGCTGGTGTAACTCCTATTCGATATCTCCGAGGTTTGCGTGATTGATTCTGGATTAAGAAAGAACACGAGAAAACGTATATTTCCTAAGGGAAACTAAACCACTTGGTTTTTACAAAATATTGATATTTTCTACCGATAGGATATTCTTAAAGTATACTCCTTGGTCCAGGAGAGTTCATTGCTTGTACCGTTACCTGGTAAGGAGATGTTTGGAATTCTCGCCGTTTTGTTTCCTGATATTTCGTTGTTCTGGCTTTCTGTTGATGACCCATTTTCCTTGTTTCTTTATTTTCCTTGTCCGTTTGTTGTTTATTTGTTATAGTTCCTGGTGTCTTCCTTTTGAAATAGGTTCGGTTACGTGTTCCACCTCCAATCTTAGGTGTTTGAACCTGTTTTGAAGTAATTAAAATGGGTAAAGCACATAACTATGTAATATCGTAATGATTAAAGAAAACATTTTGTAACAATATTTCTTTAAATAAATAATTCAACTGTAATCATATCTGTATATTTATATGACAAGATTTACAGAAAGTAGAAGCAATGGATTGGCTTTAATATCCGCTGAGGAATTTACCTCGGTGTTGTTAACGACCTCTTCGGCAGTAGTTGTAGCCTTCATGGTTGATATAACCAAGATGTCGGCATCAATCCACGCTTTGACAGTCGCTTCAACTTTGGTTGTGGATTTAAACTCGGATTCGGTATCAACCTCTTCTTTGGTAGTCGTTTCAACCTCGGCAGTGCACTTCAACTCGGATTCGGTGTCAACCTCTTCGTTGGTAGTCGTTTCAACTTCGGATGTGCACTTCAACTCAGTTTCGGTGTCAACCTCTTCGTGAGTAGTCGTTTCAACCTCAGTGATAAACTTCAACTCAGTTTCGGTGTCAGCCACATCGTTGGTAGTCGTTTCAACATTGGTAGCGCACTTCAACTCGGTTTCGGTGCCAACCTCTTCGTAGGTAGTCGTTTCAACCTCGGTAGTGCACTTCAATTCGGTTTCGGTGTCAACCACTTCGTTGGTAGTCGTTTCAACCTCGGTAGTGCACTTGAACTCGGTTTCGATGACAACCTCTTCGTTGGAAGTCGATTTAACCTCGGTATTGCACTTCAACCCGGTTTCGATGTCAACCACTTCGTTGGTTGTCGTTTCAAACTCGGTAGTGCGCTTCAAATCAGTTTCAATGTCTACAGCTGTTTCGGCTTCCTTTAAAGTCTTTGCTGCCCTCTTTCTTTCCTGGTGAGTAAAATACATGGTCAAAATAAATCCATTAAACTTCTTCTAAAGGCCACAGCCAACTGCCTACTGATACAACCTATAAATATAAGTTATCCAAAGTAATGTTTCTTGGAATGTTTTATCGACGTTTCCTTAAAATATACTAAACGTAAGCATAGTTGCTTTGACAATATGCTAGATGCAACATGTAGTAAATATAGTGAGAAGAACCAATTCCAACTCCTTTCTGATTATTATGGTAAACAAGGCTCGTTTATGAAGCTTCTCTCTCTCTATCTCTCTATTGTAATCATTATCTCTTTATTCAGCAAATTTGGAGGCCACTGCAATATCAAAGACCCAACATCTGTATTATCCACGAGTCTATATCGTTTTCCCGACATCCACACGTAATGCATAGTGATACGTTTGGAGGTGAAATCTAAGAAATTCATAACGACATAGACGACCCCTATCTAGTATTCAAGATATGCCTTTCTCACCTTTTGCCTCTTTCTTCTAGCAAGACGTCTCGATCTCTTTTTATTAGTAGCGTCCTCTCTTTGTTCGCCAAACTGCTTTTCTTTGCTTTGATTGGCTGCTATTGTGACGTCCGTGTTTTCTTTCTTGCTTTGATTGGCTGTTGCATTGGTATCTCTGGATTCAAAGATCTCCAGTGATTTCTTTATTTCGTCTTCGATCTTATTGCACAATCGTTTTTCCTCACCGACGTAGTCTCCGTCAACTTTCTGTTATCAACATGCATGGAAATGTTTTTACACATCAGATCGTTAATAGGAAGATACATTAATGTTTCTAGCTAATTCTTAAGTCATTTACGATCAGGATTGACTGGGTTTCTGGCTATCATGTCTTAGCTTCAAATAATTTACAAGCAGATCCTCCCTAGCTCCGCCTATCCCAGCCTCCCCCTCTCTCTCTTTCTCTCTACAACACACCCACACACAGGATGGGCAACCTCTAGGTACCCCAAAACGACAAATAAATATAAAAATAAAAGCACAACCGTTTCAAGGATCTTATAGACAAACATTTAAGCTAGATTACTTTTTCTCAATATATTCATTAGATGTTGCATCAAGCATATTGTCAAATTAATTATGCTTACATTTAGTTTATTTGGGAAATGTCGATTAAACATTCCAAGGCAATATTACTTTGGATAACTTATGTTTATAGGTTGTATCAGTAAGCAGTTGGCAGTAGGCCTTTAGACGCAGTTGAATAGATTTATTTTGACAATATTTCGTCTGTATTTTGGATGTCTCCATGATGCGGGAGAGCAACGGTCAAGTTGATGGTCTCGAGGTGGTCAGCAAATAGAGCTCTCACCTGTTTATTTCTGAATTTCTTGGTATTATTCAGATTTTTCTTGTAAACCACTGGAACCTGCCACTGGAGTTGTTGCGGTAGTGCTGGTGTAACTCCTATTCGATATCTCCGAGGTTTGCGTGATTGATTCTGGATCAAGAAAGAACACGAGAAAACGTATATTTCCTAAGGGAAACTAAACCACTTGGTTTTTACAAAATATTGATATTTTCTACCGATAGGATATTCTTAAAGTATACTCCTTGGTCCAGGAGAGTTCATTGCTTGTACCGTTACCTGGTAAGGAGATGTGTGGAATTCTCGCCGTTTTGTTTCCTGATATTTCGTTGTTCTGGCTTTCTGTTGATGACCCATTTTCCTTGTTTCTTTATTTTCCTTGTCCGTTTGTTGTTTATTTGTTATAGTTCCTGGTGTCTTCTTTTTGAAATAGGTTCGGTTACGTGTTCCACCTCCAATCTTAGGTGTTTGAACCTGTTTTGAAGTAATTAAAATGGGTAAAGCACATAACTATGTAATATCTTAATGATTAAAGAAAACATTTTGTAACAATATTTCTTTAAATAGATAATTCAACTGTAATCATATCTGTATATTTATATGACAAGATTTACAGAAAGTAGAAGCAATGGATTGGCTTTAATATCCGCTTAGGAGTTTACCTCGGTGTTGTTAACGACCTCTTCGGCAGTAGTTGTAGCCTTCATGGTTGATATAACCAAGATGTCGGCATCAATCCACGCTTTGACAGTCGCTTCAACTTTGGTTGTGGATTTAAACTCGGATTCGGTATCAATCTCTTCTTTGGTAGTCGTTTCAACCTCGGCAGTGCACTTCAACTCGGATTCGATGACAACCTCTTCGTTGGAAGTCGTTTCAACCTCGGTAGCGCACTTCAACTCGGTTTCGGTGTCAACCACTTCGTTGGTAGTCGTTTCAACTTCGGTAGCGCACTTCAACTCGGTTTCGGTGTCAACCACTTCGTTGGTAGTCGTTTCAACCTCTGCAGTGCACTTCAACTCGGTTTCGATGACAACCTCTTCGTTGGAAGTCGTTTCAACATCGGTAGCGCACTTCAACTCGGTTTCAGTATCAAGTACCACTTCGTTGGTAGTCGTTTCAACCTCGGCAGTGCACTTCAACTCGGATTCGGTGTCAACCACTTCGTTGGTAGTCGTTTCAACTTCGGTAGAGCACTTCAACTCGGTTTTGGTGTCAACATCTTCGTTGGTAGTCGTTTCAACTTCGGATGTGCACTTCAACTCAGTTTCGGTGTCAACCTCTTCGTGAGTAGTCGTTTCAACCTCAGTGATAAACTTCAACTCAGTTTCGGTGTCAGCCACAACGTTGGTAGTCGTTTCAACATTGGTAGCGCACTTCAACTCGGTTTCGGTGTCAACCACTTCGTTGGTAGTCATTTCAACCTCGGTAGCGCACTTCAACTCGGATTCGATGACAACCTCTTCGTTGGAAGTCGTTTCAACCTCGGTAGCGCACTTCAACTCGGTTTCGGTGTCAACCACTTCGATGGTAATGGTTTCAACTCCTGTAGGACACTTCAACTCAGTTTCAATGTCAACCTTTTCGTTGGTAGTCGTTTCGACTTCGGTAGTGCTTTTCAACTCGGTTTCGGTGTCAACTACTTCGTTGGTAATCGCTTCAACCTCGGTAGCGCACTTTAAATCGGTTTCGGTGTCAACCACTTCGTTGGTTGTCGTTTCAACCTCGGTAGTGCACTTCAACTCGGTTTCGGTGTCAACCTCTTCGTTGGTAGTCGTTTCAACCTCGGTAGCGCACTTCAACTCGGTTTCGGTGTCAACCTCTTCGTTGGTAGTCGTTTCAACCTCGGTAGGGCACTTCAAGTCGGTTTCGGTTTCAACTACGTTGGTTGTCGTTTCAACCTCGGTAGCGCACTTTAAATCGGTTTCGGTGTCATCCTCTTCGTTGGTAGTCGTTTCAACCTCGGTAGTGCACTTCAACTGGGTTTCGGTGTCAACCTCTTCGTTGGTAGTCGTTTCAACCTCGGTAGCGCACTTCAACTCGGTTTCGGTGTCAACCTCTTCGTTGGTAGTCGTTTCAACCTCGGTAGGGCACTTCAACTCGGTTTCGGTTTCAACTACTTCGTTGGTTGTTGTTTCAACCTCGGTAGGGCACTTCAAATCGGTTACGATGTTAACCTCTTCGTTGGTAGTCGTTTCAACCTCGGTAGTGCACTTCAACTGGGTTTCAATGTCTGCAACTACAATTGTCTCAACCTCCGCGTTAGTGTGAACATTCGTGGTTTTCTCTACCGCTGTAGTAAAATCTGCTACGATGGTCTCGTCATTCTTGGAGGTCCCGATGACTTTATGAATATTTTCTCCAAACACCATCAAGTCAGCAGCTGTCATATGAACAAGAAATAGTAGCTTTTGTGTCTTAAAGTAATATACACTTAGGTTAAAATTAGTGAACTGTTTGATAGTTAAATGCATGAAGGGATCCGGAGGAAAGCGCATCAAATGCACATACATACAAACAAATAATCACAAACATATTAGATATCACCTAATATATTCTTATTTTATTAATTGCTCAATATGATTAACAGACATGGAAGAGTGAAATTATCACTAAATAGCTTCAATTTTATACTGTTATTTATCAACCGAAACCTTATACCAGCGAACTTTATATTCAGTATAAGGCCCGTAAGGGGCGCCCCCCCCCACACCCACACTCCCCGAGAAAAGACATCTCTACATTTTCGCTTTAATTTTAAATTTACTTTGGGTAAAATAATTCCGTTTTTTTCCAGCAGTTTATAAGCTGGAGGTAGTGGCAGGCCAGTTCAATTCATCTTGCACTATTGTCAAAACCGTATAAAAATTGGAATTATCTAATGGTTGGAATGTTTTTAATGTGAAGGAATATTTGGATTTTTCGACTTTTGTCTTAATTTTCTTCGAAAAATGACAATGTTAGCGCACCTTTCGTTTCTCCAAGATGTTTCTTATCAAGGCCAGATTTCTTGCAAAAAGATCGCGATTTCTGCTTCATCCCAGCCTGTAAACGTTGGGCATTTTTTCGAGCCTCAATTTCAGCAAGATATCGTTTGCAGAGTCTCGCAGCCCGATCCCTAGATCGTCTCGTCATGATCCGCTGTCTTGCATTTTGTTTACCTGGACAAAGGGTTCCTGAAACATATAAGCGTTTGTACTTAATAGCATACATCCATGTTTAGGCATGCGGTATAGTCAAGATTTCAAGACCCAGGAATGATTCGTATATCGTTGCCCTTATGTCTTTCCAGTGTCCTTTTGTTTTTATTTATTAAAATCAACGTTCAATTGTAAAAAAATCGTTCAACCATGTTTTCTTCAAAGTACAATACACTTCGAACGTATATGAAAGACGCAGCTTTTATCCTCGAAATTTAAGGATTATTCATTAACCTAGCTATATACGACCAAGTTTGGACATTTTTCTATACTGTAGTGTCATATCCCGCTTCCAAGAGCACTCCTATTGTCAGTACGAGCAGTATGAATATCGTGTTTCTATCATATCAAGGTTAGAAACTGTTTGTACTGTCAATACCAGTGCTTTGAAGCACGACATTTGAGTACAGTTTAGACAGGTATGAGCATTAGGCAATTATCCCAACTGGCTGTATATACTGTCCTGTACTGTAAAACCTAATTTCTAACTTGTATGAGATTTAAGATATCTTTTTTAATCCGTACTATGTCATGTAAAACGCAACGCAAGAACGTTCAGGAACACAGGGATTGCGCCACCTATGGCCATATTGTAACCGGCACACCTCTGAGATCTGGCGCCTAATATAAGTCTTGAAAATGAACTACATAATCTTACCTTCTCGACGTTTCCAAGGCAATATCCCAAATATCCAAATTAATATGAAAACAACGACGAAAATGACGTCTTCAGTAGCCATTTAATAATCACCGTGTAAATTATTTTCTTCAAATAGTTCGCTATACGTGCACAATAAGTAAACGTATCAGTAAGTATGATGTGTATGTGTTTACTGTACTGTATATGTATCCTTACAATTTCGTTGTACAGTGATAAGTTCTCTGTGACGTACCTACTTTGGAAACACTTGATTGGTCCAAAGTAGAACGCAGAGACTGATCCCTTCCAGATGTTTCTTAGCCCTCTGTGACGTAGTGCGAAACGCAAGATCAAATCAACAGTTGCTATTGGCTATTCTTTTTATTCGCACGTATCGGGCAGAATGGCAACATAACGAGGACGCGCTCGTCGTCAACTCCAAATATATTGTATGGCGTCGTATGCACTAGTATACTAACTTGTGTACTTCTTACACAAAAATAATAATATGAAGCCAGAGCACGCGCCCGCCGGCACGCGCACGCTTCTAATAACATGGCTTTATACAGTGCGTTCGTATACACAAAATGATGATACAAACTAACGCATCATACGCGCGCCTATTCGTTTGTTTTGCTGATAGTTTAAATTTCGTGAAACTGCCTTGCCGTATGCCAAAGATCGCGATCAAAACTAAATGAAAAGAAAGAAATTATGAAAATCCTACCAAAAATCACAATTAATTTGCAGTAACAATGTGAATTATCTGTCATACGAAGAAAGAAAGTATAGCGTATTTCTTAAATATGTTTATAAAAAAAGTACAAAAGCAGGCGCGCATCCAGGGGGCCTTGGGCCCCCCCCCCCGGGTAAGAAAAAGAGTAGAGGAAAATAAAGAGAAGATAAAAGTGAAAAAGGGGGAAGGGAAAGGGGAGCAAGGAGAGAAAGGAAGGGAAAAGAAAAGAAAGAGAGAAAAATGAGAAAAGGACGCACCCAGCCAACAAATTGTGACACGGTTAGATAGGCGCGTAGCGAGGAATTTGCCAAGGGAGGGGCGAAGCTTGTAGGCAAACTATCTAAGCGTAGCGCCACCATAAATTGGCGCGAAGACGTAAAAGAAAATTTTAGCCGAAAATGCCTCCCAAATCGCTGGAAATGGCACTTCCCATGCCTTGTGTCTTGCAGCTAAGCATTTTCTATTTTGAAATTCCAGCGATATCATAAAAAAATTACAAACATAAAATATGCTCAAGGGGGGGGGGGGGGGTACGCTACGGCTACGCGCCTGCGAATAGAAATCTTGTAGGAAGCAGGCCAAATGGAAACCCAGTGAACCCATATCGATGTGGATCATATATATGATTGTACGTACTTAACACTCATACACAAGAGATGTACAGACATTATGATAATAATCATAAG
Source organism: Apostichopus japonicus (assembly GCF_037975245.1). NCBI lineage: Eukaryota > Metazoa > Echinodermata > Holothuroidea > Aspidochirotida > Stichopodidae > Apostichopus > Apostichopus japonicus. The sequence continues at coordinate 7,636,071 of NC_092571.1, read as the reverse complement.
TGAAAACTTGCTATACGGTGACAGATTACAGAAACGACCACGAAGTGTCATTTACCTCATGCAGCATGTGTTGGATGAAGCTTTAACCGCCGTCTAGTATGATTTTGATAAATAATCTCAGCCTTATTTTCAATTTATAGCCACAAAAAAAAAACTATGCCACCAAATGTTGGGGGGGGGGTGTATTAGATACTATACCCCACCTAAAATATTGGGGGTGACATGTCGACCCCCCCCCCCCCCCATGATCGCCGCCCATGTCTGTGACTAACTTGACGGGATAAAAGTATAATATTGCGTCTCGGTTTTAGGGTAAATGTGAGTTATAGTATAAATGAATGTCAGTGGCGAAGAAGTTTTATTTTCCAGTGTAGAACTTGAGGGAGGGAAGGGGGGGGGGCGGAGAACCGAGGTGGATAAAATATCACTTTCCGTTTCATCCGCTCTCAAAGATAATTTACTAAATTATACGAATGAGACTATTAAATTCCAGTCATGTAGGATTGGAGTGTACAAAGGTATAAGCGAAATGTAACCATAGGGAAAACAAAAGGTTAATAAGAAGTGTTGTTCATATACAGAGACATGCGCTGGGTGAGTGGGTTTGGGGAAAATTCTAAATTTCGCCCGACTGATTTGTAGGTAATGACATGAATTTTCATGGAAGGGCCAGGGACGACTCTCATGTAGCGGGTCTGGGCGTGCTCGCCTATTAAAAACAAATACAAGTTTCGGCGTCAAATGGTGCAATCTTGTGTATGTTAAAAACTATAAACTAGGTATGTAATTATATCTAAGCGGAAGACTGCTAATACATACTCGTGATTTCTGATTCGGCTGAACTTTTAAAACATCCTCCGACTGAACCAACCGCCCCCTACGCCATCCTCCTCCCTTCCCACCCTCTCCCCTTTCTGCATCCCACTGCTTATATATATAGTTATATATATATATATATATATAGTTATAATATTCGCGGATATTGATCCTGAGGTTAGAACAATTCAATGTGACACAGTGTGTGGTGTAGTTACTAAGTGGTGATGGTCCCCTTACGTTAAATCAAACTAATAGCTCAGGTATCCCACTGAACATATTGATGTGTCACTATCCAACATGCGTGTATAAAATTAAAAGAGCCCGAGCATGGTAAGTTCGATTTATTAAGTCTCTCAAGGTTCTTGCTTTTTATCTAACACTTCAACAAAAGAACAATGTCATTTTACTCTTAATAATGAATATCACCTGAACAACAACATTTGGGATGAAACTTGCTCAATGGTGCTTCCTCTCCTCCTTGTAACAGACTAATTGTAATAGACTCTTTCAGTGACTTAGTGACGTACAAAACTACATGTACATACATGAACATTAATCTGAATCAACTCCCTCTTGGGCCACAATGCATGTCTAATCTGTTACTTTGGTCTAAGATTTACACAGAGTAGAATATGATTTACTCTTCAAAATGGATATTACCTGTCTTCTGAACAATGACGTTTTGGATAAATTTGCTCAACATTGTGTTTGTTATCCTTCAGTATTGTAATATACTAATGCAATGGTGAATAAGAAACAGCTTGCAACTCAATGGGTATTAACCTGAAACGATCAAACACCCCTCCCCCTCACACCAACATTACTAATCTGTCATCGTCGTCTATGGCATCAACAATATAGCTACAGGAACAAGATATGAAATTAAGGCATAAACTTAATAAACAAGTGAAGCAATTTCATTAGATTAATGACAAAGAATATTCTTTATTGAACTTTAAGTATTATTAACTTGCTCATTTAGAAGCATTCAAAACATTGTAACCTACACAAATCTCTTTGTTACATTGAGGGGTATGTAAACTATGTGTATGGCTTAGTCAGGACTAGCAGAAATGGGGGAATTCCCTTGAAGAATCTAGAACTATGTTCTAGCTATGAACAATGCTAATAATCAAATCACACATGAACTGAACTAACTTACATGGAAGATGACATTAAAAATGCCTCCCCACCCCAACCCCCGCCCCCCTCAAGCAAAGGTAAAACAAGACTCTTATCGTGCTTAACAAGTCTCCGTTTCCATGAATTATGATCCAGAAGTTACTGACAACCTTATTATAGCATTGAATTTAGGCACAAAGTTAATTTCCATGTGTTGTACACCAATAAAATCCAACGCAATCAGTCCAGGTTATACTTCTATAACACTTTTAACTTTTTGAGAAAATGACCCTTTAAACAGCTGAGTTGTCATCGATCAAAGTGACCAAATTTATATAGTCAAATACACAAAACCATTACAGCGCAAACCTCGATGGGATAACAGAAGAATTATACGACCTCAAATGACACATTTAAAGCGTAGTGCAGATTTATCAAGGATGAATGCTGTTGAATGTCATACAAGCCTGCTCTGCTCTTTATATGGAGCTAAAAGAACATGTTTTGGTCGAGTTACTATAATTCATAAAACAATGGGTTGGAGTTTACTTTCAGGCCTGCACTGAGCAGCTGACCTTATCAATTTAGCCTTAAAGGAGCATTCCAGCACTTTTTAAATATGAAGATCTGGAAATACAGAATAGCTGAAACCTTACTCCTTTTTTTTCCTTCTTTTTTTGGAGACTATAATATATCATAAGTACAATTCTGGCTGGAAATGATATTATAATTTGCCTCCGAGCTAATCTAGGGTATTTACTAAGCAAAGTACCCTGATCGCACATGCCCCGCCCTGTCTCTGTTTTCCAACGTCCAACAGTGACCACAAAGTTCCGGACATACTTGATATTTATTAAGATGATGCTGATATTCCCCGGCTAGAATAAAAACCACTGTTAAAAGTGACCTGACAGATTCGAACCCACCAGAGTTACCATTTTGCAGTGTTGAGGCATCTCAAAGTCCCACCAAATCATTGAAAATTTGCCTTTTAATGCAAATGCAAAACATGGATTTCTACTCCTGTTTACTATATACCATCAACCGTATCCATGAAATCTATCGCATGGTAAATGTGAATGCTGTACAGCTGCCCTCTAAACTGTGCAGAATATGGACATACTCCTTTAACAGTCTACACACTACAATTTCTGCTCTCATAGTCAAACAAATGTACTGTACATCACAGCTCAGTCACTATCAAAGTCTTCAAAATTTTCACATTTTCTGTCGTACTGAAATAAAAGAATTCTCCTTCTTCAAATACATATCACGTTCAGATTCTGTGAGATCGAAAAAGCTCTCATTTCTTTCTAACCATTGAGATGCCAATCCTGATGTAATCCTGCAGCAGACAGTGATGTAATTGTAAATTACACTTTCTAACACTTCAATATTCTTTGCTCATGTTTGAGAAAGCTAAGAATGTCATCGACTTCACCACTCACTCTCTGGAACATTGAGGCCAGTCTTGAGATATTTAACTATCCCGTAAAGCTCAGCTTACAGTGTCGATATGAACTAAGCACCGGGCGTGAGAGCACATTTCCTTGGTATGATCAAAGAGGGTGTCAAGAATGTCTTTAACCGATGTTACGGCACAATTTTACTTCTTCGCTAACAGACAACCGCAGCGAAAGGCAGCGGAAGACTTGCGGACTTCTTCAAATTTACATCCGGCACAGCTTGTGTGGAACCACTGGTCGCAGTCATCACACTGTACCTGTTGCAGAGAGAAAGAGAAACCCATTACAGAGTGAATGAACATATACAAAACATAGCCACAAACATAGCCACAAAATGTATGCTATGAATTTTTTTCTTTTGTGTGTGTTATTTTGTCTTTAATAGCCAGGTGTTGATGACTGTTTTGTGATATAAATAAACTCTTTATAACTTCTATTCAAGTGTATTTACCTGGCTAAGAGATGTTCACATGGGAAACACAAATGGCTCCACCCTTAACTTACCCACGGTATCATGATCCCAGTTGGTCTGAGACACTCTGACGCTGAACATACTTCAAACTCTGTCGTTGTCCTCTTGGCTGAGGGCAGCACACCATCTGATTTCCTCTTTCTTGCATTGAGTTCAGTGGTTGATGAAGAGGATGTTGCTGAGGGAAGGATTGATCTCAGAATTAATAGCAGAATTGATCATGCAGAATATGTCAGCAGTAAAGACAGAATTAATATCAATAGTTATCTCAGAATATCAGTGGTGACTAGATCATTGGTGATGTCCGAGCTGACAGCAGTGGTGAAACAGAATTGATAGCAGTGTTGTCAGGATAGATATCAGTGTTGTCAGGATTGACATCAGTGTTGTCAGGATTGATATCAGTGTTGTCAGGATTGATATCAGTGTTGTCAGGATTGATATCAGTGTTGTCAGGATAGATATCAGTGATGTCAGGATAGATATCAGTGTTTTCAGGATTGATATCAGTGTTGTCATGATAGATATCAGTGTTATCAGGATTGATATCAGTGTTGTCAGGATTGACATCAGTGTTGTCAGGATTGATAGAAGTGTTGTCAGGATAGATATCAGTGTTGTCAGGATTGATATCAGTGTTGTCAGGATTGATATCAGTGATATCAGGATTGATATCAGTGATGTCAGGATAGATATCAGTGTTATCAGGATTTACATCAGTGTTGTCAGAATTAATGGCAGTGTTGTCAGGATATACATCAGTGTTGTCAGGATTTATATCAGTGTTGTCAGGATAGATATCAGTGTTGTCAGGATTGATATCAGTGTTGTCAGGATTGACTGCTCGGTGTTGTCAGGATTGACTGCTCAGTGTTGTCATGGTTGATATCAGTGATGTCAGGATTGATATCAGGGTTGTCAGGATTGATATCAGTGTTGTCAGGATTGATATGATCAGTGTTGTCAGGATTGATATGATCAGTTTTGTCAGGATTGATATCAGTGTTGTCAGAATTGATATGATCAGTGTTGTCAGGATTGATATCAGTGTTGTCAGGATTGATATGATCAGTGTTGTCAGGATTGATATCAGTGTTGTCAGGATTGATATCAGTGTTGTCAGGATTGATATGATCAGTGTTGTCAGGATTGATATCAGTGTTGTCAGGATTGATATCAGTGTTGTCAGGATTGATATCAGTGATGTCAGGATTGATATCAGTGTTGTTAGGATTGATATCAGTGTTGTCAGGATTGATATCAGTGATGTCAGGATTGATATCAGTGTTGTCAGGTTTGATATCAGTGTTGTCAGGATTGATATCAGTGATTTCAGGATTGATATCAGTGTTGTCAGGATTGATATCAGTGATGTCAGGATTAATATCAGTGATGTGAGGATTAATATTGGTGTTGTCAGGATTGATTTCGGTGTTGTCAGGATTGATATCAGTGTTGTCAGGATTGATATCAGTGTTGTCAGGATTGATATCATTGATGTCAGGATTGATAGAAGTGTTGTCAGGATTGATAGAAGTGATGTCAGGATTGATATCAGTTATGTCAGGATTGATATCAGGATTGATATCAGTGTTGTCAGGATTGATATGATCAGTGTTGTCAGGATTGATATCAGTGTTGTCAGGATTGATACAGGTATCAGTGTTGTCAGGATTGATATCAGTGTTGTCAGGATTGATATCAAATGTGACGTGAGATTTAAGACATAAGTTGTGATGTCGTGATTGACACCAGTGGTGATGTCAGAAAATGTCAAAAGAAGTTAAAATAGCTAAAATTTATTAATTCTTCTTTGAAGAGATGAACTTTGATGGGGTTCTGGAAAAAAAATTAATGAAGTAAATAACACAGCTCCAATAGACCTTGATGGATCAAATATCATTATCATTCAAGTTTGAGTCCACCACTTGTACACAGCAGGGAATACTTTAGTATTCACTTTGTGTGTAACAGTTTGGAAGGTTCTGAACAATTGTTCTCTTAATTATAAAATACTATGAATCCTGTATACAAACCTGCTATGTGTCTCTTACACTTGTATATCAAATTAGACCATTTTGGGATGTGACACCAGAAAAAATATTCCATGCCTAGGGGTTTAATTCAGATGAAAAAATGAAAATATTTATTTGAGACATTCTCTATACCTGGCTTGACTCCTGTCTGAGGAATAGATTTCCGCCTGTCGTCGTAGAATCTCGTGCTGTTGTTAATCCCTCCGATAGAAGTCCCAGCGGTGCCTAGAGACGTCGGTAGGACATCATCAGAAAAGGAGGGAAACTTTGGTGAGAAAGAGTCTTCCTCTTCCTCCTCATCTAGAAGCCTCTCAACTTTGCTCTTAACTTTAGACGTAATGGCAAAGATATCTTCATCACTCTCTGGAAAAAATATGAAAAGATCTTGATAGGAGACACAGAACCCAACACTATTCATTCATTGGTCTATGGAAGAGAGATAACTGTAGTCTATTATGAACAACTTCGCCAAATAGCTACTGTAGGTTTGAAGTTCCTGAAGGTTGGAGACTTGATCAAGTCTAAATATGACATCATCAAGCCTCATATGCAACCAAATTTGCATGTTTTTATTTATTTAATTGAATTACAATCTTTATTTCCTGTAATGGAGATGGGTTCCTACAAATGCTGAATATAAACTATTGAAGCTCTTAACTTGTCAAGTTGTCATGATAGGATGGGTTTCGTTGTCAACCTGCTAATATTCTACCTTGAAAAATATATGAAACGAAACACGAAGAGAAAGTCAAACAAATTTAGATCCTACTAGTGAAACTATATGACATTACATAATCACAAGACGACTGCCGAAAACAGACAACTTTCAAACTCAGATATCTCCCAAACTTAACATATCTCTTAGCTGTTTGAGAGAGTTGTTCACCATAAAGATTTCCAGCATACAATAACCATAATAGTTGGGGCCGAGGTTAAGAATATCTTTGTTTTCTTGCCCAACAATATACATGGCGCTTTTCAGACTTGTTCAATCTCGACAGGGTATGTAAATCACTAAAACATTCACAGGCCCTAGCTTCCACTTTCAATGACTAAATTGCTTGGCAGTTCCCCACGGATCCCTTTGCCTTCAAAGTCCCCCAGAAAGCTTTTCACAGACCTACTAATTTTTCCTTATGGACTAATCTGTTGCACATGAAATCAACTGGAAACTATCAAACTAAGACACCATCCTAGATTTTCTCCTAAACTGAATGTATAATTTACTTAGCAATTATTGACCCTGTCACATTCAGAAATACTGTAGTTTTCACTCAGAGTTTGGTAAATGATGAACATTTTTGACATAACTTTTCTATATTTGAGATAGGGCATGGTCACAGCTGCTATATTTTTTAACTTACCGATAGTCGAGTCCCCATCGCCTGTTTCATCATCTTTAGATGCGCTGGTGCTTCCCACTCCGCTAAGGAAGGGAAAGTCGAACTTTCGTTCGACCGTAAATGTCTTTTGTTGAGTTACAGGTTGAACTCTGCATGCGGGCACTCCCAGAATAAGTTGCTTTGGAAGAATGTTACTTGGTGGAAGCACGATACTTTCACCGAACGAAGATGTAATACAGTCGTCATCCTCTAGTCGATTACTGATCGGTTCGCAATCCACAGCGCCCTCTCTCCTTGTAATCTCACTCCTCTCTCGTAAGCGTTGCTCATCTCGGTTTAAACAGTTCTCTTTGATTCCTTGCCTGTCAGCATCCTTTCCTTTAGTGCCAGATTCACTCCCAACTAATCCAACATGACAGTTACTCAACGGTGAAGATCTCCTCGTCAATTTTAATTTCAAGCCATTCCTTGTTTCTTCGTCTCTTTTTTCGTTGTGCGTTCCTGTGGGTATGTTCTCTATCTTCCTGACAGCATCCTTGACAGAAACGCTCAATGTTTTATTTATGTCTCTATTCAATGTCTTGTTGGATTGGTTGTGATTATAGCTGCCCAAAGGTTGTCTGTTGGAAGAACCATCATCAGCGAGTGTCTTGGATGGGCTATTCTTACAGCTGCTTAACGATCGTCTGACTGACGAGGGACTGCAAACAGGTTGCTGTTCTGTGACCTCTTCTATCTACACAATATCATTTCAAGCCAAAGAGAGAAAAGAAGAGAAACATCAACTATAGATAGATAGATATTTATTCAGCCAATCATATAAAAATACAATGGAAATTGGTTGATAACAACAGCTTAAAACATTAAAAATTTGTAAACAACAAATAAGACGAATATTAATGTACATAGATATGAAAACGTGTATGTAAAGTTGGATGATGTTACCTCACATTGAATTACCATTTTCAACACTATATTAGGATATCCTCACATTACAATGCTTTTTTTTCTGGTGAAACATTCTTTTTTATCGTCATTTTGCCCCAAAAACGTTAGATTCCAGAATAAATAACAAAGGTAACTGCATAGTCTCCAGTTTACTCAAGTACTTTAGTGGCAACTTATTGTTTTTTTCACTTCAAAAATCTTGCTTTGTCTTTATTACAAAAAATTGGACAATTTGTCGTCCAGGAAGCAATTACTTTATCAATAGAGTCGTTTCCAATATTTATTCATATTTTTGCCTTTCTCCCCCCCCTTTTATTTTAATGCCTTTAGTTGGCAGTGATTTTTCTACCAACAAATATGAAATCGAGATCGATGCTAAGGTATAGATGTATTTCAGACAATTTTTTTTGTTTTCTACAACTCTATATGAACCTGTAAAACATCATGCGTTCACCTACTGTATGTCCATAACTGTGAATAGCGGAAATGGTTTACCCAAAATCGGTCTTCAAAGTGATTTTTTAAGTTTGTAGATATATAAAACGAGTCTCTCACCTTGAATCTAAATTCAGAGTTGGGTTGTTTAGCTACTTCCCATGGTTTAACTCTGATCCCTTGAAGATGGCCAAATGTTACAGTGTCACCAACAGAAATGTGGATGGAGCCTTGAATCTGTAGCAAATTTGAGTTATATAATAATATTGTTACTATATAATTTTTCCCCTCCCTTTATTTATCGTTAATCATCAATGTGATCAGAAACTTGCATATGATTTGTAACATAAAATCTTCACTTTTTATATGTATACTACACGGAACAACATTGCGGGAACGTACAAACTGCAAACAGATTGGGTAAAAGGAAAGTGAATTAAAAAAGCCTAATTGAATAAATCAATAAATCAGGACATACATAAGAAAAAGGCATTCCATAGCTCCACAAAAGTGACTTAATGTTTCTTAATCTGCAATTTCTGAAATAGTTGAACCTTTCAATACTAATCATGAATTTAAATTGAAAGAAAAACTCATCGATAATTGGATTTTGTTTATTTTGTTTGCAATCATAAATATAGTATTTCATATGAAGTATGAGAAGTATAGTGTTACTGTAACAGGTACTGTAACAGGCATCGCTCAGGCACAAAAATTTATGTTTTTTTTTAAATGATGAAGGGACACCGAAACGAACATTCTGCATGACTAAGACTGGACAATAGTTTGCAAGGCTTGACATTCTTCTCAAAAGTAATTATGATACAACTAAATAACTTAGACATGTTGAAGCGCCAAAGATTAGTGACATGTTTTGTATTAACAAGAAATAATGAACTAGTCTGAAATGGTTTTCTTTTTTGAGCTTTTCTTCTGAAAGTTATCGATTGATGACTGACTGCTTGATTGTTATTTCATGACATCGATAACATAACAATGGTGGTACCCAACAGCAATGATAACAATGATTCTGACAATGATGTAAATTAATGACAGTGAAAACCTGAACTACAGGTCCCATAAAAGTTCTCTATACAGTACTGATCAAGTTTTTCATATCAACATAGTGACAAAACATCAATGATAGAGACGATGAAAATATTGACCTACCGGTGAAAGTCTTTGTGTTGTAATAAGAAAAGGTAGACAGAAACTTGTGTTTCTGTCAGAAGTTTTGCAGAAGTCAGACAGAAAGTTTTGTACAACAATCTGTAATTTTACAAACTGTTTTGGCAAATTGTTAGATGTGCAACATTAAAGGGATATGATCCCTTGTGTTCTTTTTCTATCATTTCAACAGCTTCACACTGCAAGGTGCCGACAGTTACTGCAGTGATTTGTATGTACAGTATGTATGTATTTTAGATCCTCCTGCAAGCAGGAACTTGCGAAGAAGCCATCATTGGCTTATCAAAGCCGCAAGCTGACCGAAGTCAGTCTCTTAGATTCATATTTTAACGTCCATGATTATGAATTGTTAACAACTACAGTATGTAACTGTACGACATACATTAATCTTGGAGCAAGGGCGGCGGAACCGGGGGGGCACAGGGGGCACGTGCCCCCCCACTTTTCCTCAGGGTTAAAAATGTGCCCTTTTTCTACATAAAAATTGAGGTGTCTCAAGTTAGCAAGAGGCCAGGGAACCGGAATGAACACTCGGGAAGGGCCGTTTCTGGCCATCTGAGGGTTTGTAAAACCAAAAATTTTCTTGTACGCTCCGCGCCAACCGATGGTGGCGCTCCGCTCAGATAGTCGTGCATACAACTTTGGATATTGCAGAGCTAGTATGCATATTTTCTATGAAAGGGGTGGGGGGGGGGGGGCGTTGATGGAGTGATGTGTATACGCAAAAAAAAATAATACAATAAGAGTTATAAAGGGTACTAAATATAAGACTACATCAGTCCAATCGAATTTCTGCAAAGTGCCCTTTGATGTCGGTGCCCCCCCAGATTAAAAGTGCTTCCGCCGCCCTTGTCTTGGAGTGACTCGAACTCGGGACCTTATGATTGAAAGGCACCGACTTTAACCACTGAGCTAACACTCCTTTAGTTAGCTATGGAAGGTTGCATATTCTATGGACAGTACACCTTTGGGGCATGAATACAACATTGCAATACTTTTTTGTGCTGAAGTTTATTTTCATGGCAATCTTGAGAGAACATTTGGTTGTAAATGCAAGCGGTTGCTAAAACATTCTGGAAACGTTACCTTTTTATCATTCACAAATGTTCCATTTACACTTCTGTCTTGAATGGTTAATTCGACCATTCCATTTTCTGTTCTCGTCTGAGAAATAATGGCATGTTCCCTGGAGATTAACTTAGGATGTAGTGATGAGTTGATATAACAGTCAACAACCATGGAGTTGCGACCAATGACAGTCTCATCTTTCAATAACCTGAAAGAAAACATGAAAATAGTTCATCATCTTTACTTTCAATCATTTAAACTCCTAAAATATTTCTAGAGTAACGTGATCATGAAGATTTGTATATAATTGGTTCCTACTTTGATACTTTGAAAGGCTGAGAGCTGTACATTTTCCATGAAACACATTCGGAGGCTGTTTGCACCTGGTTGCCAATTTCAGAAACTACCTTGGAGAGCATTGCTTAAAAAATGTCTTTGCTAAAAACTTGAACTTGAGAATGTCAACTTTTTCACATCATGCTAAATATTATTGACAAGATACTTTTTGGCATCAAGCAGAATGTGCAAAGGCTGTGAAGTTTTCCTCCCTCAATGGCACTAAATATTGGTTTTTAACAAAAGGAGGTAGACCTAATGCATGTTCAACATTATAGTGGTGGTAGGTCTACCATATTCAATATACTCTACATTTCTAATATGTGTATGCTCAGGTTGTTGTAAATTCTCCCATGCTCCAAGTCCCACTAACGTAAAAGGCATTGAAGACTCGCCCCAAGCCGCGTGCGGCCATCTGAAAAAAGTTAACTTTCTGTTGCTTGCAAGTGACGTTTTGTTCGTGTCGCTACAAAATGCAGACAGTAATGAAACGTGATTCCTTGTTATCTTTAGCTGGACCTGAGATGTCCATCGCTATATCGTTTATACACTGTGCTGTGGGTATTGACCACAGCTGTATGTACTGACTGTACACTAGTGTCTAATTACGGACGGTAGCAAGCTGTGTGTTTATTTTCTGGGATCGATGGTGGTGTTACTGGTGTCTTATACTTCTGTTACACCTCATTCGAAACTAGGTCAGATTACCGGCATAAGACGTTTCTTTTTGCACGAGTCTACACATCCTTTAAGTGGTGGCCTACTCAAGTATAAATATTATATAGAGCAAAGTAGGGAAATCATGCACCTCACAATTAGCCTGAAGCAAATTTTTGACATTGTAGAATAAGCTAGGCATACCTAGCCCTTTATCCTCATATTTAATATTCAAGTTACAAATTTATATAGCCTATTAGTAACAGTTCCAGGTTCCCTAGGAATAAACTGTGATATACTGATGCTTTTTTACTGTTAAAGTTAATGCAGGCCTACCCGTTGTTACTATGGGTGCACAGTGGAATAGCCGCCAGTATTGAGTGCAAGGTAAGACTGCAGGCTTTAGTCAACAGCTTTCCATCTACCATACCTTTACAATTACACCGCGCAGCGTTATGTTAGGTAATACACATTTATGTCTATGCATAGGCATTCAGTCTACAAGAGTATACATGGCGTAGCGCTAACACTAACAGTAACACTAGTATCAGTAACCTGTTATTATTGAGTTAGTCTAAAGGCAACTGAGCTGACGTTTGTATACACTAGATATAGGCTTGCGTAGACAGATTAGTTACCGAAATGTATCTTTCACGCCGTGACAGGTGGCTGGATTCCCAACTCTTCTCATTTGGATAACACTGTTGCTCATAGTAACAAGACTCGTGCATTTTGTATTTCATGGAATAAAAAGTATTTATTTTGCGAAAGTGAAAACTCCCGCTATTGAGCGATTGGGTAGCACATTAACAACTAAACGTTCCATCTGCCAAAACGAACGATGACACAAATGTACAGTCCCGATGCAAGGGACTGGGGTTGGAAGCGGATTAGTCGTTCGGTAGTTTGGTTTTCGTTCCCAGGTTCTTTCTTGGGCGACTTTTTCTTAAAAAGTAACTATATAGTGTTGTAATGGAGTTTGGAGTTTTCTACTACATTCGTTATTCCTGTCTTTACAAACACATTTATCAGCCAGAAGTTTATTTGTTTATTTATTTGTTTTATCACAAAAAAAATACAATGTGAAAGGAAGTCTTCTATAAAGCCTGAATTGGCTTAACAGAGTAGAAGACTCCCTGGTAAGGAAAAAAGATATAATAGAAGTTGAATGAGCAGCATGATACAGATACTTTCAGGAGTAATAACTAGACAGGATAACATTGTCCTAGTTCAAAGAGAATTTAACTATACATGTATAATTACTTAATATATATAAATATAGCATATAGACCATATAAGTATGTTGTGATAATGTATTTTCTTATATGCTTCTTAAATAAACTCAACGACTTTTTGGTCTTTATATTATCTGAAGTAGCTTTCCTTCTGAGGTAACTTTTCTCCTAAATCATCCTCTTAAACCCAACTACTTTCGTTGACCTGTCTGATCTGATGAATACACACTTGAGACAAACGTAAGAAAAGCTGCATTGGTTTAGGAATTATTACATTTTCGATGTTTTATACGCAAGATTATCGGATTGTATGAGGCTAAATATAATACCACATTTAGCCACGAATACTGTAACTCTAAATGATGTACTTTCTAAATTGACCGGAAAAAACACCCCCACCCCCCAACAACAGCATGCTGGTTTCTTTCGTGTGTATTTCAGCAAAGGTCTATGTTCATCGTTGCTGCGTTAGTGAGAAGTTACTATAGTAACATCGCATAAAACGCGCCTGGATGTGTTAGTATGGATATCTAACGACAGAGATACTCTTTGAAGCGACATTGTTGCCGACAAGAACACATTGTTTCACTGCTAAGCCGAATTCATAAGTACACTAAGTAGCTTACATTTACTAAATAATACATCATTTCTACTGTTCAACTTGTAGAAAGTTGAAGATCCGAATTGACACGAAAATACTGTTGCCAGTCGTTAAATATTAATGTTCAAATTAACAATTTTCTATGCTCTGTACGGTGTTCTTTCAATTCATTGACAACTGAGGGAAACTTCCCGTTGTTACGTATAGAGACAGGATCCCCGTTAGACCGCAACTGAACATTTGAAAAATTCTCGCATAGATTCCTTTTGCCGTGAAAGGAATCAAAACTGGAACCCCACCTATTCCTATTTAACCACGATGTTCCTCCTATAGTACCTATTAATTATCGACACAATGTAATTCCATGGTTACTGTTGCTATGGTAACCATAGGCTGCAGCAGCCAACTGACTACAATATATCATCCCCACGTACAATACATGTTTATGAATGGGATAATAACAGCAAGAAGAAGGACAAACATATATGAAAGCAATTTTCCATTTTCACTTGTAATTTATTTCAGAACTATTTTGTGAATGCACAACTGCTAAACAAATATATTTTTTTTCAAAGTCTCGATTATCGCCTCTTACTGATTCCTCCAATATGATGTTTCCTTTTAATATGTTTACTAAGTTAATGAACATTTGTTAAATACCTCAATTTAACTCATTTAAATAATTGGTGTGTTGTTTTCTTTCTCACAGAGATTGACAATTGTTAACAACTGTTTACCATATTAATGTAGATCATGAATAATCAAACTGTTAGTTCTTACCTCTTTAAAATGGTCATGAATATTTAATACCTGTATGCTTCTACAATAAATATACATGAGAATTGGAATATTAATAACACTGCCATATATTACAAATATGTAATATAATTCTATATTTCCCATATTTTGCAACTTGAGAATGTCTCTATGTGAACATTTATCTTTATCTAACATCTGAAAACGATTATGTAAATAAGAATGCCCGGAGAGAGTTAAAAATCTACAATCAAGCTTCTGATAAAAACAGCTAAAAGGCAACATCAGTGGCAACAATCATGCAGCTGATTTTGAAACGAATAGGACAAAAAGTAAGAAAGTTAGAATCTCTGTTTTGAATACTAACAAATGATCGACATTGTGAATTATTTTATATGAAGTATACATTTATGAAGAGCAAAAAAAATCACTAAATAAACCAGTTTTTAATAAAGTGTGTTCAATTTTACTTCCTTACCTCATTACTTTCTTCTAAAACACAACTTGGGAAATGATAAAGCATAACTGTCATGGATATCTGAGGAAGTTGTGTGTTTCTATGGTTTCAAGAAAATTCAAAGGATCAACATGCACTAAATGCTGAGATAGACCTGGGCCCTATTTCATAAATAATACTTACGAAACTTCTTAATAATTCTTCGTAAGTCACTTAAGAAGTTTTAACAAGAAATAATTCTTATCTTACGAAAGATTAATCTTCTTAAGCCCAAGATAAGAATGTTCTTGACTTTTATGAAATAGAGCCCTGGTCATCATGGACGGATCTTCAAGGTGAATTGTCAACTCCCCACAGCCTGTTCATGTCTTATAATGAACATAGTCTTTGGCAGTGGTACATCATTTAGTTGACATTTGGCTATTTTATTTTTGTTATAGAAGGATAGAGATTTAATTCTTTCAGTTACAAAGATCATGTTATGTGATCATCCACATGAAAAGGAAATCCAGTGGTAGAACTTGACAGTTGAACAACAGGTGTAGGACTATAAATGAAAGTTATGCCAGCCCCTGTGCATATAAATAAACAAATACACACAAAAAGGTGCATGCCACTTAATTGTATCACAGGTAAAGTATCCCCCCTCACCTTAACCCTAACATCCACCCCCAATACTCCCCCATCCACTCCAACCTAACCCTAAATGCCCGACTGCAAATCAGGAAACATTAGGGGCCTGTCACTTAAATGGATCACAGATCAAATTTCTCCCTAGCCCTATCCCTAATGACCCCCTCCCTTCTCTCTCTAACTCCAAGCCCCCTTAACTACACCTGCCTATCACGCACCCTCCAATATAACCCAAATTACACCTCACCCACCCCTTCTTAACTTTCATTCCAGGATTCCAGCGATACACTTCTTATTTCTACATATCCTGAGAGATTTAAGCTCACTGGCACAGCAAACAAACCTAAAAATAATCAAAACTTTTTTAAAAGCAAATGTTTACTGTACATCTGTAACAACTACATGTGCTTTCTACAATACTTGAATAAAAACGAATTCTTTGTTTAAAAAAATGTACACCTAATACTCAGCTATCATGTAATGACACAATACACTTACATAAATACATATATTACAGATAATTGTTGAAGTCACAGATGGTGCTATGGTGGGTAAGAGTTAGAATTCAGACATGAAGAATTTGCCCACTAGCAATAGCTAACTAATTTGCCCACTTGCCATAGCTTACTAATTTCAACACTTTCTGGAGCTCAGCTCACGGTAACTTTATCTCTGCTGTAAACAGATTATGCCCCGTGAACAAGCAGAGTTGATTTGCTCACGCCTTTATTTACATGCAGCTTCCGTCATCCTTCTATGCACCGAGGCCACGTTTACATTACGTACCAGACCCCATACCTTTTTTTTTCCAGATTTTAAAACAACTTGAAGATGAATTGATCTGAACCTCTGCACATTCATTTTAGCCCCTGTGCTTGTTATCAGACCATGTTCTCATGATCACTTGAACAGGAAGATCACGTTTGTCTAATAAAAGATGAGGTGCAAAATCATGAGTTTTGTGATGTGATGGGCTGCTATCAATACCTCTACTAATGTGTCTATTTTCCCGCATAACAAACAACAATGGTGTTAAAGGTCACCTCTGATCCTAATCTGCATTTTCATTACAACACACAGAGTCTGAGGTATGCAGAGGTATGGTCATTCTTTGACCCCAGTCTATTGTAGGATTTCAGCTGGAAAACCGGTCTACAACCCAGATGGTGGTTTGCGGGCTCAAGCTTATAGCTAATGGGCACTTTCTTGGTATGTCTTTAAAACATTAAATTATGATGTTATAGCATACATGGAATTTCAAAAGATCACAGCTTCAAAAAGATTGCAAGAAATATGATTACTATATTCAAATGTCTTCACTAAATTTTTTTTTCTTGGATAAAAAGCAAATATTTTATGAAAGTGGAAGTGACAAACAAAGGTAATTTGGCAGATATAAAAAATATTTTGCCATCAATTTTGATAAACATTTCAAGGTGAGTTCAGAAGAATTGTAAAAATATCTTAAATAAATATATTGGTGAATACCAAGGTTGTACTTATAGGGTAAGGAGGTGTTCAGTTGTAACAATATAAAGTATAGTAGACGGACAGTCTTAACAGTATTAACCCAAAAATGGGTTGCAAAAGCCTTTTGGTGGGTACCTTGATCTTTCAGGACGTAAATAAAATTATGTACAGCTTTGGAAGATTGCCGCACTAAGATCGATGAAGTGAATTTTAATACCAAATCCATAGTCCAAACTAGATTTCATGCATTTATATTAACTTTGATTTGAAGGGTGGGTGACTGGTGGGATGTGGCTCAGTCCTAACAGCAGATCCTGGGTGATGCATCCTAACATTTGATGGACCACTGTTAAAGTTTATTCATTTTTTTTTGCATTTTCTCTGCAGTTATTTGATCTCTGTGATGTCATATATGGACCTCACCAACAATTGCAATTTTTTTAAAACTTTGAACTGTTTGAAGTATTATGAAGTAATTATGAAACTTTGAAATTCAATTGTGTGACAAGAGTTTATTTTCTAACTTATATTCTTGTTTTCAATAGTTAGATGTAAACTCAGTAGGAGAGGTGTCCTTATTGCATCAAGTAAAAACAAAAGACTGGTGTTTTGCATGTATGACATCACAAGTGATTGCGTAATATACCAATCCAAATCAAATGAACAAAATTCGAAACTTTATCGGCGATAACTCATACGATTTCGAGAGGTACTGGGAGATGAGAGGTATTGGAAGTGTCCTTTGTGTTAAATATCTTTTAAATCTTAGACCTTGGTATCCATTTAAAGTGTAGAGATGACAACTTAAGCTAAGAATAGACAGTTAATAATTGAATGCACGCTGGTACTTTATGTTCCTGGCTACTTTGCTTCGATGGCATTGAATATGCATGGACGTTTATTTCGGTGAGATGCGACATAGTAACGATAGAAACACTATAGAATGAATATTGGTTCTAAGGAAGAACAATTAAACTTTGAAAGCCCAATAGAATAAAAAAAAGAGTCTAAATATATCAATATATGGCCAGAGGGGGACAACTCCCATACCAGATGAGATATCTCTGTATTTTGACATTGTCATCTTTACTACCTTCCTTAACTATCTCCCTTTGACTCCTTTCTTTCCTCTGGTCTGTCGTGGTACCTGTTTCCCAGCGGCACCGGAGCCCTTCTTGTCCTTGACAGGCAGTTTACCTTAATGAAAGAATAATTAATAATTAAAAACAAAAAAATTATTAAGGTAAAAGATTGTGAACAAAGCGAATATTTGTAGAGGTGACAACCTACAATGAGTAAATAATGAATGCCCATCTAAACTATTACCCAGACTGAGACATCGAAACGGAATAAATTCAGATGATTAAATTGTAATGTCTTTGGTAAAACGAAACCGGTTTTAGAGAAGCAGCTAAAATGCTTCTTGTTAATTGGACAGGAGTGCCCATTTTTGTTGGTGATATTCTACCATATTACTGCATCTCAACATCTTTTTCCTCAAAGGCTTTTCTTTATTTTCATCAAATTATTGTTACTAAAGTTGTTCTTTAAAATGTGATTGAATTAGTCTTCTTTCAAAGCAAGGCTTCACCAAAATCAAATTTTGGCAATTTTTGATTGGAATAATAATAATAATATTTTAAATGATTTTGACAATATAAAGAGAAAGAAATACCCATTCATCTCAGTTGTCCACAAAGAAATGTCAGTTATGCTTCTGTTGCCAGATATATTCATGGAAATTTTACCAAGTTTTTTAAAAACATTCAAGGTGTGGTTTTCACCTAGTGCTAGTGTAGGGAATTTACAACAAAGTTTTTTGAAGCAGTCTACTTGGACAAACAGAGTACTTATTTCCTTCAAGTAAAAGGCAATATAATTTGCAGTGATTCTGAGAGCTGCATAAAGAAAGTGTAAGGAGAAAAGTTACCCAACCTACCATCTGTTTACCTTATTTTAATGAACAATTCTCCCAAATAGCTAAAGACAAAATGTTGCTCTGTTTGGCAGCTATCCCAGTTTTAGAAGTGGTGTCTGGGGAATGTCATTTTATAACTCTTTAATGTCATAGTACCACAAAGACATGAAACCTTTCACTTTATATCTTTGTTTCTCTTTCTATATTTTCAAGATTGAAATGCTACATATTAATGCTTGATCAAGTCTTCAGTTCGTGTGTGAAGGAAAGATAAAAACTTGCAATATCTCCCGAATGCAATAACATTTTTCTTAGCCGCTGCTAGGGAAATTTGTTCGCAACAAGATATCTCTATTACATATAGCAAGGGCGGATCAAGGATTTTTTAAAGGAGTGGGTACAGCCCTGACTCCCCTCTAGGTGGATCAGGGGGTTCCTGCCTCAGAACTATTTTTTTTTAATTTGGTGCATGATGCATTCTGAGGCAAATTTAGTCTATAAATTAAATAAGTTTTTGTTGCAAGGTTGTGCTTATAACTACTTTGGAATAGTTTATTTAAAATTGATAAAGGGGTGGGTGGGTATACATCCCCATCAACTACCCCCTGCATCCACACCCATGAAGCAATGATTTTTTTATATTTTTTATATTATTGTCATTTTTAATGAGGGTAGTTCTGCTCAGCATAGAAGCACTGCTTTTCCAAAGGAGCCCTCAATACAAAACACATATACAATATCATGCAGTAGAAAAACGGTAAACATCCAAAAGCACCAAAAGGACTGCAAAATGTTAGACAAACACATATCAGACATCTAAAGAAAATATATAAGTTTTCATGATGATGGATTGATTTACTCCTCAGTTTATTCTTTAAAGGTTCTTACTTTTCTTTCCTCCTTTTCGAGGATTCAGTGGACAACCATTAGGTCCCATCAGGTGACTCTTCCAGCTCTCGTCATTGGCTGGAATTTGTGTTTCACAGAGTGGACATCGAGCCATCCCTTCGGCGAGCGCTGTAAAGTAGAATGTTTAAAAGTAGATTTAAAATATTCAGTGAGCAAAGTCCCAACACAAACAGGTATCAATACCAGTTTACCTTTGTAATAGGAATACGTCCATCGTGTGTTCCAAAAGAACTTAAAAGTAAACAGTTTGGTCTCTCTGCATGCTCATACACCAATATTTACAAAACTACACAAATATGCAAAGAAGTATAACCCATTTTATTCACTTATCACTGGTACATTTACAGTATATTATGACAATCTGCCGTTAGAAATTGCAAAAATTTGCTACGCAAAATATAGCCACTAAACTAGTCCACGTTATGGTCACTACGGATGTTAGACTTGGAATGAGGAACTGTTGCTTTTCAAACCAAGCATCAACATTTAAATCTCTGACTGCAAGACTTTATAGGAATTCTAGCTCCAATGGGAAGCCTGCTTCCTAAACTGTTTCTTTAGAACCCCATGCTGTGATGTCTCTCAGCTAGCTGTGATGTCTCTCTCAGCTAGCTGTGATGTCTCTCTCAGCTAGCTGTGATGTCTCTCTCAGCTAGCTGTGGTGTCTCTCAGCTAGCTGTGATGTCTCTCAGCTATCTGTGATGTCTCTCTTAGCTAGCTGTGATGTCTCTCTCAGCTAGCTGTGATGTCTCTCTCAGCTAGCTGTGATGTCTCTCTCAGCTAGCTGCAATGTCTCTCTCAGCTAGCTGTGATGTCTCTCAGCTATCTGTGATGTCTCTCAACTAGCTGTGATGTCTCTCTCAGCTAGCTGTGATGTCTCTCTCAGCTAGCTGAGAGATCTCTCAGCTAGCTGTGATATCTCTCAGCTAGCTGTGATATCTCTCTCAGCTAGCTGTGATGTCTCTCTTAGCTAGCCATAAATTTAAAGGGCTAAAAACCACCTAATATATATTCCTTGGTGACTGATGATTTAAGCCTACTGCACACTGAATGAAAGTTAGTAAACAACAGCATACAGACATTTCTCACATGAATCAACATTTCAAATATCAATCACCGTGTAACAAGTGAGAAACATTCCTGTCAGACTCCATTGGGAAACATTGTTTACCGATTACTTTGTTATTTTCCTGCTACCCAACAGGTAATGCTCTGTAAAGCTTGGAAACCCATTTTAAAACCACCAACTATATAGTTTAGGATCTAGTCTACTTTACATACAGATGTTGACAACTTGTCGTCATTAACTGCTAACGGCAATGATCAGCTAATGGAACCACACAGTAGAGAAATGGGTATAAGAAATACCTCATTAGCATAAAGACTGCACGTTAAACTAATTTGATTTCCAAAGCATACAAGTATCTTTCAAATAATTTACTTCCAGAATTAATTATCTAGCAGAGATTAAGCTTATCTCATATCACAGGACACAGCCAGCTTGGTTGCTCTTGAGCCATTTTGAAAGTTAGTTTTACTTACGTTCACATATCTTTTCAGTGACATATCGGTCCAGTTCGGTCTTCTCGTGAGCCTCTGAGCACCTCGGACATTTCGCAAATTTGGTCCTGCTCTCACACTCTGTCAAGAGATGTTCAGTCTGGCCAGAAACTTCCACCACCTAAAATTTCATGAGAAAGTCAGAATTTTCAGTACCATTGCACCATGTTAAAGAGAAAACCTGCAGCAGCTGCAAACTTCCTTGCGGTAAGGCTGAGTCATTAACAAATAATAGAGATCTCTGTAGACCATCATGCAGCCTGGCTGCAGTGAAACTGCAGCTCCCTCAGTATCAAATGTTTTACACAGTGTCTTACTCAGCTGCTCATATTGAGATGATTTGCCCTCTTTGCTTATCATTTTTTGATGCTGGTTATAGTTCTTTAGACCATCATGCAGCCTGGCTGCAGTGAAACTGCAGCTCCCTCAGTATCCAATGTTTTACACAGTGTCTAACTGAGCTGCTCATATTGAGATGATTTTCCCTCTTATCCTTCCATCTTTTGATGCTGGTTATAGTTCTTAAGACCATCATGCAGCCTGGCTGCAGTGATATTGCAGCTCCCTCAGCATCCAATGTTTTACTGAGTGTCTTCCTGAGCTGTTTACATTGAGATGATTTTCCCTCTTTTCCTTCCATCTTTTGATGCTGATTATAGTCCTTAAGACCATCATGCAGCCTGGCTGCAGTGATATTGCAGCTCCCTCAGCATCCAATGTTTTACTGAGTGTCTTCCTGAGCTGTTTACATTGAGATGATTTTCCCTCTTTTCCTTCCATCTTTTGATGCTGATTATAGTCCTTAAGACCATCATGCAGCCTGGCTGCAGTGATATTGCAGCTCCCTCAGCATCCAATGTTTTACACAGTGTCTTACTGAGCTGCTTATATTGAGATGATTTTCTCTCTTTTCCTTCCCATCTTTTGATGCTGATTATAGTTCTTAAGACCATTATGTAGCCTAGCTGCAGTGAAACTGCAGCTCCCTCAGCTTCCAATGTTTTACACAGTGTCTTACTGATCTATTTATATTGATACCATTTTCCTACCATATTTTGATTCTTGCAATATTTCCTAAGAATGTTTTATACAATGTCTTACTAAGCTGTTTAAATAGAGACCATTTTCCTTCCTGCTATATTTCCTAAGATCATCAAGCATCCTGTCTGATATAACATTATTTCTGAAACATATTAAATCCAGGTAATGAAAGTTTTATTACTAACCTGTTTACATTTAGGACATTTCTTCAGCATAGGACACTGTTTCCAGTAATGAACATCCATTCCTCCATCTCGATATGCCTCGTTCTTGTCTCCACAGAAGACGCACTGGTCATCCTCCCCTGCTTCTGATTGCTCTGCGATGCTCGGAGTTCTGGTGGGTATCTTCGTCTTTCCTTTGACCCCAGGACTTATAGCTGTTGTGATTTGTAGAGAGAGGGCAGCACATTATTATTGTCTCAATAAACAGTCTGTATACACGTAATACATGCAAGGCAGAATTTAAGATTAAATCTAATTCCTTTTCTTTTAAATCTCAATGCAACTCACAACATAAATGTAAACATTTTGTTACAATTATATAAACCATGAAAGATAAAAAAAATTGTGTTTTAATTTGAAACATTTGTAATAAGTCCAGGGGTAAGTTTATTTTTTGGGAATGATAAATGAGGAAAGTAATCAAAGCATGGATATAATGAGTTTTTGATCTCTAATATTACAACCAGGGGCTCTGGGTCAATTCGATAACCGGGCAAGTATAGAGCAAAACTTGCAGGTTTTCTAATGTCTGGAATAGCTCATAACCCACCGAAAATGACCATAACCTACTCTTGAGTCTGGCACAATAGCTTTTGCAGACTTTCCTTCCTCCTAGTTTGTGAACCGTCTCCCTGGGCTATGATGTATTCCTTGGTAGTTGTTCAATGAAACCATTTGACCAGCAGATTTCTTACCGACCAAAGTAACGATAAATTCGACAGAAGCTTCTTAAAGCCCTGCCTAATTACTGATGAGTTGTATTCCTAGGGATTTTTTAAGTTTTACTATATGTAATAGGACCCACGGAGTCAATCACTTTTAAACTAACCATAAACTTAAATCATAAATGGTTCCTTACCTCTTGGTGTTTTTGACTGGTTGCCGTTGCTGTTGGTGTTCAGAGAGCCGCCTTCTTTATTCTGCCGACAAAAAACAGCATAACCAATTCAAGAAAAGATTCAAGGTTAGGATAAAATATTGCAAGACCTTGGAGCTCTTATCATTTCTTATTGGAACATGAGATATGAAGACATAACTTGTTGGCATTATTTATGATATTTTGTGAAATAATAATGTCCATTTATGGTAATGATTATTGAAATTTTTTGCATGATGAATTTAAACAAAACTCAATATCTGATATTTAAACAAAAATAGAAGGCAGTGCATGTGAAAGAAATAAAAACAAACTTGTTAGGGAGCTTTACACCCCAGGTAAGACATTACCTCAATAGCTGGCATAGACAAAGGACATATGAACAGGGTCAAAGACAGGGTCCAGCATAACACTATCCAATTAAAAACTGGACTGACAATACACAAACTATATGGCTATGGCGAATTCAAAATCAGTTTTCAGAGTGGTCGTACGAAGATCCATTATGTTTTTCATTATTCTATAAGGAACAACATAAAAAAAAAAAAAAAAAAAAAAAAAAAAAAAAAAAAAAAAAAAAAAAAAAATTGCCATAGACAAATGTAAATGCTTAATGATTCCTGCTAAACTAATCCCAGCCTGTATTTATCTGTTGTTACTCAGATTAAAATATTCTCCAATATCTCACCCTTTTATAATCCCAGCCTGTATTTATCTGTTGTTACTCAGATTAATATATTCTCCAATATCTCACCCTTTTATAATCCCAGCCTATATTTATCTGTAGCTACTCAGATTAAAATAATCTCCAGTATCTCACCCTTTTATAATCCCAGCCTATATTTATCTGTTGTTACTCAGATTAAAATATTCTCTAATATCTCACCCTTTACTCAGATTAAAATATTCTCCAATATCTCACCCTTTTTTTGGCTGCTTCAGCTGCCTGTGTTGCTGCTTTTAGATCAGCCAGTTGTTGCTCTAAGCCCTCAATTTCTTCCTTCTTGGCTTTCTCTCTGGCCAATTTGCCTTTCTTCGTCAAAGCCTAGAACCAGAAAACAAAAGCAAACAAAATGATCTTCAATTTTTCAATTAACAAACAAGTAAAAAAACTGATCTTAAATTTTTCAATTAATCTGCATGTTACCCTAATTTTTTTTAAGATTTAAGATCACGTTCTATTTCAAGTATTTTTTTCCCCCTTTCTAAGCACTCAATTATCCACCACTTATCTCGCGACTTAAATACTCCTGTTTGTGACGATATACCCGAAGGAACTGCCTTCTTTTGTTTAAGTTAACACATTTTCCTTTGGATATTTCCTTTTCATTTACAGCTTCTTCTTGTGATAACAAGGTGAACTTTGACATTTTTAACTTTTAGATTTCAGGAGACTTCATTTCGTGCATCCAGAAGATACAATTTTCACCACAAACGTCATGCAATCACAATATTTCTCCTCCAAATCTATGAAAATAGTATGTGATTAAGTGTCTTTATAATTCTTAACATGACCGTCCCCTTGAGAGAGGACTAAGAAATTACATAGGAACTTGATATGTGTATTAAGTCATATTAATGATGGTTTGAAGTGATAAACCCTTTTGTCCAGAAATGTTTAGTCATGTTCTGGTTGAGCTTCTAGAATTAACAAAACAATGGACCTAACATCAACGTTAGACCTGCGACGAGCAAGTGATGTCATCATCACATCGATATTTACAGAGCATCCCAGAGATTTAACATATTGATGTTAATGTCTAAAAGACTGGAATAGCTTCTTCTTAGGGTTTAGATTATGATATATTAACACTTTTTTTTTTAATGCCATTGTGGAAGATCTGTCATTATCAACTGTGTTCACAGTTTTGGTAAAAGTTATAGCAGCAAGGTTTCTAGGCTCCAATGCAGACACTGGACTATTGTACATGTATTTAACATCATGTACTTTGTGAGCTAGTTTAACATACTGCCTCTGGTGATTTCATCTACCAGGCAAATAATGTAAAACCCAACTTTTGATAGCTAATACTGGAATAACTTCTAGTTGGCATGTGGTACCATCCAGATATCCTGCATATATAGCAACCTGCATATATAGCGTCCTGCACATATAGCTACCAGCATATATAGCCACCTGCATATATAGCAACCTGCATTTATAGCAACCTGCATATGCCAACCTGCATATATAGCAACCTACATATATAGCAACCTGCATATATGCCAACCTGCATATATAGCAACCTGCATATATAGTTACCTGCATATATAGCAACCTGTATATATAGCAACCTGCACATGTAGCTACCTGCATATATAGCAACCTGCATATGTAGTTACCTGCATATGTAGCTACCTGCAGCTACCTGCATATCATTACCTGCTGTTCTTGTCTGGTAGGTTTTCCGTCTATCTTGTTCAGCCCGTTAAATATCTTTACATAAAGAGGATTCTTCAGGACTTTGGGGTCTTCTTCGTTTGGCAACCTCGACTTAACCTCGGGCCCGTTGACCTTGTAGAGTTCACAGATTAATTGCAGTCCCGCATCTCGCACTTCCCCTGCCGTGTGCTGGACAGCTTTCATTGCGAACGTCATGACATTATCTACTGTCAAGCCACTGTGAAAAATCAGAAGAGAAAGTAGAGCAACAAAGGGAGGCACTTCCAACTGCAGGTCAAAGGTCAATGTTACTGTCTATACCATTATAGACATGGTTTTAAAATAAGTTGAGAGGAATGTGTAGCAAGCTAACATTAGAGACTATCAATTTCATTTCATCCTGAATAATAAATAAGGCTGACCGGGTTGACCACTCTATTCTTCACTGAATACCACCAAAAAACAATCTCATGCTTGCTCTGGCCAAGGTAATTTGACAAAAAGCTTGATGTAGACCACTGAAAATATGCAATAATGCTGATAATTATCATTGGAGGGATGCAGCCAGGGGCTTGAGAGGAGGAAATGGGGGAGGGGGGGTCAGGCATTGGGCCCAACTCTCTTCTGAACCTCTTTGGCACGGGATAGTTGTAGGCTGGTCGAAGGGGAACTAGAGGAGGAAAGAGGGAGAGGGGCATTGGGCCCACCTATCTTCAGAACCTCTTAGGCACGGAATAGTTATCCATCGCCTCCTCACCTGTTATTGTCAACACCGAGATCCTGAACCAGCCGGATAACAATGTCAACCTTTGTGACGGCCATCTTGGCTTGACTATTTGACTTGAAAGGAATAGTACATTGACCGGGAACAGTATGCAAATGACGCACTTCGCGCAGGCCAGCAAATTCCACGATGTAGTCTACAGCTGCTCCTTTTAACCTCGCATTCTGTAAGGTGTAAAATGATTGAGAGGTTTTAGCAAACAAATATGGAATTGGAATCAATGCAGCTACATGAAAGTCTAAGGACTATCGATGGTTGAATTTAAAAGACATAACCTTTAAAGTGTTCCTCTAAAGATGTTTCTGCCCTTCACTCTGCTACTGATATGTAAATAAAATTTATGTTGAAATAGATAAATTTGACAAAATGGAGATAACCTATGACCCTGATGATGCAATGTCAGTAATGCTTGTCATGGGAGAATGGGGTGTATGGCAGGTGAGAGAAGACTGGACTGGTTGATCTCATTGAAGGACATACCCCTCAAGTGACACATGATTAATAAGTCACATTAGAAATTGGCATAAAAAATAGAATGTTAAAATATTTCACAGATTTCTTTTAATGTATGGATATTTCATGCAAAACCTGGAATTTAATACAGAAGAAATCCAAAACACAGTTTCTTAAAAAACTTCTTTTCACTTCATTGTATACATGCAGTGACCCTATTGTATGTGATAGCCATAAACAGGGCGAAAACGTTTGCATTGTGGATCAGCTGACCCATGCTATATAGACCATGTGATGTCATGCAAATTTCTTTCCAATTTCTAGCACACCGAGACAGAACGCCAGCAATCATTCTCTGTGACTGAGTGAGTGAGTGAGCGTGCCTCCTCCGTCCCGGCTTCGTGCCAAGGGTAACTGAAATTATGTAATATTACACAGAAATGGGACTTCTACAACTGGAAGGTCTGTAAGGGTGGTGAGACAAATGATGGTGATTTATTAGATACTTGTCAAAAGACAGATTGGGGTTTATACAGTCAAGATGATTTAAGAGATTGAGAAAACTCTTGAAGTGCTTTACCTTCCTATGTTAATCCAACTCCTGAGAGGAATGACAGCTTGGGGGGGGGGAGGAGGGGGGACTAAATGTCTAGTTTCTGACTGATTGACACTTAAAATCATCACTCTCAACCACATTTGTTGCAGGCATTCTTATCACACCCAAGTACAGTCTCAGGCTGTTCTTTATTTTATTGGCGAGGGAAAGTAACATGTAGACATGTGCCAACTCACTTTGTTCCTAAGTTCAGTGTACATTATAAATACAAGGCATCATAAAAATAAAAGTTCCAAGCAACATTCAAATTACCGTGTCCCCAATTCGGCCCATGAGTTCCGGCAGGACGTTCTCCACGACATAGCTTGTGTCGTTCTTGGTCATTTTATGTTTCACCAGCCAGTCTGCGATGGTGTAACTGATTAAATCCAGGGTAGCAGTAAAGACCTAGTGAATTAATTCATATACAACACTCATGGAGACTGATATATGTGTGATTACTGCATTTTATGTTTCACCAGCCAGTCTGTGATGGTGTAACTGATTAAATCCAAGGTAGCCGTAGTGACCTAGTAAATTAATTCATATACAACACTCATGGAGACCGATATATATGTGTGATTACTGCATTTTATGTTTCACCAGCCAGTCTGTGATGGTGTAACTGATTAAATCCAAGGTAGCCGTAGTGACCTAGTAAATTAATTCATATACAATACTCATGGAGACTGATATATGTGTGATTACTGCATTTCTAATAACTTTATATACCGAAGTAAACAAGTACGACAGGTAAACAGAGAAAACTTTTGGAAATTTATACAAATGTCGGAAACAGTCCGGTGTGAAAGTCTTTACAACAAGATATTTTAAGCATAAATCATGATAACGGTCTTAAACATTCATTTTTATATTCCACAAAATTTCTTGTCTTTGGATAGCTGCACATGTTGGTTACTCATTCAACTAAATCTAACAAGGAACCATGTCAAAAAAAAAGCTGCAGCAGCTGCAAGATCACCTGCAGCAGGGCTGCATCAATATGAAACAACAGAGATTAACTCAGTCTGTATCGTTCAGTTAGCTGTTTAACTCTTTTTATGATCTTGTTACTTATTAGTTCTTAGATTCACAATTAATATTGCATTAACACCAATGGCTTTTTATAACAATTATATTTAAGAGGGCCTTGGGATGACTAACCTCGTCTAACCAAGTAACCCTCCCGAAATAAGGTTGAAATAAAATAAATAAATGAATAAATGAATGCTAAAATAAATAAATGCTAAAATTAATAAATAAATAAAATGAATAAATAAACGAAGAAATAAACGAAGAAATAAATAAACGAATAAATAAACAAATAAATAAATAAATCAATCAATCAATCAATAAATAAATAAAAATAACTGACTGACTGACTAGCTGACTGACTGACTGACTAGCTGACTGACTGACTGACTAGCTGACTGACTGACCGACTAACTGACTGACTAACTAACTACTGAAATTGCTTTGCAAAAATTATTTTGTAAGATGCAGACTGCTGCAAAAGGTACCACTATTATGATACCACTCAAAATGACTTACAGCGATAACTTTATCTTTCAGCAATTTCACAATCAGGAACACTGTAGCCCTCAGGATGTTTCGGAGTAACTCTTTGTCCCTCTCTTCAACTCCATCTAGATGAGATCTGACCTCATTAAGTCCTTCTTTCCTCAACGACCAGTTTTTGGCAAAAATTTTGAAAACCTGACAAAAAAATGAGAAAAGCATGTTATCTCACTATGAAATGCTGACTTGAAAAAAAAACATTCGTCTGCTTTGGGTTTACAAGATAAATACTGAGCATCTAGATGTGAGCACATACCCTTACTTGGTGTATTTATAGCATCCTGTGTATTGGTCACACTTGGATAACTCTTTTATTCAAATTGATTCGCTTGAAGTAATCAATCAACCTGTAAATTTTTTATTTTAAGAAACATTGGAAATTACCAAATTTTCAACCCCCCAAAAAATCAAACAATTTTTCACTCACAGTTTGTTCCCCGAAAGTGTCGATTGCACCAGATGCTTCTCTAAGTACATCAGATGTAACACCTGGAGGAAGTTCACTGGTCCCCGTTGTCTCCTCTTGTTTCTCCTCTTGCTCTATCTCCTCCCTCGTAACCTCCGGCTCTGGACTACGAGGTGATCCATGGATGGGATCGGGTTGATCCCGAGGCGAGCTGGACAGAGGATCAATGTTTATCATTTAAAGAACACACAAACCCCATAATAGGTTGTTACAAACGGGGAAAAGGTTCTGCTGGGCTAAACTTCCAGTATTAATATTAGGCTGGTAGTTCCTTAGAAAAGTGCGCATTTTATCCTATGATGATGCCTGAATTCACCCCAAAGATTGAAAAGCAGATGGAATTATGGTGGGTATTCAACAAATCCATGACTCGATGGCCTTGAGGATGTGTCGGAGTACGAAGCCAGACAAAACCTGCTGCTAAATTGATCTGATAAGTTTACAAAGACATTACCAAGGTAACTGTGGGAAGGACACATCAATCAAAATGCTGAAATGAATTTCTTCTCCTTCTCAAGCAAATTCCAGATCAAAATTACACAACCCAAGGAATGCAGCTATTAACTACAGTGAGGACACATTTGTACAGCTATAATAATATATGGGTTACTTTTGTAATATACAGTATATATATATACCTTTAGATTTAGCAGTAGTCTATGAACTTTTCAACTGCTATTCAAAGTAACATTTTAATAAATTTTTAAATGTCATGATATTAAAATAATCAGTAGTACTAATAATAATAATAAAAACAAATAATAAAAATTAAAATAAAAATTATTTTTATGATAATAACAATAATAATAATAACAACAACAATAATACTAATAGCAACAATAATAATAATAATAGTAATAATAATAATCCTTACTATAATTTGGCTAAGCTTATAATTGTTTGAAATCACTTTTCTCCGTCGTCTGCTGCTCGATTAGACTACAATTTTCGGAAAGACATAATTTGTTTTTCTTATTGTCCTAAGGGGGCTTAGTTTTGGTATAATTGTCGCGTTTTGGTAACTTAAGAATAAATCATCTTGAAATATCCATTACAGATTGTTTTTCGTATCGTGAGCTTTGTGTTTTAGGTGATATTTGCGCTCCTTCGTCGACGTAGCGCTGCGGTATAAAATTTGTTTAAATGAAACGAAGTTGTACAGTTTGTAGATGTAGGCCTACACGCCAAGGCAGATGTAGGCCTACACGCCACGGCAGTAGCGGGATAATTAGTAAGTGATTGGTGAGTTGTGTGATCGGCCCTTCAATTTGCGAGTGAACATGTGCCTCAAACAGTGAGCGAATTATGTTATTCTCGGATTCGGTGTGACCGGGACGTCACCGTACACACACTATCCTTAGCCTAGCTTAGAGGTTACACTGTTACACTTGGCGCTGTTCATGTACGCACGGTACGGTAGGCTATATAGTATATCCGAACTTGGCATAGCCTTGGCCTAATGTTTACACCTGGTGCTGTTCGTGTGTAACGTGGTGATGTTCGTGTGACTACGATTGGTGAGTTCAAGGGCGGCGGAAGCACTTTCAATCTGGGGGGGCACCAACATCAAAGGGCACTTTGCAGAAATTCGATCGGACTGATGCAGCATTATATTTAGTACCCTTTATAACTCTTATTGTATTATCGTATTTGCATATGCACATCACTCCATCAACGTCCCCCCCCCCCCCTCAAGGAAAATATGCATATAGCACTGCAATATCCAATGTGCAAATTGGGGGGAAAAAGGAACAAGTTTTCTTTTGAGACAAAATGAGGAGAAAACATGCTATATAGTTGCTAATGTAGGAATCATCTGAATTAGAGTTTATATCTTGATAATATCTTAACAATTTTTTTTTCCATTCGAAATAGCTTTGAGTTTGACCAACAAAAATTCATTAAAAGTCAGGGGCGTAGCCAGGATTTGCAAAGTTGTATGCACGACTATCTGAGCGGAGCGCCACCATCGGTTGGCGCGGAGCGTACAAGAAATTTTTTGGTTTTACAAACCCCTTAGATGGCCGGAAACGGCCCTCCCGAGTGTTCATTCTGGTTCCCTGGCCTCTAATTGCTAACTTGAGACACCTCAATTTTTATGTAGAAAAAGGGCACATTTTTAACCTGAGGAAAAGTGGGGGGGGGGGCACGTGCCCCCTGTGCCCCCGGTTCCGCCGCCCTTGGGTGAGTTGTGTGATCGGCCTTCAGTTTGCATTCAAGTAATGTGCCTCAAACAGTGAGCAAATTATTCTATTCTCGAATTCGGTAGACCTGGTGCTGTTCGTACGCACGGTAGCACTGCAGGTTGACTATCCTAACTTGACATAGGCCTAGCCTTGGCCTAATGTTACACCTGTTGATGTTCGTGTGTAACATGGTGATGTTCGTGTGACTATTCTTAGCCTAGGTCTAACGTTATTTGCATTTAAGTGAACATGTGCCTCAAACACTGAGCGAATTATGCTATTCTCGGATTCGGCGTGACAGTGACGTCACTGTACACACACTATCCTTAGCTATTCTCGAATTCAGGAATTCAGTGTGACCGTGACCATTTTTAGCCATAACCATATGACTTTTCAAGAAGGACAGTACTGTAAATAGCCTACTGGGGTTAAGTGTTCTACTGAAAAATCTTGCATAAAAAGCTTTGTAGTTTTCAATGGTATACACAGTAAGCTATGACCAGTGGATGCTTAGTGATAGCCACAGTAAAGAGACAACATGTTACTGACTACTGTATTTAGCTTGACAGGTACCAAATTTCATCTGTTACATTACCTGAAGGGTGCAGACTTAGTTGCAGTGAATGTAGATATATGTTCTCATTTGTTACATTGTCTGAAGGATGTAATGACATCTTTGTCATTACATGACAAAGATGTAATGTCATGTAATATTGGTCATGAAATATTGGTCATGAAATATTGGTCAAAAAATTGACCAATATTTCACCGCCTCCCTGCCACAGGCACTGCCCCTAATTCTATCTAATAATGCCTCTTCACCTTTCAATCGGTACAATTTCACAAAGAGCAGCCATAGTTACAGCCATAACTATACAACCACAGTATATTGGCATATTTTATATACAGGTATATCTGCTAGTAATCATAATAATAATAATCACTTTTTAAGAGTTGGCAAGGGTCTGTCCTCTGCTCTACCACTAACATCTACAGTATCCTTTTCTCTAAGTCTAGCATTTCTTGGTGACCGCTCTTCAGGATTCCTCTCACGTCTTGGACTCCTTTCCTTTGGAACATCAGATGGAGTATTTTCACTCTGGGGGGTAAAAAATATTTAACAAGCTTGAGAATGCTTCAAATCTGTTGTGTTTAAAATGTAAGAGTTGTAGGATTTCACATATGAAATTAGACCATGCTGTTGATACACAGTTATGGTTACATTTATTTCAATATACTGTACATATCATGACCCAGAATCATGTGACTGTATAGCATTATTATATTACTGTATATCGTCTGTGCCATATTTTTCCTCAAATTTGCCAGACGTTAGTAAAATGAAAAGCTAGTAGGATAGTAATTGGGTGACCAGACACAGGTAGTTGGAAAGTGCTAAAGCATTAACATGTTCTGTTAAGTTAGAAAGGAGTACAAGTGTGTATAAGAGTATGTAAGGAACAATCTTCAAGGTCTTCAATATGATCACCCCTCCATCACCCCCTCCCCCCACCCCTCCTCGCCAGCATCCTAATTCCTAACTTTTTCCTTGGTTACTCATGTTGTGATTTCCCTAGGATAATCATCATACATAATATGTTAGATACTATACAATAATTACTACTTTGGTGATTAAATTCCACATTTGACTGATTTGGTTGAAGTTGAATGCACATGGATTGAATGCAACAGCAACACAGACATATTTATTTACATTTGAAAAAGAAATCCCCCTGTGACAGGGAGGATGTTAACAGTCATATTCCAACATAAACCTTATTTAGTAACCACATTTTTTTTCCTGCTACCAGCTCAGAGCAAGTTTGGCGACCCACTTTGGAGTTACGACTGACAGTTTTGGAAGCAGGAGTATAATATGATCTTATCTATCAGCGCTAAATATTGATTTCTTGATTAACTTTAACAATATTTAGTACATTGATTTTGAATCTAGTAATTAATCCCAGCTATAAGAAAATGCTAAATCATTATAAACAAAATAATGTTTGAGAGATAATGGCAGTAAAATGCTCGAAGTTTTTGAAAAACTTAACCATTGTTATTTTTTTCCAGCAAAATACATTTAGGGACACTTTAGTGATGTGTAAACACCTACGTGGTATTTCAAATCTCAACTTTTGATAGACAAATAATACCTTGATTATGGTTTCAGATAGTGAAGAAATCAAAAGAAATCAAAGAATGAAGAGATACTTGTGCAGTATATGGATTGAGATCCATTAGATTTCTGTGCACTTAAGGAGCTAAATTACTCCAATTGCAGTCCACGTACATAGCTAGCTTTACTTTGGAATATAACTGTTCATGTATATTGGTGGTTTAACACCCTGAATTTCACAATAGGACTGGATGTTAACTGTCAATATCTTGGCTAGAGGGTAAGGGGAGGAGTTAGGGGGAGGAGTTAGGGGAAGGGGGTTGGGGAGGATGCAGAGGGGAGGTATTGACCCTTCACTTTCACTACCATGTATGTTGCAGTTCAGGGAGGTGAATATCATAGCTGAGGTTCAGGCAAATTCAAAATACTCCAGAAAATGATGTTAATGTTCAACTCAGATAATAATAATGTTACATTACTCAGTGATGATAATGTTACTTTTAAATTGGAGAAGGAGGTGTCTGGTGCACTCTCACAGGTTTATGGCTTACATTATTTGGTGAGCATTAACTTCACATTGTAAAAATATCACACAGTGCATTATGGTAAATTGTATTAGAGAGAATTCAACCAGTACGGAAAAAGAGATTGTAAGGAGAAAGGTTATAATCATGAAAACTTGTTAATTTTAGCGGGAACATTGATCTTTCTACTAGTTTTCTACTTACATCTTTTGGAGGCCAGAATAAAAACTAAAAAAAAAAACAATGCACAGAAAGGATATTTGCACAATACAACCAACCATGTAGATTATGACATTTACATCATTTACTTTTACTCCATCTTAACAAAAATGAAAAAAATGCAGAACTTATTAATTAAATCCATTTAAATGTAAACCTCCTTTCTTATTTTATTAAACTTATGGTATTTGCATATATTGTGAAATCAACCTAAAGCACAAAAAAAAAAATCAACTTCACATCAAAATTTCAGGTCATTGCTAGGTCAACACAAAAGGTCAAAAAGAGAATGACATGGCCATCAAACTGTTGTCCTTCATTACATGAGTCACCATGAATATCAAGTCACTATGAATATCAAGTCACCATGTGTATCAAGTCAACTTCATACTTAGATTTGTAACAAGTCCATTCCACCCTTATGTAAATCACCTTAATTCTATAGCTTTTCATATACATCATGTCAAATTGATACTTGTATGAAAAGTATGACGAAAATGTAGTCAATCATTGTTTAGTAATCATGATCTCATTTCATGACATAGTATTCATATCATGGTAACTTGAATCTTAAATTAATGTTAAGTAAAGTAGCATGTCCTTCCACGTTTAGGTGAAATTGACATTACTTGTCATTTAGCCTCTGAAGAAGATCCTGCTAGGATCGAAGCGTCAGGCCAACTGATTTTCACACATTCTCTTACACAGGCTCTCTAGTGGATAATAAGCAGTTAGCTAACAGTTTTATTTTATTTAGGTTAAATCGGGGCAGGTCTATGTCAACACAACTAATCATTTCAATATGAGATGGCCCTCCATTCTGTTTCTTGTCCAATGATCTTATTCCATGAGTTGTCACATATCTCAAACAACTTCAAAGGTTTGTACTTTGATTTCTAACAATTCTCTTTCATCTTTAGTTCATTCACCTCATTCTTTGGTCTCTCAAGTATATAGAAAGTCCTTCTGCCTTTTATATGAAATCATCTCACTTCATAAAATTTCTATGTCAATTTGATACTCCCATTTGTAACAAGTTGCTTTCACAACCTTCAGTCACTGGCCTCATTCCATGACTTCTCATGTATATGTATTTTTTCTTTTTTAGATCCTCCTGCAAGCAGGAACTTGCGAAGAAGCCATCATTGGCTTATCAAACCGCAAGCTGACCGAAGCCAGTCTCTTACATTCATATTTAACGTCCATGATTATGAATTGTCAATTGTCAACAACTCTCTTAACATACATTATTCTTTGTCAACTTGATACTTAGATAATGTAACAAGTATTTCAATACTCACTTTGAGTTATCGATATCTATATCATGTCAACTCGATACTAATATGTAGCAAGTCCCTCCATCTTAGTTCTAATCAACTTATTTTCACGACTTGTAATGTAACAAATATCAAGTCGACTTGATACTGAAATTTTTCTGGAAAAGAAATTTTTCGTTACAAATTTACCTTTGAACTCTCCAAGAGATCATGGAGTTCCAGCTGTTTATAGATTTGTAATCTGTACTCATCCATTTGAATTTTTTTCACTTTGGCCAAGTCATAATCTTCTGTTTCAATCGCTCTCCTCTTCTCAACCTCAAACCTGCCGATCCTCTCACCGACCTAGTAAACCCGATGAAGGGCAGGGAAGAGACATATAATGAAAACAATTTCCTTAGATGAGATGTGATTTAATTTACTTAGGTTTGATATTATTTCCATGAACTATTATTTTTATAAATATTTGGACTTTCTTCAATGAAGGAAGGTGGGAGGGGAGGGGGGATGGGGGTAAATTGAAACTAACTTAGCTTGAAAGAACAAGGAAATGACCTGCATCACAGAAGAGATGTTAATATGATAAAAAAAAATCCCTGCTCAACCAATTGAGCTATTTAGCTTGGCACATTTATCAGTTCTTCTTCATTAAAGCCGGAAGACTTGATTTATTAAAGACTGGATCGAGTCTAACAATGACTTCACAGACAAACTTTGCAAGAAGGTTGAACATCTGTTTTTCAAATTCATTCCTTTATCCATTACTTTATTTTTATATGAAGGTGATATATATGTAAATGTTGCTACAGAACTACTAAAATGCTGATGGTTTTAATACCAGAATATATTAACTGGCATTTATAAGTTATGACATTGTGAAATATGGAACCATAGGGGTTTTCAACAAGCTTTAAAACATGGTTCACAATTGTAGCAGCTCATATAATCTTCTTGTTCCTCCGCAAGTATTTAATGTGTCCTCCATGTTGATACTAGTCCAGAGGTCACCCTCAGGGGGTAGGAAGCTCCCAAAAAGTGGGGGGGCACTTTCTCATTCCACAACCACCACTCGTTATGCTATTGACCGATACACACCGGCCATATCAGTTAAACATATGATGTGTTTGTATGCTATCAATACTATTTATTGAGATTGCTAACTGTGCTACAAAAAGATATGGGAGCCATTTTAGAAATAGCATGTACAGACTAAAAATAAATAATTAAAATAAAATATTAAAATGAACAAAGGCTTAAGATATCCAAAAGACAGTTCTTCATCATAGGAGCACATTTTATTTGCCAGAAGGGCATATTTGCTATTTTGGAAAAGTGGGGGCATGTGCCCCCAGGCTCCTACCCCCCTGGCCACCCTACATGTGATTAGATTTGAATACAGCATGGTTCCTATAACTTTACTGATATCAGCAACCATGATCAGTTCTTGAAGCTAGTCAGAGAAACTAAACTTTTAATTTCGGAATAAAAGATGTCAGGAGATAAATAATACCTTCTGAAGATCAACGATGGCTTGTTTTAATCTTTTGGCAACGTCGTATTCCTCCTCTGTAAGATATAAGATCAATTGGATTAAAAAAAAAAAATTATTTACAACAATTAGTTGCAATTGCAGCATAATTTCCCATCCAACTAAATAAATACTGAACATAACATGATTGCATTGTTAGTTTATTGCATTAATGTCACAGCAGATTGTCGAAGCATTTTAATTTCCCGCATAACATTAACTGTAGCCTATTGATATACCACACTCTCTCAGAACATTTGCCTAGCCTAACCTACTGCACACCTTGCTAGAAGTTTTCTTTAATCTCCAAATTGTTTTCTGATATTCTAAATGAACACACAAGATGGACAATTGCAAATTAGCTTCTTGTGCATGAGATCTCATAAGTTCTCGCAACTCCTCAAGAGATCACGAGAACTTTTCATGAGATCTCTCAAATCTTTCGCGAGATCTCATAAGTTCTCATCAACTCTTTGTGAGATCTCATAAACGTCTACGCAAGATCTCATGACCAGTTGCAAACTTCTTGCGAGATCTCATATGTTTTCATGAACTTCTCGTTAGAACTCCTGCTTTTCTTGTGAGAACTCGTAAACTTCTTGTGAGGTCTCATAAGTTATCACAAACTTCTCGCGAGATCTCTTAAGTTATCACAAACTTCTCGCGAGATCTCTTAAGTTCTCATGAAATCTTGTGTATTTCTCGCGAGATCTCGTAAACTTCTCACGAGATCTTGCGAGGAATTTTTATAAGGGACATAATAATAATAATAAGGGCTGAAGCTGTTGTTATTATGAAAGGGTTGAGAATTGTCTTTTATTCCACCCTTTGTGGAGAGAAGAAATATTTCGTAGTGTCAACACCACTGAAGTTAGTTTATAATATTCAAGAGAATCTGGATTGGACAAAGAATATTTCTATGAAATCGCAACTTAGCACCGTTAATTAAGCCACATGTAATCACATATATGAAATGTGATTTTAATAGAAAGAGAAAAGAAGAGCATAAAAAGCCTCAAAAGGCAAATATTTTTTTTTTTTACTTTCCAAATTATCATTGATCCCTTCAAATAGATTATGTAAACAAACACACATAAACACTAACATTGTTTTAAAGGCCACTTTTAAAGCCAGTTGGGACAATTTTATAATGCTAGTACCACTCCATACTGTACTCTAATATCGTGCTCCAAAGCACTCGTACTGACAGTATAAACAGTTCCTAGAACCTTTCTCTGATAGAACAAAGGATATCCTATACTCAGGGATGTAAGTGCAGCCAAAAAAAAAAACCGGAAAACTATTCGGAGACCCCGGGTGAATGCCGTCCTAACACATCCTACTCCTAGCTTTGACTACTTACACACTATCGTTATGTTAGGCTAGCTCAGAAGTATTAGCGCTAACACATCTTACCCCTAGTTCTCACTACTTACACACTATCGTTATGTTAGGCTAGCTCAAAGTTACGAATACGTCGCAGCGAACTACGGAATAAAAAACAGTCTCACATTCGAATGCGATCACAAATATCGACTTTCATATGCGTATCCCGTAGATTTCCGCCGCTCAGAAATATCACAAGCGTTAATTCCGAAAGTTATGTCGAGCACCAGCAGTTACGAAGATATCAATTAGCAGTCCAATCAACGTGAATTAGGCAAGGTTTTTCAACGACAGAAATGAGCTATGGCGATTTGAAGTTCGCACGTACGCAACGATATTCACATGGCACAATGTTGTACAGTGCAATGCGATGATGCGAAACAGGAATGGTATTTTGATTGATTGATGAGTGAAAGTTGAAGTTAGCTTGCTGCAACCCGCCAGGCATTTTTGCCGCGTTGTGTCTTTGATATTCGAACAATTTTGTAAAACTTTATTGGAATTAAAAAAAAACGGATTTCCGTAAAAATACGGAAGACTTTCATCCCTGTATACTGCTGATACTTTGATGATGCTAATACCAAACCACAGTGAAGTTCACTAAAATGCCAAGTCATGTTTCATTTCAATAATGCAAAGAACAAAATATCTTTGGAACATTTGTTAATTTGCTTCTGTTGGCGGGTTTTGGTTTATGTAGTTTGTTAAACTGTGTCTGGCAACACAAGTAAACTGGTTGAAACAAATAGTTAAAACGCTTTTGACAACACAAATTTGAAGTTAAATCATTTGCAGAATTGTCGACCAGCATGTAACATATAAATTACTTACAAAAAATAGCTTAATTTTTCCTGTTTATGTAGTTTCATTAATCTGTGTCTGGGAACACCAGTAAACTGGTTGAAACACAAATAGTTGAAACACTTGACAACACAAATTCGAGGTCACAACATCTGCAGAATTGTCGACCAGCATGTAACAGATAAACTACTTACGAAGAACAGCTTCATTTTTCCTGACGTCCAATTTCCGGATTATTTGAGCGACCTCTGGATCTTGATACATGTCAAAAGCCAGGTCATCCATCGGTGAAATAAAGTCTGGGCTAAAAAAGAAAACAAGAAAATAAATATAACATATTTTTCCCCACTCCATTTTTAATAAGTTCATCTAAATATTTATTGTCCTTTGGTCGGTTTTGTGTTTAACACAAAAACTACTACTCTGAAGTAACTTCACTTGATATTAGCATGAACATAGAGCATTAAATTTCTATTGAAGAATAGTTTATCAGTTCACTCGGTAAACATCTAAAAACGGTTGGAACTTGTTTCCTTTACAATCGACATGAATGATATTTCAGGTATAAATATATGAAAACAATATACACATATTAACTGTTAACATGACAATAATTATACCATACACTAAAAACTAGTACCAACTGCACCTCACCAGGACAAAGGAGTAGTTGGTTAAATTGAAGAGGACAGTGTTGATTTGACAGAAAACTCAAAAAATACCAGAAACATTTTGTTCTGAACAGAACTGATCATTTGAGCTGTGTACGAAACAAATTAAGCTTTATAATTAATTCTTTTAAAATGATTGGCCATCAGTGATGTTAATTTATGCCTGGCTTGTTATCATGAAATTCAGGCTAATGCTGATCAACTCTGGCACGTAGTTATTTATAAAGGAAAAGAAGTTAAAACATATACGAAGTAACTAGTCAACTTGGAGATCCAATACCTAATGATCAAACAAGGTATTTATGGAATAACTTGATTATGTTAAGTTTCTACACCACTGCACTAAAATTTGCATCTTGCCTGTTTCTTTTATTTTGAACACGTGGATTTTTAAAGTTTGACGATGAATCTTTTTTGGAGACAGGAGAGTACTTACTTATTCATGGCCCCGAGTACGGAAGGGTCAATAGGATTCTGAGTTGTGGGTTCCTCTTCGCCTGGGTAGGCCTGTCCATTTGGCATGTATCTATTAATGAGTTCGTTGACTCGCTGCTGCTTGTCATCCGGGATGACGTTACCTTCGTCATCAACCTCATCACCAAGGACATTAATGGCGATGACTCCGACCTGACAGACAAAAAACAAAGATGATAATAAAATAAAACAGGTATATCCAATATTTATAAATCTTTATCACTGCATGCTCACAAGGTTTGGAAAAACATGCGAAATAGTAAATACAAAGCAACTACAGTACTCACCTGGTTATATAAATTAAATTTATTGATGTAGTTCTTATGCAAGACCAATCTGAGGTACTGTCCGACAGCATCGATGTGAACAGACTTGAGTTCCCTTGCTTTGAAGGACGTCTTTTCGTTGTCTGACATGGTGACGTATCTACGGGAACAAGAGCAGAAATCACACCAACATCAACTTCAGTTCATTTTACATACAGTATTTGACAATTCAAACAGGGGTTCCCTAACTGGGGTGCATGTACCCCCAGGGGCTGAGTGAGTCCGTCCCAGGGGGTTCGTGAGACGTTTCTGAAAGTCAAAACTAGAGTACTTTTTTGTTGAACTAAAATCTGATATATCATATAATTAAGTACTGTACAAAAGTCGTACCTATCGACAAACTCTTTTCGCGTTCCATACACATATGTTGCCATAGTAGAACAGTGGCG
The DNA here is from genome assembly GCF_037975245.1 of Apostichopus japonicus. Taxonomy (NCBI): domain Eukaryota; kingdom Metazoa; phylum Echinodermata; class Holothuroidea; order Aspidochirotida; family Stichopodidae; genus Apostichopus; species Apostichopus japonicus. Next base: position 7,594,341 of record NC_092571.1, on the reverse strand, counting down.
TGCATGTGATAAAAACAGGAGCATCCGTCTCATCATGTGTGATGAGTGATGGGTGATCGATGCGTGATACAATTCGTGATCTGATCTTGAAGTTTCCAAATAAATATTTGCTCATCTCTTAGTTTTTTTCATTACAATATAACACTATGAACTTGGTATTTTACGAAGCACTGCTATCCGTATTATAGTATAATAATGACTCAGATTGTGTCTCGAAAAGTTGGGGGTTCGTGGACAATTCTGACATACGCAGCGGGTTCTTGGGGGCATAAAGTTAGGGAAACCATGATTTAAAGGGTTAACCAAGGCTGAGACTGACAAGAATATACAAGGCAGAGCTTGCTCAAATTCCCAGCTTCATGGCTTGTTCATTTGTTGCGATTACACAGTATGAAATATCGCATGTTATTCAACTTCGCTTGGTTGACAGTGCAATGCATAATTGTTATTATTTATTATTGACACAGACTAACTCAACAACTGGTTTGTTTTTCTTGAAAATCAAAATGATGATATGACCCTGGAAAATAAGTCAATTGTGAAATGGAACAAGCTATCAAGATGGGAGGTATTTAACCAATTTGTTTCTTTTTATTAGCTGAAAGTAAACCATTTATTAAATTAGTTATATAATGAGATACTTTTCACCATTGAACTGAGCTCAAAGATCAAAATATAAGCACATGCTCTCCATGTCTCCCTTTTCTGAAGCCTAACAGCACCATCAATGTGTTTACAATACAATGTGGTATCGTTGTTCTCACCTAAACTACTGTGTAACTAGATAACTTTGTACATTAAGGGTGCAGTATACAATGAGTAGAGAGACCTTAGATACACACTAGATGTTTCAATGTTATTATTCGTTACTAATTTATTTGAGTTTGTGCTACATACAATACTATACCATAAAGAAATTTGAGAGAGCAACATATTTCTTAACATGTCAAAATACATAGTCTATCCTCTATCAACTGAGTTACTGAGCCCTCAGTCAGTTGTGATCCCATCCTTTTGAAGGGAGAGGGGTGGGAGGGTTGGGGGAGGGGAGAAGGTGGGGCCATCAGTCACAACTCACATGACTTTCAACAATATCAATATAACCAGCAATTACTGTATATGCCAGTTTATTTACATTTCTGAAAAACAACAAAACGTAAGGATAATAACAAAAAAATGAAATCAAAATGCTCCAATGTTTTTCCTACATTTTGCATTCTCTCTACTGCCCTCACTCACTTCAAGATGGAATCATGGAACAAGAAAAGACATCGAAAGCAAATAAGACTCACCCAAGTCGTTTGTAGCGAGTTCCATGGAGAGATACCACATGTTCTGGGGGGTAACTACCGAGATAGACTTCAATTTTGGTAGCTTTGGTTTAGCACAAAGAAGAAAAACAAAATAATTATGTATTAACTCATCTTTCATCAAATTGGTGCAAAGTTTAGCATGATAATATGATTAAACCTGGACAAAAGATCTGAAACTCCTGATTGCTCTGACTGTGTTCAATTGTTCCCAAACATTTACAGAAAAAATAAGCGATGCCCTTAATAGCAGCAGAATGTTCTCAACCTAAGAGGGTCATATTATAAGAGTCTGAACTCCTTGCATAGCCTCAGCAGAGTCTACAGTATGTACAGTAGGTGTATACTTGCATTATCTCTTAACAGTTCTATCTGAGAGCAAGGGTACCCAAATATGAAGGCTAAAAACAACGATTTCACAGCAGCTGACTTCAGCAACAACATATATTGGAAATGAAACTATCGCTAACAAATGAACTGCACTGCCATTGGATTTTAGTTGGGAAACATTTTTTGTGATCAACATAAAAAGTGCTTGAAAATAACAGATTATTAGGTAAACCAAATTTCGCTTCACCCTAACATCTACTATTGTAAGGATATGTGCAAAAGATGAGCGCTATCATAATTAATTACCAAAACCTTTAACAATTGTGTGATCTGCAAAACTTTTTGAAAATACCAAAAAGGAAACTCTTACGAATGAGGAACTGATGAGCTAAGAGCTGTAATTTCTTCATCCTTGTCTTTTTGGGAAGTTTTAAGATGATTTCTTGAGGGTAAGGGCAAAATTTGATAGACTGCCATCCCTTGACTAGAGGGTTGTGAATCTCCAACTCTTTGGTACTGTATCCACTGTCCGTGCTCGTAGCATGTAAAACCCGAAACGACAGTTTATGAGGCATTGTTCATTGAGGGAAACACCTGTATGAGGGACACAAAATGCTCATATTACAAAATGTAGTGCTAATCATTGTTTACCTTTCTATAATTTAGATGTGTAACACATTATAGCACATTACAAAAAAGGAAAATAAATAAATACAAAATCTGAGCCACGATGACAGTCATGCAAAACTTCATTGTCTTTCTCTTGTATAGAACAAAGCCAGACTCATAGTACCAGTCCTAAATAATTGCTATGAGTAAAAGTAGAACCTTTCTGAGCATGAGTAACCTATTTAAACTTACACTCAGTATACTTTAGGCCTAGACTACCAGTATTCAAAATTTACGAAAAGTAAAAACTATGGGGGTGAGTAGACTACAAGCACAGGTTACTATGATAAAGTATGAGTACATGCAAATACGATTACCTGGGCCAAGATTAGAATGTGTGCCTTTGAAAGATTTAATAATAATAATATTAAATCATTGATAGACACTGCACTTTGCCAGTATATAGCCTACTACTACCTACTGTATCACTTGAAGCAGGCCAAGCAAAAGTTAGCACTTGAGTCTGGACTAGGCCTATAGGCCTGTTGCTGTAAGCTTTACTGCTTCAATTACTGAATCATGTACTGGCCACCCAAACATTGTATACGCCCATAATTTATAATCATACTGTGTTGGATACACTGTATTAAAACGTTGCCATGTATGAATCTGATGTAGGCTAGAACATCTTTGCCTAGTCTAAGCCTAGGCACTCTTCCCTAGCCTAGTGGCAGAGTGTTGTTATGTAAAACGTTAGGACTTACACTACAGTAACATTACCAGTTAGGATACACTGATTGGGCACTCTTCAGTTAACAATAACACTGACGTTATACCTGTATATACTTACTGGCTGTGTCGCAAATCTAGGCCCCAGCTACTAAGCCTAATGCTGTAACACATAGCCTAGGCCTACTTGAGCTTTACTCTGTATGCGAACGAAGCTTAGGCCCTAGGCTAGGTTAGGCACGACTGTAGATTAGACTTTTGATTGTTTCACTTGATACTGATCGGTAACTAGTGTACCACAACTTAATCAGCAGTCTATTTAGCCTATAGCAATTCGATCTCGGGATTTAACACATACCTGCCCAGAATAACTGCACCAGCTACCCTTTTCAACGAGGCTTTTAGTTCATCTTACGTGAATCATGGAAAAGTATCCTCGATTGTTTCCAATCCTAAAATAAAACTCTTTGGTTCCAGTAATTTTTCAACCTGCCAATCGAGTTAGAATTGGTGGCGCTATTATGGTTTATAATGTGTCTATGTTTGCATTATGAAATGCCAAGTGAAGAAATAATGCTAAAATTAAACGAGACCCCAGGCGCGGCGGAACGGAAAAATTATTGGGGGGGGGGGGGGGCTAATGTGTGGAGACTATCTAAGCGGAGCACCACCATCGGTTGACGCGGAGCGTACAAGAAAATTTTGGGTTTTTTCAAACCCCCAGATGGCCGGAAACGGCACTTCCCGAGTGTTTTATGCTGCGAATACCTAGCCCTAAAATATGGGTCTCAAGCCTGCAATTTCTCAGATTGCACGTAAAAGTCTGTAAAAACATTGTAATTTGTATATTCGATGGTGTTTTAAGAGAGTAGCTATTACTCGTAGTGTACTCGCAAAGACGTTTTTGAGTGTAGTAAGGGCAGTGGCGGAGCTAGGGGTATTGGTAAGGGGGGGGGGCAAGAATGGTTTGTAGGGGCGCTTTCGACACTATCCAAGCGGAGCGCCACCACAGGTTGGCGCGGAGCGTACAGAAAATTTTTGAGTAAAGTTACTCCCTAGATTGCAGGAAATGACCTTTTCCGGGCCTTGCTAATTTGCAGATAAACGGAGAATAAATAGGTGTCGTCGCCATTTTGTCGGAAAATTACACCAACAGAATATGACAAATGTCAATAGGTATATGAGAGCGCAATAAAATAGTCAATACTCGCAAATAAGTTAAAAGTAGTGAAAAGCTGAAAAGGGCGCCAGCAGTCCATTTGAGTCCGTCAGGAGGGGGGGGGGGAATCCGCCCCCCTGACTGTATATATGGACGCTCCGCCACTAAGTAAGGGGATGTTGGAGAACTGGTTGAAATGAGGCAAGTCATTGGCCTAAGACGAAGTTGTGTTACGCTTACCGGTACTCACACTCACTGCTGGCCACTTTTCAGGGGGCGTGAAGACGCGGTTGGGGTGACAATGTGGTCTATAACCAGGGGACGGGCCGAGGGACCAGGGTCCCCCAGCAATTACTAAAATTATTACACCTATGTAGTATACGTGTGCATCGGACACATCGACAAGTATGCATTGAAAAATGGGCAGATGCACGTTTCGGAGCCTTGGTAAATATTGGGGGGGGGGGGCTTATCATGCATTTGCCCCCTCAACTTTTTCATTGGGGGGCTGAGCCCCCACAAGCACCCCCCGGTTCCGCCGCCACTGCGAGACCCTACCGTTTTGTGTTCAGAATTCACAATTTGGGGAGGACCGTTCTTATATTCTGCTCTTTTAGGAGGACTGGGCGGTGTAAATGGCCATTTACTGTACAAACAGCGCGATGCCAGTTTATTTAAGTAAGTAATATGATTTACCTGGGCCCAAAATTCGAATGTACATGTATTAAATATCAGTTTGCAAAGGTTTTGTTAAAGTATAGTAAAAATGTGTAATGTGCATGCACATTACATATTTCTACTATATTCCAATCCAGTTGAGTACTGTGTTTCTATTTTGCGTGTCTTGCTCTCTGTATGGGTCTCCATACCCAGTACAGATGATCACGCTGGAAAGTTACTCTCAATTCTAATCCAGTTTTGGCCACTTATTTCCTATTTGATCGACATAACCCGCTTACATACAGTTATTCCACATTACAGATAAAGATTTATATGGCCATGTAGAACCAGATATAACTGGATTATCTGTTTTTTTTTTTAATATATCAACCAGATAAAGTTGTATCTGGCCCAGATATGGATGGCAAAACATTTAGCCAGATCTTTTTTTTATATTGGCCATATAAAAGTTTATTTTATATCAAGTTATATTTGCCCAATTTTTTATCTGGCAAGATATAAATCCCAGATCTGGAGCAGATCTGGCCCAGATTAAAATTCCAGATCTGGGCCAGATCTGGATTTTTATATCCGGCCCAGATCTTGAATTTCGGTAAGGGAGACCTTCACCCAAGTGATTATATTATGCAATATAGGCTACTTGTCAGGAAAGGTTCATGCAATAGTTCATGAACAGCAGCCCACCCCTTATGACGAAAGAAAAAAATCACACTGCAGTGGAAATTTTGAGATAAAGTAGTCGACATGTTTTGCAAATGAATTGGGATATTCGGATATGATTCTTATTCAATTCTTACGATACAGGTGACAACTTACCTACAGTGGGATTACGACCTTCCTTACCGGTTTCGAACCTCTGGACATACAATCAGCGTTCAGAGCCTAGTGGTTACTAGGGTAACGGCATACTAAGCGAGTGGCCTGGGTTCGAATCCCGGTGGAGGCCGGAAGTTTTTTTTTCACTGTTCTGGATTTTCCAACTCATTACGTTGTCAATATATATCTATATATCTATATATATATATATATATATATATATATATATATATATATATATATATATATATATATTGTATAAGAAATGTTTCATTCTTTCTTCATCATACAAAAAAATTGTAGGTCTATTTGAATATCTGAAGCGTGCGGTTGCCAGGCACATTAATTGTTTGGCGTAAACTAAATTCGCACATGCTCATTCGATACTCAAAGCTTCTGATGCGTGGCCACGTTGGCGAATCACGCGCTCTTCAGCCAGAGTCTCTTGTACGACGCCTCGGCGTAATTAGATACTTGACTTCTTAATGAAAGTGAAACCCTTCTGTCCTTTTTTTAACACATTTACCCGGGGGGGGGGGGCGCTCCAACGCCCCTGAATACGCGCCTGCTTTTGTACTTTTTCATAAACATATTTACGAAATACGGCATACTTTCTTCTGCAAATTAATTGTGATATTTGGTAGGATTTTCATAATTTCTTTCTTTACATTTAGTTTTGATCGCGATATTTGACACTCGGCAAGGCAGTTTCAAGAAATTTAAACTATCAGCAAAGCAAACAAATAAGCGCGCGTATATGCGCTAGTTTGTATCATCATTAAGTGTATACGAACGCACAGTATAAAGCCATGTTGTTAAAAGCATGCGCGTGCCGGCGGGTGCGTGCTCTGGCTTCATATTTCTATTTCTTGTGTGTGTAAGAAGTACACAAGTTAGTATACTAGAGCATACGACGCCATACAATATATTTGGAGTTGACGACGAGCGCGTCCTCGTTATGTTGCTATTCTGCCCGATACGTGCGAATAAAAAGAATAGCCAATAGCAACTGTTGACTCGATCTTACGTTTCGCACTACGTCACAGAGGGCTAAGAAACATCTGGAAGGGATCAGTCTCTGCGTTCTACTTTGGACCAATCAAGTGTTTCTAAAGTAGGTACGTCACAGAGAACGTATCACTGTATTGATACGTATTGATACTGAACGTATTGATACTGAACGTATCACGATATTGTAAGGATACATGTACAGTACAGTAAACACATACACATCATACTCATACGACGATACGTTTACTTATTGTGCACGTATAGCGAACTATTTAAAGAAAATAATTTACACGGTGATTATTAAATGGCTGCTGATGACGTTATTTTCATCGTTGCTTTCATATTAATTTGGATATTTGGGATATTGCCTTGGAAACGTCGAGAAGGTAAGATTATGTAGTTCATTTTCAAGACTTATATTAGGCGCCAGATCTCAGAGGTGTGCCGGTTACAATATGGTCATAGGTGGCGCAATCCCTGTGTTCCTGAACGTTCTTGCGTTGCGTTTTACATGACATAGTACGGATTAAAAAAGATATCTTAAATCTCATGCAAGTTAGAAATTAGTTTTTACAGTACAGTACAGTACAGTATATACAGCCAGTTGGGATAATTGCCTAATGCTCATACCTGTCTAAACTGAATTCAAATGTCGTGCTTCAAAGCACTGGTATTGACAGTACAAACAGTTTCTAACCTTGATATGATAGAAACATGATATTCATACTGCTCGTACTGACAATAGGAGTGCTCTTGGGAGAGGAATATGACACTACAGTATAGAAAAAAACACCAAACTTTGTCGTATACAGCTAGGTTAATAAATAATCCATAAGTGATGAGGATAAAAGCTGCGCCTTTCTTATACGTTCAAAGTGTATTGTACTTTGAAGAAAACATGGTTGGACGATTTGTTTAGAATTGAATGTTGATTTCAATAAATAAAAACAAAAGGACACTGAAAAAAACATAAGGGCAACTATTTACAAATGTTTCCGACCATGTGCTCACCTGGGTCTTGAAATCTTCTTGACTATACCGCATGCCTAAACATGGATGTATGTTATTTAAGTACAGAGGCTTATATGTTTCAGGTACCCTTTGTCCAGGTAAACAAAATGCAAGACAGCGGATAATGACGAGACGATCTAGGGATCGGGCTGTGAGACTCTGCAAACGATATCTTGCTGAAATTGAGGCTCGAAAAAATGCCCAACGTTTACAGGCTGGGATGAAGCAGAAATCGCGATCTTTTTGCAAGAAATCTGGCCTTGATAAGAAACATCTTGGAGAAACGAAAGGTGCGCTAACATTGTCATTTTTCGAAGAAAATTAAGACAAAAGTCGAAAAATCCAAATATTCCTTCACATTAAAAACATTCCAACCATTAGATAATTCCAATTTTTATACGGTTTTAACAATAGTGCAAGATGAATTGAACTCGCCTGCCACTACCTCCAGCTTATAAACGAAAAAAAAAGCGAAAATGGAGAGATGTCTTTTCTTGGGGAGTGTGGGTGTCGGGGGGGGGGGCGCCCCGTACGGGCCTTGTAATGAATATAAAGTTCGCTGGTATATATAGGTTTCGGTTGATAAATTACAGTATAAAATTGAAGCTATTTAGTGATAATTTCACTCTTCCATGTCTGTTAATCATATTGGGCAATTAATCAAATAAGAATATATTAGGTGATATCTAATATGTTTGTGATTATTTGTTTGTATGTATGTGCATTTGATGCGCTTTCCTCCGGATCCCTTCATGCATTTAACTATCAAACAGTTCACTAATTTTAACCTAAGTGTATATTATTTTAAGACACAAAAGCTACTATTTCTTGTTCATATGACAGCTGCTGACTTGATGGTGTTTGGAGAAAATATTCATAAAGTCATCGGGACCTCCAAGAATGACGAGACCATCGTAGCAGATTTTACTACAGCGGTAGAGAAAACCACGAATGTTCACACTAACGCGGAGGTTGAGACAATTGCAGTTGCAGACATTGAAACCCAGTTGAAGTGCCCTACCGAGGTTGAAACGACTACCAATGAAGAGGATGACACCGAAACCGAGTTGAAGTGCGCTACCGAGGTTGAAACGACTACCAACGAAGAGGTTGACACCGAAACCGAGTTCAAGTGCACTGCCGAGGTTGAAACGACAACCAACGAAGTGGTTGACACCGAAACCGAGTTGAAGTGCGCTACCGAGGTTGAAGCGATTACCAACGAAGTGGTTGACACCGAAACCGAGTTGAAAAGCACTACCGAAGTCGAAACGACTACCAACGAAAAGGTTAACATCGAAACTGAGTTGAAGTGTCCTACAGAGGTTGAAACCATTACCATCGAAGTGGTTGATACCGAAACCGAGTTGAAGTGCGCTACCGAGGTTGAAACGACTTCCAACGAAGAGGTTGTCATCGAAACCGAGTTGAAGTGCACATCCAAGGTTGAAACGACTACCAACGAAGAGGTTGACACCGAAACCGAGTTGAAGTGCACTACCGAGGTTGAAACGACAACCAAAGAGGTGGTTAACACCGAAACCGGGTTGAAGTGCGCTACCGAGGTTGAAGCGATTACCAACGAAGTGGTTGACACCGAAACCGAGTTGAAAAGCACTACCGAAGTCGAAACGACTACCAACGAAGTGGTTGACACCGAAACCGAGTTGAAGTGCGCTACCGAAGTTGAAACGACTACCAACGAAAAGGTTAACATCGAAACTGAGTTGAAGTGTCCTACAGAGGTTGAAACCATTACCATCGAAGTGGTTGATACCGAAACCGAGTTGAAGTGCGCTACCGAGGTTGAAACGACTTCCAACGAAGAGGTTGTCATCGAAACCGAGTTGAAGTGCACTACCGAGGTTGAAACGACTATCTACGAAGAGGTTGGCACCGAAACCGAGTTGAAGTGCGCTACGATTGTTGAAACGACTACCAACGATGTGGCTGACACCGAAACTGAGTTGAAGTTTATCACTGAGGTTGAAACGACTACTCACGAAGAGGTTGACACCGAAACTGAGTTGAAGTGCACATCCGAAGTTGAAACGACTACCAACGAAGTGGTTGACACCGAAACCGAGTTGAAGTGCGCTACCGAAGTTGAAACGACTACCAACGAAGTGGTTGACACCGAATCCGAGTTGAAGTGCACTGCCGAGGTTAAAACGACAACCAACGAAGTGGTTGATACTGAAACCGAGTTGAAGTGCGCTACCGATGTTGAAACGACTACCAACGAAGTGGTTGACATCGAAACCGAGTTGAAGTGCACTACCGAGGTTGAAACGATTACCTGCGAAGAGGTTGACACCGAAACCGAGTTGAAGTGCACTACCGAAGTTGAAACGACTACCACCGAAGTGGTTGACACCGAAACCGAGTTGAAGTGCACTGCCGAGGTTGAAACGACTACCAACGAAGAGGTTGATACCGAATCCGAGTTTAAATCCACAACCAAAGTTGAAGCGAATGTCAAAGTGTGGATTGATGCCGACATCTTGGTTATATCAACCATGAAGGCTACAACTACTGCCGAAGAGGTCGTTAACAACACCGAGGTAAACTCCTCAGCGGATATTAAAGCCAATCCATTGCTTCTACTTTCTGTAAATCTTGTCATATAAATATACAGATATAATTACAGTTGAATTATTCATTTAAAGAAATATTGTTACAATGTTTTCTTTAATCATTAAGATATTACATGGTTATGTGCTTTACCTATTTTAATTACTTCAAAACAGGTTCAAACACCTAAGATTGGAGGTGGAACACGTAACCGAACCTATTTCAAAAAGAAGACACCAGGAAATATAACAAATAAACAACAAACGGACAAGGAAAATAAAGAAACAAGGAAAATGGGTCATCAACAGAAAGCCAGAAGAACGAAATATCAGGAAACAAAACGGCGAGAATTCTTCACATCTCCTTACATGGTAACGGTACAAGCAATGAACTCTTCTAGACCAAGGAGTATACTTTAAGAATATCCTATCGGTAGAAAATATCAATATTTTGTAAAAACCAAGTGGTTTAGTTTCCTTTAGGAAATATACGTTTTCTCGTGTTCTTTCTTGATCCAGAATCAATCACGCAAACCTCGGAGATATCGAATAGGAGTTACACCAGCACTACCGCAACAACTCCAGTGGCAGGTTCCAGTGGTTTACAAGAAAAATCTGAATAATACCAAGAAATTCAGAAATAAACAGGTGAGAGCTCTATTTGCTGACCATCTCCAGACCATCAACTTGATCGTTACTCTCCCGCATCATGCAGACATCCAAAATACAGACGCATCCATATTGTCAAAATAAATCTATTCAACTGCGTCTAAAGGCCCACAGCCAACGGCTTACTGATACAACCTATAAACATAAGTTATCCAAAGTAATATTCCCTTGGAATGTTTAATCGACATTTCCCAAATAAACTAAATGTAAGCATAATTAATTTGACAATATGCTTGATGAAACATCTAATGAATATATTGAGAAAATGTAATCTAGCATCAATGTTTGTCTGTAAGATCCTTGAAACGGTTGTGCTTTTATTTTAAAATTGTTGTCGTTTTAGGGTACCTAGAGGTTGCCCATCCTGTGTGTGGGTGTGTTTGTAGAGAGAAAGAGAGGGAGGGGGAGACTGGGGATAGGCGGAGCTAGGGAGGAGTCGCTTGTAAATTATTTGAAGCCAAGACATGATAGCCAGAACCCCAGTCAATCCTGAACGTAAGTGACTGTAAGCTGATGTGTAAAATTGTTTTCCATGCATGTTGATAACAGAAAGTTGACGGAAATGTCGGTGAGGAAGAACGATTGTGCAATAAGATCGAAGACGAAATAAAGAAAGCACTGAACATCTTTGAATCCAAAGATACTAATGTAACAGCCAATCAAAGCAAGAAAGAGAACACAGACGTCACAATATCAGCCAATCAAAGCATAGAAAGGCAGTTTGGCGAACAAAGAGAGGACGCTACTAATAAAAAGAGATCGAGACGTCTTGCTAGAAGAAAGAGGCAAAAGGTGAGAAAGGCATATCTTGTATACTAGATAGGGGTCGTCTATGTCGGTATGAATTTCTTAGATTTCATCTCCAAACGTATCACTATGCATTACGCGTGTGGATGTCGGACACACGATATAGACTCTTAGATAATACAGATGTTGGGTCGTTGATATTTCTGTGGCCTCCAAATTTGCTGAATAAAAGAGATTATGATTACAATAGAGAGAGAGAAGCTTCATAAACGAGCCTTGTTTACCATAATAATCAGAAAGGAGTTGAAATTGGTTCTTCTCACTATATTAACTAAATGTTTCATCAAGCATATTGTCAAAGTAATTATGTTTACATTTAGTATATTTTAGGAAATGTCGATGAAACATTCCAAGAAACATTACTTTGGATAACTTATGTTCATAGGTTGTATCAGTAAGCAGTTGGCTGTGGGCCTTTAGAAGAAGTTTATTGGATTTATTTTGACAATGTGTTTTACTCACCAGGAAAGAAAGAGGGCAGCAAAGTCTTTAAAGGAAGCCGAAACAACTGTAGACATTGAAACCGAGTTGAAGTGCAGTACCGAGGTTGAAACGACCACCAACGAATTGGTTGACACCGAAACCGAGTTGAAGTGCACTATTGAGGTTGAATCGACTACCAGCGAAAAGGTTGACACCGAGAACGAGTTGAAGTGCACTAACGAGGTTGAAACGACTACCTACGAAGTGGTTGACATCGAAACCGAGATGAAGTGCACTACCGAGGTTGAAACGACTACCTACGAAAATGTTGACACCGAAACTGAATTGAAGTTTACAACCGAGGTTGAAACGACTACCAACGAAGAGGTTGACACCGAAACCGAGTTGAAGTGCACTGCCGAGGTTGAAACGACTACCAACGAAGTGGTTGACACCGAAACTGAGTTGAAGTGCACATCCGAGGTTGAAACGACTACTAACGAAGTGGTTGACTCCGAAACTGAGTTGAAGTGCACTACCGAGGTTGAAACGACAACCAACGAAGTGGTTGACACCGAAACCGAGTTGAAGTGTGCTACCGAGGTTGAAACGACTACCAACGAAGTGGTTGACATCGAAACCGAGTTGAAGTGCACTACCGAGGTTGAAACGATTACCTGCGAAGAGGTTGACACCGAAACCGAGTTGAAGTGCGCTACCGAAGTTGAAACGACTACCAACGAAGTGGTTGACACCGAAACCGAGTTGAAGTGCACTGCCGAGGTTGAAACGACTACCAACGAAGAGGTGGATACCGAATCCGAGTTTAAATCCACAACCAAAGTTGAAGCGAATGTCAAAGCGTGGATTGATGCCGACATCTTGGTTATATCAACCATGAAGGCTACAACTACTGCCGAGGAGGTCGTTAACAACACCGAGGTAAACTCCTCAGCGGATATTAAAGACAATCCATTGCTTCTACTTTCTGTAAATCTTGTCATATAAATATACAGATATAATTACAGTTGAATTATTCATTTAAAGAAATATTGTTACAATGTTTTCTTTAATCATTAAGATATTACATGGTTATGTGCTTTACCTATTTTAATTACTTCAAAACAGGTTCAAACACCTAAGATTGGAGGTGGAACACGTAACCGAACCTATTTCAAAAAGAAGACACCAGGAAATATAACAAATAAACAACAAACGGACAAGGAAAATAAAGAAACAAGGAAAATGGGTCATCAACAGAAAGCCAGAAGAACGAAATATCAGGAAACAAAACGGCGAGAATTCCACACATCTCCTTACCAGGTAACGGTACAAGCAATGAACTCTTCTGGACCAAGGAGTATACTTTAAGAATATCCTATCGGTAGAAAATATCAATATTTTGTAAAAACCAAGTGGTATAGTTTCCTTTAGGAAATATACGTTTTCTCGTGTTCTTTCTTGATCCAGAATCAATCACGCAAACCTCGGAGATATCGAATAGGAGTTACACCAGCACTACCGCAACAACTCCAGTGGCAGGTTCCAGTGGTTTACAAGAAAAATCTGAATAATACCAAGAAATTCAGAAATAAACAGGTGAGAGCTCTATTTGCTGACCATCTCGAGACCATCAACTTGACCGTTACTCTCCCGCATCATGCAGACATCCAAAATACAGACGCATCCATATTGTCAAAATAAATCTATTCAACTGCGTCTAAAGGCCCACAGCCAACTGCTTACTGATACAACCTATAAACATAAGTTATCCAAATCAATATTCCCTTGGAATGTTTAATCGACATTTCCCAAATAAACTAAATGTAAGCATAATTAATTTGACAATATGCTTGATGAAACATCTAATGAATATATTGAGAAAATGTAATCTAGCATCAATGTTTGTCTGTAAGATCCTTGAAACGGTTGTGCTTTTATTTTAAAATTGTTGTCGTTTTGGGGTACCTAGAGGTTGCCCATCCTGTGTGTGGGTGTGTTTGTAGAGAGAAAGAGAGGGAGGGGGAGACTGGGGATAGGCGGAGCTAGGGAGGAGTCGCTTGTAAATTATTTGAAGCCAAGACATGATAGCCAGAACCCCAGTCAATCCTGAACGTAAGTGACTGTAAGCTGATGTGTAAAATTGTTTTGCATGCATGTTGATAACAGAAAGTTGACGGAAATGTCGGTGAGGAAGAACGATTGTGCAATAAGATCGAAGACGAAATAAAGAAAGCACTGAACATCTTTGAATCCAAAGATACTAATGTAACAGCCAATCAAAGCAAGAAAGAGAACACAGACGTCACAATAGCAGCCAATCAAAGCATAGAAAGGCAGTTTGGCAAACAAAGAGAGGACGCTACTAATAAAAAGAGATCGAGACGTCTTGCTAGAAGAAAGAGGCAAAAGGTGAGAAAGGCATACATTGTATACTAGATAGGGGTCGTCTATGTCGGTATGAATTTCTTAGATTTCATCTCCAAACGTATCACTATGCATTACGCGTGTGGATGTCGGACAAACGATATAGACTCTTAGATAATACAGATGTTGGGTCGTTGATATTTCTGTGGTCTCCAAATTTGCTGAATAAAAGAGATTATGATTACAATAGAGAGAGAGAAGCTTCATAAACGAGCATTGTTTACCATAATAATCAGAAAGGAGTTGAAATTGGTTCTTCTCACTATATTAACTAAATGTTTCATCAAGCATATTGTCAAAGTAATTATGTTTACATTTAGTATATTTTAGGAAATGTCGATGAAACATTCCAAGAAACATTACTTTGGATAACTTATGTTCATAGGTTGTATCAGTAAGCAGTTGGCTGTGGGCCTTTAGAAGAAGTTTATTGGATTTATTTTGACAATGTGTTTTACTCACCAGGAAAGAAAGAGGGCAGCAAAGTCTTTAAAGGAAGCCGAAACAACTGTAGACATTGAAACCGAGTTGAAGTGCAATACCGAGGTTGAAACGACCACCAACGAAGTGGTTGACACCGAAACCGAGTTGAAGTGCACTATCGAGGTTGAATCGACTACCAGCGAAAAGGTTGACACCGAGAACGAGTTGAAGTGCACTAACGAGGTTGAAACGACTACCTACGAAGTGGTTGACATCGAAACCGAGATGAAGTGCACTACCGAGGTTGAAACGACTACCTACGAAAACGTTGACACCGAAACTGAATTGAAGTTTACAACCGAGGTTGAAACGACTACCAACGAAGAGGTTGACACCGAAACCGAGTTGAAGTGCACTACCGAGGTTGAAACGACTACCAACGAAGTGGTTGACACCGAAACTGAGTTGAAGTGCACTACCGACGTTGAAACGACTACCAACGAAGTGGTTGACACCGAAACTGAGTTGAAGTGTGCTACCGAGGTTGAAACGACTACCAACGAAGTGGTTGACATCGAAACCGAGTTGAAGTGCACTACCGACGTTGAAACGACTACCAACGAATTGGTTGACACCGAAACTGAGTTGAAGTTTATCACCGAGGTTCAAACGACTGCTCACGAAGAGGTTGACATCGAAACTGAGTTAAAATCCCCCACCAATGTTGAAACGACTTCTCACGAAGAGGTTGACATCGAAACTGAGTTGAAGTGCACTACCGAGGAAGAACGATTGTGCAATAAGATCGAAGACGAAATGAAGAAAGCACTGAACATCTTTGAACCCAAAGATACCAATGTAACAGACAATCAAAGCAAGAAAGAGAACACAGACGTCACAATAGCAGCCAATCAAAGCATAGAAAGGCAGTTTGGCAAACAAAGAGAGGACGCTACTAATAAAAAAAGATCGAGACGTCTTGCTAGAAGAAAGAGGCAAAAGGTAAGGGAGGCACATCATGTATAGTAGACAGGGGTTGTCTATCTGGGCATGAATTTCTTAGATTTCATCTCCTAACGTATCACTATACATTACGCGTGTGGATGTCGGACAAACGATATAGACTCGTGGATAATACAGATGTTGGGTCTTTGATATTGCGGTGGCATCCAAACTTGCTGAATAAAAGAGATTATGATTACAATAGAGAGAGAAAAGCTTCATAAACGCACCTGGTTTACCATAATAATCAGAAAGGAGTTTTAATTGGTTCTTCGCACTATCTTTATTAAATGTTGCATCAAGCATATTATCAAATT
Organism: Apostichopus japonicus; assembly: GCF_037975245.1. Classification (NCBI taxonomy): domain Eukaryota; kingdom Metazoa; phylum Echinodermata; class Holothuroidea; order Aspidochirotida; family Stichopodidae; genus Apostichopus; species Apostichopus japonicus. Next base: position 7,578,044 of record NC_092571.1, on the reverse strand, counting down.
AATTATGCTGATATTTATATAGTATATTTTAGGAAATGTCGATGAAACATTCCAAGAAACATTACTTTGGATAACTTATGTTCATAGGTTGTATCAGTAAGCAGTTGGCTGTGGGCCTTTAGAAGAAGTTTATTGGATTTATTTTGACAATGTGTTTTACTCACCAGGAAAGAAAGAGGGCAGCAAAGTCTTTAAATGAAGCCGAAACAACTGTAGACATTGAAACCGAGTTGAAGTGCAATACCGAGGTTGAAACGACCACCAACGAATTGGTTGACACCGAAACCGAGATGAAGTGCAATACCCAGGTTGAACCGACTACCAACAAAGAGGTTGACATTGAAACTGAGTTAGAATCCCCCACCAATAATAAAACGACTACCAACGAAGTGGTTGACACCGAAACTGAGTTGAAGTGCGCTACCGAGGTTGAAACGACTACCAACGAAGTGGTTGACATCGAAACCGAGTTGAAGTGCACTACCGAGGTTGAAACGACTATCAACGAAGAGGTTGACACCGAACCCGAGTTGAAGTGCAATACCGAGGTTGAAACGACTACCAACAAAGTGGTTGACACCGAAACTGATTTGAAGTTTTCAACCGAGTTTGAAACGACTACCAACGAAGTGGTTGACAACGAAACCGAGTTAAAGTGCGCTACCGAGATTGAAACGACCACCACCGAAGAGGTTGATACCGAATCCGAGTTGAAATCAACCACCAAGGTTGAAGCGAATGCCAATGATTGGGTTGGAGCCGACATCTTGGATATAGCAACCATGAAGGCTAAAATTCCGTCCGAAGAGGTCATTAACAACACCGAGGTAAAGTCTTCAGCGGATATTAACGCCAGTCCAGTGCTCCTTCATTTTGTGAATCTTGAAAAAAGAGAGGAAGCTATTAACAAAAAGAAATCGAGACATCTTGCCAGAAGCAAGAAGCAAAAGGTGAGGAAGGAATATATTGTATAGAAGATAGGGGCTGTCTATCTCTGAATGAAATCTGCATTTCTTAGATTTAATCTCCAAACGTATCACTATACATTACGCGTGGATGTCGTGCAACCGATCTAGACACCTACATAAGAGATGTTGGGTCGTTGATATTGCGGTGGCCTCCAAATGTGCTGAATAAACGAGATTTTGTTTAAAATAGAGAAAGAGAGAAGCTTCATAAACGAGCCTGGTTTACCATAATATTAAACTAATCAGAAAGGAGTTTAAATTGGGTCTTCTCAATATATTTATTAGATGTTGCATTAAGCATTGTGTCAAAGTAATTATGCTTACATTAATTTCATTTGGGAAATGTCGATTAAACATTCCAAGGCATATTACTTAGGATAAATTATGTTTATAGGTTGTATCAGCAGGCGGTTGGCCTTTAAACGAAACTTAATGGATCTATTTTGACAATGTGTTTCACTCACCAGGAAAAAAAGAGGGCAGCAAAGTTTTTAAAGGAAGCCGAAAAAGCTGGAGACATTGAACAGCGCCCTCTATTTGTCACAGAACTACCTGGGGAAACAGAGCCCTGTTTGCCTGGGGAAAATGTGAAGATCTGTTAAAGGAAAGAAGAGAACGAGTTCAACATCTGTAGAATCAGTCGAGGACACAGGAACTTGTAAATAAGAGAATAGCGCAGATAAAAACAAAACAAAAAACAAAAACAAAAAATCCTCGAGGAGAAGCCTTCATGTCAGTGGAGAAAAACAACAACAACGGTCTGAAAAAATCACAATGTAAGAATACAGACAGTATAATCAATTGCAATTAACGTCCGAAATAACTGAACATTATATGTTGATAAGAAGGAAGTGGTATGGGGGCGGGGGGGGGGAGTTGAAAGTCCTTAACAAGGTTAAAGAGTAGAAACAGCGGAAATCTGTTTATGCACAGAAAATAAATAACTTAATTTTAACCCCTTAGGATGTCGCTGAAGTCGACAATCCATCTGGAAGTCTATTTGCTGGACATGAAATCGCTGGAGAATCATTAGAGGAACCAGTGACTCTACTAGAGAAACATCAACCAGATCAGTTTGAGATGGAGACCACAGGAAGGTATCAATTAGATGAGAGACAATGAAGGGGATAATAAAATCTGAGAATCATAAAGATGTCAACGATATCAAGAAGAACTAGGGTAAGAATTCCAACTGTCACCACTTCAGAACATAGGCCTGTGTATATGCTAATCGCCAAACAACAGTGCATACCGCGTTTCTATACTCAGTCATTATGGACCACAAGCTTCTTGTTTTACGCTAAACGATTACAATTTTAAAACAGCCAATACATTTTATATTAGAGCCAATAAACTTTTTGTTTCTGTTTTGTAAGACATTTTTTGGCATACCTGTACTAATTGTCGATAACATGTTCGTAACATGTTCGTAAACCAAACTTTTAACAAACTTACTGAATACAAAAGACCACATCACACTTTTTGACTAGGTTTGCTTTTGTTTTCCTAACACCCGGAAAACCAAAATAGTCAGATAGAAGATACATATTCAAATCAGGACTTTTGACTGGTGCGCTGGGGGGCTGGGGATTGGAAGAGGTTGGGGTTTCAAAAATTAAAAAGCCAATGGCTCAGGTGTGGGGATGGTGTGCCGGAGGGTGCGTCAGGGATACAGTGGGTCTCTAGCCTGTGAGCGAGCTTCCTTTTTTTATTTCTTGTTTCTTTCTCTCTTTCAGGATTTTCGTCTCCGATATTCGATGTCGACAAATGCGATTACACCATCCGAATCATGAGGATTGGGAAGGAGATAACTTAAACATTTTTAAAAGATTACATGAAGTAAACTTAAGCAGTAAACAAGAAACAATATTATTATCACATTTTGAATATTGCAGAGATATTGACAAGCATATATACTTGTAAACAAAACCATTTTGACAGAAAAGAATAATTATTGTAAAACTTATGATGTCCTCTGTGTTTATTATCTGAGTTATTGTAAGAGGAATTTTAAGGGGACTTCTCATTACCTATATGAGAAAGTAGGAGAACTTCAAAGGAATGGTCTGGGTGTATAAAGAATTACACTGTTTTGTTTTTAATTAATTATGAATTAGGAGTGTAAGTTATGACTTGAATAAAACAAGGTGCTGGCCCATGATTATCGACCCCTAACCCCTTTTACGTCAATATTTATGTTATCCATCCGTCCATCCGTTCATCCGTTCATCCGTCCATCCGTCCGTCCGTCCGTCCGTCCGTCCGTCCGTCCGTCCGTCCGTCCGTCCGTCCGTCCGTCCGTCCGTCCGTCCGTCCGTCCGTCCGTCCGTCCGTCCGTCCGTCCGTCCGTCCGTCCGTCCGTCCGTCCGTCCGTCCGTCCGTCCGTCCGTCCGTCCGTATATATATATATATATATATATATATATATATATATATATACATATATATATATATATATATATATATATATAAATAGCCCGCATTTATAAAGTAAACAGTTAATCCGTATGTGTGGGTAAGGAATACCCTATTTTATGATAGTGTAATTGTAACATTTATGTATGTAGATGATTTATACATATCATTAATATATAGTATAAGAATATTGGGTTCCAGAATGATATTGTAGTCCTTTCCATTAAAGCATAAAACTGTTTACGATTTAGTAAAATAACTTTTAAACCAGTGTGCCACACTCGTATTCCATAATTATATAACTTATTCAGTAATTGTTGTGTACTGACTCTTTTGTCCAATTCACACACTATATCATCAACAAACTTTAAAGCAACAATGTTTTTGGAGTAAGTTTTCTTTAAACCATACTGCCAAGAATATAATATCTCATATTTTGTATTTAGTTAGCTGATAGTCTATTATTATATTTAAGTCTTTCTGAGGTCTTAGATATAGCCGGTAGTACTGACACAGGGTGGTAATTTGATACAAAATCAGCTCCACCAGATTTATATATTGAAATGAGCCTAGCAATTTTAGTTTCATTAGGGAATACCCCTTCAGAAAAAAGATAAGTTAAACATATGAGTAAGAGGATCGACAATATGGTCAAAGATATGATTTAAAATATCATGGTTAAGTCCATCTTACCATGGTAATTTCGTACTTAAATAAATGTATCAAGTACGTTAATATAATTGAGATCAAATTCGAAGTTTTGATTAGTGTCATCTATTTTACTAGCAAGATTTTCACCAATAGATGTGAAAAATCATAAAATTATTAGCTTAAGTTTGTATATTAATTATAGTAGCGTTTTTTTTTTATAAAAGGTGTCTCACTAATTCCAGTACCGATAGTATTATCAAACCTTCTATTGTAATATCCTATTTATACCAGACCACACTTTCTTACTATTATTCTTATTTTGACTAGAGTACTCATAAAAATAGGATGTGCAGCATTTCGAACAATAGCAGTTAATCTATTCTTAACATTACAATAATGCAAGTAAGTTATGTTAAGTTTATGAGTTTATTCGCGCAATACAATACATTTTACTTGCGAATCGACTTAAGTATACCGGAGGTAATCCAATGTGATTTCTGTAACTTTTTCTTAAACTTATTTTGACGAATTTTTTTTATTCATTAGACAGAAAATCTGAAGTAAAATGTATAGGCATGACCAATACATTCAACCGGAGAGACGGGGTAGGCATACAATGAGAGTCATCTTTGGTTTGCTCCCATTGGCTATTCTGCCGGTGCTTATTATTAACATAATAACTATACATCCATGTTTCTTTGTTTCATGGTTATCATTTACTGCATATAGGATTCAATTTGTTGATAAATTATATATTCCCTCAGCAACAGATATAGTTTCCAATAACTGTATAGCATGCATTATATATAATATTATCGATATATTGCATCAAACCCTGGTTAACAAACTCTTTCGAATTCGAAAACAATATTTTATGTACCAGGAGATTTCGTTTCGTTTTACATATCCAGATGTTATAGGCATTCAAATTACCGTTATAATTAAGCTGTCACGTGCAGAAAAAACTATATAATTAGATTACTTTGGGTATTTTAACGGTTGTTACCTTTTTTCATTGACTAAATACTGATGATCCTTTCCATTGAGATACTACATGTATGTTGGTTCTTGTACCAGCCCCGTAACGTCAGGGGATTAAGCCTTAGGTACCCGAGCACAAACACTTGGTAAACACACAGCAACTTATATTCAAGCTTGACATGTTCGATATCATCAAGATAGAAGATGTTAAGTCCGAATATCTCAGTGAGCTAAGTACGGTTTTGTTAGAAAATACATCTAGTATATCTAAAACAAATATGCCATTAAAGGCAATCCAACTTAGATCCGTCCCATTTCGTCTCCGTTGTCCCTCAAAAGCTATCGGCGACCTTTCTTGTACGATTGATTCTGATGTTGAGGAGGTAAACAATTGACTAACAGTAGAGTAATTAAAACTAACCTAACTCAAAAGTGACCCATGGTAAGAAAAGTAACCTGACCCCATAGAAAATAGTTACTCGGTATAGGGCCATATTTTCTTTTGCCCTCGATTCCCCAAGTTCAACAGTACGCCGCTGTATTGTACGTGCGCTACTACTGCACGCATGTTGCAGCGCTTAGAGTATATGTATCATCAGGGAGTTGTTATGAACCATAACAACTCCCTGGTATCATACACTTGACCATTAGCTTCAAGTTTACGTTGAAATTCATTAAGAGCTATATTCCTTTTCAAAATTGTTGCTATGAATATTAATGATTTATGTTGATAGGAATCTTATACTTAGCTTGGTTACCTAGTTTGTAAATGGAGAAATTCGATTGTTCCCCGTCCGTCTTTGCGAAACAATTACACTTTTTTTTCGGCATTATTAATCAACATTAAAACCATATGAGTATCATGCGGCCAACCACATCTTTCCACACAAACACATACGCACGCGATTACATGCGCAACCATAAATGAAGAGGTTTAAGAATTGAAATAAAAACTCCCGATACGAATGCCTTGTATATACTAAGTAACGCACAAACTATATTATCGTGGCCACACTATAGGCACTATACGTTCTGTAATTAAACACGGTAACACATGTTGTATATGTAACGTATTGATAGCCAATTTATCAATGTAATAGTAACATAATTCAACAGTCACCATCTTCCTAATGATTATCGTTTTTATTTACATTTGTCTGATCAATTAAGAGACAATTTAACAAAGGTCGTCAGTTAATTATATTAATAACTATGGATACCTAGGCCTACAGCGTTGTTACATGCTACATCCCTTAAAAAGTGGCACCCTTACTTTTATGTTTGACAGATGAAATAGGAACATATCTTAACATCCATCCTACATAGTGTTTCCCTGGTTTCGCATTTAAAACCAGTTTGAAGGTAACAAATTGTGACTTTAATGTTTTTTGCATCTTTGCTTTTCATTTTTACTTTGTTGGTCCATGTTTGATTGGTTTTCAATTTACTTTAAGAAATTGCAAACACTTTGAGAACTTCATTCGGAAAGTTTAAGTGTTTTTATTTGCTTTGCTTGATTCATCCTCATCTCCATAACCACCAAATAAGTAAGAGGACAACCATAGCTAAATTGAGGAAAGAAAGCAAACCAAACGCAACGTAGAACGATCCAGTTAGGTCTGTTATAATACCTGGAAAAAAAGTCAAAACAAAAATTCAAGAAGATTAATGAAATTTGATATGAATATTAAATTACATGGTAACTTTTAAATATTTAATGATGATGATAATGATGATAATGATGATGATGATGATGATGATGATGATGATGATGATGATGATGATGGTGATGATGATGATGATGATGATGATGATGATATTGATGATGATGATGATGATGATGATGATGATGATGATGATGGTGATGATGATGATGATGATGATGATGATGATGATGATGATGATGATGATGATGATGATGATGATGATGATGATGATGATGCAAAAAGGAAAACTCATTGACTTTCCTCGTATGAAATAGTTACTGTGTTGCTAACATTGACTCACCTGTTACAGCACCGCCGACCTGAGCAGAAATACCAACTGTAAAGTAAAACATCACGATCGCAACTTCAAAATGATCCTCACAAACTGTTGATGGTATATAGCTTGTTGTAGTTATACCTATAGTGGCGATGCCAAACCCACTCAGAGCCGAGAAAACAACCATTGCTAAAAATTCACTCGAGGCAATTGCAGCGAAAATGCTAACCGATGTTACAACTGACGGCAGCCCAAAGCAGTACAGATAGCTAGCATGATCCTTATAGAAAAGAAAAACGCTGTAAAAATCCCCAATTACAAAACCAATTGCACCACAGGTGGACATCCAAACGGCGAGGGAGGAGGGTAACCCTACGTCCTCTCCAAACGGAACTAGAAAAATCGACCAACTAGTCATATCGTAGCCAAACATGAAACCAAAGGCCAGTACAAGGAAAAAATCTGGATGGCTGTCTACAAAAGAATGGTTCACTTTGCCCTGTTGAAACAGATGTTCGGAAATGTTATTGCCTTCGTTTGCTTCCTGGTTATGTTTATCATCAATAAGTTCAATTCTCTCTTCATTTTTATCATCGAAAAGCTTTCCTCTATTTGTCTCAAGAGAGTCAGAATTTTCATCTCTCTTAGAAGAACTTTCATTGCTTAACTGCAGGGCTTTATCGAGTAGTGTTGGATCTGTGGACGGTAAAAGCATTCCCACAGGTACTAAGATTAAAGACAACAACCCGAACACAGCCATGTCCACTCGAATTCCAAAAGTTTGGAGTAGATATTCTGAAAGCAAAGGTAAGACGGCCATTCCGGCAGGGGAGGACAATAGAGAGATGGAGTAAACAGTGGCGAATGATTCCTGAAAGGATCCTTTCATGTGGACCATGGAGGAAATATTGCAAATACCAAACCCGACACCTGAGGATAGAATCAGATATCTTTAAGATGGTGGAATAAAATCGTTAGTTATAAGTCAAGATCATGGGGCGTCGATGTATTTCTCAAGGGGGGGGGGGAGGGTGTGGGAGAGGGGCATGGTTACTTTGTGGAGCAGGAACCTATACCTAAACCACAAACTTCAAACAAAATAGAAAATCAGCGGGGTAAGGTGATTCCTCGAAAGAATGTTTGGTTTGTAGAAACTATCGGGGCTGAATTAAAGAATTTTTGTATCAATTTTGACGAATTGTGACGTATTTGAACCGACAAAGTGATCATTTGATACCTGGCCCCACCCTCAGTTCCCCCTGAACCCCATATTGAGCAGACCGACGAGATTTTTCTCTTATACATTAAGTATATTGCATTAGCTTATCAAGTCTTTCTGATTATATTAATTAATTGTTAATCTACTTGATTACTACTTGATTAATCTACTTGAAACAATGAGGGTAAAGAAAAAACGGCTGAATTATGTTAGCCTGTGCGTGTTTCCTAGGTTGTGTCTTGTAAAGCGTGAACCAGATTGAGATATAACGCCTAAGATATAATATCTAGGATAAAAGTGATAAGCAGGACTAAAAAAACAGTTCTCTCTCATAAATGTTGAAGGCAGTTTAATACTTTAGTAAAACGAGTGCACAGTCACTGAATCGGATATTGATAACAAGTATATTTAGTGACTGTGGCTACCTGTAGTGGCTGAATACAACGCTAATTGCCATAGCCCTACCATTGGTAGCAACGAATGACAAAAATATCCCGCAGCAGCTAACATACTGCCAAAGATGAACAAGGTTCTATATTTTGCACAACGTCGAAGAAGTTTTACCAAAGGTGCTGTTAGAAGGAGGGAGTAAAACAAGAGAAGTACATTATTTTGAGGAAAAAAAAACCATACATGTAACGTTAGATATGACTGGTACTTGAGGTTTGTATAAAGTAAAAAAATTAAGACTAACTTCTAATAAAAATACTACCTCTTATTATAATCATAATAATCACACTACTCATAACAATAATCATAATAAACACAATAATCACAATAATCATTATAATCATAATAATCACAATAACCATAATAATCACAATAACGATATCGATAATAATAATAATACAACTATATATATATATATAGCCTATATATATAGCCTATATATATAGCCTATATATTTATATATATAGGAATAACGGAAAAACTGTTAAACAACTATGCTGCATTTAGAGAAAGGCTGGATCTCGAGTGAGATACAATAATTAAATTATATATATTTAATTATTTATAGTAAATTATACATATATATATATACATATATATATATGTGTGTGTGTGTACACGTATGTATACATATACTACGTATAACGTGCTAACTAAGTTGGGAATGAAACTTACATGATAAATTACAAACACTCAGCTGCAGAGCAAAAGAACATCCCAGAATGAAATGAGTCGTGTTGTAATCTGTTATAAACGGTTTAAGAATAACGCCATAAGCTTTTATTGAGCCGTGTAATACAAAGGTGCAAAGGCATCTTACAATGAAGCTGTTAATCTTAACTAATACGGAAATGTTGTCCTCTTCCATTATAATATCAACTTTGTCACTCAAGCACCTTTTCCATTCTAACATATTTATAATTGATTATTAAGTACTAATTTCTAGGTACGATGCACGTGAACAGTATTATAATTTTATTGAACATCATCGCACACTACGATCGTTGATACATGTTTGTACACTTTTTTTTTCGAGTTTTTACAAAATGTGCTGGTCGAAAGAAGGTAAACAAGATCCTTTACAGTTCAGTTGGCTGCTTCAATGTAATAATGCTCTAAAAGGTAACCCATAGCTACCAATGTCATAAAAATACATGCTGTTGAAATTTACAGGAGGTTAAACATGGTCATACTGGAATAGATGATGAGGACTCCATGTTTCATTCTGGCGACGTTTCTGTTTTGTTTTGTGGTATGTGAGGGGTGGGTGTGGATGGGGGGTGGGGGGCTGGGGTTGGGTGGTTGAACGCTAAACAAGTAGTCACGAACTCCTTATAAATTGTAAGGCCGATTGACTTCAAACGTGATTGATATGGGCATAGTTATAAGATGTAGTGCCTCCGCGTGTCAAAGGATCAAAGGTCAGGTGGCCATGGTCAAAATATCCACAGCATAATTTGTGGCCATGAGGCGTATACCAAAATGACAAAATGGCCGAAAGCCTCAGAACCATGACCATGGGAAATCACAATCTGCGAGATTAAAGACCAGTAATTAATGTTAACCGCCAAAGTTCACATGCATAAATTCGTTCAAAAGTCAGATGTGCCAAATTTGTGTTAAAAAGGTGTCCCAACCGCTTCCTACCCGTACTTCAATTCATGTGTGTTTGCAAAAATGCACTTGACTTACAGCATTTGGGTACCAGTAGGCTTAACACTGTGTACGTAAACGCTAGCCTAACAAATTGTTGCCGCAGGCCTATACAAACACCCACAGAGAAGAAAATCCGAACTAAAATAATTCAAATTTAAATTCATTCTGAGATTCTTTCTCTCGTACAACAATGTTTCTTCTATCGCTGTTTTGTTCTAGGCAAAAGTATAGTAAAAATTACCACACGACAGGCAAATTTCACGGATGATGAAAACCTGTTAGTGTTTCCTTATTCCCTAAACAAGGGGTGGGCACAACTTTGGTTTTGCTATATTACATATAGTTTAATAATATCAACATTTGTTGCTAATCTCAGGAATATAAAATAGTATTGGGACAACAAAGTACTGTCAAACTTATAGGTGTTAATTATATACATTTGTCTTGTTTTCTTTCATTGGTAATTTTGTTTCCTATATACTATTAAAGAGCACTGCTAAACAAGAAAAAGCCCAAAACCCATTAACAAAATCTCTAGAGTGGTGAACAATTTACGATTCTGACGTTCCATCATTCTAAATACTCAAACGATGGCAGTGCATGCATGTAAAGTTTAATAAATTCCACGTAACTTTTCATTTAACTACTGATTGATTTAACTAACTGTTGATTATATATATATATATATATATATATATATATATGCATATGCATATGCATATGCATATGTATATGTATATGTATATGTATATGTATATATATATATATATATATATATGTATATATATATATATATATACATATATATATATATATATATAAATATATATATATATATATATATATATATATATATATATATATATATATATATATATATATATATATATATATATATATATATATATATAGCAAATGGTAAAAGAGAGTCACACAAAGTTCAACAGTAGAGTAGTTTAGTGGGAGAACACATTCATTTAGCATCACTGTAGCAACGCAACTTTCTGTACATCTAAATGCAGACAAAAACAATGTAGACAGCTGCATTAAACCCCACAAAGGAGATGGATGATGCTTTTTTTAACTGTATATGTAAAAGTAACCTAATACCACATTGATAGGAGCATTAATGGGATGACAAGAACTAAATGTTTCAAAGCTTTCAGGAATAGCCTCATAACATCTGCAAGATGAGACTAACACAAGATGTGTGACCTGAAAGTAGATGCAAACCTTACCATCATAATTAGTTGATCATCTGACAGAGACTTTTGAAGAGAAAAACTGTCCCAGACAGCTAAAAAAGCATTCCTCTGTGTGTGGATTGTTACTTTATAAACCTGTGATGCCATGATGCCACTAGGATCTGAAACATTTTACTTTCTCTTTGCGATTTTTTTTTGAAATCTGTGTGAAACAACTTCAATCATTAAGTCATGTTAAAAACTTCAATGTTTTAAATTCAGCATTTACAAAAACCCACCTTCATTTACAGAAAGTAAAGATGGTAAATATATATAGATAAACATCAACAAAATTGTAGCACATGTGGCTCAGTGATGTCTTATTTTGATTTGATCGTGTATTTAGCCTTGGGTGCGAAGGAAAATGCATCTTTGATATCTCCAGACTGATTGGGATTTTGCTTAGCTATTTGGAGAAGTTGTTCACCACAGTTACATATATATCAAAAGCACCAATACTGATGGTTCAGGTTCTGTCTCCTTTACGAATGGCTCACGTAATAACAAAAGATAAATTACACACAAAGTTTGTGTCTTCAATTAACATAGCCCAACATTCACTTCATGATACTGGATTGAGTGTCTCGGCACATGTTCCAAGTTCATGAAGACAAAGTATGATACATACAGTGTCACAAACTAGTGTTGGGATGTTTTGTTTTTCAGGTTTGGCTCATCAAACTATTCTTCACAATAATACTCAATGAAAATAAGTTCATTTTCATACATCATTTTACAAAAATACAAAGATATTGGTAATAGCCAACTAGTGATATCAACACTCTAATTTAATTCTACATTCCTTTAACGAATAGTTTATTATCTAACCAGGTGATCCCTTCCCCCTCCCCCTGTCTGTCAACTGTAATTAATACTTTTCCTCTGCTTTACCCATTACCACATTCAGTCACCAGTCTGACCTTCAAGGATATGATGCTGTCAAGATTGGAACCAAATCAAACATTTTGTCAAGTGCCATTTATTTTAGTCAATTTCAGAATTACAGTTTGCCTTGTGATGGTTCCTCCGGGCGTCCAGCTGACATACCCTAGAGCAGTTCAAAGCTGGACAATTTGGACACTTCTTCAACGGTAGTCCTTGAGCTTCATCACATTCTATGCACCTCCTGGTGTGCTCAAATCCATGTCTTTGTCTACACATCATTACTACCTGTTGAGAGCAAAGGACATGGCTTTAACTTAACAATGTGACAGGGTGTTGATAATGGTATTCAATGTCATAATTACAAGGGTGGGAAACTATGAGATGCCCTTAATAGTGCACAATAGGGACAATGGCTTTAAAGAGTGATTAACTGAGATATGAAAATATACAACACACAGATGCAGCAGAATAATCCAAATCCCAGCTTGATAGCTTGCTGTGCTGTTATACACGATATATTTTGTCTTCTTCACTAGAATGGCCTACATCTTGCAGGCGATATATGATGTAATAATATGGACCCACAACTAACTTTATTTTACCAAATTTCTAATTTTGATGATAATACAACCTTTGCAAATAATTCAATTGTGTGACAGTATGCTACGTTGATAAGCAGTTATTAAGTGGCCATCAGTAATAAATACGAGTGATTAATAGTTCTGAATGGGTTCTAATTGCACCATTGACGTAGAAAAGTGAAAGACCAAAGATATTACAATTTAGTGTGCAAATGAACAATGTACAAATTCTACAATTAAAGGATCACGTAGCCAAAATATGCTTATTTTTTCTTCTTTATTTAATACATTTTTTGAGGCTTTCAAGGAAAAATAAACCCTCTAGAGCCTTTCTTGCTTAGAGAATACCGTTTTGCAGTACACTCTTTTTGACAGAGGCAACATGAACCTTGAAACCATTTCTTTCATGGCATTCGCCAACATTTTCTCACTTGTTTCATGAAGTAAGCGAGCCACGTATCTCATTTCAACAGAAAAGTGTTGCCAATAGTGCTAAAAAATAATTAAAATTGCACATGCAAAAAGAACAAATATATTGTGATAGCAAAAAAATAAATTTTTCATTTTTAATACATTCTAAAAGGTTTAAAATAGTAGAACAAATATTTTTCCAATGTACATGTTTTGTTTTTTTAAATATTGAGGGTTTTTCACACAGCTGTCATTGCACGATATTGAACCATCTGAGCGTAAATTTCACGATAACTGAGGCAATATCTAGTCAAAAACCCGAGAGAAGCATGGGCGAACATCGGGGAGATTACCAACTACAAAGGGGTGAAGAGGTCAGCGGATAGTGATGACGCAGAGCTGCCAGACAAGCTGAACGAATTTTATACGCGGTTTGACAAAGATAATAACAGCCAACCATCTCCAGCCAACAACACAGATGTCACCGCGCCATTTGTCATCGATGTGACTTCGGCGAGGAACAATTTCAAACGACTCAACGAACGGAAAGCTCCGGGACCCGATGGCATCACTCCAAAACTGCTCAAAATATGCGCCGCACAACTTGCTGGCGTCTACACTGACATATTCAATTGGTCGCTGAGCACGTCAGAAGTACCCCGGTCATTCAAAGATGCCACCATAGTACCCATCCCAAAGAAGGGCAAAGTATCTGGCTTGAACGACTATCGACCGGTCCCGCTTACATCTGTACCGATGAAAACATTTGAACGTTTTATCCTTTCTTTTATCAAATCACTTTTACCCGAAGGTTTTGATCGCTCACAATTCGCCTATCGCACGAACAGATCGGTTGAAGACGCTATTTCTATATGGTTACATGGGACCCTGGCTCACCTGGAGAGGAAGTGTTCCTACGCCCGCGTACTTTTTATCGATTATAGCTCAGCTTTTAACACTATTATTCCTTCACAGTTACATTTTAAATTATTGGAACATTTGAAATTCCCTCCTTCAATTTGTAATTGGATCCTGGATTTCCTTCTGGAACGCAAACAGACTGTGAGGGTCGGTAACAATTATTCAGCGGCTGTCGTTCTCAACACGGGCACCCCACAGGGGTGTGTACTTTCGCCGCTGCTGTACTCCCTGTTCACACATGATTGTGCAGCCGTCCACCCAAACTCGCGGATCATCAAATTTGCAGACGACACCACAGTGACTGGCCTGATCACAGATGACGATGAAAGCCACTACCGTGATGAGGTAAACCTTCTGGTGAACTGGTGCCACGATAACAACTTAACTCTTAATGTGAACAAAACCAAGGAACTGATTGTGGACTTTAGGCGTAACAAAAATACAAAGGACCCTCTGATCATAAATGGTTCTGCTGTAGAGCAGGTGCACACATTTAAATTATTAGGCACATTCATTATGGACAATTTGTCTTGGAATGAAAATTCACATGAAATATTGAAGAAGGGACGTCAGAGACTATTCTTTTTACGGACTCTTAAATCTTATGGTGTTAGTGATTTTATTTTAGTGAATTTCTATCGTGCAATTATAGAGAGTATTTTAACTACAAACATTTTAGTCTGGTTTAGTCGTGTGAGTCAGAGGGATCTAGGGAAACTGCAGTCAGTTATCAGGAGTGCTGAGCGTATAATTGTCACTAGTCTACCGTCCCTCCATTCACTATATCAGGAGCGAGCACTGAGGCGTGTAGACTGTATTATGAAAGACCATTCCCACCCAGCATTTGTGCATTTCAATGTCCTTCCCTCAGGCAATAGATTACTAGCTTTTAGAGGTTCGAAGCGTTTTACCAACAGTTTTTATCCATCTGCAGTGAAGATTTTCAATGCGCATCATAGTCGCTAACTTATTTATCACTCCCTGTATCTTATGTCTTATTTGTTCTGTATTCTGTTTTATTGACTTAGCGCTCTGTTTATCGTACAAGTATACATTTTATGGTTCTTGCCGTACATATTTCTTATCATTCGTACCTTTTTTTTTCATCGTCACTTTTATCGCAATGTTTTTATACCATTGTCGATAGCCTACCGGTATTTATTACTCATGCAATATCACTTTTTATATGTGTTTCATCGTTTTGCGTTTCAATTTTATGTCTGTTTTAGAGCTCTTGTGTTTTGAACAATTTCCATTGTATTTTTTATACATGTGGCTGAATAAACCATCTATCTATCTATCTAAAGGTTAATTCCGAAACACTTTCCGGACTCGAGCATTTTTGAGAGAAAAAAAAGAGAACATGGATGCATTTGGTCTTGACTGCTATCAATTCGAGCCTGGTTACACAGTGCAGGAACTGAGACAACGAGACCTAGAGCTTGCTAAACAGACCGCATAGGTGGCCGACACTAGCAGTTACTATATGATGCTAGTACTTCCAACGCTAGTAACAGTTCTGCGACGGAGGGGCAAGCCTGGTGCTTTTGTGCCTTTTGTGCATTTTGTACATTCTCTTTTCTCTGAAAACCTTTTCCCGTTTGGAATAACATATCATATGCAGAGAGGGGAATTGTTTAAATTTCGATGAGGCTCGCTGACATCACTTTTGAAGCGCCCTCGTTATTGAAATGAACATAAAAGCTGCCAACACAGTAGGTGTGTAACAATAATTACAAAATTCCTGGAAATTTGGGAAAGTTAGTTTTGACTAGTTATTTCACAGAGGGTCTTAGAATATTAGCCTTTACTATGAGGTCACTGAAAAAACCTTGGTTTATTTCTACTTTAAAATTTGTTATCACCTTGAATGCTTCAGTTATGAAAGTGAAAAATACTCAAGACTGATATCGATAGCACAATAATCGTTATCTGGCTTCTTCAACATCTTACAGTATTAGAGGGATGAACATGAAATTGACCATGATTGTGCGATTGAAAACTTGAAAATGTAAAACATCTATAGCAATAGAAATATGGGGAACTTCATTTTCCACCGACTTCAACGTTGTGTCACAGTGATAAAGCAATTTAATATTAACATATGATTGGATAAGCTTTCGATCTATCTAATATTTTAATGTTGTTATTACCTGTTGGAAACTAATATCAAATGACTTATTATCTGTTTTATAGCTCATATCAAATGACTTATTATCTGTTTTGTAGCTACAACCTGTTGGAAACTACTATCAAATGACTTATTATCGGTTTTATAGCCCCTATCAAATGACTTGTTATCTGTTTTGTAGTTACGACCTGTTGGGTACTCCTATCAATGACTTATGTTTTGTAGTTACGACTTGTTGGATACTCATATCTAATGACTTATTATCTGGTTTGTAGTTACGACTTGTTGGATACTCATATGTAATGACTTATTAACTGGTTTGTAGTTACGACTTGTTGGATACTCATATCTAATGACTTATTTTCTGTTTTGTAGTTACGACCTGTTGGATACTCCTATCTTATGACTTATGTTTTGTAGTTACGACTTGTTGGATACTCATATCTAATGACTTATTTTCTGTTTTGTAGTTACGACCTGTTGGATACTCCTATCTTATGACTTATGTTATGTAGTTACGACTTGTTGGATACTCATATCTAATGACTTATTTTCTGTTTTGTAGTTACGACCTGTTGGATACTCCTATCTTATGACTTATGTTTTGTAGTTACGACCTGTTGGGTACTCCTATCAATGACTTATTATGTGTTTTGTAGTTACGACCTGTTGGATACTCCTATCTTATGACTTATGTTTAGTAGTTACGACTTGTAGGATACTCATATCTAATGACTTACTATTTGTTTTGTAGTTACGATGTGTTGGATACCCCTGTCTTATGAGGGGGGAGTGGGTATGACTGATTCATTTATAACATCTTATCTTGTTATCTTATCTCTGTATCTGCACTAATACCATCACTCTCTACCCCAGGACGAGGACTTTAGGTATTTAGATTACAGTTACAGGTTGTACGAAAATTCAGTGATTTTTTTCAGGAACAGTTACGTAGAAGCTCTAACAGTATAATCTACAAATTGTACATGAAGAGTGAAGCGCTGAACATTCACTAAACATTCACATACAATAGCAATACTAATGACCATATGAATGATTATCATGACAAATGTGGTGACGTTAAAAGGAAGTAGTAATATTTAATTATTTAGGGTTTGAGGGCCGTATGGTCACCTTGCGTTCAGCTGCCTGGGCCCTTTGCTGGGCCCTGCCACGAGCGTTGATGGCTGCTGAGTTATCTGCCTGCTGATCTGATTTGTTGTAGTCATGTTCTTCCATAAGGTTAGTAAGCTATTGCTTAGATGAAGTGTATTTTGCAAGCAGAATTGGGTTGACAATTGTTTACTTATTAAAATATATACTGAAAGTAAAATGAAGCATGTCGTAAACTTCAATGAAAATAAAATGAGCACACTCTTTTATTACAAGTTGTCATCAATAAATGTGTAAAGACACTTGATACCTTTTTGAGAGAGTTTCGCTGTCAAAGTCCTCCCTGAATATCTGCCAATAGCTTTTAGACATTAACCTGTGATCAACTAACACAAATTGAGCTGTGAGTGAGACAGGGCAATCATATTTGGGTGTTTATATTTTCCAATATTTAGTCTGTGCCATTAACTATACAGTAAACTGTAAAAGCAACTATAGATAATTAGTAAATTTATTTTGCAATTGTGTGACATGGCATTTGTATATGGCACTTTCAGTCTTTCCAAGAGCTCTAAGGAAAGTACTTGTAAGTTTAATCTTTCAGGCTGTTTAGTTAGCATCCTGAAAGAATAATTATCTCACTTTCACACGGAAGCATAGTTGAACACTTTCTGCATCAGACAATCATACTGATCTATTTCAGTCAAAAGAACAATAGTGGAACTATTAAGTACAGACTGCCAAAGATTTTCAGACAATAGTCGCCAGAAATCCCACAGAATTATAAGTACTATTATATTAGGATTATAGTGATCCTCGTCAGCTCACAAACTTAGCAAACAAAGCAAAGCTAAGCTAGATGTCACTCTTACATACAAATAGAGACAACACAGAAAATTATCCCAAATCTTAATCACAGTTAATGACATTAAATAGGCCACAGAGCTCAACATTACACAAGATTGGTGCTGATGTGTATTGGTTCTCATAATAAGCATTTTATTGTTCAACAGTAAAAGAGCATTAAAATATTGGAAACAGAAAAGAGAAGATATACATGTTTACCTTTTGGTCATTACTGCAAGGTATGCTCCATCCCCTCCCTGTCACCCCACCACATTTTCAACAGAAGTTCAGCAGTTAAAAATTGAATAAGTCAAGGAAGTTATGTAGTGTGAGTATTTGGGTTTTATTAAGCTGAAACATTTTAACTTATTCTTTAATCCGAATGGGATGTTGGCTGCCCTTAGAAAAAGCTACAGTAACTTGATAACTTACAGTACCATAGTAAACTTGAACAGGAAAATCTAGCATGCTCCTACAGTATGAGTGTAAGTTGGACACATTTAATGTTTTTTTTTCTGGATAAATACTGACATCATACTGACTGGCTATCAACATTGTTTTGTTACTACTTTTCGAAATAAACTTATTCATCTTTGTGTCACCTCAAATGGTACAGTAGTTCCAATTAACACGTACGGTCCTTTTAATTATTAAGTGCTACATTAGGGACTAAACACTGCTGAACACTAGGGCGTTCGAAATACTCTCCCCCTCAATATATATATATATATATATATATATATATATATATATATATATAAACATGTTACCCTCCTTCTCCAGGACTTTGTTTCTACTGTTGACATTCACCTCTGATTCAATTCTTCTTGCACCCTTTCATCTAGTTTGATGCTGTTAAGGGACAAACGGCTCACCTCGCGGTGAAGGTTGGCCACTCCTTTAATATGTTTCATATAGAAGTATTGGTATCAGTGATTCAAGATTGTATTCACATTATACTAAACTGCAGACATATGTGGCTGTGCAGTGTGCAGTGTGCAGTTTGCAGTGTGCCGTGTGCAGTGTGCAGTGTTATTAAACAGTTTATAGCTACAATAATTGAAACAGTGCACCTATTAAAATTGAGCTCAAATGCTGGAACAAACGCAGGCGCAATGATCTCAAATAAGCTTGTTAGAGAAGTCCAAGGAAAATTGATTTTAAAATCACAGCTACTACATCACTGATATTCAAAATACAATTTCTATTTTAGAATTTTAGAAACCTTTTTAGAATTTATCAGAAACTTCTTTCTTTGCCTTATTTATCTGTTAAAAAAGAAATTGATCAGATGTTTTCATCATCACCTCTGTTTTTTTCTTTTAAAGAACTCTGGTGAGTTCTTCATTTCTTTTCTGTTCAACTTCTAGCGTACTTTAAAGATTGATAGGAGAATGTTTCAATATTCGCAATCATACTATTAGAAATCTCTGAATATCTGATAAATATAAAGCTGAAATGTTATGTCCAGCATTTTTCACACTGTTGGATTCTGAAAGTTGGACGTTATTCCTGATTAAGCAATGTCCAGGAGGAAAATCAAGACACTTTTACCTATTGTAGACACTCTATAGTTGGATGCTGAGTGGCATCATCAGGTAACCAAAGTGGCATGCCAGGTGGGGGTGGGGGTGGGGCAGCAAAAAAGAGCAAATTTATGGGGGGAGGAACAGAAAGTGGGGTACGTATAAAACTGGCGACTGAGGTGCCAGTGCGAAATGGAAAGCAAAGTCGGATGGAGTCCAGAGGCCTGGCATTATGTCACAAAATCCCACAACTAACATCATTTCTCACGTTTTGTACTCATGAGTGTGTAAATGAAGGTAAAAGCTATTACTATATAACAGAAGTTGTTATTATGTCATTAACAAAAAGAGGTCACCGTGATAGCACTACAGTACATTGTGTATGGTCGGAGCCTGTTCTAGAGTATCTATTAATTGTGCATCACTCATAACATCCGTTAGCCTTTGTTCCAGGGATTGATTTTCATTTTCCAGGTCTTTGTTTTCTTGCTATGTGAAAGAGAAAGCAAGATGGACATTAGGTACATGACACACTTAAAAGAGAAATTGTAAAATCACACAAACAGGACATTTGTAGATGAGTTAAGGTGGAGAAGTCTAACTCTTACACTTTCTGAGCTGGTTATGAAAATGGCTTTCCATGCCTAGTTGTGGCCATAGATATCAACAAAGATATCAAAAAGATAATTGTAGTAACTGTTACTGTATGGAGAAAGTTTGCCTTTAAAAAGAACATTTCAATTGTCATTTCTGCTGGGCCATTTCTTACCAGTAAATGAAGAAAACTTTCAGGTTAACACCAGCCCATAGAGGATACACTGTGTTGCCAGCATAAGAGACATCTGCCAGTCACCCTGAGAGATAATTTGAATTAAAATGTGCATTTCGTTTGATGTGGACAATGTGACCTTAACATGTCAGCCATATGGGTCGAATATTGAAACTGCTTGCTTAAAAGTTATGTAAGTTGAAGTTATATAATGGAAGTATGTATGCAGCATAACATTGACCTTGCTTTCTAACCATAAGTGCTAAATCCTTGTTGAAAATGAGGCACATGATCACTTTTCTACTACTTTCACTCTTTCATTTTATGGCACACAGTATATGTTTAAGTTCCCTAAAGCCAGGGGTGGCAAACTAGGGAATGCACAGCATTGCTTTGTTCCATTTCTGCAATACTGTATGTGCAGTACCCTCACTTTATTGGACATTCATGCATGTGCAATATATAGGCATTGAAACATTGCCCTAAAAGCATACCCTTCTTAATACATCACTAATACTGAAGAAGGTGGTGAATACTAATGCTATCTTCTACATTTACATACACATTTCCATCCCCGGTGAAGTCTCCTGATGTAAGCTTGTATTGCATTCCCGCGTTACCTTGTAAAGGATGGACATGCAACAAGGCAGATGATATGCTATGTAAACCAACATCAACGCACGCACACATGTCTGAGATTTTCACATAACATTAAATAAACTTCAAAGTGTATACACTCTGATCTACATAATTGTACAAATGAGCCATTGATTACATAGAGATATACTACTTTTGCCAGGGACGATCTGCCAAAGTAAGGATAGCAAAGGAATGATGGAACCTATTATATGTTACATAGGAAATAAGAGAGAAACACAGAACCACATACTGTTCAATACAGCATCTCTGAGTATTGTATGATGATAAAGTTATTAAGTATCAATTACCTTTAAGGACACGATTTCCTTTTTATTTTTTATCCAGGAGTGTCTTCAGTTTGATAAAAGTAGCCTCATATGATGACTTTCTCCTTTTCTCTGTCTCCAATGCAGCAGTAAGTTCCTTAACCTGTTTATCCAAGAGTAGAAAACCAAATGTTTGACACACACAATGCCATACATTTGGCTTTCAAAATGTGCACCCTGTTAGAATCTTGACTTGCAATTACAGTAACATCCATTATACAATGACTAAAGGACAAATGACATATATGACCTAACTGCTATTTTCACTGGACTGACAGACAGTACCAAGTCAGTGAAAACTGATTAAACTATGTAAATCATGTGTATGTATAAAATGGATTATTTTTTGTATATTTCATATACTTTCATATACATACTCTGTAAAAGGTCTATTGGTGACACTTCCAATATTTTGCATTTACTACTGCAGTAGGTTTACAATATGAAATGTATACTGTATAAATAATACACAAAATGAGATGTTGAGTCTTTATAGTTTCCACCGATCACGTACTTGCTTCCAAAACCATCTATACAGTGCAATTCAGATAACTTACTCCATGGAATTCAAATGCTCCAATCATGAAGAGCAACTCCTGTGCTGTTCAATATATTAAATCTTGAAAGTTCTTCACATTGAGTACCTTGGCTTGTTTACAAAGCATCATGTCAAGAAAAGAAATGGTGTCACATGTCTGTCATCCATTGGTGCTCTGCTGTTCATATGGAGCTAGCTAAAAGAAGGTTGAATTATTACAATTCTTTTAACTTTAGATTAAGATTATAATAGAAACATACTAACATTTCAGAATGGAGAAATATCCGTGTACTTGTAGTGTAGTCTACTAATACCACTATGCTATTATCCTGTAATAGTAGTAGGTATAACGCATTCTCGTGCGCTTGTGATGTTTGTTGAATTTCGTGAGGTCAATATTTGAACAGCACCGATGAAAACAACTTAAGTTTAGACAACAACGGAACTTTCGATAGCAACGAAAATTTACACATCAACGTGAGTTTAACGTCAACTTGAGTTTAAACATCAACGTGTGTTTAGACATCAACGTAAGTTTAGACATCAACGTGAGCTAAAACATCAACGTGAGTTTAGGCATCAACGGGTGTTTAGACATCAACGTGAGTTTGAACAGCAACATGGTTAAAGAGCAGTAACAACGTTAGTTTATACAACAACAAACTTAAACGTTGAAATTCCACAAAAACATAAGTACATCTACACGATACTTATATGAAGAAAACATATCAGAGAAGCCAATATCATATCATACAACCTCAAAAACAGATTGACCTGGTAGCTGATCCATCTTCACAATAAATATAAAACAATCAGTCCTCTTAGGAAAATGTCGCTAGCAGGAAGATTACGAAGAAAAAACATAACATTTAAAATAAGCATATTTACAAGAGTTCAGCTCCACACATATTCAATCAAATTTAAGCCGTGTGCTAACGAAGTCAATTCAGAATTATTTGTCATGTCGGAGTAGAATTGAAAAAAACAAAACAAATTCTGCCAAAAACAAAGAATAATCTCCGTTTGTGTACTCTTCTTGGAATATTAACTATTGAATCGATGCTCTATATCAGAGAGAACACCCAATTGCACCCAAAAAGTACGGACAATTAAATATCTCCGGTGCAGGACGTCTCGTTGGCACTCAATTCTAATCTAAGTACTATATAATATTTAAATGGAAAGGAAAAGTGCGAAACTCGCAGTAGCATCAACTTACTTCAAATGGGATGTGTTTGCTACTCATTCGTAACTAACGATCTGCCTATATATTATAGTCATAATATACTGGAAAGAAATGCATTCACAATATACATAACACTCATTATACATAGACTTTGACTACTTTGAATGGAATTATGGGGTAGTTTAAATTGAACAATGCTTCTGCCGATGTATAACGTAATACTTTGCTTACCTGTAGACACATACGATGATTATCACAGGCAGGACGATTATTCCAGCAATAATGACCATCACCAACATCAATATGTTGTTCGTGTCTGCAGAAATGACTGGAAGATTTACAAATATGTTAATATCAGCAACCAACTAACGTGAATCGATTAAATTCACCAGACATGCATGGGTGCATGTTCTTTTGATTCCAACATAATAACGTTAAAAATGTTGGTTTATAATATTTTTATTAACTTTCTAAATGTGATACATTTGGAAATTTAACTTTAATTCAAGGTTTCGCCACATTTTTTTTTCTTGCCGTTAATAGATATGTATCATACTTTAATGGTATGTACACCCCGCTGACCTATTTACATAAGAAAGGGCTCACATAATTATTTTGATAATTATAGGGGTATTATTCTGACAAATCGTATTGCTCAAAACCAAATGTTCCAATTTATTACTCCTGGCTTAATCATCATGGACGCCGATGGCTCAATATGAACCGTTGAATTACCAATTGATGCATTGATGCATTGTTACTCTCATAATCCGTTGAAATATTTAAACTTTGAGATAAAACTTCAGACACTGCTAAAGAAACGTCACATTCATGGGATAAATATAAAACACTTTTAACGATTTGTCGAACTGATAAGTTAAATTTAATGGCGCAACTTTAAACTCTCGGGATAAAACGTCGAAACTCGACATGAAACGTCTGGAGTTTCATAAATTTCCCCAAACGTCATGATTTTTCTGACAAAGCGCAATATTTCCCCTTCAACCATCGCACACAGTCACATATTTAAACTGTGAACCCCACCCCCTCATATTACCTGTTACTCTGTGGTACCCCCCCCCCCCCACCAGACCGGACACGTTGCATTGCTATCCGTTTTCCTTAACTAAGTCGTTCAATGTGTGATTTCCGTGGTAATCCACTCTTTCCAGTAATTATAGCGATTGTTATACTTTGGGGCGCCCAGATTATCTTATCTATTCAGCAACGCTAAATACGTAAACTTTCAGTAAGTTTACTGCTCCGACGGAGTGTTTGAAAACAAAAAATAATGTAATTTGAAATGCATCTGAATATCCTAAGCCCACGAAATGTTATGTTCTTTTCTGTACTCATAACACTCTCACTTGGTCAAAACGAACGCGATCGGTGTGAGGCAAACGTTTGGCTTCGAAAACCGAGTGACAGATCGCCAGCTAATAACAAACTGATATGCTACAAAAATCATGTGACCAAGTTATTAGTCTTTCGTTGTGTGTTTGTTTAAATTAGTGTTGAAATGCCTTAATATGTGTTAGAATTGTTTAACTAATCAACCATCTGTTGTAAACTAGAAAGCAACATTCTGCGCAAAAAATTACATTTCTTTATGGTTATGCTGACTAGACCTACGGTACTCTGAAGTGGGGAATATCGTGCTGCACTACCATAAACACACAACGAACATCTCGCACGCACGTACATTAGTGCAAAGCATACATGTTATGTACACTTAATCGCATAGGCAAACGTTATAACATACGACCGCAAGGCGAGTTTGAAGAATGAATGTTGTGCAATGGTTCTAAGTAACCACTCATGCACTGAACTCTGTATGCATGGTATAAAATAACAAGGATTTCATAGTATCTTAAACTTATTCAAGTAATATGATAGTTGATTAGAGACGTCTTACTTTGCCCAGAACACAGTTAGTAGTAACATTGACCCCCAAATGACACTCTAATCACTATCACCGATAGCAAAACGATACATGAACAGCCGCTTAAACATATTTATAATATTTCAAGGATCACGGATGCATCAACATGCGAGACATGACATTAATTGACTTACCAGGATCATCTCTTGGTATATTAAAGGAACAACTGTTTGAGTATGGTATCGTAGACATGAACTCTAACTCTCCTTGAGTAGCAGTGCAACCAACGGTAGAATTCAGGTCACATGTAGAAATAAATAGTGTAAGCTTCTTGATGTCGTCATTCTGTGAATAAGATTTGTAGTACGAGCAGCCCTTTGGTTCTATCATATCTAAAACTACCGAAGGGTAGGCATCTGGGACTGAGCAAGTAATAGAAAGCTTGCTAATACTGGAGTCTGTTGACAAGTCTTGCATTTCACAGAGGAGAGGTGTAGAGGGTTGGTAAATAGTAAACAGATGGTAGTTGTATTGTACAAGGGCGTCTTCAGTCGTCTCTCCAGTCAAAGTCACGTGATATGACCCAGCATCCTCTGCTCTCATGTCATCGATCGTAAACGAAAGCGCAGCAGCAGCCCTTCCTAAATTGTCATTCGGAGTTTCATCTTCCCAAAGATATTCTAGTTTGACTTGGAAGCTGTAACGATCCACCGTATTGACGTCCCGAAACCAAAATTTTCCATTGTATTTATAGATTCCTCGAGAAGGTGAGTCGATCCTTGTATCATCGCTGTAGTTCATACTCAGACTGAGAGAACTTTTGTAATTTCCGAGGATCGGGACATCAGGAAAGGTAAAGTCACATCCTGCAATAACATAGCAATCTGTTGACTTCTTTGTATTTGGTCCGTCTATGCAATGAAAGCTACAACCGACGTTGTCTGATGAAGAAAATGAGATAAACGGATTGCATTTTGAGGTGCATGGCAACCGAGGGTTTGAATGTTAATAACATATGTGAGTTTGTTTGTCATAAAAAAAATATATATATTCCGTTTATTAGAGTAATGGATACGCTGCATTAGGTTTGACGTATGAGTTCATTATGGATTTTTACCTTGCTTTCCGTTTCCTCTTTATGTGAAAACCTTAGTAGGTGACGTATACTCAGCAAGATAGAACTGAGCGCTGGGACAATCGGACAGTGGACTAGGGCTTAAAGGTTGATGGTACTCAATAGCCACAAAAGCAATTTATTTATATGCAGAACGCTTGTGTTGCACCACTGTGGACCTTTATCCATGTCAAATATTGTTTTTCAAAAGAGGGCTGGTCGACATTCTTAATGGAGACACACAGTAACATACCGTTCTGGTCACAGTCAGTTCCAAACTTAGCTACTTACGGATGGGTTGCCATACCGATAACTAATAAAATACACTGATGCAAAGAGAAAAACAGCAAGGGGACTGGTTTGAATTCCCAAGTACTAGTACTCACACTTAATAAACTGTTGTATATAAACAGGGGTTTCTCACATGAATACAAAAGCTTGCATTTCCGAGCTTATCTTGTCACGCAAGTTTTGAAATGATACTTCACATGTTTAATGACTTACACGTCTTCAAACAGAAATGTTTCACATGTATAGACAAACGGTTTCATTTTTTGTCATAAGCTATTGGGAATTAAGTGAATAGAAATATTAGAAGTTCTTAGAACAAAGAGCATGATCCGTGGGTGTTCAATTTCATTCGAATCTCACCACAGGATATTGTTAACTGCGATTAGTAGCGAACTTTTGTTCTCTTTGTCTAATAATAAATTACTTTGTTGATAATCCGCGTCTAATTCTTGAAAAGCGTGAGAAATTACTGTGACACTATTAACTTATTATAAATTTATATTGAGCTATAAGAACTGTCGGGATAAAAAGCTTTTACTAGTATATTATTATAAATTAGTCCTATACAGTACAGATTGTCTGCTTTATCCTTGTACTCTCGTAGCGTGATTAAGGCACAAAATACATTAAAGAGCGGGAGAGACTTTCAATTTCCATGCAATTTATTTCAAAGCACAAAAAGCACAAAAGGTGCAGTCTAGGGGCAAATTTTTACATTAATAGATATTTCAGGTTCTTTTGTAGATACTTTAAAGCACACAATTACATGTCAGAAGGAGAATCTGAATTTAGTTTCTGTGGAAGTTTTTCCATACCGGGGAACTGCAGTGTTTACAAACAGTTTTCTTCTTGCTGTTTTCTCTTAAGCACAGAAACACTTTCTAGATTCAAAAACAATTTCTAGATTCAAATAACATTGGAATGTATTGAAATGCCCTTGTGGGTTCCAGAGGAGAAAGCCCCGCAAGGTTTAGCATTTTGGTAGCATAATATTACCCAAAACAAGGGAATTTGGACCGAAGGGTGTACATTGTAGCTTGTTTTACCGCAACTTTAGGAGAGAAATGCCCTTCATGCCCACTTTGACACCGCCATTGAGCGCCGGTGAGGTACAATATGTTTAAATATGTTTTGAGTATTTTGGCAGACACCGTTTCTTTTAACAAATGATTTTTACCCGACAATCATAAGAATGTTCGGTATACATGACAATTTGTATTTGATCTCCAGTGGTATACTTTAATATATTGGATAAATTCTAAAGAATTGACTTATTGGTATAATAGTAAAGGTATGGCGATTCCCGTCTTACGCAGATGTAAGCTGAGTGATTTTTTTTCTGTTCCGAGTACATGCAAGATCAGTGATGCCGCTCAATTTACTCAAGTTACTTCAGAAAATTGGTTTAAAAATCACGTGTGACTTGTTGGTTGTTTACAGTTCTTCAAAGTAAGATTCTCTTGAGTTCTTAAGTTAATGATACGACTATTTCCTCATAAAGTTGTATCTTTATCTTCTGATTTATCCCAGTTTTGCTAGTTTTGCTATGATCGTCAAGTCAATTATTCGCAGTTGGTTAGTTGCGAAGTTAAAGTTATGATGTAATTACGACTTCGTGCAATGATAAGGAGGAATTACAAGCCTGAATTAGTGCCTGTTGCCTAGTTGCATTTTAACCAGGTATGACGTAGGTACCGAACAAAATGATTCTAAAGAAACTTTTAGATGTGCTGTAGTAAGCGTGCTCTAGATGACAGTATCATGTTTTCGGTTTTATTAATTTCGTATTTGAAACTTCCTGCACAGAAGCAGACTTTATCTTTGCATGACAGCACAAAAGTAGACCCCGATATTTAGTTCTTCATTCATTTGGTACTTACTTTCAATATTTTGGGAGTAAAACATCTAGATTTTACATACTGATCGATCTCAAATCAAACCGCACTGAAGCATGAAGTATTAGCTCCTGTCACAGAAACGTTCAACCCTCTGCTAGGTCAAAATCACTCTGACTACAAACTTCATTAAAACTACTCCTATTAAATATTAACTTACCTTGATATGTTCTCGAGATATTAAACTCACATCTGTCAGAATATTTCAATGTAGAAACTGGGTCCAGCGGTTTACTAGAAGCGATGCATCCAACAGTTGAGTTCTGTTCACAAGATGTAACGTAGACAGATAGCACTTTAGTTCCGTTATTGTCTGTGTAATGTTTATGATAATTACAGCCCTTCTGTTCGATGACATCCAGATTCATTGGTGGAATCCCGTCTGTTATTGAACAATTGATGGTGAAGTGGTAGGATGCAGATGGGGATGGTGGGGAGCCATGGCACACAAGAGGTGAAGGAGGCTGGTAAACTGTGAAGAGATGATAGTTCGGATGAAAGTTCATATTATGCAGAGAGTCATCAATGTAAAGTAGACAACTTAGCCTCATAATCGAACAACTAAAATGACTCCTACAATTTAACTAAAAGTTTCAGTATTTGTCCACCAAAAAAAAAGGTATACTCATTTGGATGTAAAACGTTCAAGTTTATGTGGGGATGCTCATCTTGAATTGAACATGTCAGTCCAAAAACATAGTTAGTATTCTGAAGTAAAGAAATATATATAATTTCTCATTAAGCAAAGGAGGGATGAAGGTGGTTGAAATATCGTTAACAGACGTTTAGTATGACGAACGACATTTATATTAAAACGGAACTACAGTAAGACACCTATTATCCGAACTGGTCATGATCGAAAGTAGTTCGGATACTCAAAGTTTGGATAATAGAATTGTAATCAAATAACTAATTTTCGACTATAACAGACCCATGTATTGTCTTATTAGGCCTTCTTAATGGTTGTATATAGTATTTTCATGTTTATGAATTGATTATTTGACGTATTCGGAAATAAAAAATCCCCCCCCCCCCAAAAAAAAAGAAGCAGTTTCTTTCTGAGATTCGAGGAGGAGGATTTTCATCACTGTGACCACATGTTCAGTAGTTTTTATATTACCGCTGTATATGCCTCTTACTAAAGTACAGGAAATAAGAGTGTCAGTGGTTATCCTAGCCTAATACTGATTCCCATGACAAGCTGAGATTTCACTGACAACTCTATAGTTTCTTATCAAGCAAAGTATGGGAGAAAGTAGTTTCAGCTTGGGCCTAAGTAAAGCCATTTCACGTTTGAATAATTTACTTGAGGTAAGCTGCATTATTGTACGTCGAAAGATCGAGAACACACAAGTGCGAGCCCTTTAAGGTGTATACATCTTCTTGGGGAGTAGATATGCGTCAATTGTTCATATCTGGTATCACGTAATAAAAGGCCATAGCCTGCATGCTAGGCACACAAGCTTTAGCCTGATGAACGTTTATGTTTGTGAATGTGTGATCGGAAAATAACAACTCCTTGATACAAATTACAATCAGACGTTTATGTAGTAGGTGATTATCTTTTCGATATATAAGACAATGGAAGAATGAATTAAAATATACATGCTTTGTCAAAAGAATTTGAAAGCTGGTCCGTTAACCAATTTACGTTTCACATATTATGAGTAGGCCAACTGTACAGTACTCGGAATAAATAACACTAGGCCTTCAGAAATGTTAATAATGAACGGATGTCCGGTTCGGAATATCGGGGCTCGGATAAGGTGAGTTTTACTGTATATATTTCATATGTCAGTATAGCTGGTCCGTCTTGGCAATTAAAATTATAATCTATACCGTCGGGAAATGACATTAACAATGACATTTTGAACAATAACACAGAAAAATGTAAAATATCTAGTTTGAAAGATTTCTTGACAAATATCACATTTATTATTTGAATATTTAAATCGTTCCATTCGCTAGCGGGTTGTTAATACATATCAGAATCTTCATATAACAAGGATAATTCTATTTGATTTAAATACAAGTTATGCAATTTGTTTCAAAAAATAATAATATGTTACTAGCATCAAACAGTTTTAGTTACACTTCTTTGAAAATGACAGTACTTTCCTGTATTATAATTACAATGGACATTTTACTGTGGTGGTGACTGAGAAGGTCCATGTATAATAGCCATCTTTATTTTGTATGGGGTATACATGTGTATTCTGGAAATTTTGCTGTTGCTTATTAAATTATGTAATTTATGTAATGTCTACGGTAGCAATTATTCAAGATTTTCTACGTTGTTTTGCGTTAGAATGCTTCTTGTAAATATATTTGCTTACCATTATCTCACAGTCTGAGACAAAGTATTGCTGAATAAAAAGACTTTCAATTGAGTCGGAGTTTCCTTCAAAGTGAATATGGAGCATTACTTACCAAGTAAACGGTATATGTGCTGTACGAGAACCAAACCGACATGCCCATCATGACAATCTACACACGTCAGTTTGACATGATGATTTCCAAAATCTCTTGGTTGGATGTCGCGCAACCAAATCCAAAAGTTGTAAAAGTCCCCCGAAGAGTTCCAGTAGCTTAACTCAATTTGGAAGAAGTAACGATCATACATATGATATTCATACCGGTTGAATATCGCAGAGTAGATAAAGGGAGTTCCGGAACTAGCATCCGTGGTAGCCAGCTCGGTAAAGTTCCAATCTAATCTAAGCGTTACTGCTATGGGTAGGTCTACATATGAAAATGAGACTTTTGGAAACGGTAAGTCACAACCTACAATCGAGTAACAGTCTGTTGAGTTTATCGTTGACCCTTTTTGACAGTGATGGTCACAATTGATATCTTCGGAAAATGACAGGGCGAATATAGAAATAAAAATACAATAAAAAGTACACAAAAAGCCCATATCGATTGATTATTGTGTCACTCACGTTTATCCAGAGTAGTTATGTTGTACTGTATGCTACAACCAAACTAAATACAAAACTGAAAGCAAGCAGGCTGTGAAGTAAGAGGCGCTGTTTAATCGATTAACAGTCGAAGTAAAAGGTGCACATGAGCTCAAGTGTTTTGTTCAGTATGAAAATGGTTAAGATGGCAAGATGCAATGAAGTTTCCATTGTAACGGGAATAATAACAAACTAGATCATTTTTGGCTTTAACGGGCATGCAGAAACCTTAATACGTAACTCGATATCTCAAAAGCATCAGACTCCGTACGATTGCAGAGCATTAATTAATGTTTATGCCAAAGGTCACATTGTCAAATCTCAAACTTGGCCAAATTTGTGCATATTTTTTGGCCAAACCGTAAGACCGATGAAGGTACCGCATTCATCATCACTACAGTTGAGCTATGGTGAACAAAGTTGTTTCAAAGCCATCGAAAGAAAGGAATCAAACCTAACTCACAACCAGTAATACCAAGTCCCCGCACTCAAGACTCGTCTCAATAACACTGTAAAGCAGCGGTTTTGAAAAGTACAAGATAATCTAGTTCTTAGCTCTCATGACGTCACTTTTATTTGAATAATAAATTCCTTAGAGTCTCTATAGATATGTTTTTCATTTAATAAGATTAAAGTGAGGTTAATGAAGCAAATCACGTTGTTTACTGACTGAGAGCTGCTAAGTTACGTATGCTGTTAGGCTTAGGCTTATATGATCAACGTAGGACCGAGGAATATATGTTAGGTCACCTTACATTCATCTTATATGTGACATGCATAGTCTAAGCCTCTAGATTTGAATAGCTAAATAATTTTCTCTTTTTTTACAAGTGAGTTAGAGTATACAAATAATCACCAGGGTCTTCTTCTGTTTTCCTCCGTTGCGTTGAACTCGTCACATTAATTGTCAATGCTTCAGTAAATGAGCGCGTTGCTTGCTCTTACTCAGTCTTGGGTCGTTGCTAGTTTAGCAATAAAGGGGTCTCAAACAACGACTTGATTTACGGGTTGCAAGCTCAATCGGACTGGTGGTTCATCGCGTATTATATCTTTGCCTTCATTTGAATCGGGTGAACACTTTAGGACATGAAAGGAGGAAATAAGTGCTTGGGGAGGGGGGGGGGGGGTCCAACATAGCAAGGATTACGGGCCTGTTCGATTGTAGTAGGCTACATGTAAGAAGTCCTCCATATCATCCAATGCCAAAATTCGAGGGCCATGGTAGTCAGTTTTCATTTTGTTTCCAGTCTGTTTTTTCTCCACAACTTGAAATTGTTTCACTGATCGTTACAGGGGTATGTGATCAGTAACTCTGTGGATTGACCTTTTGTTATATTTAATTTCATATATTGATTAAACAACTTTAGAAAACTAAAGTATTGAGTAAACTGCCAAATAGAGGGAAGTATGTTGAACTTTAGATAAAAGTTTCCTTGAAATGTCTCTTCTATAATGCATTTGGAATAGAGTGAATAGTCCATGAGACCCACTGCAGGCAAATTGCGTGATAGTTCATTTGACGTTAACAATTAGAATATTATGCGTTTGGAATCAACACTTTTCATTAGATGTCACATAAAGTCCTGTACTTAGTATTTATATCGAATTAAAATTTCCGCGTACGATATAACATGTTATGTTTGTATTGGAGTTTCACTGCTTACATATTTGCTCTGACGTCCCTGTTGGCCTATTGTTCTTACAAAAAAGTTTCATCAAAATAGAATAAAACTGTTGGCAAACTGCTTATCCACTAGAGAGCCTGTGTAAGATAATGTGTAAAAGTAAGTTGGCCTGACATTTCGATCCTAGCAGGATCTTCTTCAAAGGCTAAATGACAAGTAACAGTAACAGAAGGGACAAAAACACGCACAGATGCCAGACAAGTTAATGAGCACGGTGAACACAATGAGATTGATGAAAGGGGATTATAAGTAGACAAGGCATGGAGAGAAGAAAAAAAACAGGGAGGGGTAGAGAAGAGGTAGGAGATAAACAGTGGAGGGACAAATAAAGGATTAAGGGAAGGGGGTTAGGAATAAACTGGAGAAGGACAAAGACAGAAAGGTGTGGAGAAAAAAAGGGTGGAAAAGAGCTTTGAGGAGAGGAGTGAATGGGGGGGGGGGGGCAAGGGGTGAAGGAGGGGGTGGGGGAAACAGAAGAAAAGTCAGTCAATTCCTTTCTGAATGTTGAGCCCATGAGGTTGAATGGTGCGAAGGCGTTGCATCCACAGCTTCTCTCTGCTGATTCGTACTAGGTCAGTACGGCTACCTAAGGATTCAATCCCATGTAGGGACATGTCGTTAATGTTTTGGTTGGGAAGGTTAAAGTGTTCTCCAACTGGGGTCTCAATCATCATGGTGTTGACTGTGGATCTGTGACCATAGAACCGCTTCTTGCGGGTGGTTTTGGTTTCGCCAACATACTGGATGCCGCAAACTCTACAAGAGATCAGATAGATGACATTAGTGGTTGTGCAAGTGATGTGACCCTTAGTCTTGTGTTTCATTTGCATGCTGTGGCTGGTGATGGAATTGGATTCAACAATGTGGTGGCTGCAGACGATGTATCTCGAAGTACGATCACATTTGAAAATACCATGCTGAATGGGTGTGGGGTTAGAAGTTAGAGGTGGAACAGCAGCATGAAGAAAGTTTCATACAAAAACGTTGCACACTAAACATTATACATATACACCAATGTTCATTTTGAAGAGGCTCGACGTTGGAGTGAGGGAGCTCATTAACTTTTCGTTGCCACTAGGTTTTGTCAGTTCAGAAGTGAGCCCGATCTATAGGTATGTAAATCAACCAAAAACTAAACGACGGAGAGGATATCGGGGGGGGGGGGGAGGTGTTGAAAGAAAACATTAGGTGTTCACCGACTATATAACACTTAGAAACAGCTATATGGGTTTATGAGTTGGTTCAACAGCACGGCCGCTTACGTTTTGACTAAGAACTGGTAAAAACTTTTACGCATACAGTTATGAGCACACAAAGTTTTGACCTAATTTGAACATTTTTAAATTTATTAATATTTTGTTTTCGATTAATTTCGCATGGTTGGAATGAAATGAAACGGACAATTTAGGAAACTTCTAGCGATGATTTGGATTTTGTTCTGTTAGTTCCATCTCTCCATACACGTTGCTTGAGCCTTAATGAATCACATATGAACATTTTGAATATTCATATTGGTTTTTAAAATATGTCCATGGCTACCCGCATGGATGAATTTATTTCACTCACCAGTATAATACAGCAATAATTGGTAGAAGGTCCAAAGGGGAATGAAAATTGCAATAGATTACAATGATAACTTGAGCCGTTAGGTCCTGCCTTTGTGTGTTTTATTGTTCGATTGTTTATTGTTTAATCGTTCCGCTCTATCCTTGTTTTCTATATTTGTAACAAAGCCATATTTTTGTACTGTCTTTTACATTTTATTTGCAAGATCTTAATTCCTTCATTGGAGTAATGAAGTTATTCTCACTCACTCACTCACTCACTCACTCACTCACTCACTCACTCACTCACTCACTCACTCACTCACTCACTCACTCACTCACTCACTCACTCACTCACTCACTCACTCACTCACTCACTCACTCACTCACTCACTCACTCACTCACTCACTCACTCACTCACTCACTCACTCACTCACTCACTCACTCACTCACTCACTCACTCACTCACTCACTCACTCACTCACTCACTCACTCACTCACTCACTCACTCACTCACTCACTCACTCACTCACTCACTCACTCACTCACTCACTCACTCACTCACTCACTCACTCACTCACTCACTCACTCACTCACTCACTCACTCACTCACTCACTCACTCACTCACTCACTCACTCACTCACTCACTCACTCACTCACTCACTCACTCACTCACTCACTCACTCACTCACTCACTCACTCACTCACTCACTCACTCACTCACTCACTCACTCACTCACTCACTCACTCACTCACTCACTCACTCACTCACTCACTCACTCACTCACTCACTCACTCACTCACTCACTCACTCACTCACTCACTCACTCACTCACTCACTCACTCACTCACTCACTCACTCACTCACTCACTCACTCACTCACTCACTCACTCACTCACTCACTCACTCACTCACTCACTCACTCACTCACTCACTCACTCACTCACTCACTCACTCACTCACTCACTCACTCACTCACTCACTCACTCACTCACTCACTCACTCACTCACTCACTTACTTAGATGTTTAATGTACACAAACTCTTACAAAACAATGTAGAATAGCGCCTACGCTACGACGTAATTTTACAGCGGTTTGTGTTAAACGATGCGAAGTTTCTTTACAGGTATTTTGAAGCCCTTAATTAAAGACGTTATTTCTGTCTACTCCTCTACCGCTAAGTTTTCGACTGTAATCGGGATGGTTTTCCTATTTTTATACTTATTTCATTTATCTATAATGAAACCATTGCCTTCAGAGGCTCTATAGGCAGGGACGTAGCTAAAATCTGCTGAGTATGGGGGGGGGGGGGGTGTAGTGGCTGAAATTCCAACTGGATGGGTTTTGAAGCCAGAAAATTCGACTGCTGCCTTGTAACCCCTCCCCCCTCCCCATCCGCTAGTCGTCAACGATAAGGTCAGTGTCCGTCAGACACCCCATATTTCGCGACTGTACTTTTGTTCCGAACTTTTTTGATACACTTGTACCAACTGGCCCTCACTTCACTTATTAATCACTCTGGTTAAGCAAGTAGGCAACTGAGTATTATAAGTTATTTGCTTTGAAGGCTACTTAGACTACTAGCTACAAAAGCTATGTTATTGTAACAAAGGGGAAAACTGCAACCCCCCCCAACCAAATATGTTTATGAAAACTCGGGCAATATGCTGATAATTTTTCGAGCACCATCTGAAAGAAATATAATTTGCAATGTGTTTTTCAATGGTTTAACTTATATGATTATTATTATCATTTTTATTGTAACGACGAAAAGAAATATTGCTTCTAAATATAATTATAGACCTATTTTATAGTCCAAGTATGCCTCAAATGCATCATTTGATGTAGATAATTTGCCTTTGGGGTGGGGGAGCACCCCCAAACACACCGTACATATCTTTTTTGTAACGTTGGTCTCTGATTTCAATAGATGATTGCTAGAGATGCTGATTGTTTGTTGTATGGGAAGCATTAAAGGAGACATCAACGCAACCCTAATATAATAGCTTAGTTGACACATACTTTTATGAAGTCCCACGCCCAAACATTTATGGCGCATAACGGATGAAAGTTGAGACTTCGAAATAAAACATCAAAATCTCGACATAAAGTCTCAATTTCAACTTCACAATTGATTTTCTAATAAACCTTCTGGATCCTCATAGTCGTGTTCCTCTAAATTTAAAGGTCTTGTGGGGATGGGCCTCAAACATATTCAAAAACTTCATACTCGCGATTTTTGTCCACACTTGCATATTCAGTTGTACAGCATATGCATGTCATATTTTCACATATAACGTCAGAGAAAAATAACTACACAAAGGCTTGCAAAACATCATCAATTCTGGCTATATGTGGCGATGACGGTTCATGTTCTTTGCAGCATATTATGTCAGCTAGCTCTATCTATATAAATGCCTTGTAGACTTAGGTTAAAAATTTTCGTAAAAATACGAGCTTTAAATCTTCAAATACTTCTCACCTTGTAAAGCAACCTCTCTGTTTTGCTGAAACATGAAGTAAACATGGTATCCTTAATTGCCTCACACCTTGACCATGTTGTGCGCTTCAAGCGAGAGGAGTTCCAAATTTTCGTTATCACTGCACTTGTCTTAAACTGTCTCAATTACACCTTATATTCTCACTGCATGTATTGTCTATCACACACATCCTATTTGGAAACATGTTATTACAAAACAAAATGTTCCACGTTCCTGTTATGGAACATTTACTGAGACAGGAGCAAAAATGGAGGTTAATCAACTCTTTGGAGAATGGCATCCCTTTTCTGTATCGTGGAACCATATATATATATATATATATACATATATATATACATATAATTATATATATATATATATCTATATAATATATATATATAAATAATAAATAATAAGTATATAGTCTAAATAATATATAACAATATATATATATATATAATTATATATAATATATAATTATATATAATATACAATATATATATATATTATATTATATGATATATATATATTTAACCCATTTATTTACACGCGTGGTGTCAACAAGACCACGGTGAGAACTAGAAAGTAAAGATATAAAAACATCAGTATACAAACATTGGTGAAACAAACACATGAAGTGAACAAACTAATAATAACATAATAATGCATTATATGTCTCCTTCTAAAACAATGCAAAAAAGGAAGAAGTATAAAAAATTACATTTGGCAACGTGTAACAAAACATAGAGAAAGATTGACGACGATTACATTCTTGATAATTTTAACTTAACTTACAATCGTTACCGGGCAAAACCAACAGCATGACAAACTGCGGTGTACAGGGGTTTACAGGGATTAACAGCGGATTTCTGGGGTTAACGGCGGCTTTCTGGGATTAACGACGGCTTTATGGAGAATGTACAGAACACCAACAAAGAAATAACCTCTGGCGATATATTCTACTCCAGATACTCTTACAAATAAGCAAACAACAAATACACAAAAAAGGCAATCCAAATAACAGGCACAAGCATACAACAAAATCACATTTAAGGCAAATAGCCTATCTATAATGCGATATTAAAAGAGATATACAATTACAATATTAAGCTCCTTAATTCTTATATAAAACAATTAGAAAACTTAAATACCAAGGAACAGTGCTATACAGGAACACATGCGACGCCTCTCTGAGCCAGGAGAGGATTGAAGCATGTGCACTTCACAAAATACGCAAGTATACATCGATTAGGTAATTGTACATCGATTACATAAGTATGCAAATCGAGGAGGTGGATATGAAAGGCAACCAGTAAATGGGCAGTATTTACCTCTGCCCGACCTCGACCAAGCGGAAGTTTTCCTTTGGTCACGCTAAGCAAATGGCATACATCGGCAACGATGACAACCAGTATAATTTCAACGATGTTGGTCACAATCTGCTGCGGACGTTCTAACTTTGGTCAGCCATTGTGGTTAAAAATTTACCTACCGTGCTTTTGACTGACCGATAAACTTTATCTATTAATTTACGCTTGATATTTTTCATATTTTTTTAGAACAATGAAACGTATATATAGATATATATTATGTTTTTTTTTTGCAATACA
Source organism: Apostichopus japonicus (assembly GCF_037975245.1). NCBI lineage: Eukaryota > Metazoa > Echinodermata > Holothuroidea > Aspidochirotida > Stichopodidae > Apostichopus > Apostichopus japonicus. The sequence continues at coordinate 7,539,140 of NC_092571.1, read as the reverse complement.
GAATTTGTATGAGCTTGGAATGCAATATACGACTAAATACGAACGACTATATCAGTTTGTATAGATATTTATGGTGTTCAATATGTTGTATGTACTGCACATAAATCAATTAAACATGAATTTTCTACCTAAAACGTCAAAACGAGTAAACCTTGATTATCGTGACCTCTATTTCCCTGATCCTGGCTAATCCAATTTCGAGTTTCAACCTGGTTTGCCAAAATTAAAAAATACTGACATTATAATATACATTGACGTAGCCCCTTAGGTAGCCCTTGAAGTTATAAAACCTTCGAACGTTCAACGGAAACAATCGTCATAATGAGTGTTAGCTCAGTGGTTAACGGCGTTACCTTCCAATCGAGTCACTCCAAGATTAATGTATGTCGTCCAGTTACAGAGTTGTTGACAATTCATAATCATCGACGTTAAATGTGAAAGTAAGAGACTGACATCGGTCAGCTTGCGGCTCTTCGCGAGTTCCAGCTTGCAGGAGGACCTAAAATACATACATACATACATATAATATAATGTAATGATATTCAGTGTTCATTTCATGTTGTTACACTAACAGGTTGTATTTCATAGCTCCTTGTCTTCTTCGGCCAAATTTTGTTTGCGAGATTACAGTATGATAGAATATATATATATATGATTGTCCATAAAGGTGCAATTAGCTGTCAATTAGACTCGAGTTTCACTACCAGTGACAACTACTTTTCCTATTTCTATTTCCAAAGTAGTCTGTGTTATCTGCGACTGCTACTAAAGTGTAGCAGAACTATATATAGGGTAACTGTAGATGTTATTATTCCCTAAGATCTTAAACATTTCATCGTACACGGAAAAAAGTTGCACAAGATATTGCTTCTTTGAGTGATTTGAAGAGACTTGAAGGACGTCTGGCAGCCATCAGATTTCTTGCCCGGACTTTAATTACTTTCATCTATCTTTTCCCTCTTCTTAAAATTGTACATTACACTTTTGTATGCTAAAAGTTGCCTAGGTTAGCTGTATCCTCTGTCTATTTTCTTAAAGAAAAAGCTTAATTAGTGATGTTAGTTTTAGAAAGATATTCCTAATTTTTTTTAAATATTTAATCTGAAACTAACAAATTTCGAATATACTTCTGTTCATGCTGATGTCCTGCGACGGTAGACCTTGCATGCAAACGCATCAGATGGTTTTCGAGTAAGCCTGACAGCAATTAGTTTGTAGGCTCTGGCTTTTCTCTTTATGATTTGTTGACCTCCCCTATTTGTACATAATTCATGCCTCTTATTGCAGACCATACTGGGGTGATGGCAATTAAAAATGCACCCACAATCGCTGTTGGTTCCAGTTTGTCTTCCATGAAAACGACTTGTAGCACATATGACAACGCAACTTCTGCTGTGCCTACCAAAGCCACGACAGATGCATTCTCGCATTTAAGGGCGAGGTATACTAATACGCAGGCTATCACTGCTGCCAAACACGTAGAAATGACGCAGAACCAGTCTGATGCTGTTTTCATATGATTATGTGAGTTAATATTTAGAAACATCAAAAGGCCATAAAAGACATATCCTACTACTGCCTTAGCGACCATAACAAGTGCTGGATCATAAACGTTCTTTTCGACTAACTTACGAATACAAAGGAATACACAGGCACCACTGACAGCAGACATCAGAGCAGCTAGCGATCCCCATAATTCTAAGTCATCGACGTCAGTTACATAGTAACCAAAGACAAAACGAGGTTTTGAGATTAATACAACACCAATAAAGTTTGTAACTGTAATACCTATGTCATGTAAAACCAGCCCCTCTTTCAAGAATATTCTGGAAAGGATTAAACAAAATAACGGTTTGCTAAAAATAATTGCACTAGCATTTCCAATTGAAGTGAATGAAAATCCAAGAGAGGCAAACCACATTGACGCAGAATCAGAGATTCCGGCAAGGAGAATTAAAAGGCCGTCTGATGGACGGTAACGGTCACTGTTTTCCCAGTGTATAAAGAACAACGATGGTAAATAGAGTAGACTGTTCACAAAACACAATGTCCATGTAGAAACAGTTTGAGTAGAAATATGAGATCCCAGACTATTGAACGCCCAGATGATGGATGATATAAATGCCAAAGCTATTCCCCTCTGTGCGTAAACAGCTTGAAACCAATTGGAAGCCATGTGCGATATCACCGGATTGTAGAGTCTTTGATTGTGTTGAGTTGTCAATTTTTCCTTTAATTATGAACTGTTGTCAATTTTTGTGAAACAAATATGTGTATCTTTCCGATAAGGTCATCCATGAAATGAGGTGGCAGGAATATGATATTTCGATCAATTGTGTTTTTGCCGAGTTCATATAAACGATATATTTCGTGTTTGTGGCGATTCAGTAAAAGTTGTCCGGAACTCATATATGAGAACTCTTTAATAAGAGAAAGCGAGAGAGAGGTGTAGAGATAGCAGAGGTTAATAAACACGATCTTGAAAACATACACAGGATCAATATGAGCGTTACAGAAAACAATGTGAAAACTTTTAGATATATTCCATTAATATCTAGATATGTAACTAATGATATCCATCCGTCTCAATTTTCGATCCGGTATATTCATGCAAAATCTAAAATATTCATGCAAAATCTAAATGCATCTAGCACAGCACGTTCCTTGCATCTGATGAGATATCTACATAGCCCACAGTATTTGAAATAATTGTGGATAACCTCGTGATAACGAAAAATGCTGGTGTGAACCAAAAACTTTAATTTTGCGTGCAGTATTCGCACTGCCATTATGTTAGCACTAGATTCGACACTGGAGCGTCATAATTAAAGGTTCAATTTGATTCTGAAGAGGCTGATCAAACGTTGCGGGTAAAACCTCAGTCTGGATGCATAAACCACAGCACTGAGACTGCCCTCGTGCGCATTCAGCTCTGTGACTAAAGGACAAACATGCCTCTATGGAAGACCATATATGTATATCGGTCTGCTCGGTGCCATCTCTACAACATCGGAAGAATAAGAAAATACCTCGCCAGAGACGCCACAGAACAGTTAATCCATGCTTTCATGACATCTAAACTGGATTACGGCAATGCACTTTTCTGTGGACTACCAGTTAAACAGATAAAACGACTGCAAAGGCTCCAAAAAATAGCAGCAAGGATTGTTACACTGAAGAGAACATCTAGTCATACTACCCCAGTACTGCATGATCTTTATTGGCAGTATCGCCAGTATAGTCAGTATCTCAGCGGATTAGGTTCAAAGTCCTTCTTCTTGTGTTCAAGTGCCAGAACAACATGGAACCTCCATAGCTGCAAGATCTCTTCCGTCCTTATCATCCAACAAGAGCTCTACGGTCCTGCTGGTCAGAGTCGTCTGGAGGTGCCGATCACCAAGACAAACAGCTATGGGAACAGAGCATTTTGCGTGGCTGGGCCACGCCTCTGGAATGAGCTACCAGCTGAACTCAGAACTGTTTCCAGTCCAACAACATTCAAGTCAAAGCTTCAAGGCAACATTACTACTATATATAACTGTGTATTCAACTTTATTCATGTGCAGTACTCCAACACACTCAAACGTGCATGCTTTTTATTCTTCATACTCATCTATATTGTATTTTATTCTGCAGGTTAACTACATTTTATGTGTTTTATATTTTTTTACTGTTACATAGCGTTTTAGAGAACTTTTGTGGATTTTATGCTTAATAAAATAAATTATTATTAAATTATTATAAACGCTATAGATATGGGCGTAGGAGCCCAATTTAATTGGGGGGGGGGGTGGTGGGGGCTGGTGGGACCAGTTGTCTGACGATATATATATATATATATATATCATTACATCGTCTTGGACAGAAAAGGAACCATGGAGTGCGAACTGGAGTGCGGAGTGTATAGCCTAGTGGTTAACGCCGGCGTCTCCCAGTCATGAGATCCCCGGTTCGATTCCCCGCCGACAGCAGTGTGTGTCGTCTGGCAAGGGTGTTGTTCAATAACAACTTCCTGATATGCGGGAAGATCACATATACATACATACTGTGTCAAATCGCTACATCATCAATGTCAGATTAGTCGGGCAAGCTCAGAACGTTAGTCTAATTACCTCTCCACAAACCAGATAGCTGCTGTTTTCTTTATCAGCGTATTATTTGAGGAAATATGATAGTGATATATTACGCATTTATATTGCACATACTGTATCATGTGTGTTATGCAAGAGTATTGTTCATATACCGTATAGTCGTACGTGCCATAAATACAATATAAGGCATAGTACATCGTATTAAATAGGCCATCCGCAAATACATAAGGATCTTATGTTGACGTTTAAACAGTTTGTTATCTAAGCCTATGGAGATGTCTTATCTTTGGTTGATATCCATAAAAGAAAATCCTGGTAATAGATGATGTGATTAATTTATCCATAACATATCTGTGCTTTAAATGTTTAAAATATCATTGTACTCAGTTCTAAAGACATACTTTATACAATAAAATATCAATATCGCATGTATATGTATTAATGTTTACATGTATACATGTATATATGTATAGATGTTATATGTATATATGATTGCATGTAGATATGTAAAAATGTATATATGAATGCATGTATATATGCATAAATGTGTATATGTATATATAAATACATGTATATACGTATAAATGTATACATGACTACACAATTATATGTATTAATGTATAATGAATAAATGTATATATGCATAGATGTATATGTGTATAAATGTATATATGAATACGTATATATAAATGTATACATGTATATATGCATACATGTATATAAGTATAAATCTATATATACATCTATGTATACATATATAAATGTATATATGAATAAATGTATACATGCATACATGTATAAATGTATACATATTCAAATGTATATATTCATACATGTATATATGCATACAAGTTTATATAAATGGATACATATATTCATGGATATACATATACATACATATATATATATATATATATACATATATCTCTCCCTATATATTCATATATATATATATATATATATATATATATATATGTATGTATATATATATATATATATACATATCTCTCTCTATATATATACAAATATGTAAGTATATATATATATATGCGTGTGTATGTGTGTTTGTCTGTGTGTGTTAGGATGCATATGTCGGTGACTTGGAGCATCCAAGTGACCGAATTAACATAGATCTCTATATTGTATCAAGATTGCTATCTTAAAAGTTATGATTTTTTGCTGGCGGGATCATGTCTTTCATGCAACGTATCCTCCTATCTATTAAATTTCAATTCTAATCTTATCTACAAGAATTCTCTCTATCTTTGTAAACTATCTCTTTTGTCAACTTTGAAAACAGGAGTGTTATCTCCGTGGTAAGGCCGGTGACTTTCAATCAAAAGGTCCCGAGTTCGAGTCACTCCAAGATTAATGTATGTCGTCCAGTTATAGAGTTGGTCACAATTCATAATCATGGACGTTAACAATGAATCTGAGAGATTGACTTCGGTCAGCTTGCGGCTTTGATAAGCCAATAAGGCTTCTTCGCGAGTTCTTGCTTGCAGGAGGATCTAAAATGCATACAATAAATAAGTTGGAACAATAGTATGATTCAAGATGATAACAAGCCAATAATGTCTTATCATGCACTGGTTTAGTTACGGAATTTATTTTATCAATAACTTGTTTGACAATGATGGGTGCCTTTTACCAAGTTGATCAATTTATTCAGAATTTGTCGTTAACCACTCATTTCTGAAATCTACTTGGAATAAGGTTATTAATAAAAATTGATTCATGTTTGTATTATCCCATTCATACTTTGTATAATATGATACTTACAGATTGTCAGTTTAAATGTAAGTCAAGTTACACCAATTTGGTTAAACCTTTTTGCAGCCCGAGTAAACCTCATTTAAAATGGGGTGAGACTTATAAACTTTAAGAAATGACCACTTTAAACATCAGAGGCTATATTTAAAATGGCTTGACTACTTAAGCTAACACACAGACAACTAGGCCAGTTCCTCCTGATGCAACACAAAACTCCAGTGGGAAACTAACAAAATATTATGACCTTAAATAACATGTGAACAATTCATCAAACACAAATGGTGTTGAATAACACCTTACTGTTCTCTGTTGTTAATACTAAGCTAAAAGAACGTGTTTTGGTTGAGTTATAGGAATGGATAAAACTATGGAATAACATTAACATTTAGGCCTACGCTGAATAGACGAATTGATCAACTAAATTAACCTTGAAGGAGCGTTGTAGCCTCGATTAAGCATATTTTTAAGATGATTATCCTGAAAACCATACATTCTTAGCATTTTTAGATGGCTGATGAGATCCAAAGATGGATCGAAATAGCCATAGAGCAGGGGGGACTCGAAATGGATCTTACGAGCCACCGTGATTTTTTGTTTTCATTCCGCGTGGTCAACATGAATTTACTGTATATATTAAGAATCGGACAGTTCGATATGAGCATTGTCCAGCTGCTATGTTGAAATAATCGCCATAATCGCCAAACAGCCTTTTACAAACTCACCAACGGTACGGTACTAATAATATTTTTGGACATGCTCATTTCGTGTTGGACATACCTACATTAGTTTTGACATGTTTATATAAATTGGGACATGCTTATATTATTTTGGACAGCTCATATTGTTCTGGACATTTTTGCACCAAATGGCGTGAATTCCCAAGCCAAATTATTCAATACAAATATGAAATTAGCAGTTACATTCGACATGTTCATATACTTTTCGACACTCTTTAATTATTTTGGACATGCTCACATTATTTTTGACATACTTATATTGGTTTCGACATCTTTATTTATAAATTTGGACATTCTTACATTATTTTGGACATGCTTATATTGTTTTGGACATTTTTGATACATATGGCATACCGTATATATTTTATCTTTCGCCAATGAAAGGCTTTATCACTTAGGACTTATCACTCTGGAGTTTAAAAGTTGAGTTGCTCGCAGGGAATTCAGTTTGTCTTTTATGTCTTCTTCTGCTTTCCATTTCAATAAATAAGCAAAATTATGAAACGGTGGTGTATTTGTTGTTATTCCACTTACTGAAGTTGGTTGTTAAACAAAGCAAGCATGTATTTTTATTTAAGAGTCAAAACCCTCATTCTCGCTTAGCATTTTGTATGGTGAAGATATGAAGTTTTCAAATTTGATGATTGTGTGTGAATGCATCTGGCAACAGTAGGCTGAAAGATGTCATCACATCAATTGACATTTTGTTATTCTTTATAATATTTCATTCAGTTGTCCACAGAGGATAATAATATAGATTACAAACCACCCAAAAACAAGGACAACTCAGCTAAAATATTATAATACAAAAGTAAACTACTTAAAGTCGCATTTGTCGTGATTACATCACAGATTCATTACTGTGATTTTCTCCCTGGCAGACTAGAGGGTTTAGCCAGTCAAATCAGATTACAAGGAACGATGTGTTATTGAAAAGCTGTTGTTTCCAACTATACTGTGTGGAATATTTCTCTCTTTTAGAAATGTCTTATACTTGTGTAAACAAAAGGAAATGATTTGCACAATAACAAAAACAATCAAAAAGTATGCTTGTACATTTTTCAGAAGCGTATGTTCAATGGTTCTTCAACACATAAAAGCATACTATTTATTATGTCAGCATTATTTATATATAAATATAGATTACAGTGCAAAGGATGTAAATATTTTGCATGTTTATGCAAAACCTCTTTTCAACTCTTTACCTGTGAAATTGACAGTTTTCAAATTGATTTATTATTTACATGAATCTTTACTTATATATAACACACACTATAAAACAATGATTATATATATATATATATATATATATATATATATATATGTGCGTGTGTATATCTTGATATATTTATCTTTATATATATATATATATCTTTATATATAATATCATATAATTGAACTTTGATTCTTTGAAATATTAAGTCTTAATAAAAAGTATTAACTTTAAGAAAGAGCCTAAATACACATAAACAAATTAATAAATATTACTGATTGTTACCTGGGTTTGTTTTTGCTGTGCTGATCCTTTATGGATTTGACAACAATTTTTTTATTGTGTTATGAAGTATATATGTACAACACTTTTGATTTGGGGATTCTGTAAGGGGTTGACCCTCAACCCTTTGTATTTTAAGTGTTCTTGTTAAGGTCCATAATTTGAAATTGGGAAGCTATGGCATGAATTTTGTCGAAACCTTTTACAGTCATTATAACTGAACAGAAATTTAAATTTGTTAAAATTCAAATATACAAGTTTCGTTCTGTGCATTTGATCAATTCTTTGTAAAATATTACAAACAGCTAGGCGAAAAATGGATTATAACATTGTTAAAAATAGAACAGTTTGTGTTGGTTATTATCTCTCCGTTATGAACTTTATTGTTTCTTTGTTTCACTTTCTTTGTGTGGTATTTTTGCAGTTCTGTTTCCAATAAAACAACATGTCCTTATTATGTGTCTCAAAAGTATAGCTTCCCATATCTTTAAGATGGAATTTATAATTTCATGTACGAAATTTCAACTGAGAGAAATTGAAACTCCTTCGTGAAACCTATTTTAATATTTTCATACCTAGTCACATGTTTTGTTGTTGTTTATTTTATATATTTGATAACTCTAGGATATGTTAACGTTTGAGAACAACTCGATTCAAAACTGAATAATTGACCTAAATATGTGGTATGTGTAATATTTCGGTTATGATCCTTTCTTTGACTTTACATAGATATATGAAACGTTGACGTAATGCAATAAATTGAAAGTATTTGCAATCACTTTAACCTTAGTATAGCTCTTCTGGGATATATGCATTTAATAAGGTTTTCTTCACTAGGACAGTAATAAAATGCTCTTGTACTTTTAATCTCCAATGGTATTACATACTATTACCTAGGAGGTTACAATCTTTAATGGTAGCTCACAGGTGCCCAACTCCGATTTATCTTCATACTGTGTAAATAAAAAAAAAACGAAGGAATTAAAATAAATCCTTTTGCTAATTCAAAGCTGATTAACTTGTTGTTCTGATTTGTATAAGAACGTAAAAAATAAACGTATGTGAAAGATTAAACAAAAAGGCAAGCAAGAATATATTATTTTTCAAATCTTCCCAAATGATCGAATCTAAATTTATAAATACTATTTACCTGGTCAACCGACACATTGTGTTATCATTAAGGACCTGCAGTTTTAATTTGTATTTCCATTTTCCCCTTTGTAACAGTAATAGAATATTAAATTCAACATAACCGCTGTAAAACACAACACTGGCTGAATCGAACGAAGGGGTCATGTAGAATCTAACTAAGCCAAAATAATACCCTTTTCTAATCATGATAGTACACTTTCAATTTTGAAATAAATACGTTAAATGAAAACAAAATATTTATTAACTGAAATGTATATGAAACAAAGTAGAGATATACCTCACGAATTGTTTAGTCTTGATTCTTTGAAAATAATCATATGACACTATCTTTAGTTTAAGATAACATTTAGTTGCTCTTTGTCTTATACCAAAGCAAATGCATGACTTAAACGTCTCTTACCAGTTGATAGTGTTGATAGTAGGTGGATCTGATGTGTCAAACCTCGCTGACCCTGTAACAAACTAAAGATTGACAAAAGTATTAAGTAAAACGAAACAATTCATACAAATGAAACACATGGATAAAGATGTACGAATAACGAAATTTACTTTTCAATTAGCTAAACGTGACAAAAATATTAACATTTCTTTGATAAGCTATTTTTATGCAATATAACGTTTGATATGCAATTTCACCAAAGCCAATAGTGCTACCAAACCTTACAAGTACTCAAACTAATGCAATAATTCTTCTTACACAAAGGAAGAAAATTAATAGAGTAAGTACAGTTATGATTCTGACTCTTGCCCTGACAATTTCTTTACTCAGGCACTTCACATTGAACACATAACAACCATTTTGAAGTGTCAAATGTTTTGACATTGAAATAAAGCTTGTCGTTAATAAACTAATTGGTAATGAACTTGTAATACGATTGCATCGAGCAATTGAACTCAGATGAAATGCAACACGTAAAGCTCTGCAAGTCATTCCTCATGAGCATTTCAAGAATTTTGTTCACTTCTTTGATTTCATGAAATATTCACCTTGATCGTACAAATCATCTTGTAGGTCCTTTCGATCAGCTTCTTTCAAGGCCTCTCCTAGTACCCTGTATGAGGCATCTTTTCCATTTTTTCGTTTCCACTTGAGTAACATCTTATAAACTGCTTCCACATTCTTCTTATTTTCTACTTCGATTGTCTGCAGTTCTGCTTCTTTTAGTAAAAGTTTTCTGCCTATTTCCTTCCAATCCTCAATCTTTCTAGCCAGAACCTAAAAAATAGGACTTTTGTTGCAAAATTGTACTTACAAGAATGGTTCATACCTGATGAATTAAAAATATTTATACCAGCGCTTGAACAAAACTGATCTTTGTAACGCATCTATACCATATTTCTTATACGTCTTTGCTACCTTACTTTTTAAATTTTAATTGTTCGTAACGTAATTTGTATTCATTCAAACTGTCATGCCGAAGACAGTGTTTTGATTCAAAGTGGAGTTCAAAATATTGATAATTACCACTCAATAATAATTCAAGGTATACTTATAATTCGATATCACACATAAGGTAAAACAATGGATACAGAATGACAAAAGACTCGCCATTGTCAAGAAACAAGTGGCACCACGAGCTATTGAGTAATTCACAGAATAAAAAATGCCAAATCCAAGTGAAGAATTACAAGGCTGGTTAGTAACGGATAAATAGGACTGTTGTAGTTCGTTGAGACAAATACATGCCAAATAAATCTTCGTTGCATTCGTCGATATTCAGAAGAAGGGTAAAGTTAGCGAGCGATACATACTTCGGTAGGATCTACTTTGAAGTTATACAGATCTCAAATTAAAGGTAAAGGCTAAACCATCATATCTAAGGAATCCACAGTGGTAACTAATGGTATACTGTAACATAATATGATATATAAGACTGTAAACATGTTACCTGTAAGACTGATTCAATAACAACAAAGTCAAGGGTTGAAGTCGAACCGATTAGGCGTCCAATACTAGTCTTCTTTTCTGTTACTAAGTTGTCGATATTCAATGAACTGGAATTGCCTGGCACCTGTTTGTTCAAGTTATAGATGGATGGTGCATATACATCAAGTGAAGTTCTTCTTAAACCATGATATTGTTTGCGTTTTAATGACAGCAAAGACTAATGCTTTAGCGGTATGATTGCGTCCCTATGGATTACTATAAAGTATACATATATATATATATAAATCATCCTAATAAAATTCAATAGCTGATTTGTATGATCTACTGAATCACTACATCGCTATCGCTAAATATGAAATGTGGTATTTATTTTATTATAGCAAGTTTAAAACAACCAAGCTTACGTCTCACTCTCACCACTACTACAAAACTGTACTTTTGTTGATATCAATTGAAGTAAAAAAGTGATGATTAAGTCAAACCTCGAGTTCAAATTTTAAATCTACAAGATCAGATCCTTGTCCAACTCTGAATTCGCATGAACATCCTCTAGCCTCCGATGTAACTTGCCTTCTTAATAAAAATGTGCAGAAATCTGCTTCGGAAGTAAGAACCCGATTAAATGTTATTTCCTAAGGATAAAATAAAATAAAAGATGCAGAAAAATCATAAAGGTATACTAAGACTAGTACTGCAACCGCCTAACATTTTGATAAATGCAATTGGAAATTTAAAAACAAAAATGCAAAGTATCTTCTTGGTAGTTCCATGTATTGTGAATACCGGGAGGCTAGTTAAAGACATTAAAAAAAAGTTCCGGATAGGAAGAACTTTTTGCAGAAATAGTATTCTTCCAGTATTTTGGCAGTCTAAAAACCATGGAACATAGGTAATCCAGTTAGTATTTTCATAATATGTCAACCGTAAAGTTTCTACAGTTATAGCTTAAATGCTTCATACAGGCATTTTGTACTACTCCAGGCTTTATCCGTCGGTGAGTGTTGTCTCTCACTCTCGCACACAGTGACAGTTACCCTTGATATGGAGAGGGGAAATGCAACATCAACATTTACAAGGCTTGTTTTAAGTATCTCTTGGTTGGTATATATGATAAAGAACTCTTAAGTAAGACAATAAATACCAGAAACGGAAGAGATCTTTTGGAGTTTTGAAAGTTGCCTGTCAGCAGTTTCATTTTAATGATATCTTTCTGCACTAAGCTACTTTGTGTACTTACCTTCATCTGAAACACCTACATATGTACTCTTTTGGACTCAAGCCTTGACAACCAGTGAGACGTTTTGGTAATGAAACGATAAATTATGACTGACTTATAGGGAAGTGGAACGAAAATACGTCAAACTGTGGTTGCGGATAAAACAGCAACGGGACTAAAATACGCTAAAAGTAGTACACTGTTGATCTTGAAGTAGCGTGAAGTATTGACGAAGTAGAATTAATGGACTCACCACCTGTTGAATAAATCTAATTGTTTGCTTATGATCATCCATTGCTAATATTTTTGACCATTAAATATTCCCTTAAATATGTAATTTATGGAATGTTTAACTCTTATTAAGTATGTCACAGAACCATCACATCAGGTGTTTTATTAGTTGACTTGAGATAAATAGTCATATAACCACATATTTAACATCATATAACCACAAACTATTTGCCACTCACCCTCGCTTTTCGACAAGTCGAGATAAATTAGACGGTAGTCAGATGGTCTGATGTGATTTGCACTTTTTCTCCCCAAACACCTTTTATATCAGTATAAATATGTGTTAATATTCCCCTCGTGTCATCATACCTTTGGGTTTACTTCATCTTGATCGCATGTCCACATAGAGGAGGATACGTTGACAAACAAAATTTTCAATGGTAAGTGTCCATTCTTGTAAAACGATGTACGATGTTCATGCAATGTGATTTTCTAGGAGGGAAAGAGCAAAGGCGCTATTAGATATAGAGGTTCAAGCAGGAAATGTGAACTAAATTAGTCAGTTTAATAACTGCCTCACCTGTTGGCATCCTGGTGAGTCCCAGTAGTAGCCCACGTCTATATACACATCTGTATCAGAGGAAGACGGACGTCGAGCAGCAAAGAATTGCAAAGTCTTGGCCTCTACGATTTTATCACCCACTTCAATTTTCTTCCAGGAAAAACTTTGAAGCCAAATCACACAATGTTCCTCGTATAGTTCAGATACAGTATGTCTATCCTCTTCCCAGAGTGGCTGGGTGTCTTAGAAACAAACAAAAATTAAAACAGTATATGAAGTTACAATGAAACACTTCACTTATAGTCAACATTTGGAAACTGTGAGTGAAGCAAATTAGTGAGCACAACATACGAAAAATGCAACAAAATCATGATACGCGTGGGAAACATGCATGCATATTATTCACGTAAAGTGATTTATGTTTCGTCCATTGTCTTATGTTGTATGTTTGTCAAATTTATGAATCATTAAGTTTCTTCTGCGCTCCATGTTGAATAAAAAAAAACAGCGTTTACGGATACAAGAGAATTATTGCAATTTTTCAACAGTTGCTTAATGGCTTTTTGTATCAAAGAAGTTTTCAAAAGTTATTATCTTGAACAAAAATAACATGAAAACAAAACTTTAAAAAATAAATTACCTAGCTGTGTAGAAATCTTTATGTGCAACCATGGCCATGTGAATGTTTATCGGCTTCATCGAAAAGACTTTAAGTAATAAAATAAAGTACTACATACCTTCTTCATGGTGACTGGTGTACACTGTTGCTTTCCATTCACAGTCTTTTTTGAGAACCAAACAGTGAGGTAATATCAGTTTTGCTGATTTTAGTAACTTGAGATTACTTGGTAGGAGCTCAACTACCACTGATGAGTTCCTAGCAAATGGTAGAGCTTCCTCTTTCTGGAAATTAGTTGGAATAATTCTTATTTCAATAAGCTGTTCTCTTTCTAGGGCAGCAGGAGGTATTTCTAGGATGACACCCGTATTTGGAATCTCGATCCGCCCGCCTTCCGTTGTTATCATCAGTTTCTCTACAAGAGAAACGGTTGTGCATTGATCTGCAAAACATCAAGGACATCAATCTTAACAGCTCTTGCAACATAGCTCCAATTAATGTCTTCCGGTCTTTAAGTAAAAAAAATATGTTTAACACATTCTTTTACCGTGGACGTATCAACTAAAGACACTACATTCACGTAAACATCATCTCTTTAGTTGTTCATATCGTTGGTCTGTTTTTTAGTAACAATTTGAGAGAATCCGGGAGGAGCACCTAGCACAGGAAAGGAACTTCGCCGAGTTCACGTCAAATGTCTCAATTCAATTATAGAGAAAATTATTTAATGGCTGCATTAAAGAAATTTACAGGTAAATTGTATCGAGAGGCAAATATTTCTATAATCAGTGACGTCTTCACTAACGTTAGGGATGTCCGCAGGTTTTCAAGACAAAAACTTCCGGAAATACGTCAGCAAGCATCTTTCATACCTGTCCAGTACCGGCATCTCTCATAGTTAACAAGGATGACACTACTAAAATGCTGACCGATTAATTGAAAATCTGGATATATTTTTGTTTGTTTTGTGTGGCGTTTCATTCTTTAAATAGCTTTGTGATTATCCTTGAAACCAAGATAAGTCATTATTGAATACAGTAGTTGATAGAATGCAATGTTTAAATGGCAAGTTAATTAAAATATTCATCTTTAAATTGTAGGGGTATCTATAATGCAGGTAAAGGAAGAGATATGCTTGATTACTTACGTTTACGTTTGCAGTACGCTCTTTTCGACAGAAGCAGCACGAAATGCTTGAAAACATTTATTTCAAAATATTTTTATTTTAAAAATCGATTTAATTGTCACCCATGGCATTCGCCATTTGTTTGATTTCCGACAGTTCCCGCTTGTTTTGTGACCCAAGCGATCAACATATCGCATTTCAGCAGAAAAAGTGTTGTCAATGCCAACAATAATTCAAATTGCACAGGCAAAAAGAAAGAAATATATTGTGTTAGATAAAAAGTCTGTCATTTATATATAACACATTCTAAAAGGTTATAACGGTAGAAAAATATTTTTCGAGTGTAAATGTTTGTTTTTTTGACACGACATTAAACCTTCTGAGCGTAACAATTCATACGCACCGCGTCTAAGGCAATTTCTTTTCCGAAACACTTCCCGTACTCGGGAATTTTAAGGGAAAAAAAGAAAACATGGATACATTCTGGCTTGACTCCTAATAATTCGAGTCTGAATACATAGTTGAGGAACTGACTCAGAGATTGCTAACAAAAACCTAGTAAACTGCAAAATATTTCTCTATGACAATACCTTTTAGAACTGGTGCATCCGAAGTTTCAGTTTCTTCGTGAAATGATTCTTCTTCATCGATAGACGTTGGTGTCGCCTGTTAATAAAACAACTAGGTATTAGGTATTTTATAAATATCACATGTTTGTATGTTCGAATTACACATTTAAAAGAAGAAACGTGATAGTCCATGACATCCATAGATACATGTTGTTACAAATGACTGTAAAGACTGCTCTATCCTTATGTGTAAATGGAATTTATATATTATTCGTATTTATCAACAATTCAGCTTATTCCATTAATTTTAATATTATTTTCAGTCGTGTTCAGCCCTTTCAAAGCATATATGTGCAGTAAAACTGACAAAGAGATGACCACCCATCCTGACGTATTAGAAATCCTTCCAAGTTACGTGTGTATACAATATTGCTCACCTATTAAGACTTCTTAACTACAACAGTAGACACCAAAATAGCAATCATAGTTTGGTATTTTAACCCCACTTTGAAATTCATTCATTGTATCAGAACATGCTACCCATCCCAGCTTCCATCCTTTTTTTGTACTATTGATTCCCTATGAAGAAAATCAAATCAGTATAAATCAAGTCCATTTCATTGTGACAAAATGTTCACCTTGTAACCAGCAAATGAATTAGACCGCACACAATATGAAGTAACCTTACATTCATAACCTACGTTGTTTCATTACATTCTCTTCTCCGTCCTACAAAGAAATATATACTGTTCCTACTTAATCAATTCTGTTTTGTAATATATACATAGATACCTTGACTTTGTGTTTAATTTCGTAGGCTCAGCATGGCGATAAATCAAGGTACAGGCCAACACAATGCACCACTGTTTATATAACAAGTGTGGCTACAGGTAATTGGAATTTTACTGCAACATTTTGATGTTAAAAACATTGGTGAAAGGAACTTTCTAAAACATCGCCGTACTAATGTTTACCTTCCTTAAAAGAAGAAACGGATTCTATCGTAAATATTTGCAATTATAACTTAAAGTCTAACTGACTGCTGACAGACCATTTTCACTATTTTACGTTTACAGTAGTATTTGGTAGAACCTAAACATGATAACACATTGCTACTTGTTTAACTTGCATGGTACGACTGTAACATACATGATAAAGTCTTCACTCGCATCTTGGTGATTGAATCCTGTATCGTTGCATACTGCACAAATATTAAGATGAATGTTTGGATTACTAAAGTATAGCATGGTAGTAGTTTATAGTTGTGCCAAATTATTCATTACTCAAAAATAGAGGAAAAGGAACAGGAAAAGGAACAGGAAGATGTATGTATGTATTTATATCCTCCTGGGAGCAGGAACTCGCAAAGAAGCCTTACTGGCTTATCAAAGCCGCAAGCTGACCAAAGTCAGTCTCTTAGATTTATATTTGAACGTTCATGATTATGAATTGTCAACAACTCTGTAACTGGGCGACATTCATGAATCTTGGAGTGACTCGAACTCGGGACCTTATGATTGAAATATTGAAAGATAGAAACAAAGAATATACGTGGCGCACTAAATTCTATCGTTATATGTTATATTCCTACCGATCAAACCAGGCTTACATACACCAAACTGGGGGGGGGGGGGGGGATGTCGGAGAGACACCCGAACTATTCTATGAGACATACTTGCCCTTCAGAAGAGGCTTTATTAGTTAATGTGTCTAGGCTAACTAGTCTTACATACACACCACTATGGTAAAACAATTATCAAAATCCGCGCAAGGTCAAGACGGAAGCGTCATATTCAGATTACGTATAATGAAATGGCAACAACATCAACAGTCATACAACTTTTAAGGTTGTCCATCCACAAATACAGTATATAAGAGTCTAAGTAGCTAACTTCTGCATCAAAGAATATAAAGTCAGGTATGACTTTTGCATTAGCAGTTTGGTAGAAAGTAAGTGTTAAGCAGGACACTAGTTTTGGACTGTTCTGTGCTGTAGCAGTAATCCGCTATAATATCTAAGAGAAACTTAAGCAGCATTTGTTCCGGTTGTGTTATCCAGGGTTCTTTTCAAATAATTGTTCTCCATTCTGTGGTATTACTTCTAAGAGGTTTCTTACGATGAAGTATTTTCTTTATACAGATTGTACAACAATACTCACTCTGAACTAGTTACCTGTAATTCGAACAACGTTTGTGTGGCTTAACGTTTGTGAACGGAATTGACCATTGCTTACCTTGTAGAATCACGAAAGCAACTTTTTCATGAATGCTTATTCAGCCCTCTAATAGTAATGCAGTATTCACTATCAGGTAAACACGCAATTATATCAATTTTTTCCCTTTATTTACTTACGTAGTGATCATGAGAGGGCGCAGATAAAGCCTTTTCCTGAATGTTTGCCTGATAGTGTACGTCTTGAATACCCTCGAGCATCCTTCTCTAAATAAGAAATAAAAGCTTGATTACCACAATGTGGAATTGGTATTTGATATTTGTGTACAAGTCTTTCAGTTCTTAAAATGATGTCAGATAGCAAAAAGCTACACCTCACGACTAATTGTATCTGACCACTAATAAACATCTATATGATATGATATAAAACTTATTGTATCTGACCACAATGTTTATGGTCTATGTTATTTTATGTAATGCTGTCGTTTATTCCTGTTTAATTACCTCACTATATCTACAATACATCTACTAGCACATACAGTGCTAGCTATGAAACTAACTGCAGAGTGAGAATTTAGGCATTACATTTATTTAGCTCTTTTACCGGCTACCAAAAATAACTTAACACCACTTTCGAAACAACAATTTAACCATAGGATGCTTGTAAATCGTTTATGCTGGGCTGGCTTGGTAATATTGTCTTCAAACTACATATTTTATGCTTGCAATTTAATTTTGTATCATTTTATACTACATAAATATTAAGATGAATAGATGGATTACTAAAGTGTAGCATGCTAGTGGTTCATAGTTGTGCCAAAGTATTCATTTCTCAAAAATAAAGGATGATAGAAACAAAGAATACACGTGACGAATTATATTGTATCATTATATACTACACACTCCTTCCGATGAAACTAGGCTTATATATACCAAAATGGAATAGAAATGTCAGAAAGACACCCGAACTATGCCACTTTGTGAAAATAGTGCCCTTTAAAAGAGAGTATACTTTGAAACCCATCGCCTACAGCCCACCCCATAAGTAATCTGGTTGATACGTCAAAATTCAAATCCAAGACGCATCCTTTCTGCATGCAAAACGTAAGCTCGTATAACGCTATCAACTGATTACTTTAAAACAAAATGGCCCAATAGACAAATCATCTAAGTACGGCCCCTTGTCCCCATTTTTAAACCATTTTGTGCACAGTTATTCATTTCTTAACAGGGTAAAATATATAAAAATGACGGCTCTACCTAAACGTTGGTCCTATCGATGATTAATTATGTGATATTCCTTCCTGTCCGAACCAACAATGTTTACCAAAATACAAGAAGGAAATCCGAATTTAAACTGTTAGACTATATAAACAATACTGCCTACAGTACTCGCAATCTGACCACTATCTCTATTTATAAAGTGGTTTCGTTTCATGTAAGAATCACTGATAACTTTTAAATCATACATTTCTAGCTAATACGTAATATTTCACACAATTTAAATATTTTGTATGGCGTTTTAAGGGAACGTTAGAGAGAAAAGGCCACACCACTTAAAATTGTTGGCTCATGCTGTAGTGAAATGGTATTGTTTATGAGCCAATACGCATGCTTTGTTTCACTCGTTGTAATTTTGGGCAAGAGATTCGATAATCTCACGTGCATTTTGCCAGTTTCCTAATAAGCTTGTTTCTGTTTAATGACAAGAACAGATGCTTCCTGTTTTATCCTTCGTGACAGATCCGGACTGTTCTGTGCTGTAGTATTAATCCGCTATAATATCTAAGAGAAACTTAAGCAGCGTTTGCTCCGGTTGTGTTATCCAGAGTTCTGTTCATTTCTTTGGTTTCTATTCGGTGGTATAACTTCTTAGAGGTTTCTTACGATGAAGTATTTCTTTATACAGATTGTACAACAAACTAACTCTGAACTGGTTACCTGTAATTCGAACAACGTTTGCGTGGCTTAACGTTTGTGAACGGAATTGACCATTGCTTACCTTGTAGAATCACGAAAGCAACTTTTTCATGAATGCTTATTCAGCCCTCTAATAGTAATGTAGTATTTACTATCAGGTAAACACGAAATTATATCAATATTCTCCCTTTATTTACTTACGTAGTGATCATGAGAGGGCGCAGATAAGGACTTTTCCTGATTTTTTTCCTGATAGTGTACTTCTTGAATACCTTCGAGCATCCTTCCCTAAATAAAAAATAAAAGCTTGATTACCACAATGTGGAATTGGTATTTGATATTTGTGTACAAGTCTTTCAGTTCTTAAAATGATGTCAGATAGCAAAGAGCTACACCTCACGACTAATTGTATCTGACCACTAATAAATATCTAAATGATATGATATAAAACTTATTGTATCTGACCACAATGTTTATGGTCTATGTTATTTTATGTAATGCTGTCGTTTATTCCTGTTTAATTACCTCACTATATCTACAATACATCTACTAGCACATACAGTGCTAGCTATGAAACTAACTGAAGGGTAAACATTTTGGCATAACATTTAGCTCTATTACCGGCTACGAAAGATAACTTAACACCACTTTCGAAACAACAATTTAACCATAGCATGCTTGTAAATGGTTTATGCTGGGCCGGCTTGGTAATATTGTCTAGAAACTACATGTGTTATGCTTGCAATTCTGAAAGGTTATTCATTCCTTATTACTCACAAAGTGAAGTCTCATTTCATGTTGTATCATTTTATACTGCATAAATATTAAAAAGGGAGGAAGATAGAAACAAAGAATACACGTGACGAATTATACTGTATCATAATATGCTATAGTCCTTCCGGTGAAACTACGCTTACATATACCAAAATTAATGGGACACCCGAACTATGCCACTTTGAGAAACTAGTGCCCTTTAGATGAGAGTATAGCACTGTGTCTGGACTAACTAGTCTAGCACACACACACCACTATGGTAAACAATTTTCACAATCCGCGCAAAGATAAGACGGAAGGGTCACAGTGATATGCCTTACAATGAAATGCTGAAACATCAACAATCATACAACTTCTTAAAGGTTGCCCATCCACAGAGACAGTATATAAGACTGTTTATTAGTAGCTAACGTCTGCATCAAAGAATGTAAAGTCGGTAGGATTTTCGCATTATCAGTTTAGTAGAAAATACATGTTAAATAGGACACTAGTGACGGTCTGTCTGTGCTGTAGTAGTGATCCGCTATATTATACGAGGTAAACTTAAGCAGAGTTTTCCCCGGTTGTGTTATCCAGAACTCTTTTCATTTGGTTGTTCTCCATTCTTCGGTATTACTTTTGAGGGGTCTCTCACGAAGAAGTATTTTCTTTCTACAGATTATACAACAGTATTCACTCAAAACTATAAATCACACAACGTTTGTGTGACTAAACGTTAGTGAAAGGAATTGATCATTGCTTACCTTGTAGAATCACGAAATCAATTTTCATGTTTGCTTTTTCAGAACTCTAATATTAATGCAGTATTTCACTATCAGGTAAAGCCGAAATGATATCAATATTCTCCCTTTATGTACTTACGTATAAACCATGAGAGGGCGCAGGTAAAGTCTCTCCTGGAAATTGTGCCTGATAGTTCACGTCTGGAATACTCTCGAACATCCTTCCCTAAGAAAAATGTAGCTTGATTACCACAATATGGAATTGGTATTTGAAGTTGTGTACAAATCTCTTCGTTCTTAAAATGATTTCGGATAGCAAAAAGCTTCACCTGACGGCTAATTATATCTGACCACTAATTACTATATATATATGATATAATACTAATTGTATCTGACCACAATGTTTATGGTCTATGTTATTTTATTTAATGCTGTCGTGTTTTCCTGCTTAATTACCTAACTATATCTACAATACATTTACTAGCACATACAGTGCTAGCTATGAAGCTAACTGCAGAGTAAAGATTTAGGCATAACGTTTAGCTCTTTTATCGGCTACGAAAAAAATCTTTACACCAATTTCGAAACAACAATTTAACCATAGGATGCTTGTAAATGGTTTATGCTGGGCTGGCTTAGCAATATTGTCTAGAAACCAAATATTTTATGTCTGCTATTCTGGTATGTTATTTGTTCCTTATTATTTACAGAGTACAGTTGTGACAACGCAAAAAACTCCACTGCGTGATCTTTAATCTTGTACTCTAAGTCTGGATTAAAATCCTTAGTTATCTCGTACTGTATAAATAAAAACATAAAGAACTTGAATATTAACGTGTTAAATGATTGTTGATAAGTGCAACAAGTTTGTTTGGTCAAGAAGCATGCGTCTTTGAACGAGTCGACTAATAAGCTTCACTTTGGAACCCACCGCCTACAGCCCACCCCATCAGTAATTTAGTTGAAAAGTCAAATTTCAAATCCAAGACGCATCCTTTCTGCATGCAAAACTTAAGTTAGAATAAAGCTATCTACTGCTTACTTGAAAAAAAAAATGGCCCAACAGACAAATCATCTTTGTACCCATTTCCCCCATTTTAAAACCATTTTGTGAACAATTATTAATTTCTTAACAGGGTAAAATATATAAAAATGAAGGCTATACCTAACTGTTGGTCCTATCGATGATTCATTATGTGATATTCCTTACTGTCTGAGTCGACAATGTTTACCGAAATGCAAGAAGGAAATGCGAATTAAACTGTTTGACTAAATAAACAAGGGACGAGGGCATCCAGTTTTGTAACTGTGTTGTAGTTAAAATTTTGCACTTTTTTGCATTGAATAATAAATCAAGTTTGTAAATATAAGTGTGTATTTATAGCTACCAAAACAATGAATTGATGCACATTTTCCGATCTAAAAGGACCGAAGAACATAGACTAGAGAATGATGATAATTGATGCTTACGCCGTAGTATGTCTTAACGGTAGGGCACGGATGTAGGCCTACACAATTACTCAATTGTCAAAAATATGGTGATAACATATGTTACTTTCATGCTCTTTTCAGGACAATTTGATTTTCACCGTTCTTTGGGTGTCTTCGCCACAGAATTATAAAAAGTGCCTCCCATTTAAATGATTTTTCTATATGGAACTGACTAGACCATAATCACAGTTTAACAATTTGTAATATAAGTTTGTCACGTAGTCTACTTAATTACAATTACTCAATTGTCAAAAATATGGTGATAACATATGTTACTTTCATGCTCTTTTCAGGACAATTTGATTTTCACCGTTCTTTGGGTGTCTTCGCCACAGAATTATAAAAAGTGCCTCCCATTTAAATGATTTTTCTATATGGAACTGACTAGACCATAATCACAGTTTAACAATTTGTAATATAAGTTTGTCACGTAGTCTACTTAAATTTTACTGTTGGTGAGCAATGATGTCACATTACAAAGTTTTAAAGTTGTCTGTAAATGAGTCAATTGGTTTGTAAGGTACAAGGAAAGGGTATACAACTTTGCGGTTGTATAGTGCTGTACACTACTGCACTGTAGTTATGATTTTTCATTGACTTATATCTGGTTTGACGATAGTTTTTCATCATGATATAAACGCAAAAATTTACGTTCACGTGGTTTCTGGCCTATATTCGTTGATACTTACTATGTCATATTCAAACACCTCTCCACTCTTCTGAGTCACCACAAACAAACTATTGACGGTTTCGTTGAACCTGATTCTAATGGAATCAACGGGAACATTGAATGCAGCACAGAAAGTATAGCCAAAGGGAGCTATTTCACCCTCGTCGCGAGTATAAAGATCACTAGGGAAAAGATAGATCTCAACAAAACTGTTACCAGAGCCAACCCGTAATATAAATAGTAAGCTATTCTGTACACTGAATGCTATACTACAAGCTGCATAATGCTGGTTACTTGGCGTAGTGCAGTCATGTGCTATACTATCTTTACTATCAGGGAGCTGCCAAAACCCACTGCTCTTGCTATCATATACAACAATTCTCCATGACCAAAATGTACACACGAACAACGTGTCATTCCTAGCTAGTATGTCCCAAGGACACTCTAAGCTACTAAACCCAGCAACCACGATCCTCTTAACTTGATTCAAGTCTAAATCAAAGACAATCACATCACTTGATCTTGATAAACCAACATAAACACTCCCATCTCTCAATGCCATACTCAAAGCTTCACCTTCAAAATATTGTTCTTTCACCAGACCA
Source organism: Apostichopus japonicus (assembly GCF_037975245.1). Classification (NCBI taxonomy): domain Eukaryota; kingdom Metazoa; phylum Echinodermata; class Holothuroidea; order Aspidochirotida; family Stichopodidae; genus Apostichopus; species Apostichopus japonicus. The sequence goes on along the minus strand of NC_092571.1, from coordinate 7,515,326 downwards.
CCATTGTTAATTTCTGTACTGTATGTTTCTATTTTATCTTTGCAACATGTCACAAACGAAACATCAGTCAGAAAGCAAAAACACCGGTGATTTGCACCCAAAGAGGTAAACTCCTTTGAATAATATGGCTTCGATTCCTTTAATAAGGCTTTTTCGTGAGAATTTGTTTCTATATCTAAGTTAAACAGGTCGATGAAGGTATTGCGTGTGCATTGCTTGTATCCAGCCACAGCCAAAAGACCCTTATCCAGAACGTCCATGTCAAAGATGATACAGCCATCCTGTACAGAAAATCTGGCCATCTTTGCGCATTGTACATGTGTGCTGCATAATTATATAAAAGGCAAAAGTTAGTTAAAAATTTAGTTGTAGGAATTGCGTCATATTCTGAGAATATATATACATATATACATATATATATATGTATATATATATACATATATATATATATATATGTATATATATATATATATATTTATATATATTTTCCGTACACCTTAACCCAATATGAACAAAAGGGGCACAACCAGGACCTAACTCTAACAAAACCAATGATTATTGTTGTCTGTATTTTTTTAGCTAGCCTACAACACAAACAATCAAATAATTGACCAAAGTTTTCTGGATATTTCAGTGGCCCTCCTCCGCGCCCCCCCCCCAAAAAAAAAGTGCATGTACGTAAATATTTACGTAGGCCGACAACTATTCACATGAAACACCACTCTTCTCTATTGTTTTAAGATCATGCCATTTGCCTAATTGTGCACAAAAATTGTGTGATTTTCTTTTAGTTTTTTTTCCTGTGATACCTCCATATCCATGTTAGGGTAATGATTTTTCCGCACAACATTGTTTAAAATAAACAGCAGAGATGGAATCCTTTATAACACTTACATATTCAGCCTGGAAGCTGTGCTAGTATCCATTTTGTCATGCATTGTATAGTTCTGAATTGCAACAAAATCGAAGAAAGAAAATATGCAAATCATAAAATCAAATCTTCGAAAGGGAGAAAATGACACGAAGACCGGTACATTCTTTCCAAGCAGATACACACCACCCGCATAGCATCTTCCTCCTGGACAAACCCCACCTTATTTTAGGCGGCCGGGGTTAGACCATATAAACAGGTTCCATTGTTCCTAACACCACGCATGTCAATGGTTGAGTTAAATGTATACGATGACAAATTGTTGGTGTATAGTTGTCCATGTACTATCAATTCGTTACGCAACCCACACCTTCTATTTTATACAGTTAGTAAAGCATTTACTGGTTTTAAAATGTGAATGAGGGTTATATACATCTCTGATATACTCTAGTTGGAATGGGAATGTTCAGAAAATGCTACAATGCCTGTAATACCCAACAAATTCAAATTGGAAAAAATATAATTTTTTCCAATAATATTTATATGTCAAATTTCCATTTTATATGAGCAAATTGGTTACGAATATTAAATGCATTATAACTTACATTTTATAGAATTCTAATTGTCGATAGACCTGGCGCACTATTCTGTGGTATATGGAAGCTACCACGGGTAATGTAGAACTTCAAGATGAATGACACATGAAAGCTAGTTTTCGCCCATCATTGCCGATCTTCTAGTATTAACCAGTTGCTCTGATACTGTTATCATAGATCACTGCAACTTAGTGTGGTTACTACACTAGTATTACATACAAGTACAAATCACATAACGGCAACAACTGGATCTGATACATGATTCCTGCAGAAATGGACTTTGTACATTGTACAGAAAGTAAATATTGACAGCGCAGTAGACTTTGAACTTGAAGTAAAAAAAAATCGAGGAACATTGAGGATAAGAATAGTCTAAAATGAAATGGTGGGACAAAGATGTATATATATATATATATATAATTATAGATAACTTTAAAGAAACATTTGTCTTAGATCATAGTCCCTATCACCTGATGTTGGAGTTACTGCTAACTACTGATGATGCTTAAGTTGCAAGGTATAATCATGAATTCATTCAGTGTACGTATTAGCGACAGCTATAGTTTGTTTTTACATTGTTGTTCATATTAATGTTAATAATGTACATTGGCATAGCTTTACATTTCATTTACCTCAGAACGCAAAACAATGCAAGTTGTTTCCTATTTCAACAAGGAATTAATCTGGGATCGAGCTATTTGTTGCAATAAATGTTGCCATCACATGTTGATATACAATATTCTCCGAAAGAGGTTCCTATCATAGCCCGCAATACTTAAAAGGTATACTAACAGATCAAAGATGAAGACATTGTTTATTACTGTAATTCAATATACAAAGTGTCATTGACGTAATTGTTAATTGCCATACCTATTCACCAACCAACTAAGGGGAAATATTATCCGTTTGCCGGGTAAATGAGAAGAGTCATGTTATTCACTGGCAAATACTGTAAGTGATGCGGTGGATTATGGTACATTTAACACATACCATTGACCTTTTTTGTATTACTTATAACCATTGTGAAATTACTTCTGAAATATAGTTACAATTGCAAGTTTTGCAAAAATTGTGTCATCTTTTGAAAACTGTTATCTGTACTCGGATGCTATAAAGTTTCACTAGAAGAACTGATTATGGATAGGTAGCTAATCTGCAAGCTGCCGGGAATTGTTTGGCTTTTTTTCAACAGTCTTTAAATTAGGTCTAGAAGGTTGAACATGAATTGTGATATCCAAAACTTCCAATGTATGTTATCTTTCTATCCGTCTCTATCCGTGTGTCACGGGTTGCCTAGGGTGGTGGACATGAAATAAAACAACGATGGCACGGTGGTACAGTTTCTAATTTATTATAAGATAAAACGAAATCCCTGCAAGAGGAATAATAGTGCGAGGAAAATGTTAGCATGTTCTCAATATGTTAGAGTGTCCACACAACATCATAAACCCTTACACATTAATATTTTGATATTATAACATATCGGACTGACAAAGTTACATTTATACAATAAATTAACTTAATATTTCCTTTCTACAATTGCGAGAATTCCATTATAGTCCACTGGATATGATTTAAAGCAACTCTTAACACAAAAAACTACGGTATTAAATTAATTGGATTCTAAACTAAACGTAATGACAAGTATGCAATTACTTACGGGACCGTTGTATAAGCAACTCCGGGTTCTTCACTGACAGCTAAGCACGTGGGAACACGAAGTTACCATGTAGCCACATGCTGGAACACTCAGTAACCCGACTTACAATACATAAAAGTTGGCAGGAACACGCAGTAGCTACCATTGACTCAATTTGGGAGGAAACACCTGCACGGTACGGAAGAGTGCGTCGTCACTCTTGCACCGACTAACAATAAAAATAATAATAATGAGCCACCCCAACTGCCGCTACTATTTTTATACTAGCCCGCGGCAACTCATGCAAACATTCCATCCAAACACACTGAATGAATGTTAATTGAGGTTACGCAAATTTAATCCGCTTAGTCCAGATTACCAGGCATTCCCTAGCCCTTGAACAACCCGACAAAGTTGTTTGCATACGACATGACTGAATTCCATCTGGCTACGTGACACCGTGGAATATTTTCCTCTCCAGGAACTCCGGGGGAATTCGGTCTACATGTGTAGATCTACGTTCCTTTTACCATGCTTTTACTTCAATCAGTATTCAAGGGAAATGTAATTTATTGTAGTATTTCCTCCAGTACACACCAATAGGACTACGTCTGCACACTTCTAACTGCTTGAAATATTTGGTTTGACCGGGAATAACTTGTACCATAGCATCCCTACAGATGCCGCGAAGCTCGTTTGCTACCGACAGTGAGCTGTACGGAAGCTGAGAGGTTCGAAGGTTTAAACAATAAGCCCGTTTGCCACTTTGAAATGTCGAGTCTGCCGCATTGGGCGTATTTGCCACAAAAAAAAAAGAAGACAGTTGGCACAACAACAGTGTTATTACTTAAAAAAGAACTAAAACAATGGGAGTCGTCTGAACATATACAATGGTAACAGAGTGAGCAGACGGATAGGGCAAAACTATTGTTGGAGTAGGGACAGCAATGCCTACCATATAAAGGTTTGGTGTGCACATCAGTGGACATAATAGCAAACACGATGAGGATTAAACCAATGATAGATATAATAGCTATATCGGGTACCTGCATGAAATATATGCAATCTATCCAGTTATATTTATTAACTGATAGGCACTGTGCTGAACTTTGTGGGTCGATGTGCCCTAGTGCATGATGGTGAAGCGGGGAAGTCGGAGACCGTACAATCGCACAATACTACGGGGTGGACTTTACAAAATTGAAGTGGTAGTAAACAGGAAATGTGTATGTGTGCCCTTTTTTTAAATACATGTCAATAATTCATCACATAAATTTGAAAGCTTGAACTGCTGGGGATATACATAAACTGCATGTGAGAAATGTTTGATGCCAGCTTATATTGATGCTGTGCTTGAAGTTGGACATTGGTGTACCTGGTTTAATCCTCCAAAATCTCGCTGCAAAATCTACACTGCTATATATCACGAATCAAAGCAAGGACAAATTAATGACACCCCAACTGATGAATTTTGTTGAAATTGATACAGGATCGACGGAATGTCAATACCTTTATGAGAGGTATTCTCACATTACTTGAACGATTTTTTCAAAAAAACGTTCCCTTACATCTAAAACTAGTTGTGATTCAAAGTTAACACAAAGTTGTCGAGGCTGGTTTATACTATTTGTAGCATTAATCCCGTCTCTTATTATCACAGTATGTGTGAATGAGTTTTCCTTTAAACTTTGTGTATCGTTTCTGCCGCTTTGGTTCGCATCAAATATACGATTTGGGCTTTGGTAAGCAGTTTAAAATGTGGAATAATCAAACAATTTAGCCACTAGCAAACTTCCTCGTGCAAGTTATGGAGAAGTGGCATGTACAAACTATTTAGTCATAATAGGTGCTAACCTTTAATCACATATATTACCATATCATACATTGTAATATTCCGCTCGAAAATACTGTAACGAAAAATATGTTTCTCGTTTCGTTCTTTTACTCGTTTTTTGTTGTTGTAATACTTAGTATTGCTGGGAATCCGCTGCTGTGGCATCTTTTTATATTCTCTGCGCTCATCAAACAGTCCAATCATGTTTGAACATGAAGTGTTCTCGACATCCGGTCTTCCCTGCGTACGTGCAGTTTGTTTACCTCGTGTCGAGAGGATGTGATAGAAGTGTAAGTCGGGAGGTCATTTTGTTAGAGTAAGTAAAGTCAATTCCCGCTAACTTTAAAGAATTAATTTTATGAGATATAACTATACAACTCACTACACAGCATTTAAACTAGTGGTGTATTTCAGAATAGTATTTTAATAAGTCCATACTTCAGATCGTAGGAGTGTTACTCGTAGAAATTAACAAGGTAAATGTTAGTTAGGTTGTTCACGCTCAGTATAAAAAGGAAAAGTTGTAGCATACGCTAGGGTGTTAGGATGTGCTGACACTGAAACATTCGTTTCATAAGTTCTTTCGTGGTAATAGTTGCGTTTCTATTTCGAGTCGATCTCTGGTGGTTTGAATATGGAATACTTGATATATCAAGAGACAATATTTTAGCTCTTAAAATAAGAGGGATTCATTATAGATTAAATGAAGTAAGTTACGGTCGTTGTCGAAGTGAATACCACTGTTCAGTGCATTCAGTGTTTACTATTGTAAGATGAATGTAGTACCTTATTTTACGTAGTACAAATTTTAGTATAATCAATTGTTCTTACAGTTAGTTTACGAACATGATCACACCGACCTTCGTTTAAGCAGGGCAGTCGGCTATTCTTATTATTCTGAATAAGTCTTTCGATCTGTTCATTCATGGCGTATTTGCCTGCCCACGAGTAATGGGGTACACGTATTACTAGACCATATGAACTGTGCAGTCGGGTCCAAACATATTAGATACATTAACTTCACCGCGGTCTTACCGAAAACTCAGAATAACTAAATTTGACTATATGCACTAGCAATCCAAACTGTCGCAGGCGATTCAGTTCGGGGAAATCCCCTACTGGCAACATCAATCGTGACGTACCCCACAATGACCCCGGTTGCAGCTGTGGCCTTGGTAACCTTTTAGCTTTACACTTTACTGAAGTATCAGCAAACGCTACAATCATAAAAATCTTCAAAATGGTAGCTTTTGTGTCATACCAAAACTCTAAACTAACATAATGCATTCACATCAATTGTCAAACAACTGTAATACTTTATTCCTGACTTTGCCATTCAATAAACCGACGAGCTTAAGGAGCACGTTACATTCATTTATGGTGTACTCACACTGTGTTGATGTAGTAGATTCATAGTTTCATATTAAGTTATTACACCAAACGGCTGAACCTCCCAGCCTACGCTATGGTGATATACGTCACCAGGCTTCATCCATTCTTGTATATATCTCACACTTGCCTTACAGTTATCCTATTGAATAGACGTGTGTCTAAACCGGCTACCTCAGTGTTATTGTATTTTCTTGTGGTTCTAGAGTCACCACATATTTGGCGACGAGATAAATTGGTAGTTTTTAGTGCTATATTGCTATTGCTTTCTTTGGATTCCATTTTTGTTGCACATCATGGCATTATTCGAAAAGTTAGACGAATTCCATGGGAACAGCGATGATTGGACTCAATATATTGAGAGGCTGACGCACTACTTCCTCGCTAATGACATTACGGACGAAATGAAGAAAAGGTCCATTTTACTAACTGTCATTGGTCCTGATTCCTACAAATTGTTACGGAATCTCATTTCGCCGGAAAAGCCAGGAGACAAGAAGTTTCAAGAACTCGTGGACATTATGGGTAAGCATCAAAACCCCGCCCCATCAGAGATAGTACAAAGGTGCAAATTCAACAGCCGCTTTCGCCAAGCAGTCGGTCTCATCGTTTGTTGCCGAGTTGCGTTCTCTAGCAGAGTTCTGTAACTTTGGGGATACATTGAACATTATGCTACGGGATAGATTAGTGTGTGGGATTAGTGACGATAAAATCCAACGATCACTTCTGTCTCACGCTAAGTTAACGTTCGATACCGCCCTAGAAATATCATTAGGACTAGAACTAGCGTCAAAGAACGCCGACGACTTGAAGCAAGCATTTAATCAACACATCGGTATGTCTACATCACGCGATCAGGTACTGCAAATTCCCAAGGGGAAAGGGCAACGCCGCACAAAGGACAAGTTCACTGCAAGGGTCAAGAAGTTTCACCCCTGCTATCGTTGCGGTCGTAGTAACCACCAGTCAGATGATTGCTACTTTAAAGAAAAGACATGCAATAGTTGCCAAAAGAAAGGTCACATCAGTAAAGTATGTCGATCCAAGGCAGTAAATCAAATAGCTGAAGACACCAAGTCCTCGCATCAATCACCAGGAAACTCCGATTATGTAGCGAGAGGTTATGACTTGTTTCAGCTAAAGTCACAGGACGGAGGACCAATCAATGTTAACCTCAAGGTTAATGGTTCCCCATTGCAAATGGAAGTAGATACAGGTGCTGCTTTCTCCTTAATGTCAGAAGATAACTTTCGCAAATTGTGGCCTGGTGAAGAACTAAACGAAACTGACCTAACGTTAAGCACCTACACAGGTGAATCAGTTGAGGTCACGGGAGTTTGCGACGTCAGAGTGGAGTATGAGAACAAAAGATATACATTGCCACTATTCACAGTTGAGGGGAATAACCGCCCTAGTTTATTCGGTCGAAACTGGCTTCGCCAGATTCGGCTAGATTGGTCATCCATCAATCTAGTCAGAAGTAATGGTAACTTGCGTGAACTTCTCGAAACGTACAGTGACGTTTTCAAGGACGAGCTAGGAACTTTCACGGGGGAGAAAGTCACTATCAGTGTTCACCCCAGTGTGACCCCGAAGTTTTGTAAATCTCGTACGGTGCCATACGCGATGAAGGAGAAAGTAGAACGCGAGCTACGACGACTGCAGAATGATGGTATTATCGAGCCCGTTGATTATTCAGAGTGGGCAGCACCTATTGTTCCGGTGCTAAAAGGGGATAAAGTATCAGTAAGGATTTGCGGCGACTATAAGTTGACTGTGAACCAAGCATCGCGGGTAGACCAATACCCTATTCCGCGTATTGAGGACCTATTCGCGACGTTAGCTGGCGGTACAAAGTTTACCAAATTGGACATGAGCCAAGCCTACCAGCAACTCCTACTCGATGACAAATCCAAGAATCTTGTAGTTGTTAACACTCACATGGGACTCTTTCGCTACAATCGTTTCCCATTCGGAGTAGCGTCGGCTCCTGGAATCTTTCAGCGTGTAATGGAGGGCGTGCTTCGCTGGTTGTCGGGCGTGTCGGTGTACCTCGACGATATTCTAATAACCGCACCTACAGAAGCGGATCACCTCAACACTCTGAAGGAAGTACTAGAGAGATTACAAAGAGCAGGTCTGCGTTTAAAAAGGTCCAAGTGTACTTTCCTCGCGTCATCGGTGGAATATCTTGGCCACAGGATCGACGCAGAAGGACTGCATCCCCTACCAGACAAAGTTCAGGCGATACATCAGGCACCAGCCCCACGAAATGTGACTGAACTGAAATCGTACTTAGGGTTATTGACTTATTATGGTAAATTCATGCCCACCCTGTCAACGATCTTGGCCCCTTTGTATGAATTATTGCAAAAAGGTACACCATGGGCGTGGGGGAAACGACAAATGAAGGCGTTTAATGAGTCTAAGACGTTGTTAACTTCATCTAATGTACTAGTCCACTTTGACCCCACAAAACCCTTAGTGCTGTCTTGCGATGCGTCTCCCTATGGTATTGGAGTAGTGTTAGCTCACGTAATGGGCGACGGCTCTGAAAAGCCTATTGCATTTGCGTCGCGCACGCTTTCAGCTGCGGAGAAAAACTACGCGCAAATTGAAAAAGAAGGTCTTGCGTGTGTTTATGGCGTAAAGAAATTTCACTGTTATGTGTATGGTCGCCACTTTACATTAGTAACTGACCATAAGCCACTCCTCGGTTTGCTGAGCGAGGGACGTGCAATTCCGCCACAAGCCTCGGCGAGAATCCAAAGATGGGCCCTCACGCTATCAATGTATGAGTATTCCCTGCAGTTTAAGCGTACTGCTGCGCATAGCAATGCTGACGCAATGAGTCGCCTGCCATTACCGCATTCGCCAGAGCAAACTCCACTGCCACAAGAAAGTGTTCTTATGCTCAATCAATTGAATGAAGGCCCAGTAACAGCCCATCAAGTAAAAACATGGACCCGGAGAGATCCGATTCTCTCTAAGGTTTTAAAATATGTCATGGAGGGCTGGCCAGAGCAAACGGATGACTCCCTAAAACAGTATTTCATGAAAAGCACTGAAATAACGGTGCAAAATGGCTGTTTGCTCTGGGGAAATAGAGTAATAATACCACCCAAGGGTCGTATTCAACTGTTAAATGAGCTACATGAGACACATTTAGGGGGAGCGCGCATGAAAAGTCTTGCGAGAATGTTCATTTGGTGGTCTAAGATGGATAATGAAATTGACGACTTGGTCAAGCAATGTAAACCTTGCCAAGAAAACAGGCAAAATCCACCAAAAGCGCCTCTGCAACCATGGGCGTGGCCGACCCGCCCCTGGTCACGGCTGCATGTAGATTATGCTGGACCATTTATGGGTCATATGTTTTTAATAATCGTTGATGCACATTCGAAATGGATTGAAATCCATGTTATGAATTCGAGCACTAGTCAAGCTACTATTACAAACTTGCGTAAAACGTTTGCACAGTTTGGTATACCTAGTATGATAGTAAGTGACAATGGGTCATGTTTTACTAGCGAAGTGTTTGCCTACTTCTGCAAGCAGAATGGCATTAAACATGTTACGTCTGCCCCTTACCATCCTTCCTCAAACGGATTGGCGGAACGCGCGGTCCAAACCTTTAAGCAGGGGGTTAAGAAACTCACAGGGGGTAGTTTGGAAGATCGAGTGGCTAGGTTTCTATTCAAATACAGGATCACTCCACACTCTGTCACAGGTGTTTCTCCTTCTGAACTCCTAATGGGGAGGAAATTACGATCAAGATTGGATCTGGTCCATCCGGACATTCAAAATAGAGTCCTGTTAAACAACAGGCTCAACAACGGCAACATAACAAATCGACAAAACCTCGTAATTTCTGGGAGGGGGAAAAGGTGTACGTCCGTAACTTCACGACAAGAGGACCAAAGTGGCTCATCGGAAACATCATTAAAGTTACAGGACCCGTATCATTCAAAATTAAACTTGGTAATAACATAATCGTTAAACGACACCAAGATCAGATTAGGAAGTGTCATGCAAACACTCCTGAGAATTCAAACTTGGCGACTGAACCCGAAGCCGCATTTGATACCATGCCATTGGTTCAGGAGCTGGAAGTTGAGTCGGATACGGACGACGTTCATGACGAAGCAGCAAGGTCAGACGAAACACCTCCTGCTGCAATAATAAATGAGCGTATTCAGCAAGAAGGTCCCACGGGAGATTCTTCCACTAGAAAGGAATATCCTTCACGAAACCGGAAGCCACCGGAATATTACGGTCGTTAAATAATGTATATACTCTCCGTATGCTCCCTTTAACTCTTTAATTCAATGTTTTGACTAAGGGGGGAGGAATGTAGTAGATTCATAGTTTCATATTAAGTTATTACACCAAACGGCTGAACCTCCCAGCCTACGCTATGGTGATATACGTCACCAGGCTTCATCCATTCTTGTATGTATCTCACACTTGCCTTACAGTTATCCTATTGAATAGACGTGTGTCTAAACCGGCTACCTCAGTGTTATTGTATTTTCTTGTGGTTCTAGAGTCACCACAGTTGACACTGTTGAATTTCGGCGAGCGTTAGAAGAAAATGTTGGAATATTCTCGTATATTACGGTACTCTATACCATAAACGTTTATGCTATACTTTGCACACGGACAAACGCTTTTTTGTTGTTGCATATACCTCCGATACGCCTAATCGTAACGATATACATTCCTATACATCTTCTGGCATTACGTACGCTACTGTCCGTTTTCCAGCAGAACTGTTACTGTAACAAGCTACTTATACGAAGAGTTGCCACTATGTAATGGATCGTATACAGTTGTGATAGAAGTACTGGCAATCATCAGGTGACATTTCTTGTTAAGTTAGATGTTCACTCGACGTGAAGTACACGGGCTCCATTCGTCGTCCCCATCCTTACGAATATGTGCTTAGCATTCTAAAATAAATGTAAGGGATATATATATATATATATATATACATACATACAATAGTTCAAAATGAAACAAGGAAGAACTTTATGGTACGTTTATTATTAACAATTAGATATTCACTTGACGTGAATAACACGATATCTATTCAACTTCCCCATCGTTATGAAGTCGTGCTTAGCATTTGAAAATAAATGTCCTGGAGAATATGCAATGGTTAAAAATGAAACAAGGAAGAACTACATAGCACATTCAATATTTACAATATTATATCGACCTTCATACCAGGAAATAGAGATACCTCATGGTGATAATGTAAATTTTGTGCCTACTTTACATATCATCTAATATCAAAATCTAATGGACAACAATGAAAAAAAACAAAGTTGAATTAATCCAAGAACAACCATCATAGCATGTATTTAGATTTTTCATTGACCAATGCTGAGGATTTATCGACTTCCGGGAAGTCGGATCAGGAGGAATCATTTGGTATAAACTGACATAATGAATTCATTTTGGTTGTAAGTTGCATTTATCCTAAATTCTGCTTCATTGGTTAAAACGATATAGAACAGTATTGAAAATGTCATATTTCAAACACTTAGAGAGCTGACCGTTATGAGGGGAAGTTAATTGGAAATCGTCTTATGGGGGGTAAATCGATCGATCGCCATCTTAACAATTAGCCAACCTGAATTGTTATAAAGAAGAAAGGGTTTGATTCTATCAACCGCGGCGTCTGGAAATCTACTCCAATCGAATGACATCTTATTTTACAGTAATACTTAATTGTAATGGTCCGAAATGAGAACGCTTTTAAGAACAAAATAGTGCGGTTCCTATGCATATGCCCTTCTTATCTAAGTTGATACTTAAACGGAATTAATGATAATTACGCGCGATTGTCTGTACCGATCTGAATAGCCAAGCCGTAAAATGTCAGCTACGGTGAAACTTCGTCTATACGTTACCGTGATAGTGTGACTTGGTGGGTGCACGCCAGTCATTACGTAGCAAATCAGACAGTATTGTTTACATGCCTAGCTTGTATAATTTTACAAACGATTAATCAAATTCAGTTCAGCGAAAATGTATGTCGATTCTCTTGAATCCTAAGCCTGATAGATTTCAAATTTGGTGAAGGTTAGCGCAGTTCAGCCTCTGTAAGTTTTGACTTCATAGGGTCCAGGGTCAGAAGCTAAAAGTGTTAACTAAAGGTCAAATGTTAGATAGTAAGGAAAGAAAAATTGTCAATGTTCAAATCGTATTATTGAACTTACACCTCACGAGGTCAGTAACAATATTTCACATTATTAACGTTAACGATGTAAGTAGGCAAATGAGTACAGTAAAAGCCATTGGTGGGCATTTAATTATGTTTCTTATAGATTAGCCCTAATTAAACCATTCGAAAATAGTGATATGCCAATCTAAACCTGCCCTGACTTCTCCAATTCCAAAAATTCAATTTCCCCCAAACTATGATTGCCTCTAGACCAATTCACACAGCAAGTATTAATATTAACAATTTGCAGAAATTTTCACTACCTCGTGTAATGGATAATGTTTGCAAAACTGGGGAAATCGTTAGTTTGCGTACAATAAAGACGTGTCTTGAAAAGTGTGTGCAGTCATTAGTCAATGACATTATGTCAATATCTCACTTTATCAATGAATCATGGCTGATTCCTTTGCTTGTAAAGTTCCTACATATGGGGTCAATACAAGTAGAGTTGGATAAGGGGTTTTCGGAATTATCTGATGTTATTAGTTGGTATGACTCGGGCGGGAGGTGGTCCACTTTTTCCTAGTAACTAGTTTATATATATATATATATATATATATATATATATAAATATACATATTTATCATTATATATATATATATATTAATATACATATAAATATATATATGTATATATATATATTATATATATATATATACACACACACATATATATATATATATATATATATATATATATATATATATATATATATATATATATATATATATATATATATATATATAAGAGAAAAAGTGATAATATGAAACTTTCATTTCCAACTTTATTACTGAGAACGTTATATCAGTTTATATTTAAACGTTCTTACTATTTAACACACACCAAGAAACATATATATATATATATATATATATATATATATATATATATATATATATATATATATAAATATATATATATATATGTATATATATATATATATATATATATATATATATAATGAAAATCGTAATGAGTTGGAAAATCAAGAACAGAGAAAAAACTTCCAGCCTGGATTCGAACCCGTGCCCCTCCCGATTTGTAATTGGACACCCTAACCAACTAGGCTATGGAAGCTGATATATGTATATATATATATATATATATTTATATATATATATGTGTGTGTGTGTGTGTGTGTATGAAAATGAAAATGAAACAGAGATGTATGGAAGTAATTAGTTTAACTATATGATCTTATACTGAATTCTACAATCTAGGCCCTAAACTCAAGAGGTTTGTTTTCAGTCAGATTTTCACATGGTCAGATTGAAGTTCCTGTTAACAGTAATGATGATGTTAAATACAGTTCACTTTTTATTTTACATGAGAGGAACCATTTTAAAAGTTAATACCTTTTCGATGTGTTAATAGTAACAATACTTATGTAATATTTTAAAAATATAACCTAAATGTTTGGCACATTAATCAACTTGGAACCTTCCGACAAGACATAACAAGGAAAGAATTGGCTCAATGTTAAAAAATCTGACAATTCTTTGTGTTTGGTAAATATAATTCGTTATGGAGCACTTTCTCCTATCTATTGTGTTACTTAACTGGATGCTTCGGTCAGTTAACGGAGAGGGAATGACGTTCAATACCACATATTCTGATATGGAACGAAGATTTTTTGCGTACACCGCTGATACCGTTGTTCTGAAATGCAATCCTCCTGAAGGGGCTAAGAATGTTATGATACTGAAAAGGCGAGATCCACATACTCAGTTGTTACTTCAAGGTGGTAACCTACGTGCAAGCGACGAACGCTATCAAGATGTATCCTCTAAGAAAGAGTATAAGTTATTGATTCCAGATCTTAATACATCGGATTCAGCTGTGTATACATGTACTTGGCAATTCCCTTGGTATAGTCCTATTAAATGGGTGCTTTGGAAGTATCAACTACAAGCACGTCTTCAAGTGGTGAACCGTCAGATGAAAGAATGTGCTCTATTAAATGGATTTGACGGTGTTTTTTTTTTTGCAGAAGAGAGCTTTGATTTATACTGTCCTAAAGACATTGCTATTGACATATTTATTGCAAAAAAAAATGAAAATATCACCGTGCAGCCTGTATAGATTCTAACGAGAACATAGTGTTGAGACGTATACACAATGTATCTACACGGTATAATAACAGCAGATTAGTGTGTAATACGAATAGCAGTGACAAGGACTACTGCATCTCAATTCCAAATATTACTGTGTACGAAGATTTACAAGTAACAGTAGGGCCTCAGACTGTAAATGCAATTGAAGGAGAGAACTTAAGTCTTACATGCAGTAGTTCCCTTGAATACAAGCATCAATCGAATGCGATTTATCTGGAAGCCGAAATATCATTTCCAATGCCAACTTGTCTCATTCATCTAACGGATATGAGTCGATAATGCTCACCATTAGCTTTCAAAATGAAACAAAATTAAAAGATCAATATTTCATCAAATGCAGAGTAATCGCAGGATCAAATAATATAACTAAGACGATAACCATTCAGCAAAAGCGTAACTCAACCACTGCCTTCACAGTGATAACCGTTATTTTAGGCCTATTAGTTATTGTCACTCTGATAGTTATTTACTTTTTGTACACAAAAAGACGAAACGGAGAAGCAAGAAGGACAAAAAGTAAGGACATTGATCATCTATATGAAAGCGTTATTCATGTTGATTTTAATGTATCGCACAACAATTAGAGAAGTGTTTCTGTTAGTAAAAACATAGTAATGTTATATCTTACATCATCGCCGAACAGCTCTATCGTCATCATTGATATGAACTCATAGGTCGGAACTTTTTTGTTTCTTTCTATAGTAGTCTTAGAATTGGGGAAGGACACATACCTTCCTACATGGAGGTCTACTCCAACAACCCCGAAGCATTAATCTCTCCTTTGTGAAATTCTGCATCCACTCCTGAGCTACATTCAAGGCAACTGCTTGGTTCCGCGGTTAGAGTGATCGCCTCAACAATCGTTAGGTTGCAGTTTCAAAATTCCGATAGGAGGCAGATTCTATTGACCTATTTAAAAAAGGCTGCAGTCCAGTGGTGATGTGCGGAGTCTTACGTGGATTTGGTATTTCTGGTTTGTGAACTTGGGTAAAGGGGTTTGTTTCTGTTCTTCACTTGGTTTCGAAACACTTTGTTCATCATGACTGCATTGCAGTAAGGTCGAATAAGATGCCTTTGCCTACCTCAGTATTTAAGAAAGTGGTCAGATACTGGGGCATACACTCTCATCCGTCAGATGGGGGCGTTAACTGGCGGTTCAGGGAGCAGGAATGGGAGCAAGTTCACACCCCTGCCTCGCTACCCCATGATCACTTATCGAAAAGAGAATACTTGAAATCAGCCTGTGTTCATCCTCGATCTAACACGGATAGGCTCTCAAATAAGCTACTTTAAGGCTTCCTTATCCTTGGGTCTCTAAAATATATACATTACATAATATGAGGGATATAGCCGGGCAAGGTGCTTGTCTTTTCTGCACATTAATGTTACTCAGCCTGAGTTTGTGTAGCATGATGACAACAATGGATAGGGTATTAAAACTATACGGATGTACGCACACCATGTCCTTTGGTAGCTATCGTTTTTGTTATGGAAATGAGGAAACCACTATACTTATACACCCAACTTATCGGTAGAATCTTATATTGAAAGCTTTAAAGAAGCAATATTCTAGCATGGTCTTATCACTGTAGTAGTGATATAGATATGTAAAATATGGACATACAGTTTCAGTTTAGTTTCAGTTGATTTATTTCCAGTATAAATATAAATATTTATAAAAAGGACATCACCATTGCAAAAAGTATTTTACGAAAACTGGAAATAAATTAGTAAAGGGTTCATTTTACATAAAATTAAAATATGTATATTAGTATCGAAAATTAAATATTTAAAAACATTTACTGAATATTAAAATTACAATAAATGTTTAACGTTGCCATTTTGAATATATATTGCAGCTTGGTGTACAAATACTTTTTTGTAAGCACATATTCTGTATTTGGGAGTTATTGACTTGTTTCTTAGATTCTTGTTAGTCGTTTTTAATAGAGATGTCAATTCATTGTGTGGTGGATGGTTTTCATACTTAGAAATATTCGTACTTCCTCTTATAAATTCATTTTTGGCAGTATCATGTACCTTCGCTATCAAAGTTTCAAAGTCAAGTTTAAACATTTTGGTACAATATTTTAAAAAGGTTATATTTCTTTTACTTGTCTTAGGCCAGTAAAAAGAGATTCCAAGCAGGAACAGCGTAAACACGATGTGGCAATATAGTTATTGGCAGTGAAAACCGTATCCCTTACCTCTCTAGTGAAATGCGGAGCAATATAAATTAAAGTTGAAACAATAAAATATACTCTTTTTAAAATTCTGGAAATATGATTTGTAAAATTTTATTTATCATCTATGCAAAGTCCTAGATATACAGTTTGGGATGTGTGCTCTTCTTTTGTTTCATGAATTACAAGTTTTGTCATCTTTGATGTAAGGAGACCTTCATTCTTTATATTGACATTAGCAAATACCATTCCTTTTGATTTCTTCGAATTTAGTAACATTTTTTTCTATCAAATAGTGCAACTGTACCTTAAACGATTTTTGATAATTGAATTGATCACCCATATTTGTATGATTTGTTATATTACATGAAATAGCAGTATCGTCTGCATATTAAAACATTACAACTTGATCTAGATCGTATTCCGTCTGTGTGTGTATATATATATATATATATATATATATTTATATTTATAGATATATATAGATATATATATATATATATATATATATATATATATAGATATATATATATATATATATATATTAAATAAGAGTGCAGATAAAGGGCCTCCCTGGGGAACGCCAACATTAATATCTGATGGTTCAGATAATCCATTGGTTAACTGAATTTGCCTTGACCAACCTTTCATGAAATCATATATCCAGTGTGCCAACCATTGCTCGTTGGTGAACTTACAAAGGACATGTTTTAAGTAATTAGGGAGAACGGTGTTAAAAGCACTTGAGCAATCTAGAAATAAGACCTTTACTCTAGTTGTGTCATTTAAATTTAACCCAAAAACCACGTTATGTAGCAAAGTAAGTATAGCATCTGTACAAGAAAACCTTTCCTATAGGCAAATTGGCACTTTTCACTGTGTTATTCGATGGAACGTGTTATAAATGGTGTAATTAGTTTTTGCATACTATTGAAGCTTATGCTGGCCAAATCGATTGGTCTATAATCAATCTCTGATATCGGATTCTTTCTGTTCGGAATAAGGGAAGTTGAATGCGTTTTTCCAAGTACATGGTATTGTAGATTTAGATAGAAATTAATCAAAAATTGATGTAAAAGTAGATGATAATTCATTGCTACAAAACTTACAAATCCACCATGTTAGATAATCAGACCCACATGCAACGCCTTTCTTGACTTTCTCAACATGGCTTTGTATAATTATATACACTTCCCCTTTACTATTTGTCAAACTTAATTCTTTATCTTATACAACAGCATTATTGAATTGTCCAAAATGTTCACTTAATTTATTTCCTAATTCTTCATCTATAATATTGTTCGTTTTTTCCGGATTGCGTTTTGTTCTCAGTAGGTCCCAAATGGTATTGTAATTTGTACCAATGTCTCAAAAAACTTTGTTTCTGTTGGTATGGACTAATTTGTTCATATCCCTTTGGAGTTTGTTTCGCTTAGTTATGTCACCTGCTTCTATTGCTTGTTTCATTCTTTTTGTAACTGTTTTATGACGTCATCTGCTGGAAGTCGCCTCATCATCCGCACTAAGGGTGTTTCTTTCTTTGGAACGCAGAAGTCGCCATTAAACTTAATATAGCATGATACTACCCCGTATACTCATTTATACCGTTGGAATATTCTTTAAACATATTCTAATCAGTGATGTTTAGCATATGTCGTAAAGTATTTTTTTGTAATCATCTGACAATGCTCTGTCAGTTAGGTTTTATTAGAATCGACTGTATTTAATCACTTACTATGACGCATACCTCTCTCAGTGCACTTAATAATATCACTTTAATGTTTGTAGCACAAGTTTCAACTTTAAAGTAACAGTTAATTCAAACTTACAAACTGTTGTGTAATGACAATGCATGATATAAAAAAAAAGGAATAATGTAACACAGAATATAGCATTTTATGAGCTGTCCTCGGTTTTCTTATGTTGAAAATTCTCTTAAAATTGACTTTTGTAGGAGCAGTTTTTATATTGACCACGCAGAGTTTAAACTCCTACTGATTTAAAAAAAAGAGTGGCTGGTATAATCAGTGTCAACCAAACTGAGTATTGACTTACGATAATATTTGTAACGCAATGTTAAAAACAGTTTTTACTTCTTCACAGGCTATATCTCTGCTCAAACTGTTACCCTAGTTTGCATTGCCCCAATCCGGCATGCCTGTAACTCATTAAACAATGTATTGAATTACGTTAATTATTTGCCAGACACCCACTCGACTCAGACCTAGCTTATTCGGACGCGAGGTTGACACATTACAGCTCTGATACTTTCATTTCGACATCCCTTACATCGTTTTCCAATAATGTAATGCAATATGAATTGGATATCTACTTGATTATTAGGTTAGTCTGATCTCATGGTTCGTAATATCATTGTTGTGGACCAGGGGAAAAGTATATATGCTGTAATGTTATTCAATGGCCAATAAAGGTGCTATCAGAATGTCACATATCGATAAATCTTGTGTATTCCCCTTTAATAGTAAGTCGGAAAGGAAGTTTACTATCTAATTATTGCTCTGCTCGGCAATGTAACTGTAGACAAGGTAGACGGATTGCACACGCAATGAGGCTAACGTCATGCATATCACATCATCGCTGTGGAGCTCTCATGTCATCCAGCTGAGCGAGGAAAGCAGCTCTTCAGACTTCCTTCCCTTAGAAATCTTTGTGAAATCTTTTATCCACCCCTGAGCTACACTGAAAAAATAAACTAGTCAATATTGCCACGGACTAACGTTAAATTAGTCTGTAACGTTAGTCAATGCACACGGACTAGCAAACATCTTCGTTTCATCGCTGCTTCTTAGTCAGTTTACACTGACTAAGGAAAATATAATCGCAGCTTAGTCGGTGGCGACGGACTAAAGTATTGTAACCCATGGACTAAGAACGATACGGACACCCGATTTACGCCATAATCGTAGCTTAGTCGGTGTCGACGGACTAATGTATTTTAACCCAATTTGATTCACTTCAATTTGGAAACCGAGAGGCAACGGCAGCTTGCTGGACTTGGCATAGTGTCATACGATCACTCTAAGCAACTTTCAACCGTAAATCACCAAAGAAGGTCTTTAGAAGAATGGAGGTATTAACTGCCATCATCGGCCTACCTGTTATTCCTTTAACTTGAAGGTAAAATTAAAGTTAATTGTTAGGCCACTGGTACTATATAGTACTGTATTATGGTTAGTGTAACGCTACCGTTGTCACGCTGGCGTTTCGCAATACACAAGTGCAATGACAGTGAGTAGCCTATAGGCTTCTACTGGGTCCTGCAGTGCACTCTCAACACTAAAGTGTGCATTCTAAACACCAATTAACAATGTGTTATGTGTGTATTGGGCTAGATTGAACAGTAGCACATAATCTTCTAATTTATTCCCAAACAAATGCTGGAACTATAAGTCTCAATAGTTTATTTAAAGTCTACACTCATTTGGTAAAGATTTCCTGTAATTTCCCATGTGAATGTAAATGGGTAGGCTTTGTGATATTGAATAAGCAAGGCTAGACCTTCAAACGTACAGTCACAGTAGGCTGAACAAATTAGGTTGGCTAGTCAACGGTATTATATGTTGCGAGCAGTCAGGATGCACGCTTCAGTTCTATTTAATCTTTTCATTTATCATTTTTTAGTATTTAATTTCCGGTCACGCCCAGGAAACAATTGCGACATTCCTTCACGGTCGACTTGTTTACTGCAAGAAGTATTAACCGTTTTTTCTCAGGAAAGCTTGATGGTGTGAAGTTATTATAACATGTGCTTTTAGTATACTGCCAAAAGAGTAAGTTGTTGTATTTGTATTGATATTTTATGTAGAAGTAACGGAAAATTTAGTATGTTTAGTTTGGTCTAATTGCACGTTTTTTTCTGTCCAATGTAGTGCAGGGTTCAATTGCGCGAATTCAAATTATTCTGTTTATGTATATGTATATGCATCGATTCGTAGATTATGATGTTTTTTTGACATTTATTTGTAATTCAAGCATATCTGTTTAGTAGCAAAGTTTAAAGGTTAAGATTAATTAGTTTTCTCATTTTGATCCTAGATTGAATGAAACTCATTGACGTAAATAATAGATCAGATGATACAGTTTAACGCAGTTGCTAAAACTCTGGGTATTCTCTAGTCTTCGCCGGTCCATTATATACTTTAGTACTACTAGTAAGACTAAATCAAAACGACCGAAAGATAAACTTAGTGTAACAAAGTACTGATTCTCCTCTAGCCTAAGTCTAACGGGCTTGTTACGTGAGCAAGCAAAATAACAACTAAAAACGATTAGGCCTATAAATAAGTTGGCTCAATGCATTTCTGTTTCTAAAATTTTATATTTTTAAAGATCATAAAAACAAACAAAGATTTAGCCCATGTTTTATTATCTCTGTATTCTGGGCATTTGATTCTGGTTGCAATGGTGATGACACACTCGTTCAAATTTCAGCTTTATACAGTCTGCTTCAAACTTTGGGATTGTTTTTTGAGACTATAGTGGAAGCAAATCTCACATAACTTTGTGGTGACAACTTTATTTAATTTTTTTTCAAATGATGAATACTTTGCTGTTTCTTTTTTCCAGCAGGAATTGAAAAGCCAAATATCTAAGTTAAGGGTGAGGTTTCCTGTGATGTACGACACCAGTGTGGAGGCAACAACAGAAGAGGGGAACTGTGTTATATATGGCTTAAAGACATGTTTTAAGATGATATATTGGTACCCTTCGCAGAACAAAAGAGTTTATCCAAGAGTCCAAAAAGCAAAGGAACAAGTACCATAGAGAAAAAAGATGGAAGAGTGAGTTTAACTATTGTACCCAACTGTTTAATGATATTAAAGATACTTTTCATAACCCGTTTAAAAACAAAAACAGTCTAGTATATCATTTACGTGCAAGCTTCATAAGTTTGGTCAAATTTTCACTGATCTGTAGGGCGGGAGTCCAGAGGGTTTGGTTAGCTGGGAAGGTAACCAATTGCCTAGTACATCACAATGTTCACAATGCATTCCTGTATATGAAACCTGACGACTGGCAAACCGACTGTGGTGGATGTGGCTGGGAGAGCAAGTTTAAAGTCACCTAATAGCTAACCTAGATCAGCTTTCATGGTTACCACATCAAAGTAAGAACAATGTGTCAGGTATGGCCCCAAGAGCAACAAATGGCCATCGCCAGTAATTATTGGTGGTGGGGTACCCCTGCCAGTGATCAACAATTGACCCCTCACGGCTGACCTAGGTCAGCTCATGAGGTAACCACTTGAAACCTACTGGAAAATGTTGGTTAGGACTTCAGATACAAGGGATGGGTATTGCCAGTAATTTTTATTGGTGGGGTACCCCTGCCAGTAGACCCCCAATATGCCCATCCCCTCATTGACCTAGGTGAGCTCATGATTTGACCAGTTGAAACCTACAGGAAAATGATAGGTATCACTTCATATGTAAGGATGGGCATTTCCAGTATTTTATATTGGTGGGCCACCACTGCCAGAGTCCGCCCATCCCTTACATATAGAATCCTGTCAATCATTTTCCAGTAGTTTTCAACTGGTTAAATCATGAGCTGACCTAGATCAATGAGGGAGGGGGGGGCATGTTGGGGGTCTACTGGCAGGGGTACCCCACTATTATAAATTACTGGAAATGCCCATCCCTTACATATAGAGTCCTGCCTATCATTTTACAGTAGTTTTCAACTGGTTACCTCATGAGCTAATCTAGGTCAATGGGGGATGGGCATTTTGGGGGTCTACTGGCAAGGTTACCTCACCAATGTAAATGACTGGAAATGCCCATCCCTTACATATGAAGTGATACCTATCATTTTCCAGTAATTTTTCAACTGGTTATCTCATGAGCTGACCTAGGTCAATGAGGGAATGGGCATTTTGGGGGTCTACTGGCAGGGGTACCCCCCCCCGCCAATATAAATTACTGGAAATGCCCATCCCTTACATATGAAGTGATACCATTTTCCAGTAGTTTTCAACTGGTTACATCATGAGCTCATCTAGGTCAATGGGGATGGGCATTTTGGGGGTCTACTGGCAGGGGTACCCCACCAATAAAAATTACTGGCAATGCTCATCAGTTGTATCTGAAGTCCTAACCAACATTTTCCAGTAGGCTTCAAGTGGTTACCTCATGAGCTGACCTAGGTCAGCCTGGAGAGGTCAATTATAGATCACTGGCAGGGGTACCCCACCACCAATAATTACTGGCAATGGCAATTTGTTGCTCTTGGGGCCATACCTGACACATTGTACTTACTTTGATGTGTTACCATGAAAACTGATCTAGGTTAGCTATCAGGTAACTTTAAAATTGCTCTCCCAGCCACACCCACCACAGTCGGTTTGCCAGTCGTCTGGTTTCATATACAGGAATGCACTGTGAACATTGTGATGTACAAGGCAATTGGTTACCTTCCCAGCTAACCAAACCCTCTGGGCTCCCGGTCTATTGGGATCATTATTAACATGATTAACATAATTATTAAACTTTGAAAAATAACTTGGTGTTATGCTGTGCAAAGCTAATAATTATTTGGTAAAGCTGCTATTCCTCGCTTATAATTTGAGGGACCTAGATTTAAATGTATACCTCCCAATATGTTATAAAATTTTATTAATGAAAATGTATGTTTATGATAATGTGAGTTATCAGCTATATCTGCATCTGTACTTACACGTATATCATATTTTCTGTTCACAGGTCAGTAATGGTGCAGATTTTGGCTTCCTGAAGACAAGTGGGAGGCCATTTGTAGTTAAGAGAAACACTCTTTGTTCGTGAAGACTTAACTGGTGTCGATTTGGGGTACCACTTTAAAACGAAAGTCATGAGGAACCCTTGCCCAAGATTCAACTTTGCATTATTGTGCAGTGCTATACTTTTGCGATTCATGTTTGATCCATTAACTTGTCTTAACTTTGTTGGACTAAAATCATATTTTCAGATTTTTGTTTACAGTGATTTCTTCTCTATCTGTCGATAGTCAGCCTTTGTAGACATCAGAAGTTTTATCAGAAATAAATACTGCCAACGTACACATTATTTGTGTTTCTTCTGCTCTCTTTTCTTTCAGTGATGCTAGTCAGTGAAACTAGTCGGGTTTAATTCTTTCAGTGATTCTAGTCAGTGCAACTAGTCAGTCGATACCGACTAAGAAAGGTTAGTCGGGAGAGGCACCATCCTGACTAATGTAAAACCTGCTATAAACTAGTCGGTGGCTCATATAAATTAGTCGGTAAAGACCGACTAATGTCACCAACTAATGTAACTGACTAATATACATTTACCGACTAAGAAATTGTTGATCGACTAAGCTGACCGACTAAGAAATCCAACTGACTAAGGAATAAATTAGTCGGTATAGCAACTGACTATGGCTATGTTAGTCGGGAGAGGCACCAGATGGACTAACGTTATGTTAGTCGGTGAACCAATTTAAGTTTTCAGTGTACATTCAATGCAACTGCTTGGTTCAGCGGTAATAGTGTCCGCCTCACAATCGTTAGGTTGAAGGTTCAAAATTCCGCCAGGAGCAAGATTCTCTTGACCTATTCAAACATTTCTGCAGTGCAGTGGTGATGTGCGGAGTCTTCGGTGGATTTGGTATTTCTGGTGTGTGAACTTGGGAAAAGGGGTTTGTTTCTGTTCTTCACTTGGTTTCGAAACAACTTTTTTCCTCATGACTGCACTGCAGTAAGGTCGAGTAATTTAAGAAAGTGGTCATATGCTGGGGCATACACTCTCATCTGTCGCATGGGGACGTTAAATGGCGGTCCCGGGAGCAGGTAATGGGGACAAATTCACACCCCTGCCTCGTATCCTCAGAACACTTATCGAAAAGAGAAGACTTGAAATAAGCCGGTGTCATCCACGATCTAACACGGATAGGGTCCAAATAAGCTACTGTAAGGCTTCCTGATCCTTTGGTCACTAAACTAAACTAAACGTTATAGATTAAAGAAAAAATCTCTCCCAGATGCAACCTTTCAATAAACCAGTGAGCTTAACGCGAATGTTCCATTCATTTATAGACCGGCAGCCCAGTGCACTTTGATCAAACGAACGAGGTACCAATATCTGAGTATTGGAACATTTGTGGAAAAACCCAGTATATCCAAAAGTGGATGTCTGCCGTGGTCGCTCTGCTGCATGTGGCCCCTGGGCCGGTTAAAGGGGGCCCAAAAATGCATCTAATCAAACGAATGAGGTACCACTTGAAACCAATGTCAACTTAATGCATGAATGCCACAAAGTACTGAATGGCCTATGCCAGACAAATTTTCTGCTGCAAAGGGCCCGCCAGACGCCCCCAAATATGGCCCAAATGCCCATTAGCGTAGCATTGACCCAGATTAAATATGCAAGGTACCACTCAAAACCGGTTTGGAATGCTCGGGTTGATCTTACAGACTATGGAAATCATCATGCCAGACAAATTTTCTGCTACAAAGGGCCCGCCAGACGCCCCAATAGGGCCCATAAAAATGCATTTGATCAAACAAACGAGGTACCACTTGAAACCAATGTCAACTTAATGCATGAATGCCACAAAGTACTGAATGGCCTATGCCAGACAAATTTTCTACTGCTAAGGGCCCGCCAGACGCCCCCAAATATGGCCCAAAATGCCCATTATCGTAGCATTGACCCGGATTAAATATGCAAGGTACCACTCAAAACCGGTTTGGAACCACACAAAAACAAAATTAAATGCAAAGGTACTTTCCACAGAGTAAAGAACTGCCAATGCAAGACAAATTTTCTTCTGCATAGGTCCCACCAGATAGAAAGAATAGGTGGCCCAATGTGGCCCTATATATGGGTCTAAAGAATTGGATATATGTGCCTTGTAACATGACATTTTAAGCTCATGATTATATTGTTTCCAGCATAAATATACTGTACACAAGACCAGTGTTTTATCCTATTTAGCTATTCGCTGCTCTAAGCAAAATAAAGATAACACTTTCACCTAAGCCTCTAAATATTTTGGGATTTGCTGGCCTGGGCAAAAATTAAAGTTCCCCATATTATAATTCTAACACTCTGAAGAAGAGTCTTGCCTGGCTTGGATCCACAGAACTACGGTTGGAAGAGCAAGAATGGGTGCTACAGCCCTGACTGGTTTGAGGGACCGGCTCTCCCAGATCATCTTTTCCAAGAGGGGGAACTGAGCGAAGATTTTCAAAGTAGCCGACCAGACGTGGCTTCCGAGTTTGATGCCGATGATTCAAGTACTGAACCATCTTGTAGTGATGACTCCGACAATGAAACATAGATTTGAGCTTCCATTGTCTTTTTAGAATCAAGTTCATGGGAATACTTAATTTTCTTAACCTTCTAATGATTCTTTTGAGATCTGTCTGAATGGCAAATGCAGTGTCTTTTTACAATGCACACACTCCAGTGTTTAATCACTGTCAAGAGACATGAATTCTCAGTTCTTATACTTCGAACCTAACATGTGTCATGTTCAGAGTAATCACACAGTGATCTTTTGTTACTATCTTTGCCAATTATGATTTTAGTACATTTTAAACTAGCAAGATGACTTTCTTGAAAGGTAAAAGATTCCTTCATAGATGAAAACAAAAACCCTCATCTAGCATTCATATTTCTGAAAAATGGATGCCACATCTATTTGTTGGACTTGTTACAAGCTATTCGAATTGAATTAGTGTAATGATGGAAGTTCTAAAAGACCAAGATGGAGTAATATAGGCCAATTACTCATTTTATATTTTGTATCAAGGAATGGAGTCATACGTGGTGATATCAGTATTTGTTTGTTAAATCTTAGCATTTTAAGTCCTTTAAAGAGTGTACCTAGCATAAAGGTACATATACATTTCTATGCTTCAATTATGTATCTTTTAAAAACCATATTGGACATTTTCAACCCAAACCTTTATCGTTAAGTACACGTTATAAAGCATTTTCACCATTGTTTGATAATTGTTTCTTTGTCTGAGCTTAGGAAACAAAACAGTCTCTTTTGTTCGACTACATGTATGTCTTAAGATGACACTTAAGCGTTCTTTCTCAAGATTTTAAACTTTGTAGATTTACAATGCTAACGTAAACACAGTGTTTTAAGATACAAAATGATTTGGGGTTCTTATTTACAATACATAAACTGATTTTAATCTGCTCCAGTGTTTCCAGCGAAACAAAGTAACTGCCAAGTTAAACACTGCTCACGATACAAAGTACTGACTGGATAAAAGGAAAAAGAATGGATAAAAGGAAAAAGAATTGATTTGAGAATGCATTATAACTGTCAGGATCTCCCTCAAAGACTGAGTTCGCGTCATTACTAGTATACTAATCTCATTATTCCATTGGCCTGTGTAGCGGGAAGGAATTTGAATAATTCAGGATGTTCTTGATTGTTATAGATTGGTTTCTTGTGGTATCTTAACTATTTAAAGTGCATAATTTTTTTTACATGTGGTGGGCACTTTGCAGAAGAAAATTTGTATTGTATTGGCATTTCTTTACTCTGTGGAATGCTACAAATGTCATGTCACAAGGCACATATAGTCTGCATCGATATACAATTCATTAGGCCCATATAGGGCCGCATTGAGCCACCTATACTTTCTATCTGGTGGGACCTATGCAGAAGAAAATTTGTCTTGCATTGGCAGTTCTTTACTCTGTGGAAAGTACCTTTGCATTTAATATTGGTTTTGTGTGGTACCAACTATGATTGATCATGGCCCATTTGGGGGCCCTTTTTTAGTGTGTCTGTTAGCCCGTTTGTAGCAGAAAATTTGTCTGGCATGATGATTTCCATAGTCTGTAAGATCAACCCGAACATTCCAAACCGATTTTGAGTGGTACCTTGCATATTTAATCTGTGTCAATGCTACGCTAACGGGCATTTGGGCCATATTTGGGGGCGTCTGGCGGGCCCTTAGCAGCAGAAAATTTGTCTGGCATGGGCCATTCAGTACTTTGTGGCATTCATGCATTAAGGTGACATTGGTTTCAAGTGGTACCTCGTTCGTTTGATCAAATGCATTTTTATGGGCCCTTTTGGGGCGTCTGGCGGGCCCTTTGTAGCAGAAAATTTGTCTGGCATGATGATTTCCATAGTCTGTAAGATCAACCCGCACATTCCAAACCGGTTTTGAGTGGTACCTTGCATATTTAATCTGGGTCAATGCTACGCTAATGGGCATTTGGGCCATATTTGGGGGCGTCTGGCGGGCCCTTTGCAGCAGAAAATTTGTCTGGCATAGGCCATTCAGTACTTTGTGGCATTCATGCATTAAGTTGACATTGGTTTCAAGTGGTACCTCGTTCGTTTGATCAGATGCATTTTTGGGCCCCCTTTAACCGGCCCCAGGGGCCACATGCAGCAGAGCGACCACGGCAGACATCCACTTTTGGATATACTGGGTTTTTCCACAAATGTTCCAATACTCAGATATTGGTACCTCGTTCGTTTGATCAAAGTGCACTGGGCTGCCGGTCTATTATGGTTACTCACAGTGTGTTGACACTGTTGAATTTCGGCGAGCGAACTTTGAAATATTCTCGCATATTACGGTATTCTTTATCTTTGACGTCCCTGATATACTTTACACACAGACAAACGCTTTTTTGTTGTTGCATATCTCTAATCGCCTAATCGTAACGAGATACATTTGTTAGGTCAGTGGTTAGTTATAGAGTTGTTGACAATTCATAATCATGGACGTTAACTATGAATCTAAGAGACTGACTTCGGTCAGCTTGCGGTTTTGATAAGACAATGAGGCTTCTTCGCGAGTTACTACTTGCAGGATTATCTAAGATACATATACTCATGCATTCATATACATCTTATGGTATTACGTATGCTACTTAATTTATGTTCTCCATCAGAAGTGTTACTGTAACAAGACGCAAAAGGAAGGACCAATGGTGCTACTTATACGAAGAGTTGCCACTAATGATCCAGTTTTGATGGCAGTGCTGGCAATCATCAGGTGACATTTTATGTTAATTAGATGTTTACTCGACGTGAAGTACACGGGCTCCATTCGGCGTCCCCATCCTTACGAATATGTGCTTAGCATTCTAAAATAATTGTCAGGGAGATATATACAATGGTAAAAAGTAAAACAATGAAGCACTTTACGATACATTTACAATACATAATACATTATAACACACATACAAATTTAAAATAGTTATTCACTTGACGTGAAGAAGACGACCTCCATTCAACTTTCCCATCGTTATGAAGACGTGCTCAGCATTTGACAAAACATGTCGTGGAGGTATATGCAATGGTTAAAAATGAAACAAGGAAGATATACACAGCACATTCATTATTAACAATATTCGTATTGACCTTAATACCAGGAAATAAAGATACCTTATGATGATAATATAAATTTTATCCCAGCAATGAAATAACAAAGTTGAAAAATCCAAGAAAAACCATCATAGCATGTGTTTAGAGTTTTCATTGACCAATGTTGAGGATTTATCGACTTCCGTGAAACCGAATCAGGAAGAATAATTTGGTCTAAAATGACATGATGAATTCGTTTTGGTTGTAAGTTGCATTTGTGCTAAATTTCTGCTTAACTGGTTAAAACGATATAGAACATTAATTGCAAAATTTAGTACTTGAAACACTTAGAGAGATGACCGTTATAAGGGCCAGTTAATTGGAAATCGTCTTATGGGGGGTAAATCGATCGATCGCCATCTTCAAAATTAGCCAATCTTAAATGTTATAAAGAAGAAAAGGGACGATCCTATCAACCGCGTCGTCTGGAAATCTACTCCGATCGAAGGACATCTTATTTTACAGTAATACTTAATTGTAATGGTCCGAGACACGTTTTTAAGAACAAAACAGTGCAGTTCCTATGCATATGTCCTGCACAAGTAACTTTTCTAAGTTGATATTTCGCGGGATTGACGTTAATTGGACGCGAATGTCTGTCCCGGTCGCGATATTTTTCCCCAAACAGGTTTGCAATTACGGAGTTTTCAGCCAATCAGATTGCTCGTGACGTCAGCATCAATAATGACCATCGCTTTGAAGTTCGAAGACATATACCGAGTTACACACTGACACTCCATTGAGTCTTGTTAAGGGGTTTCCCTTCAAACGCCCTAACTTTACTTTTAATGCTTGGATTACATGTTGACCTCACTTATGATACATTCTATTTGGTTCGTGTTTACGTTATCCACGATTCGTGAGCCGTTCTATTGAAATCAGAATTCGTTTCGTGGAATGGGTAGGCCTACACTAAAAGCAACTTAACGTCGCGAGTTCACGAGTCTTGAGTGAATATACGCAAAACAGTATAGTGTATAGTGTGATATATTTCCGTCACTGCACTGTGTACAGAGTTAAATGCTTGGATAACATGTTGACCTCACTTATGATACATACGCTACATTCTAATTGGTTCGTGTTTACGTTATCCACGATCCGTGAACCGTTCTATTGAAATCAGAATTCGTTTCGTGGAATGGGTAGGCCTACACTAAAAGCAACTTCAGGACGCGAGTTCACGAGTCTTGAGTGAATATACGCAAAACAGTATAGTGTATAGGTTGATTTTTTTCCGTCATTGCACTATGTACAGAGTGATAATACATATAGACCTACAGCGCTTGTGTGATGCACCCTGTACGAAACTTTCACTGTGCGATGTTATCGATTAATGCCTTCACAGAAAACTTCGATCAAAGTAGATCATACAATACTAGTGTGCTAAATATGTCTAAACCATTTACAAACATATCTGAATATATATACGAAAAGCTACGGGTAATTTTGAACGGGTATATCTTCGTTGCAACAAATGGATGCAGAACCTCGAAGTTAAGGTTTCTATGGTGATGACGTAACTTTTCCGACCAATCATGAACGACTATTTACGCACACTTGCAAACCTGTTCGGGAAAAACAAATCGCGTCCCGGTCTGAATAGTAGAGCCGTAAAATGTCAACCACGGTGAAACTTCTTCTATACGTTACTGCGATAGTGTGACTTGGTGGGTGCACGCCAGTCATTGCGTAGCAAATCAGACAGAATTGTTTACATGTCTAGCTTGTATTATTTTACAAACGATTAATCAAATTCAGTTCAGCAGAAATGTATGTCGATTCTCTTGAATCCTAAGCCTGATAGATTTCAAACTTGGTGAAGGTTACCGCAGTTGAGCCTCTGTTGGTTTTGACTTCATAGGGTCCAGGGTCAGAAGTTAAAAGTGTTAACTAAAGGTCAAATGTTAGATAGTTAGTAAAGAAAAATTGTCAATGTTTAAATCGTATTATTGAACGTACACCTCACGAGGTCAGTAAAAATATTTCACTGTTATGTCCTGGTGTGAATGAGGATACACGTCCCGTTGCATTAACGTTAATGATGTAAGTAGGCAAATGAATACAGTAAAAGTCATCGGTGGGCATTTAAATATGTTTCTTATAGATTAGCCCCAATTACACCATTCGAACATAGTGATATGCCAATCTGTGGAAACTGCCCTGACTTCTCCAATTCCAAAAATTCAATTTCCCCAAAGTATGATTGCCTCTAGACCAATTCACACAGCAAGTATTAATATTAACAATTTGCAGAAGTTTCACTACCTCGTGTAATGTTTGCAAAACTGGGGAAAATCGTTAGTTTGCGTACAATAGGGATGTGTCTTGAAAAGTGTGTGCAGTCATTAGTCAATGACATTGTGTCAATATCTCGCTTTATCAATGAATCATGGCTGATTCCTTGGCTTGTAAAGTTCCTACATAGGCGGTCAATACAAGTAGAGTTGGATAAGGGGTTTTCGGAATTATCTGATATTATATATATATATATATATATATATATATATATATATACATATATATATATATATATATATATATTTATATATATATACATATATATATTTTCTTAACATCCGGCTTTAGCATCAGTATTTACGACTTACCGTAGTAATAACAAAAACAGTATGAATATATATATATATATATATATATATAAATGAAAATCGTAATGAGTTGGAAAATCAAGAACAGTGAAAAAACTTCCAGCCTCCACCGGGATTCGAACCCGGGCCTTCAGCTCTGTACGCGGACACCCTAACCACTAGGCTATGGACGCCGATTGTATGTCCAGCGGTTCGAAACCGGTAAGGAAGGTCGTAATTCCACTGTAGGCGTTTGTCACCTGTATCGAACAATACTAGTTCTGTTTTTGGTGACATATTTGACCTTACTCTAGATATATATATATATATATAAATATATATATATATATATATGTATATATATATATATATATATATATATATATATATATATATATATATGTATATATGTGTGTGTGTGTGTGTGTACACGTATATATACCTATACTACGTATAACGTGCTAAATAAGTTGGGAATGAAAGTTACATGATAAATTACAAACACTCAGCTGCAGAGCAAAAGAACATCCTAGAATGAAATGAGTCGTGTTGTAATCTGTTATAAACGATTGAAGAATAACGCCATAAGCTTTTATTGAACCGTGTAATACAAAGGTGCAAAGGCATCTTACAATGAAGCTGTTAAGCTGTTATGTGTGTGTGTGTGTGAAAATGAAATTGAAACAGAGATGTATGGCAGTACTTAGTTTGACTATATGATCTAAAACTGTATTCTTCAGTCTAGGCCCTAGACTCTAGGGGTTTGTTTTCAGTCAGATTTTCACATGGTCAGATTGAAGTTCCTGTTAAAAGTAATGGTGATGTTTATTACAGTTCACTTTTTATTTTACATGAGAGGAACAACTTTTAAAGGTTACTACCTTTTCGATGTGTTATTAGTAACAATACTTATGTAATATTTTAAAAATATAACCTAAACGTTTGGCACATTAATCAACTTGGAACCTTCCGACAAGACATAACAAGGAAAGTTTTGGCTAAATGTTAAAAAATCTGACAATTCTTTGTGTTTGGTAAATATAATTCGTTATGGAGCACTTTCTCTTATCTGTTGTGTTACTAAACTGGATGCTTCGGTCTGTTAACGGAGAAGGAATGACGTTCAATACCACATATTCTGATATGGAACGAAGATTCTTTGCGTACACCGCTGATACCGTTGTTCTAAAATGCAATCCTCCTGAAGGGGCTAAGAATGTTAAGATACTGAAAGGGCAAGATCCACATACTCAGTTGTTACTTCAAGGTGGTAACCTAAAGGCTAACGACGAACGCTATCGAGTTTTATCCTCCAAGGAAGAGTATAAGTTATTGATTCTAGATCTGCATACGTCGGATTCAGCTATATATTCATGTACTTGGGATTTCCCTTGGTATAGTCTTATTAAATGGGCGTTTTGGGACGAAGAAATAAAAGCACGTCTTCAAGTGGTGAACCGTCAGATGAATGAATGTGTTCTAATAAATGGATTTGACGGCATCTTTTTTGCAGGAGAGAACTTTGATTTATACTGTCCTAAAGACATTGCAATTGACCTATACATTGCAAATGAAAATGAACATATCACCGTGCAGCCCATATGTATAGATACTAGCGAGAACGTAGTGTTGAGACGTATACACAATGTATCTACACTGTATAATAACAGCAGATTAGTGTGTAGTAATAAGAATGGCATTGACAAGGACTACTGCATCTCAACTCCAAATATTACTGTATACGAAGATTTACAAGTAACGGTAGAGCCTCAGACTGTAAATGTTATGGAAGGGGGAAACATAACTCTAACATGCCTTACATTTCCTCGAATCCAAGCATCAATCGAATGGGATTTATCTGAAAGCCGAAATATCATTTCCAATGCCAACGTGTCTCACTCAATTAACGGATATGAATCGATGCAACTTACCATTAGCTTTAAAAATGAAACGAAATTAGAAGATCAATATTCGATCAAATGCCGAGTAATCGCAGGATCAAAGAATATAACTAAGACGATAACCATTCAGCAAAAGCGTAACTCAACCACTGACTTCACAGTGACAACCGTTATTGTAGGCCTATTAGTTATGGTCACTTTGATTATAGTTATTTATTTTTTGTACACAAAAAGACGAAACGGAGAAGCAGGAAGAACAGAAAGTAAGGTCATTGAAAATCTATATGAAAGCGTTATTCATTTCGATTTTAATGTATCGCACAACAATTAGAGAAGTGTTTCTGTCAGTAACAACATAATAAGGTTATATCCTACATCATCGCGGGACAGCTGTATCGTCATCATTGATATGAACTCATAAGTTGTAACTTTTTATATAAGCCTCAGAATGGGGGAAGGACAGAGACATCCCTACAAAGAGGTATGCTTCAACAACACTGGAGCATTACTCTCTCCTTTGTGAAATCATTTATCCACCACTATGCTATATTAAGGCAAAGGCTTGGTTCAGCGGTAAGAGTGTCTGCCTCATAATCGTTAGGTTGCAGAATCAAACTTCCGCCAGGAGCCAGGTTCTCTTGACCTATTCAACATTGCTGCAGTGCAGTTGTGATGTGCGGAGTCTTCCGTGGATTTGGTATTTCTGGTTTGCGAACTTGGGAAAAGGGGTTTGTTTCTGTTCTTCACTTGGTTTCATTTTGTACATCATGACTGCACTGCAGTCAGGTCGAGTAATTTAAGAAAGTGGTCAGATGCTGGGGCATGCACTCTTATCCGTCGCATGGGGACGTTAAATGACGGTCCCGGGAGCAGGTAATGGGGACAAATTCACACCCCTGCCTCGTTATCCTCAGAACACTTATCGAAAAGAGAAGACTTGAAATAAGCCGGTGTTCATCCACCATCTAACACGGATGGGTCTCACATTAGCTATTGTAAGGCTCCCTGATCCTTTGTCTCTAAACTAGATATTAGAGATTAAAGAATAAATCTCTCCAAGATGCAACCTATTAATAAAATTGGGAGCTTAACGAGAACGTCCATTTATTTATGATTACTCACACTGTGTTGAAACTGTTAAATTTCGGCGTGCTTGAGATACAATGTTGGAATATTCTCGCATATTTGGTTATTCTAGATCTTTTACGTTTATGCTATACTTTGCACACAGACAAACGTTTTTTGTTGTTGCATATCTCCAATACGCGTAATCGTAACGATATGCATTAGTTAGCTCTGTGGTTAACGCCGGTGCCTTCCAATCATAAGGTCTCCGGTTCGAGTTACTCCAAGATTAATGTTTGTCGTCCAGTTACAGAGTTGTTGACATTTCATAATCATGGACGTTAAATATGAATCTAAGAGACCGACTTCGGTCAGCTTGCGGCTTTCATAAGCCAATTAATGAGGCTTCTTCGCGAGTTACTACTTGCAGTAGGATCTAAAATACATACATTCATACATTCATGTACACCTTCTAGTATTACGTATGCTACTTAATTTATGTTCTCCATCAGAAGTAGCACTGTAACAAGACGCAAAAGGAAGGACCAATGGTGCTACTCATACGAAGGGTTGCCACTAAGTAACAGTTATGATAGGAGCACTGGCAATCGTCAGGGGACATTTTAAGTTAATTAGATGTTTACTCTACGTGAAGTACACGGGATCAATTCGGCGTCCCCATCCTTACGAATATGTGCTTAGTATTCTAAAATAATTGTCACGGAGAGATAAACAATGGTAAAAAATGAAACAAGGAAGTACTTTAAAATACATTCAAAATTTACAATAAGTTATTCACTTGGCGTGAAGTACACGACCTCCATTCAACTTTCCCATCGTTTAAAGACGTGCTTAGCACTTGAAAGAAATGTCATGGAGATATATGCAATTGTTAATAATGAAACAAGGAAGAACTACATAGCACATTCAATATTTCGTCAACGATATAACATTGAAAGTGTCTCAAATAAGCTACTGTAAGGCTTCCTGATCCTTGGGTCTCTAAACTATATACATTAAATAATATGAGGGATACAGCCGGGCAGGGTGCTCGTCTTTTGGTATTAAAACTATACGGATATATGCACACCATGTCCTTTGGTAGCTATCGTTTGTGTTATGTAGATGAGGAAACCACCATACTTATGCACCCAACTTATCAGAAGAATCTTAATTGAAACTTTAAAGAAGCAATATTCTATCATGGTCTTATTACTGTAGTAATGATATAGATATGTAACATATGGACATACTCTGTCAGTTAGGTTTTATTTATAATCGACTGTATTTATTTACTCACTATGACGCATACCTCTCTCAATGCACTCAAGTAATTGACTTATGATTATTTTAATGTTTGTAGCACAATTTTCAACTTTAAAGTAACAGTTAATGTAATCACAATGCATGATATTAAAAAGGAATAATGTAACACAAAATATAGCATTTTATGAGCTGTCTTCGGTTTTATTATGTTGAAAATGCTCTTTACATTGACTTTTGTAGGAACAGTATCATATTGACCCCGCACGGAGTTAAAACCTTTAGTTTTAAGCTTGTTTAAGTTTTAAGCTATACCAGGCTAGTAGGATATCTCCCAAACAAAGCAAGATTTACCTTTGTTGTTTTTCATCGAAAATATCTCTATCATATACCCCGAAGTTAGCGGTTGACTCCGTGTAGAAACGTGAGTGGTAGATGGAACTGGAGATGAGGCAATTAAAATCACTCATTAAAAGGAAGAGAACGTTGGAAGTGGCACGAGGACATTGAAGTCACGACATACAATAGTAAGGAATAAATTTAATATTTTACGCTCCTTTTAGATACCGACAGGCATTCGAATGTAAAGAGTCTCATCATAATTATTTTCATCGCCGTGATTAATTTGAGAAAAGAAGTGAATAAATCGACAGAAACCATTTGGTACATTTATTGTCTATTTTTGAGTGGTCGAATATGTGTAATGTATAACCATCGTAGACCAACCGGTAACCAACACCAAGGGCATGACCCTTCAACCGTACCCGAGGCTTCTGGGAGTCAAATTCTGAAACAGAGCATTAACATATGCCATCTTACTCCAATTAGACAATACGAAAGGGAATCAATATTTCATAGGATGAGCATTAAGGAAGGTAGATGAAGTAACCATTGTTAACAGAAGATGTATATGAAATCTGCTTTGTTCATACATCACTTGTAGAAGCATGGTACTTGCCTCGATTATGACGCACTTAAAGGATTGGTTCAGGTGTTTGCAATGTCTATTTTGTATTAAAGGGCACAAAAAGACAAAAAGAACAGTGGAAGAAACTACCACGATAGCATCCTCTGTTAAGGAGATATGACACTTTAAAGATATCAAAATTTCTTTGAAAACGACTCGTCTAGAAAGACTTACCGTGAGGGTGTGACGCCACATCCTCACTTCCTTAACATTTGTGAATATATTTCTTTAAACATTATTAACTTTTTTTAACACATTTGAAAATAATATAATCAAAAATTCTTCAGATGTTTAATCTCAAATACTTCCTTTGACAAATATGAGATCTCCTGATATATCTTTTGGTTGAAAGTCATGAAATCACACAATATATTTAGAGAAAAAACAAAGACTTTTCAGGAATGTGATGATGTGACATCACAGCTAGTCAGATTTCAGCAGTTTCTACACAATCTGATTAAACTTTACACTTGAATATCTTTTTAACAGAAAAAGATATTTGAACAGTTTTTTTCACCATTGTGTTCCTTTTATTGTCCTCTTTTATATAACATAAACATGTTTGACAACTGAACCAATCCTTAAAGAGTTTGAAGAGGTAAATTGTAGGTTTCGCCTTATAAATGTTTCTGATTCCCACATATTTTGCTATGTGTCCAACACGCGGTTGTATACTACGATCTGTAGTTGGCGGCTTCTTTCTACTATTCCATCTTGAAATTTAGTTAAAAGGTGAGATTGAAGATAACACGTGTGATACCCCTAGCCTAGGCTTACTATAACCTGGGCTAGTGTCATACCTCAAACTCGTTACACAGCAAGCCTGGTAATTGTAATTACGCGTTACATTTATCAGTTAAAAAAGTAACGCAGTATGGTAGTTTATTTGCAGTGTCAACGTTCTCAAGTGTGATAACTATATACTAGTTAGTAAGTCGTAAATGCATGTGCATATTGTACATACTTTCGTACGTAACCCTATTTGCCCACCCGTCAATATATGAATATTGTCAACACCTCTGGACACGGCGAAACTACTCAACCTACGAAGGGATGTTAAAAGAAAAACTTTAGGTAATGGTCTTGTTTGTCTAAAATGTTTGCTTCACAAAACAGAAGACTGTTGTAATAATAAATTGTCACAATGGTAAGCATGGTGTCAGTTGATACAGAGTAACGCCAAAGAAGGTATTGTTAAGCTGAATTTGTTTTCGACATACCAATAGAAAAGTTCGATATTTGGACCACATGGCGTGACTTTATAGTCCTAAATGTTCACTGTACAAAGTTGTAGTGCGCAGTTACACTGAAGACTTTTATATTATATTATATTGCTTTGGACATTTTATATACGTATGGCATTCCGTAGTCCATAGGTTCGAAAACAGCAAGGTCGGAATTCTAGTGTAGGCATTTGCCGCTTGTATTCAACAATGCTAGTTCCGTTTTGATGACATATTCTGCCTTACTCTAGAAATCTCGAAAACGATACGGGAGTGTGCGTGAGTGCGTGCGGGGACGCATGTGCACTTATATAAATCGTATGCTGTTCATACATTAGCTTGAATTTATACTGGGATAAAGTGAAAGTGAAACAGCTAGACTATCCACAAATCGAAACTCATGCATTCTAAATGAGAACAATCATTTCATCTACACAGTAAGATTCCCGCGTTTATCAACGAACGTTTATGCAGCAACTGAGAAGGATTTTGGAAGCTTTTGCAGAAGGTCAAAACATTTGGAATCGTTTTGTTCTGATTGAATGTATTTCGCCATGGAACGTTTTCTCTCAGTTATTTTATTACTGAGCTTGTCGACCCTGTCTGTCTATGGAGAAAACCTGTGTTTCAATACCAGTCATTCTGAAAGTAAACAATCTTTCTTTGTTAACACCGGTGATGCCGTTGTTCTGACATGCAATCCTCCTGGAGGGGCTAAGAATGTTAAGATCATGAAAGGGCAACATCCACACACTCAGTTGTTACTTCAAGGTGGTAACCTAAAAGCAAACGACGAACGTTTTGAAGTTTTATCCTCCAAGGAAGAGTATAAGTTATTTATTCCAAATCTTAATAAATCGGATTCAGCTATATATAAATGTAGTTGGGAATTCCCTTGGTATAGTCCTATTAAATGGTGGTTTTGGAACAATGAACTACAAGCACGTCTTCAAGTAGTGAACCGTCAGATGAATGAATGTGTCCTATTAAATGGATTTGATGGCATCTTTTTTGCAGGAGAGAACTTTGATTTATACTGTCCTAAAGACATTGCTATTGACATATTTATTGCAAAAGAAAATGAAAATATCCCCGTGCAGCCCAAATGTATAGATACTAACGAGAGCTTAGTGTTGAGACGTATACACAATGTATCTACACTGTATAATAACAGCAGATTAGTGTGTAATAAGAATGGCAGTGACAATGACTACTGCATCTCAACTCCAAATATTACTGTATACGAAGATTTACAAGTAACGGTAGAGCCTCAGACTGTCAATATTACTGAAGGAGGAAACTTAAGTCTTACATGCAGTAGTTTTCCTCGAATACAAGCATCAATCGAATGGGATTTATCTGGAAGCCGAAATATCATTTCCAATGCCAACTTTTCTCACTCATCTAACGGATATGGGTCGATAGTGCTTACCATGAGCTTTCAAAATGAAACAAAAGTGGCAGATCAATATTCGATCAAATGCAGAGTAATCGCAGGATCAAAGAATATAACTAAGATGGTCACCATTCACCGAACCATCGAAGAAGAATATCGTAAAATATTAACCGTTATTATACCATTTATACTCACTTTAGTGGTTATATTTGGAGTCATTTATGTAATTTTGCACAGTAAAAGGCTCACATGTGACGCAGAAATTGAAGACATTGATGGAATTGATGGAAGAATTTATGAGACGATTGAGATGCAAGTCTCAGAAAATGATTCTGTACTCGTAAACAATTTACTGTACGAGACACAGTCGTAGAACTTTTTGAGGGCAAACATATTTTATAACACCAAAGTAAAAGGCATAAGATCGTGAATATTAGGAAACGTGTAAGTAACAAATGTTGATGTTGGTTAGAATAATATGCCTATAATTGTGTATTGTATTTGTCATTTTCAGAGTTTCTGTTAGATGGTTGAGGTTTCGATTGACATACTTGACAATAAGTGCAAAGTTCATTGAAAATCATTTGATTTAGTCCGATGATGTTTGAAATAGGAAAATACAGAATACATTCCATCAGCAGCTTTATTACAATTAGATTGGTGTAAATTTGAAAATAGAAAGGCCAAAAGGAGTCGCAAGAACACATAAAAGTTGTTAACACATACGACAGAAGAATATACGTCGACGAGAAGGACATCTATGATAGGAGAATCTACGTTGATCAATAGAATACAGTTTTCTGAAATTTATCCCCACCCAAAACAACAACAACAAAAACAAATAGATGTGCAAGGAGAGTATATTATGGGAATGTCCTGCGATATTCCATATATGTCTGATCACTCTAAAGGAGTAGCCTAGGGTAATATAAGATCTCGTTAAATTTGATTCATGATCAACCATTTTGTTTTAGTTCATTAGAATAACTTGATTGCTTTAAAACAGGCATTGATCATACTTTCGATGTATTCACTTTCCAGTTTGCAAGTTAACCTCCCTTAGTTAAATGAAACACTGTGATCGATAGTGAATGCCTGTACTCGTGGGAATGTAGCGCAAGCTGATCACTGTATCGGTTCAGTATTAAATGTAACAAGCAATTTGAATAGCATTATAGAAAGTGGCATGTAAATACATGTATTGTCAATTACTTGTTAAACTAAGGAGATGAGTCACATTTGGACGTATCTTGTAAATTCTTGTGAGATCATGTATTGATATTTTCCATCATGTATAGTTTTTAGCCTAATCCAACAGTTTGTGTGTAGATGTGTAGATGTGTATGTGTGTAGTTTTTTTTTGAGTCCAAATATGACTTAATTCCTTCTAATACGTTGATGTCAACAAATAATAGTTGGAGATAGTTGATGGCAAACACCGGGTAAATTATTACTTACATTATTTAATTAATAATAACCCTTAATTACAATATAGCAAGGGAGACCGGAGATATCTTAATATTCAACTTGTAAGCATAAAGTACTCTACGCAGGTTAGGAATGTCATACGAACTCATTTCAAATAAAAAGTCAACTTGCAACTGTTTTCCGGGCTATAGTAATATCGTTCCGTCATCTTGTATTCTGTCATCGATTGGAGTGTTTTTTTCCCCATGTTTCTCCCTCGAAAATAGTAAACCGATATAAATAAAATGAAACTAAAGAACATAATTTGGGGCGTCCATCAGAATTGAAATGTGGGGGACATTAACGACTGAGCGAAAAGCTGAAGGAGTTCGCAAGTTTCTTGGCGCAAAGCATTTATCGTGGTGGGTCCAGGGGCTCGCCTTATAGCCCCTGGGGGAGGGGGGCTGGGGCGAAGGCCCGGCGGGGTGGATTCAAATCTAGACATTTTCAAGTTCGCTTCTGTTTAGTCCCTGAATTGATATGTCAGTCATGACAAATGTTTGACTTAAATTAAGGAAGACTGGGCATATTCTCTTTATCGGAATCATAAAAACTAAGATACTTCAGAGTCGTAACCTAGGTAGAATATCTCGGGAGCAGTTGAGGAACATCGAGAGATATCATATAAAAAGCATCATGACACTATCTAAGCGGAGCGCTACCATCCCTTTGCGAGTATAGCAGCAAGAAATGTTTTGCCAAAAATGACACTCAGATTACCGGAAGCGACACTTCCCAGGCCTTGTAAGTTGCTTCTAAACATTCTTAAGTTTGAGCTCTCATGTTTAAGAATTTACACTAAGAAATTAGAAAACAACAATTTGGTAAAATCTCTTTCTATGGAAAAAACTAGGAATTTACGTTACTTTATAAGCTCTGATTAAACATTATATTACATAGGTTATTGAAGATACGCAAGCACGGTAGAACATTATGATGGTGGACGTTGCCTATAAATATGGAAGCCATATGAGGAATTAAGGTGTATAATAATTGTGAGGATTTTGTTATCATTACTTGTCTTACATGCCAAAAACCTACTGGGGGGGGGGGGCGGTAGGGAGGAGATCTGAGTTTGGGATTTGACATTTGGGGCACTCATATATGGGCTAACAATGAAACTGTTAGCGTATATAAAACACATAGACGTACATATATTTATCAACGGTAACCGTAGTTTCACATTAGACTGCTACACGTCGTTTGAATCCTATAGGAGCTCTCTTCGTTATTGTTATTCTATCTAAACTCGTGATAGGGTAGCATACTCCTATGATATTCTATATCAAGCCGCTCGATTCTTCTCTCGTGTGTTCAGGAAAAGTTTCAAAGAGCAGCAGGAGAACAACTTTTTTAACACGTTATCAATCAGGATC
The DNA here is from genome assembly GCF_037975245.1 of Apostichopus japonicus. Taxonomy (NCBI): domain Eukaryota; kingdom Metazoa; phylum Echinodermata; class Holothuroidea; order Aspidochirotida; family Stichopodidae; genus Apostichopus; species Apostichopus japonicus. Next base: position 7,472,853 of record NC_092571.1, on the reverse strand, counting down.
TGGTATTTTGTGGCTTCATGTTGAAGAGCATGATCATATGGTTAATTTGAGACCAATTTAGGTTTCCCATGAGCAGCGTACGAAAACTGTATTCTGTAAAAAGGTTGAAGAGAAGTGACGAAAACTTCAGGCCTGTAACAGATTTATACCAGATGACTTTAAGATAGTCAAAGTATTTCCCAGTGCATTTTAAACAATGTCGTGTGCAGCTCTCAGTTTAGAAGAACAATCTTAAAGGGATTTGCATACTCAAAATTGGTAACAGAAAATTTCCATTTAGTCAAATATTATGTATCTACAGTATATTTCACATAGGAATTAATATTACAATTCTATACTTTTTTACCAATGAATTAAACGGTTGATGCTTTGTCAGCATGGTAGCTGATTCCTGATACCTTTCTTTAAATGCTGCTGCAGTAGTCAATAGATAATCCTATTGAAATGACGATATAACAGTTGTAAACAACTTTCTGGTGTACACACCGAGGTTATAGACTAACAGTGATAATTTAATATTGCTAGGAATTGTTACTTATGATATCTATTCACATGCATGCATACCTTCGTCATCTTCGCACTGCCTATATATGTACACACTGTACTGATATATACCGCTGAAGTAGAAAACATGACTATTATAGAGTACAGTGGAATGCGAATAGGATCGTAAAATAATAAAGCACCAGGATTTAAAGTCAATTGTTTTTCTTAGTTTACATAAATTACTCGCCCTGATCGATTACCAAATACTTTCACTCGAGAACGAGTAGGAGTATTTAGCGGCCAGTGCGAGTACTCGATGAAGATATTGACTGAATCATTGGGGAACATTTTAATACAGCCAATATATAGATAGAAATTGTAGTGAAGCCTTTTTTCAGCATAATATCTGCCGAAAAGTTGATGCACTTCTTTTATTGCTTTGGCTTATTTGGGCTATCGTGATTAATATCAGTCGGGGAGGGGTACTTTACATTCAGTAGGGAAGACTTAGACCATTTATCCGATCCTTTCAACCTTACTTGCTAACTTCACCTACACCAAGGCCTAACCACTTGATTTATTAAATCCTTGACAAGCCCCTGCACTTTACATACATGTTCATGCCCCTATACCTAAATCATGTGCACGTCACTGGTGCAATAGTTCTCTATTAGTTCTCGACTAAACGCACAATCACTCAATATCGATAATATCTCGGAGTAATAACCGTGTCATATCTTCATGGTAACGGTAGGAATGTCTTGTAACATGCATGCTTAAGTTGCGGAAGGACATACGGAGAGTGATGACCAGTGATCTTTTGATATTTAGCTTTGCTTCGGTGAGATGGAAATGATCATGGCAGTTATCACTGTCGGTAAGGTATTTCACAATTCAAGTTAGGGTTGCTGTTGAATGCCCATAAGATTGCAACAGGAGTTAATGACACACTAATGGCACCATTTACTACGAAGACGTATATTCCTAATCCCGTGAGGTCTCGAATATATCCTATGAAGAGGAAAAGGTATAAGACTGAGTTTAGCCTTTTATAAAATTAATAAATGCAATGCTGATAATTGGAGTGCCAAACAGCTTGCAGGAAACAAGCTCTCTAAGGTATACTTGTCAAAATTAAATAATAAAAAACCTTGTAAACGACAGTAAAACAAGTTTACCAGCAAATTGAGACAGTTGTCAGATAATTGGTCACGCATGCAACCATTAAAGTCATACTTCAAACATCGTGCATGAGCTAAAGGGATGTATCTGACATAGCTCCAAAGGAAATATAATTAGATGAAACAGCTGTTTCAAGGAGGCTTTCATGACTACTACACCGAAAAGCACAGCGATATGAAATATTCCTCACCATCATGCGGCCGAATAAACCATTTCCCATAATCTATCTCTCCATAATTGACAACCAACTTCACAGTATATTTCAAAAGAGTCATTTAACTGCAATAACCCATCAACTCTAACATACAGTAAGTTTAATAACAAACAAACTAAGTTCCTTCATTAGCAAATGTTTTTACAAGTAACACAATATACATTTCTTGAATAGGATTCATTGGTACAGGAGTGTCATACCACTAGATGAACTGCATGATCATATTCATCAAAATACTTCGAATTTAAAGATTGCAATTTCAATCTTTACGCCGAGAATATTTCAAATAGACAAACAAAGATCTAATGAATATATACATATGGTTAAATATTGATGTGAAGCTCTATTGATTTCATATTTGTACTTTGTTATATACCTGAAATCAGACCAGATAGTTGCATGGCAAAACCACCAATTTGAAGGAAACATTCCGCAGCCAGAGCGGCTTTATAATGTCGAGGACAAACCATAGTGCTTATCAATCCGTGCATACCGGAGGAAACCACCGATTGACTCATACCACATATAAAGACAACACCCGAGACGAGGTAATAACTGCGAAACATCACGGTCAAAAGGAGAGTCACTCCAGTAGCGAGGAGAGGGACGAAACTCGATGTAACAGCATTCATTGTCTGGAAGTAAAACATTAATGTCGCCACTACCCTGCCAATCAACCCACCGATACCACCAAACGAAGAGAGGCTGACAGCTTCAAAATCGGAAAAGCCAAACGTTTTACCAACTGGGACAAGAAAAAGAGCCCAAGAAACAAATAGATATAGACTAACACTCTCAATCACAATTATTATTAGGGTCCCGGCATGTTTATGTTTGAAAAAGGAAGACATCTCTAATCTCACTTTCTGAAACATGTTCTCTGCTTTTTTTTCTTTGAAGACGGAGTATCCACTCCCTCTGCATCTGAGACGGCTTCATCGGTAACGTAGTTAGTAGCAATGTGCGGCTCTTTAGCAGCTACTCCCATGACCACTGTGTTCCACACAACAGCCCCAAAAACAATCAGAGAGTTTTGTAGACCGTATTGGTTTCGTAAGATTTGCAACACTGTTGGTAGAATTGCGATTCCTACGTTTTCAAACATTACGAATACTGACATAGCAATCGGAAATTCGTTCGGCCCAAAAGACTGTAGCAGCAACATCGTCGAAGGCAGAACAGACATACCAAGCTCAATTCCTGTGTATAAACGATAAAATAAAAGAATCTCGGATTTAAAAGAAAAGAATAACAATTGTAATTTCAGTAAAATATAACTATAATAGTTGAAATGTGCCGGTTCGCCAAGGTAAGACGAAGGACATTTCAGAGAAGATATATATAGAGAAGATATATATATATATATATAGAGAAGATATATATATAGAGAAGATATATATATATAGAGAAGATATATATATATATATATATATTGTTACGAGGGCCCATGGTAGCCTAACGCTAGTTACTGCTAGTGAGGAACCTAATGTTATATGATAGAAAGTATTTAAAATTGCCTACGTGATAAATCAGTATTTGAGAAATTAGGTCGGGTTACCGTGTCACAATGTTATAATACACGATTGTTCTGGTGTATTCCTTATGATGACGCGCTGGTCTCGGCTTGACGTCGGTTTACGTGGAATCGCGTGTAAGCTATGCACGGCATCTTCGTGGATTCTCTGGAACGTTCGCTAGATATGCAAAGGACTTCCAAGAATAGAGAAACTGGGTCAGGTGTATCGAGAAAGATCTGGAGGATTCTTGACATGGCGAATCGTATATAAAAGCCCGCCCAGATCGGAGAGTTTCTCAGTTTCTGAACGAATACAAGCGACGACAAATATTAAACCATTCTACTATATATCGTCAGTGCTCAACTACCAGTAGTTTCTGAGGGATTGAGATATCGATACCAAGATTGATTCTACACTTCCATTCAGAAGTTTGAAGAGGACTTTGCTGTGAAAGTACAGTTTTCCAGTGTTTATTTCGGAGAAGGTGAAGAATTTCTGTCTCCGTTGAGGAAGTTCGTTACGCCAGGAGTTGGTGGCTATGAAGCTGATTTTGGACTGACTCTGGTAATATTTAGTCGGCGAGAAGTTCGACTTGTGCTTCACTCTATTGTGGCTGGAAGTCCGTCTTCTATTTTGGAGCATCGCCGGGAAGAAGGTGACTGCTGTTTCTGGGATCGCGAGAAACTTCGTCGAGGACCAGTGAATTTCGCGGTACAACGGACCGAGAATCGTCGTCATCAAGGTCGTGGCCGCTGAGGGATATCGCCGTCGGAAGAGACCAGCGTGTTTTAAAGTGTATCCTAACTTGTTAAGTTTGTGAGTAATTTTCTATATATTTGTAATTACCACTTGTTGTTGTTGGTTCGAAATCCATTGTTCAATATAGTTTACGTTCTCATTTAAAATCTCTAGACTTGTCAATTTGTCTGTGTTCCTTACGGAGACGAACCCAGGCTTGTGTCTCGTTAAAAATTAGTTATCGAGACCTCTCGCATTCCAACGTAACAATATATATATATATATATATATATATATATATATATATATATATATATATATATATATATATATATATATATATATATATATATATATATATATATATATATATATATATATATATATATAGGAATACGGAAAAACTGTTAAACAACTTTGCTGCATTTAGAGAAAGGCTGGATCTCGAGTGAGATACAATAATTGAATTAGTTAAGTTATTGGAAGTAAAACAGCCAATGTTTGGTTTTTCAGAGCTTTCGAGCAAAACTAGCTCTTCTTCAGTGCATAATCACCGAAAGTGACAAGGAGTAGCAGGAATTGAAACTGTTTTATAGAGAAGATGTCGGCATAGTTGTAAAGGCAAAGCGACTTCCTGATTTCTGCTGAATTGAGCAGAAGTTTTAAAAATTCGGATTATTTTAATCCGCGTCGGATTATTTTAATCCGATTCCGTCGTAATTGTAAAGGAATTGTTTTGGTTTATCTGGGCCGGCAAATCGTTTCTGATGTTTAAACGAATGGTGCCGTAGTCTTTAGGTTTAGTTCCCAGAAATTTTCTTTCGCTTTCCTAGATTTATCTGTCCAAGAATCGTTCTGGTCAATGGCAATAACACGCAAATTCTCAATTGAATGATTTTGGAGATTGAAGTGATTTGCAACAGGTTGGTAGATCGTTTTTGTTTTGATCGCCGATCTATGTTGTGTCATTCTCATTCTAAGAGTGTTTTTTGACTCTCCAATGTATTGTAAGTTACAAATATTGCAGTAGATGTGGTAAATGACATTTTTGGATAGGCAGTATATATATATATATATATATATATATATATATATATATATATATATATATATAAATACTGTGTTTGCCAAAAACAGAGGAAAAGTTCAAGATGTTCATGTTCCTTGCGAACTTGTTTTCAAGCGCACTATGAGGAAGATTTTGTCTTAAAAGTCTTACATGTGACAGGTTAGTTTAAAAGATTGGTTTACTTATTATCCTGTAATTGTTTTGCTCAGAGATAACAGAAACAAACCCTGAAGCTAACAATATCGCCAAGATCACCAGAAATAAGCTGAACGAAGACTTCAAATCGATCTTCTGTGTAACGAAGTTCATCATATTCTGTACCTGTAAAGCTATCACTGTTTGAATCAAGTTCTTTTAGCTCCATTGATGATGTTTGATACATTTTAACATGAAAGGTATATTTTACGCTTTGACACATTTTATTATCATTATCAAAATATGCCATATATTCCAGACAAATTTTCATTGTGAACATATTACTAATCAGTGCCCTCATCTTTGTGAAATAGTGGTAAGCAACGTTGAAAATGTTTAAAAACATGTTTTTAGATTGTACCGGTTAAACACGTTTATTTACATACATTAAGATTTCTTAAAGTATCGTGTTTGTCGGTGGAGTGCTGACGCACATTTCCTTTTATTCTGGCGAAGAAGAACGCGCCCCCCTTCCCATTTGTATTACCAACCCCACCATATTTGTTACGAATCTGATCCTTAAGGGCCATAAAAGTTAAATAGGTGTGAATATAGTGGACGTTTTGAGATGAAATTGTCGAGTGTGATGAGAGACGGCAAATTGTTCAGATACACGGCAGTTGATATTTCAATAAAAAAAAATCTTAAACGGTATTTAGAAATATTATACTTAAATTTTCATATGAACACTATAAAAATGTTATAACAAGTCAAATATCGACTCCTTTTTTATCGAAGTGTCCACTTTTCATATGGAAAGTATTCAAACAAATAGTCGAAAAATGTGGAGTTAAAAAAACGAAGATTGATATGAAGTTGTTGAGATTTTATTTTCTCTATTCAATTTGGAACACTGTAGTACCTATTTAAGTTAACATCTTCTTGGGGGAAATATCCAAACTGGCCACCGGTGTGAATGAGAATGAATGAGACATAGTTATACTACCAGAAAACTAAGAAAATGTTTGTCATATCAAATTGTAACACAGGATTGCAACTTGGGGTTATAAGAAGGCCAAACATGGTAGCAGATTATAGTTCTGTGGGTTTTCCTCTCTAGATCATTGTACACCGACAGGCTTATTCTGTGAATATGATATGATGTAACATAGGGATTATGTCGGCTGTCGACTCTTAAAGTCTCGAATGCTCGAATGTTCATTTAGTGTGTGTTGTTGGGAGTTTCAGATACTGATTTCCGAAGTAAACGTTGTTATAGATTTGCCGTGCCTTTTTAATGTTACAAGGTTAATGTAAGATGAGAATGTTCTGTTTCCTCGTGTACTGTCGGCCTGCACACAGCGGAAAGCCCACCGAGTAAAGCTGCCGTGAACGGTGAGTCTTCCTATTGGTTATTAGTAAAGTGGTATATAATTAAACCTAGGATGTGTTTAATGTACAGATGGTTGGTGCAGGGGTAGAGCAAGAACTAGCTACAGTGCATGTTAGTTAGGTTAGTCATCAATTCACTATCAGATTCTGCAGGGCGGTGGATGAAGGCCACGGGATTAACTGCTCGTTTAGTAGCGTCTGGTTGTGTGTACTTTTAGAAATCGTCGGCGCTATTTCAGTTTGTGTCGGGGATAAAGAGATAGCTTAGTCTGTGCACTAGGTAAATCCTGCCTTTTTAGGCTAACGTTTAGGTGGGTAAAAGTGATCGTAGCTAGGAGAAACTTGTTTGTTGTTGTTTATAAGGGGCATATGACTGCTGTCTGTTTTGTTTGTTACAGGAGAATTTTAATACTACCAAGTAGGGTGCTCTTACTTTTATTTTTGCGTATTTTTAATATATGGTTTCGCTTCTTCGCTATTTAATTAAGTCTTTATTATTGCCTTTTGTGCTAAGTTGTGGTCCACTGGACAGATTTGTTTAAATTTAAAGGAGTTTATTTATTTGCCAGATTTATATAGCGCTCTTGTCATGCTTAAGCATGTTCAAGAGCGCTTTACAATGACAACAAAATAACAAAACCCTTAAAATATGAATATGAAAAATAAAATGGCCGCAGAGTAAATTATTAATATATATATATATATAAGTTAAGTTATAATTATCAAGAATGTAATTGTCGTCAATCTTTCTCTATGTTTTGTTTCATGTTGCCAAATGTTATTTTTTATACTTCTTCCTTTTTTGCATTGTTTTAGAAGGAGACATATAATGCGTTATTATGTTATTATTAATTTGTTCAATCCATGTGTTTGTTTCACCAATATATATATATATATATATATATATATATATATATATATATATATATATATATATATATATATATATGTATATATATATATATATATATATATATATATATATATATATATATATATATATATATATAATATATATATATATTATATATATATATATATATACATATATATATATATATAAATATATATATATATAGTAATATATATATATATGTAAATATATATATATGTTATATATATATATATACATATATATATATATATATAAATATATATATATATAGTAATATATATATATATATATAGATATTATATATATTTATATATATATTATTTATATATATATTATATTATATGATATCTATTTAACCCATTTATTTACACGCGTGCTGTCAACAAGACCACGGTGAGAACTAGAAAGTAAAGATATAAAAACATCAGTATACAAACATTGGTGAAACAAACACATGGATTGAACAAATTAATAATAACATAATAACGCATTATATGTCTCCTTCTAAAACAATGCAAAAAAGGAAGAAGTATAAAAAATAACATTTGGCAACATGAAACAAAACATAGAGAAAGATTGACGACAATCACATTCTTGATAATTATAACTTAACTTACAATCGTTACCGGGCAAAACCAACAGCATGACAAACTGCGGTGTACAGGGGTTTACAGGGATTAACAGCGGCTTTGTGGGGTTAACTGCGGCTTTCTGGGGTTAACGGCGGCTTTCTGGGATTAACGACGGCTTTATGGAGAATGTACAGAACACCAACAAAGAAATAACCTCTGGCGATATATTCTACTCTAGATACTCTTACAAATAAGCAAACAACAAATACACAAAAAAGGCAATCCAAATAACATGCACAAGCATACAACAAAATCACATTTAAGGCAAATATCTATAATGCGATATTAAAAGAGATATACAATTACAATATTAAGCCCCTTAATACTTATATAAAACAATTAGAAAACTTAAATACTAAGGAACAGTGCTATACAGGAACACATGCGACGCCTCTCTGAGCCAGGAGAGGATTGAAGCATGTGCACTTCACAAAATACGCAAGTATACATCGATTAGGTAATTGTACATCGACTACATAAGTATGCAAATCGAGGAGGTGGATATGAAAGGCAACCAGTAAATGGGCAGTATTTACCTCTGCCCGACCTCGACCAAGCGGAAATTTTCCTTTGGTCACGCTAAGCAAATGGCACACATCGGCAACGATGACAACCAGTATAGTTTCAACGATGTTGGTCACAATCTGCTGCGGACGTTCTAACTTTGGCCAGTCATTGTGGTTACAAATTTACCTACCGTGCTTTTGACTGACCGATAAACTTTATCTATTAATTTACGCTTGATATTTGTAATATTTTTTTAGAACAATGAAACGTATATATAGATATATATTATGTTTTTTTTTTTGCAATACAGAATTTGTATGAGCTTGGAATGCAATATACGACTAAATAAGAACGACTATATAAGTTTGTATAGATATTTGTGGTGTTCAATTTGTTGTATGTACTGAACATAAATCAATTAAACATGAATTTTCTACCCGAAAACGTCAAAACGAGTAAACGTTGATTATCGTGACCTCTATTTCCGTGATCCTGGTTAATCCAATTTCGAGTTTCAACCTGGTTTGCCAAAATTAAAAAATACTGATATTATAATATACATTGACGTAGCCCCTTAGGTAGCCCTTGAAGTTATAAAACCTTCGAAAGTTTAACGGAAACAATCGTCATAATGAGTGTTAGCTCAGTGGTTAACGCCGTTGCCTTCCAATCGAGTCACTCCAAGATTAATGTTTGTCGTCCAGTTATAGAGTTGTTGACAATTCATAATCATCGACGTTAAATGTGAAAGTAAGAGACTGACATCGGTCAGCTTGCGGCTCTTCGCGAGTTCCTGCTTGCAGGAGGACCTAAAATACATACATACATATAATATAATGTAATGATATTCAGTGTTCATTTCATGCTGTTACACTAACAGGTTGTATTTCATAACTCCTTGTCTTCTTCGGCCAACTTTTGTTTGCGAGATTACAGTATGATAGAATATATATATGATTGTCCATAAAGGTGCAATTAGCTGTCAATTAGACTCGAGTTTCACTACCAGTGACAACTACTTTTCCTATTTCTATTTCCAAAGTAGTCTGTGTTATCTGCGACTGCTACTAAAGTCTAGTAGAACTATATATAGGGTAACTGTAGATGTTATGATTCCCTAAGATCTTAAACATTTCATCGTACACGGAAAAAAAGTTGCACAACATATTCCTTCTTTGAGTGATTTGAAGAGACTTGAAGGACGTCTGGCAGCCATCAGATTTCTTGCCCGGACTTTAATTACTTTCATCTATCTTTTCCCTCTTCTTAAAATTGTACATGCACTTTTGTATGTTAAAAGTTGCCTAGGTTAGCTGTATCCTCTGTCTATTTTCTTAAAGAAAAGCTTAATTAGTGATGTTAGTTTTAGAAAGATATTCCTAATTTTGTTTAAATATTTAATCTGAAACTAACAAATTTCGAATATACTTCTGTTCATGCTGATGTCCTGCGACGGTAGACCTTGCATGCAAACGCATCAGATGGTTTTCGAGTTAGCCTGACAGCAATTAGTTTGTAGGCTCTGGCTTTTCTCTTTATGATTTGTTGACCTCCCCTATTTGTACATAATTCATGCCTCTTATTGCAGACCATACTGGGGTGATGGCAATTAAAAATGCACCCACAATCGCTGTTGGTTCCAGTTTGTCTTCCATGAAAACGACTTGTAGCACATATGACAACGCAACCTCTGCTGTGCCTACCAAAGCCACGACAGATGCATTCTCGCATTTAAGGGCGAGGTATACTAATACGCAGGCTATCACTGCTGCCAAACACGTAGAAATGACGCAGAACCAGTCTGATGCTGTTTTCATATGATTATGTGAGTTAATATTTAGAAACATCAAAAGGCCATAAAAGACATATCCTACTACTGCCTTAGCGACCATAACAAGTGCTGGATCATAAACGTTCTTTTCGACTAACTTACGAATACAAAGGAATACACAGGCACCACTGACAGCAGACATCAGAGCAGCTAGCGATCCCCATAATTCTAAGTCATCGACGTCAGTTACATAGTAACCAAAGACAAAACGAGGTTTTGAGATTAATACAACACCAATAAAGTTTGTAACTGTAATACCTATGTCATGTAAAACCAGCCCCTCTTTCAAGAATATTCTGGAAAGGATTAAACAAAATAACGGTTTGCTAAAAATAATTGCACTAGCATTTCCAATTGAAGTGAATGAAAAGCCAAGAGAGGCAAACCACATTGACGCAGAATCAGAGATTCCGGCAAGGAGAATTAAAAGGCCGTCTGATGGACGGTAACGGTCACTGTTTTCCCAGTGTATAAAGAACAACGATGGTAAATAGAGTAGACTGTTCACAAAACACAATGTCCATGTAGAAACAGTTTGAGTAGAAATATGAGATCCCAGACTATTGAACGCCCAGATGATGGATGATATAAATGCCAAAGCTATTCCCCTCTGTGCGTAAACAGCTTGAAACCAATTGGAAGCCATGTGCGATATCACCGGATTGTAGAGTCTTTGATTGTGTTGAGTTGTCAATTTTTCCCTAAATTATGAACTGTTGTCAATTTTTGTGAAACAAATATGTGTATCTTTCCGATAAGGTCATCCATGAAATGAGGTGGCAGGAATATGATATTTCGATCAATTGTGTTTTTGCCGAGTTCATATAAACGATATATTTCGTGTTTGTGGCGATTCAGTAAAAGTTGTCCGGAACTCATATATGAGAACTCTTTAATAAGAGAAAGCGAGAGAGAGGTGTAGAGATAGCAGAGGTTAATAAACACGATCTTGAAAACATACACAGGATCAATATGAGCGTTACAGAAAACAATGTGAGAACTTTTAGATATATTCCATTAATATCTAGATATGAAACTAATGATATCCATCCGTCTCAATTTTCGATCCGGTATATTCATGCAAAATCTAAATGCATCTAGCACAGCACGTTCCTTGCATCTGATGAGATATCTACATAGCCCACAGTATTTGAAATAATTGTGGATAACCTCGTGATAAGGAAAAATGCTGGTGTGAACCAAAAACTTTAATTTTGCGTGCAGTATTCGCACTGCCATTATGTTAGCACCAGATTCGACACTGGAGCGTCATAATTAAAGGTTCAATTTGATTCTCCTGAAGAGGCTGATCAAACGTTGCGGGTAAAACCTCAGTCTGGATGCATAAACCACAGCACTGAGACTGCCCTCGTGCGCATTCAGCTCGGTGACTAAATGGACAAACATGCCTCTATGGAAGACCATATAACATCTGTGTCTCGGTCTGCTCGGTACCATCTCTACAACATCGGAAGAATAAGAAAATACCTCGCCAGAGACGCCACAGAACAGTTAATCCATGCTTTCATGACATCTAAACTGGATTACGGCAATGCACTTTTCTGTGGACTACCAGTTAAAAAGATAAAACGACTGCAAAGGCTCCAAAAAATAGCAGCAAGGATTGTTACACTGAAGAGAACATCTAGTCATACTACCCCAGTGCTGCATGATCTTCATTGGCAGTATCGCCAGTATTGTCAGTATCTCAGCGGATTAGGTTCAAAGTCCTTCTTCTTTTGTTCAAGTGCCAGAACAACATGGAACCTCCATAGCTGCAAGATCTCTTCCGTCCTTATCAGCCAACAAGAGCTCTACGGTCCTGCTGGTCAGAGTCGTCTTGAGGTGCCGATCACCAAGACAAACAGCTATGGGAACAGAGCATTTTGCGTGGCTGGGCCACGCCTCTGGAATGAGCTACCAGCTGAACTCAGAACTGTTTCCAGTCCAACAACATTCAAGTCAAAGCTTCAAGGCAACATTACTGCTATATATAAACTGTGTATTCAACTTTATTCATGTGCAGTTCTCCAACACACTCAAACGTGCATGCTTTTTATTCTTCATACTCAACTATATTGTATTTTATTCTGCAGGTTAACTACATTTTATGTGTCTTATATTTTTTTACTGTTACATAGCGTTTTAGAGAACTTTTGAGGATTTTATGCTTAATAAAATAAATTATTATTCAATTATTATAAACGCTATAGATATGGGCGCAGGAGCCCAATTTAATTGGGGGGGGGGGGTGGTGGGCGCTGTAACGAATTGTCCGAAACATGAAACCACTATGGAAGGACGAACAGGTGAGATTTCCCTCACATTTTCATTTTTTAAACAAATTAAAAATACTTATATGCATAATGGTGCCACCATTGAAATAAATTTACATTCAAGAATTTGAATTTTAAGTTAGTCTGCTAATATATTTCTGAACAATATTGTGACCAGTTGGGGTCAAAAGTGGGACCATGCGTCCAGGTCACTCCCTGCGTACTACATTCACTTATACCAATAATAATGTATAGGATCTATAGATTACTGTGAAATTAATATAGCTTGTGAATTTATTAAGGATCGTTCCATTGGATGAAATGCCCCACGAGTCCAGCAGCATCATTCATATGCATTCATATTGTATTTGTAACATTTAACACTTGTTATGTGAAATAAGTAGATATATGATGGAATGCTAGTGCAAATTCGAAATTCGACATAAGGAATGTCAACATTGATATATATATATATATATATATATATATATATATATATATATATATATATATATATATGTTTAACAGTTTTTCCGTTATTCCTATATATATATATATATATATATATATATATATATATATATATATATATATATATATAGATCATTACATCGTCTTGGACAGAAAAGGAACCATGGAGTGCGAACTGTGTCAAATCGCTACATCATCAGTGTCAGATTAGTCGGGCAAGCTCAGAACGTTAGTCTAATTACCTCTTTACAAACCAGATAGCTGCTGTTTTCTTTATCAGCGTATTATTTGAGGAAATATGATAGTGATATATTACGCATTTATATTGCACCTACTGTATCATGTGCGTTATGCAAGAGTATTGTTCATATACCGTATAGTCGTACGTGCCATAAATACAATATAAGGCATAGTACATCGTATTAAATAGGCCATCCGCAAATACATGTGGATCTTATGTTGACGTTTAAACAGTTTGTTATCTAAGCCTATGGCGATGTCTTATCTTTGGTTGATATCCATAAAAGAAAATCCTGGTAATAGATGATGTGATTAATTTATCCATAACATATCTGTGCTTGAAATGTTTAAAATATCATACTACTCTAATTCATCAGTTCTAAAGACATACTTTATACAATAAAATATCAATATCGCATGTATATATGTATTAATGTTAACATGTATACATGTATATATGTATAGATGTTATATGTATATATGATTGCATTTAGATATGTAAAAATGTATATATGAATACATGTATATATGCATAAATGTGTATATGTATATATAAATACATTTATATACGTATAAATGTATATATGACTACACAATTATATGTATTAATGTATAATGAATAAATGTATATATGCATATATGTATATATGTATAAATGTATATATGAATACGTGTATATATATATATAAATGTATACATGTATATATGCATGCATGTATATAAGTATAAATCTATATATATATATATATATATATATATATACATCTATGTATACATGCATAAATGTATATATGAATAAATGTATATATGCATACATGTATAAATGTATACATGTTCAAATGTATATATTCATACATGTATATATGCATACAGTTTATATAAATGGATACATATATACATGGATATACATATACATATATATATAATATATTCATATACACACACACATATATATATATATATACATATATCTCTCCCTATATATTCATATATATATATATATATATATATATATATAAATATATATATATATATATATATATTTATATACATATCTCTCTCTCTATATATATATATATATACAAATATATAAATATATATGCGTGTGGATGTGTGTTTGTCTGTGTGTGTTAGGATGCATATGTCGGTGACTTGGAGCATCCAAGTGACCGAATTAACATAGATCTCTATATTGTATCAAGATTGCTATCTTAAAAGTTATGATTTTTTGCTGGCCGGATCATGCCTTTCATGCAACGTATACTACTATCTTTTAAATTTCAATTCTAATCTTTTCTACAAGAATTCTCTATTTCTTTGTAAACTATCTCTTTTGTCAACTTTGAAAACAGAAGTGTTAGCTCAGTGGTAAGGCCGGTGACTTTCAATCAAAAGGTCCCGAGTTCGAGTCACTCCAAGATTAATGTGTGTCGCCCAGTTATAGATTTGGTCACAATTCATAATCATGGACGTTAACAATGAATCTGAGAGATTGACTTCGGTCAGCTTGCGGCTTTGATAAGCCCATAAGGCTTCTTCGTGAGTTCTTGCTTGCAGGAGGATCTAAAATGCATACAATAAATAAGTTGGAACAATAATATGATTCAAGTTGATAACAAGCCAATAATGTCTTATCATTCACTGGTTTAGTTACGGAATTTATTTTATCAATAACTTGTTTGACAATGATGGGTGCCTTTTACCAAGTTGATCAATTTATTCAGAATTTGTCGTTAACCACTCATTTCTGAAATCTACTTGGAATAAGGTTATTAATAAAAATTGATTCATGTTTGTATTATCCCATTTATAGTTTGTATAATATGATACTTACAGATTGTCAGTTTAAATGTAAGTCAAGTTACACCAATTTGGTTAAAACTTTTTGCAGCCCGAGTAAACCTCATTTAAAATGGGGTGAGACTTATAAACTTTAAGAAATGACCACTTTAAACATCAGAGGCTATATTTAAAATGGCTTGACTACTTAAGCTAACACACAGACAACTAGGCCAGTTCCTCCTGATGCAACACAAAACTCCAGTGGGAAACTAACAAAATATTATGACCTTAAATAACATGTGAACAATTCATCAAACACAAATGGTGTTGAATAACACCTTACTTTTCTCTGTTGTTAATACTAAGCTAAAAGAACGTGTTTTGGTTGAGTTATAGGAATGGATAAAACTATGGAATAACATTAACATTTAGGCCTACGCTGAATAGACGAATTGATCACCTAAATTAACCTTGAAGGAGCGTTGTAGCCTCGATTAAGCATATTTTTAAGATGATTATCCTGAAAACCATACATTCTTAGCATTTTTAGATGGCTGATGAGATCCAAAGATGGATCGAAATAGCCATAGAGCAGGGGGGACTCGAAATGGATCTTACGAGCCACCGTGATTTTTTGTTTTCATTCCGCGTGGTCAACATGAATTTACTGTATATATTAAGAATCGGACAGTTCGATATGAGCATTGTCCAGCTGCTATGTTTAAATAATCGCCATAATCGCCAAACAGCCTTTTACAAACTCACCAACGGTACGGTACTAATAATATTTTTGGACATGCTCATTTCGTGTTGGACATACCTACATTAGTTTTGACATGTTTATATAATTGGGACATGCTTATATTATTTTGGACAGCTCATATTGTTCTGGACATTTTTGCACCAAATGGCGTGAATTCCTAAGCCAAATTATTCAATACAAATATGAAATTAGCAGTTACATTCGACATGTTCATATACTTTTCGACACTCTTTAATTATTTTGGACATGCTCACATTATTTTTGACATACTTATATTGGTTTCGACATCTTTATTTATAAATTTGGACATTCTTACATTATTTTGGACATGCTTATATTGTTTTGGACATTTTTGATACATATGGCATACCGTATATATTTTATCTTTCGTCAATGAAAGGCTTTATCACTTAGGACTTATCACTCTGGAGTTTAAAAGTTGAGTTGCTCGCAGGGAATTTAGTTTGTCTTTTATGTCTTCTTCTGCTTTCCATTTCAATAAATAAGCAAAATTATGAAACGGTGGTGTATTTGTTGTTATTCCACTTACTGAAGTTGGTTGTTAAACAAAGCAAGCATGTATTTTTATTTAAGAGTCAAAACCCTCATTCTCGCTTAGCATTTTGTATGGTGAAGATATGAAGTTTTCAAATTTGATGATTGTGTGTGAATGCATCTGGCAACAGTAGGCTGAAAGATGTCATCACATCAAATTGACATTTTGTTATTCTTTATAATATTTCATTCAGTTGTCTACAGAGGATAATAATATAGATTACAAACCACCCAAAAACAAGGACAACTCAGCTAAAATATTATAATACAAAAGTAAACTACTTAAGTCGCATTTGTCGTGATTACATCACAGATTCATTACTGTGATTTTCTCCCTGGCAGACTAGAGGGTTTAGCCAGTCAAATCAGATTACAAGGAACGATGTGTTATTGAAATGCTGTTGTTTCCAACTATACTGTGTGGAATATTTCTCTCTTTTAGAAATGTCTTATACTTGTGTAAACAAAAGGAAATGATTTGCACAATAACAACAACAATCAAAAAGTATGCTTGTACATTTTTCAGAAGCGTATGTTCAATGGTTGTTCAACACATAAAAGCATACTATTTATTATGTCAACATTATTTATATATAAATATAGATTACAGTGCAAAGGATGTAAATATTTTGCATGTTTATGCAAAACCTCTTTTCAACTCTTTACCTGTGAAATTGACAGTTTTCAAATTGATTTATTATTTACATGAATCTTTACTTATATATAACACACACTATAAAACAATGATTATATATATATATATATATATATATATATATATATATATATATATATATATATATATATATATATATATATATATATATATATATATATATATGTGCGTGTGTATATCTTGATATATTTATCTTTATATATATATATCTTTATATATAATATCATATAATTGAACTTTGATTCTTTGAAATATTAAGTCTTAATAAAAAGTATTAACTTTAAGAAAGAGCCTAAATACACATAAACAAATTAATAAATATTACTGATTGTTACATGGGTTTGTTTTTGCTGTACTGATCCTTTATGGATTTGACAACAATTTTTTTATTGTGTTATGAAGTATATATGTACAACACTTTTGATTTGGGGATTCTGTAAGGGGATGACCCTCAACCCTTTGTATTTTAAGTGTTCTTGTTAAGGTCCATAATTTGAAATTGGGAAGCTATGGCATGAATTTTGTCGAAACCTTTTACAGTCATTATAACTGAACAGAAATTTAAATTTGTTAAAATTCAAATATACAAGTTTCGTTCTGTGCATTTGATCAATTCTTTGTAAAATATTACAAACAGCTAGGCGAAAAATGGATTATAACATTGTTAAAAATAGAACAGTTTGTGTTGGTTATTATCTCTCCGTTATGAACTTTATTGTTTCTTTATGTTTCACTTTCTTTGTGTGGTATTTTTGCAGTTCTGTTTCCAATAAAACAACATGTCCTTATTATGTGTCTCAAAAGTATAGCTTCCCATATCTTTAAGATGGAATTTATAATTTCATGTACGAAATTCCAACTGAGAGAAATTGAAACTCCTTCGTGAAACCTATTTTAATATTTTCATACCTAGTCACATGTTTTGTTGTTGTTTATTTTATATATTTGATAACTCTAGGATATGTTAACGTTTGAGAACACCTCGATTCAAAACTGAATAATTGACCTAAATATGTGGTATGTGTAATATTTCGGTTATGATCCTTTCTTTGACTTTACATAGATATATGAAACGTTGACGTAATGCAATAAATTGAAAGTATTTGCAATCACTTTAACCTTAGTATAGCTCTTCTGGGATATATGCATTTAATAAGGTTTTCTTCACTAGGACAGTAATAAAATGCTCTTGTACTTTTAATCTCCAATGGTATTACATACTATTACCTAGGAGGTTACAATCTTTAATGGTATCTCACAGGTGCCCAACTCCGATTTATCTTCATACTGTGTAAATAAAAAAAAACGAAGGAATTAAAATAAATCCTTTTGCTAATTCAAAGCTGATTAACTTGTTGTTGTGATTTGTATAAGAACGTAAAAAATAAACGTATGTGAAAGATTAAACAAAAAGGCAAGCAAGAATATATTATTTTTCAAATCCTCCCAAATGATCGAATCTAAATTTATAAATACTATTTACCTGGTCAACCGACACATTGTGTTATCATTAAGGACCTGCAGTTTCAATTTGTATTTCCATTTCCCCCTTTGTAACAGTAATAGAATATTAAATTCAACATAACCGCTGTAAAACAGAACACTGGCTGAATCGAACGAAGGGGTCATGTAGAATCTAACTAAGCCAAAATAATACCCTTTTCTAATCATGATAGTACACTTTCAATTTTGAAATAAATACGTTAAATGAAAACAAAATATTTATTAACTGAAATGTATATGAAACAAAGTAGAGATATACCTCACGAATTGTTTAGTCTTGATTCTTTGAAAATAATCATATGACACTATCTTTAGTTTAAGATAACATTTAGTTGCTCTTTGTCTTATACCAAAGCAAATGCATGACTTAAACGTCTCTTACCAGTTGATAGTGTTGACAGTAGGTGGATCTGATGTGTCAAACCTCGCTGACCCTGTAACAAACTAAAGATTGACAAAAGTATTAAGTAAAACGAAACAATTCATACAAATGAAACACATGGATAAAGATGTACGAATAACGAAATTTACTTTTCAATTAGCTAAACGTGACAAAAATATTAAAATTTCTTTGATAAGCTATTTTTATGCAATATAACGTTTGATATGCAATTTCACCAAAGCCAATAGTGCTACCAAACCTTGCAAGTACTCAAACTAATGCAATAATTCTTCTTACACAAAGGAAGAAAATTAATAGAGTAAGTACAGTTATGATTCTGACTCTTGCCCTGACAATTTCTTTACTCAGGCACTTCACATTGAACACATAACAACCATTTTGAAGTGTCAAATGTTTTGACATTGAAATAAAGCTTGTCGTTAATAAACTAATTGGTAATGAACTTGTAATACGATTGCATCGAGCAATTGAACTCAGATGAAATGCAACACGTAAAGCTCTGCAAGTCATTCCTCATGAGCATTTCAAGAATTTTGTTCACTTCTTTGATTTCATGAAATATTCACCTTGATCGTACAAATCATCTTGAAGGTCCTTTCGATCAGCTTCTTTCAAGGCCTCTCCTAGTACCCTGTATGAGGCATCTTTCCATTTTTTCGTTTCCACTTGAGTAACATCTTATAAACTGCTTCCACATTCTTCTTATTTTCTACTTCGATTGTCTGCATTTCTGCTTCTTTTAGTAAAAGTTTTCTGCCTATTTCCTTCCAATCCTCAATCTTTCTAGCCAGAACCTAAAAAATAGGACTTTTGTTGCAAAATTGTACTTACAAGAATGGTTCATACCTGATGAATTAAAAATATTTATACCAGCGCTTGAACAAAACTGATCTTTGTAACGCATCTATACCATATTTCTTATACGTCTTTGCTACCTTACTTTTTAAATTTTAATTGTTCGTAACGTAATTTGTATTCATTCAAACTGTCATGCCGACGACAGTGTTTTGATTCAAAGTGGAGTTCAAAATATTGATAATTACCACTCAATAATAATTCAAGGTATACTTATAATTCGATATCACACATAAGGTAAAACAATGGATACAGAATGACAAAAGACTCGCCATTGTCAAGAAACAAGTGGCACCACGAGCTATTGAGTAATTCACAGAATAAAAAATGCCAAATTCAAGTGAAGAATTACAAGGCTGGTTAGTAACGGATAAATAGGACTGTTGTAGTTCGTTGAGACAAATACATGCCAAATAAATCTTCGTTGCATTCGTCGATATTCAGAAGAAGGGTAAAGTTAGCGAGCGATACATACTTCGGTAGGATCTACTTTGAAGTTATACAGATCTCTAATTAAAGGTAAAGGCTAAACCATCATATCTAAGGAATCCACAGTGGTAACTAATGGTATACTGTAACATAATATGATATATAAGACTGTAAACATGTTACCTGTAAGACTGATTCAATAACAACAAAGTCAAGGGTTGAAGTCGAACCGATTAGGCGTCCAATACTAGTCTTCTTTTCTGTTACTAAGTTGTCGATATTCAATGAACTGGAATTGCCTGGCACCTGTTTGTTCAAGTTATAGATGGATGGTGCATATACATCAAGTGAAGTTCTTCTTAAACCATGATATTGTTTGCGTTTTAATGACAGCAAAGACTAATGCTTTAGCGGTATGATTGCGTCCCTATGGATTACTATAAAGTATATATATATATATATAAATCATCCTAATAAAATTCAATAGCTGATTTGTATGATCTACTGAATCACTACATCGCTATCGCTAAATATGAAATGTGGTATTTATTTTATTATAGCAAGTTTAAAACAACCAAGCTTACGTCTCACTCTCACCACTACTACAAAACTGTACTTTTGTTGATATCAATTGAAGAAAAAAGTGATGATTAAGTCAAACCTCGAGTTCAAATTTTAAATCTACAAGATCAGATCCTTGTCCAACTCTGAATTCGCATGAACATCCTCTAGCCTCCGATGTAACTTGCCTTCTTAATAAAAATGTGCAGAAATCTGCTTCGGAAGTAAGAACCCGATTAAATGTTATTTCCTAAGGATAAAATAAAATAAAAGATGCAGAAAAATCATAAAGGTATACTAAGACTAGTACTGCAACCGCCTAACATTTTGATAAATGCAATTGGAAATTTAAAAACAAAAATGCAAAGTATCTTCTTGGTAGTTCCATGTATTGTGAATACCGGGAGGCTAGTTAAAGACATTAAAAAAAAGTTCCGGATAGGAAGTACTTTTTGCAGAAATAGTATTCTTCCAGTATTTTGGCAGTCTAAAAACCATGGAACATAGGTACTCCAGTTAGTATTTTCATAATATGTCAACCGTAAAGTTTCTACAGTTATAGCTTAAATGCTTCATACAGGCATTTTGTACTACTCCAGGCTTTATCCGTCGGTGAGTGTTGTCTCTCACTCTCGCACACAGTGACAGTTACCCTTGATATGGAGAGGGGAAATGCAACATCAACATTTACAAGGCTTGTTTTAAGTATCTCTTGGTTGGTATATATGATAAAGAACTCTTAAGTAAGACAATAAATGCCAGAAACGGAAGAGATCTTTTGGAGTTTAGAATGTTGCCTGTCAGCAGTTTCATTTTAATGATATCTTTCTGCACTAAGCTACTTTGTGTACTTACCTTCATCTGAAACACCTACATATGTACTCTTTTGGACTCAAGCCTTGACAACCAGTGAGACGTTTTGGTAATGAAACGATAAATTATGACTGACTTATAGGGAAGGGGAATGAAAATACGTCAAACTGTGGTTGCGGATAAAACAGCAACGGGACTAAAATACGCTAAAAGTAGTACACTGTTGATCTTGAAGTAGCGAGAAGTATTGACGAAGTAGAATTAATGGACTCACCACCTGTTGAATAAATCTAATTGTTTGCTTATGATCATCCATTGCTAATATTTTTGACCATTAAATATTCCCTTAAATATGTAATTTATGGAATGTTTAACTCTTATTAAGTATGTCACAGAACCATCACATCAGGTGTTTTATTAGTTGACTTGAGATAAATAGTCATATAACCACATATTTAACATCATATAACCACAAACTATTTGCCACTCACCCTCGCTTTTCGACAAGTCGAGATAAATTAGACGGTAGTTTGATGGTCTGATGTGATTTGCACTTTTTCTCCCCAAACACCTTTTATATCAGTATAAATATGTGTTAATATTCCTCTCGTGTCATCATACCTTTGGGTTTACTTCATCTTGATCGCATGTCCACATAGAGGAGGATACGTTGACAAACAAAATTTTCAATGGTAAGTGTCCATTCTTGTAAAACGATGTACGATGTTCATGCAATGTGATTTTCTAGGAGGGAAAGAGCAAAGGCGCTATTAGATATAGAGGTTCAAGCAGGAAATGTGAACTAAATTAGTCAGTTTAATAACTGCCTCACCTGTTGGCATCCTGGTGAGTCCCAGTAGTAGCCCACGTCTATATACACATCTGTATCAGAGGAAGACGGACGTCGAGCAGCAAAGAATTGCAAAGTCTTGGCCTCTACGATGTTATCACCCACTTCAATTTTCTTCCAGGAAAAACTTTGAAGCCAAATCACACAATGTTCCTCGTATAGTTCAGATACAGTATGTCTATCCTCTTCCCAGAGTGGCTGGGTGTCTTAGAAACAAACGAAAATTAAAACAGTATATGAAGTTACAATGAAACACTTCACTTATAGTCAACATTTGGAAACTGTGAGTGAAGCAAATTAGTGAGCACAACATACGAAAAATGCAACAAAATCATGATACGCGTGGGAAACATGCATGCATATTATTCACGTAAAGTGATTTATGTTTCGTCCATTGTCTTATGTTGTATGTTTGTCAAATTTATGAATCATTAAGTTTCTTCTGCGCTCCATGTTGAATAAAAAAAAACAGCGTTTACGGATACGAGAGAATTATTGCAATTTTTCAACAGTTGCTTAATGGCTTTTTGTATCAAAGAAGTTTTCAAAAGTTATTATCTTGAACAAAAATAACATGAAAACAAAACTTTAAAAAATAAATTACCTAGCTGTGTAGAAATCTTTATGTGCAACCATGGCCATGTGAATGTTTATCGGCTTCATCGAAAAGACTTTAAGTAATAAATAAAGTACTACATACCTTCTTCATGGTGACTGGTGTACACTGTTGCTTTCCATTCACAGTCTTTCTTGAGAACCAAACAGTGAGGTAATATCAGTTTTGCTGATTTTAGTAACTTGAGATTACTTGGTAGGAGCTCAACTACCACTGATGAGTTCCTAGCAAATGGTAGAGCTTCCTCTTTCTGGAAATTAGTTGGAATAATTCTTATTTCAATAAGCTGTTCCCTTTCTAGGGCAGCAGGAGGTATTTCTAAGCTGACACCCGTATTTGGAATCTCGATCCGCCCGCCTTCCGTTGTTATCATCAGTTTCTCTACAAGAGAAACGGTTGTGCATTGATCTGCAAAACATCAAGGACATCAATCTTAACAGCTCTTGCAACATAGCTCCAATTAATGTCTTTCGGTCTTTAAGTAAAAAAAATATGTTTAACACATTCTTTCACCGTGGACGTATCAACTAAAGACACTACATTCACGTAAACATCATCTCTTTAGTTGTTCATATCGTTGGTCTGTTTTCTAGTAACAATTTGAGAGAATCCGGGAGGAGCACCTAGCACAGGAAAGGAACTTCGCCGAGTTCACGTCAAATGTCTCAATTCAATTATAGAGAAAATTATTTAATGGCTGCATTAAAGAAATTTACAGGTAAATTGTATCGAGAGGCAAATATTTCTATAATCAGTGACGTCTTCACTAACGTTAGGGATGTCCGCAGGTTTTCAAGACAAAAACTTCCGGAAATACGTCAGCAAGCATCTTTCATACCTGTCCAGTACCGGCATCTCTCATAGTTAACAAGGATGACACTACTAAAATGCTGACCGATTAATTGAAAATCTGGATATATTTTTGTTTGTTTTGTGTGGCGTTTCATTCTTTAAATAGCTTTGTGATTATCCTTTAAATCAAGATAAGTCATTATTGAATACAGTAGGTGATAGAATGCAATGTTTAAATGGCAAGTTAATTAAAATATTCATCTTTAAATTGTAGGGGTATCTATAATGCAGGTAAAGGAAGAGATATGCTTGATTACTTACGTTTACGTTTTGCAGTACGCTCTTTTCGACAGAAGCAGCACGAAATGCTTGAAAACATTTATTTCAACCTTAAAAATCGATTTAATTGTCACCCATGGCATTCGCCATTTGTTTGATTTCCGACAGTTCCCGCTTGTTTTGTGACCCAAGCGATCAACATATCGCATTTCGGCAGAAAAAGTGTTGTCAATGCCAACAATAATTCAAATTGCACAGACAAAAAGAAAGAAATATATTGTGTTAGATAAAAAGTCTGTCATTTATGTATAACACATTCTAAAAGGTTATAACGGTAGAAAAATATTTTTCGAGTGTAAATGTTTGTTTTTTTGACACGACATTAAACCTTCTGAGCGTAACAATTCATACGCACCGCGTCTAAGGCAATTTCTTTTCCGAAACACTTCCCGTACTCGGGAATTTTAAGGGAAAAAAAGAAAACATGGATACATTCTGGCTTGACTCCTAATAATTCGAGTCTGAATACATAGTGGAGGAACTGACTCAGAGATTGCTAACAAAAACCTAGTAAACTGCAAAATATTTCTCTATGACAATACCTTTTAGAACTGGTGCATCCGAAGTTTCAGTTTCTTCGTGAAATGATTCTTCTTCATCGATAGACGTTGGTGTCGCCTGTTAATAAAACAACTAGGTATTAGGTATTTTATAAATATCACATGTTTGTATGTTCGAATTACACATTTAAAAGAAGAAACGTGATAGTCCATGACATCCATAGATACATGTTGTTACAAATGACTGTAAAGACTGCTCTATCCTTATGTGTAAATGGAATTTATATATTATTCGTATTTATCAACAATTCAGCTTATTCCATTAATTTTAATATTATTTTCAGTCGTGATCAGCCCTTTCAAAGCATATCTGTGCAGTAAAACTGACAAAGAGATGACCACCCATCCTGACGTATTAGAAATACTTCCAAGTTATGTGTGTATACAATATTGCTCACCTATTAAGACTTCTTAACTACAACAGTAGACACCAAAATAGCAATCATAGTTTGGTATTTTAACCCCACTTTGAACTTCATTCATTGTATCAGAACATGCTACCCATCCCAGCTTCCATCCTTTTTTTGTACTATTGATTCCCTATGAAGAAAATCAAATCAGTATAAATCAAGTCCATTTCATTGTGACAAAATGTTCACCTTGTAACCAGCAAATGAATTAGACCGCACACAATATGAAGTAACCTTACATTCATAACCTACGTTGTTTCATTACATTCTCTTCTCCGTCCTACAAAGAAATATATACTGTTCCTACTTAATCAATTCTGTTTTGTAATATATACATAGATACCTTGACTTTGTGTTTAATTTCGTAGGCTCAGCATGGCGATAAATCAAGGTACAGGCCAACACAATGCACCACTGTTTATATAACAAGTGTGGCTACAGGTAATTGGAATTTTACTGCAACATTTTGATGTTAAAAACATTGGTGAAAGGAACTTTCTAAAACATCGCCGTACTAATGTTTACCTTCCTTAAAAGAAGAAACGGATTCTATCGTAAATATTTGCAATTATAACTTAAAGTCTAACTGACTGCTGACAGACCATTTTCACTATTTTACGTTTACAGTAGTATTTGGTAGAGCCTAAACATGATAACACATTGCTACTTGTTTAACTTGCATGGTACGACTGTAACATACATGATAAAGTCTTCACTCGCATCTTGTTGATTGAATCCTGTATCGTTGCATACTGCACAAATATTAAGATGAATGTTTGGATTACTAAAGTATAGCATGGTAGTAGTTTATAGTTGTGCCAAATTATTCATTACTCAAAAATAGAGGGAAAGGAACAGGAAAAGGAAGAGGAAGATGTATGTATGTATTTAGATCCTCCTGGGAGCAGGAACTCGCAAAGAAGCCTTACTGGCTTATCAAAGCCGCAAGCTGACCAAAGTCAGTCTCTTAGATTTATATTTGAACGTTCATGATTATGAATTGTCAACAACTCTGTAACTGGGCGACATTCATGAATCTTGGAGTGACTCGAACTCGGGACCTTATGATTGAAATATTGAAAGATAGAAACAAAGAATATACGTGGCGCACTAAATTCTATCGTTATATGTTATATTCCTACCGATCAAACCAGGCTTACATACACCAAACTGGGGGGGGGGGATGTCGGAGAGACACCCGAACTATTCTATGAGACATACTTGCCCTTCAGAAGAGGCTTTATTAGTTAATGTGTCTGGGCTAACTAGTCTTACATACACACCTCTATGGTAAAACAATTATCAAAATCCGCGCAAGGTCAAGACGGAAGCGTCATATTCAGATTACGTATAATGAAATGGCAACAACATCAACAGTCATACAACTTTTAAGGTTGTCCATCCACAAATACAGTATATAAGAGTCTAAGTAGCTAACTTCTGCATCAAAGAATATAAAGTCAGGTATGACTTTTGCATTAGCAGTTTGGTAGAAAGTAAGTGTTAAGCAGGACACTAGTTTTGGACTGTTCTGTGCTGTAGCAGAAATCCGCTATAATATCTAAGAGAAACTTAAGCAGCATTTGTTCCGGTTGTGTTATCCAGGGTTCTTTTCAAATAATTGTTCTCCATTCTGTGGTATTACTTCTAAGAGGTTTCTTACGATGAAGTATTTTCTTTATACAGATTGTACAACAATACTCACTCTGAACTAGTTACCTGTAATTCGAACAACGTTTGTGTGGCTTAACGTTTGTGAACGGAATTGACCATTGCTTACCTTGCAGAATCACGAAAGCAACTTTTTCATGAATGCTTATTCAGCCCTCTAGTAGTAATGCAGTATTCACTATCAGGTAAACACGCAATTATATCAATTTTTTTCCCTTTATTTACTTACGTAGTGATCATGAGAGGGCGCAGATAAAGCCTTTTCCTGAATGTTTGTGTAACCAGAGCATAACCTGGTTAATGTTTTGTATAGTTATCATTTTCTTTTATTTTCCACCTTTTGTTTCTATCCATTTAATCATTTTCTTTCATTTTCTTATCTTTGTTTTTATTCATTTGATCATTTTCTTTTGTTTGTTTGTTTTTATTCATTTGACAATGAATAACCTTTACTTGGTAGATTTATGAGTTCCCTTAATTTTCACTTTTATTGCTAACTACTACATGGCAACAGTTAGTGGTCGGGTGGCCTTGTGTGACCTGTCTTTTTCTTAAGCTAAGTAATTGTTTTGCGTGGTCCTATTTTCTAGGAATATATGAGTGGCTCCAAGAGTCTATCCTTTTCAGAACCGTGGGTTGAATAGACAATTTTATAACTTTTGTTTGGTTAGATAGGAATGTTTTGGTGATAGATGATTATTTTAAATGTACCAAAGGACACCATAAATTAAGTAATGTGTCTGGTAAATTATGTATTAAGTATTAATTGACAGCTGGTTGGTCACTGGACCTCAGATACCAGGAAGTGGAGGGCAAGCTGGTCTAGAGTAGGAGGGGGGAAAGTTGAGACAAAGACTAAATCATGAATATTCAATGAACCAAGCTTTGTGTTTAATTGGTTTAAGGTGGTCATGTGTGAGTTGCCTTGTACTATTATTATGGGATGAATTCTTATTATTATGGGATGTATTCTTATTATTATGGGATGGAGTGAATAAGGTAGCATGGTAGGGGGAAATTAAGATAAGACACTGATGCCGAGTTAAGTTTACAGTAGGTACAGTAGTTAGAGGAGAAGAGTGGAAGGATTAAGTTTGTAATAGTTAGAGGAGAAGAGGGGAAGGATTAAATTTGAAATGGTTGGGCACGAGATCATAATTATTTTCTTAGACTAACTTCACCAGTAATAGAGTAGACGACCAGTATTAAATTAATTAGAAGTTA
Source organism: Apostichopus japonicus (assembly GCF_037975245.1). Classification (NCBI taxonomy): domain Eukaryota; kingdom Metazoa; phylum Echinodermata; class Holothuroidea; order Aspidochirotida; family Stichopodidae; genus Apostichopus; species Apostichopus japonicus. The sequence goes on along the minus strand of NC_092571.1, from coordinate 7,444,466 downwards.
AATGGACACTTAATTGAAGCTATTTACCCATGGAGTTTTTATAGAAGTTTAGTGAATACCTGGAGCTTGTTCTACAAATGGATATTCTATTTTAGTAAAAACCTGGAACTGTTTTACAAGGAAATTTCATATTTAATAAAAGTTTATCACCCGGAGCTGTACCAATGGAGGCGGAACTTTATTTCATCCTGTACTAATATCTGGCAACGATATAATTTTCTGTTGTGATGTAACTGAACTATAAATTCCCATTTAAATCCAATGTTTGGATCCGGAAGTGAACCCCTGCGATGACCCAACCCGAGTGATGAACAGTTTCTCCTAGAGACGCCCCAAGCTGAGACGCCCCAAGAGGTTATTTCCCCGAGTAGCGAGCTGTCCAGAGAACCACCCAATCCAGAGACGTCCCCAACTAAGTGAACCGCCCTAGAAGTTTCCCAAGGAGACAATTTCGTTCTCAAATTGTATTCGGTCGACCCGCGCCGCGATTTTGTTATTATTTTCGTTGGGACTGATAAAGTATTATTTTTCCATTAAGTTCAGTGGAGTCGTTATAAGAAGTAAGAGTTCCGAGATATGTAAGTTACACCCATTCATATAATTTCACATTAAGTTAAAGTAACCCCATTGATATTAATACAACGTCCATGTGCATCGTAAACACACCACTTTACCTTTATTTGTTTGTTTTTGTGTGAGCATTCCGCCTTTTTAAGTTGTCCCCACGATCTCAGAATAAATCGGCCCTACCCTGGTTTGGAGGTGCCACTTGTAATCTTCCCAAACCTAAAAATATATTTAAGCCTCGTCACTGCGTTTTTGACCGGCTACATTTGCCTGATAGTGTACGTCTTGAATACCCTCGAGCATCCTTCTCTAAATAAGAAATAAAAGCTTGATTACCACAATGTGGAATTGGTATTTGATATTTGTGTACAAGTCTTTCAGTTCTTAAAATGATGTCAGATAGCAAAAAGCTACACCTCACGACTAATTGTATCTGACCGCTAATAAACATCTATATGATATGATATAAAACTTATTGTATCTGACCACAATGTTTATGGTCTATGTTATTTTATGTAATGCTGTCGTTTATTCCTGTTTAATTACCTCACTATATCTACAATACATCTACTAGCACATACAGTGCTAGCTATGAAACTAACTGCAGAGTGAGAATTTAGGCATTACATTTATTTAGCTCTTTTACCGGCTACCAAAAATAACTTAACACCACTTTCGAAACAACAATTTAACCATAGCATGCTTGTAAATCGTTTATGCTGGGCTGGCTTGGTAATATTGTCTTCAAACTACATATTTTATGCTTGCAATTTAATTTTGTATCATTTTATACTACATAAATATTAAGATGAATAGATGGATTACTAAAGTGTAGCATGCTAGTGGTTCATAGTTGTGCCAAAGTATTCATTTCTCAAAAATAAAGGATGATAGAAACAAAGAATACACGTGACGAATTATATTGTATCATTATATACTACACACTCCTTCCGATGAAACTAGGCTTATATATACCAAACTGGAAGAGAAATGTCAGAAAGACACCCGAACTATGCCACTTTGTGAAAATAGTGCCCTTTAAAAGAGAGTATACTTTGAAACCCATCGCCTACAGCCCACCCCATAAGTAATCTGGTTGATACGTCAAAATTCAAATCCAAGACGCATCCTTTCTGCATGCAAAATGTAAGCTCGTATAACGCTATCAACTGATTACTTTAAAACAAAATGGCCCAATAGACAAATCATCTAAGTACGGCCCCTTGTCCCCATTTTTAAACCATTTTGTGCACAGTTATTCATTTCTTAACAGGGTAAAATATATAAAAATGACGGCTCTACCTAAACGTTGGTCCTATCGATGATTATGTGATATTCCTTCCTGTCCGAACCAACAATGTTTACCAAAATACAAGAAGGAAATCCGAATTTAAACTGTTAGACTATATAAACAATACTGCCTACAGTACTCGCAATCTGACCACTATCTCTATTTATAAAGTGGTTTCGTTTCATGTAAGAATCACTGATAACTTTTAAATCATACATTTCTAGCTAATACGTAATATTTCACACAATTTAAATATTTTGTATGGCGTTTTAAGGGAACGTTAGAGAGAAAAGGCCACACCACTTAAAATTGTTGGCTCATGCTGTAGTGAAATGGTATTGTTTATGAGCCAATACGCATGCTTTGTTTCACTCGTTGTAATTTTGGGCAAGAGATTCGATAATCTCACGTGCATTTTGCCAGTTTCCTAATAAGCTTGTTTCTGTTTAATGACAAGAACAGATGCTTCCTGTTTTATCCTTCGTGACAGATCCGGACTGTTCTGTGCTGTAGTATTAATCCGCTATAATATCTAAGAGAAACTTAAGCCGCGTTTGCTCCGGTTGTGTTATCCAGGGTTCTGTTCATTTCTTTGTTTTCTATTCTGTGGTATAACTTCTTAGAGGTTTCTTACGATGAAGTATTTCTTCATACAGATTGTACAACAAACTAACTCTGAACTGGTTACCTGTAATTCGAACAACGTTTGAGTGGCTTAACGTTTGTGAACGGAATTGACCATTGCTTACCTTGTAGAATCACGAAAGCAACTTTTTCATGAATGCTTATTCAGCCCTCTAATAGTAAGGTAGTATTTACTATCAGGTAAACACGAAATTATATCAATATTCTCCCTTTATTTACTTACGTAGTGATCATGAGATGGCGCAGATAAGGACTTTTCCTGATTTTTTTCCTGATAGTGTACGTCTTGAATACCTTCGAGCATCCTTCCCTAAATAAAAAATAAAAGCTTGATTACCACAATGTGGAATTGGTATTTGATATTTGTGTACAAGTCTTTCAGTTCTTAAAATGATGTCAGATAGCAAAAAGCTACACCTCACGACTAATTGTATCTGACCACTAATAAACATCTATATGATATGAAATAAAACTTATTGTATCTGACCACAATGTTTATGGTCTATGTTATTTTATGTAATGCTGTCGTTTATTCCTGTTTAATTACCTCACTATATCTACAATACATCTACTAGCACATACAGTGCTAGCTATGAAACTAACTGAAGGGTAAACATTTTGGCATAACATTTAGCTCTATTACCGGCTACGAAAGATAACTTAACACCACTTTCGAAACAACAATTTAACCATAGCATGCTTGTAAATGGTTTATGCTGGGCCGGCTTGGTAATATTGTCTAGAAACTACATGTGTTATGCTTGCAATTCTGAAAGGTTATTCATTCCTTATTACTCACAAAGTGAAGTCTCATTTCATGTTGTATCATTTTATACTGCATAAATATTAAAAAGGGAGGAAGATAGAAACAAAGAATACACGTGACGAATTATACTGTATCATTATATGCTATAGTCCTTCCGGTGAAACTACGCTTACATATACCAAAATGAATGGGACACCCGAACTATGCCACTTTGAGAAACTAGTGCCCTTTAGATGAGAGTATAGCACTGTGTCTGGACTAACTAGTCTAGCACACACACACCACTATGGTAAACAATTTTCACAATCCGCGCAAAGATAAGACGGAAGGGTCACAGTGATATGCCTTACAATGAAATGCTGAAACATCAACAATCATACAACTTCTTAAAGGTTGCCCATCCACAGAGACAGTATATAAGACTGTTTATTAGTAGCTAACGTCTGCATCAAAGAATGTAAAGTCGGTAGGATTTTCGCATTATCAGTTTAGTAGAAAATACATGTTAAATAGGACACTAGTGACGGTCTGTCTGTGCTGTAGTAGTGATCCGCTATATTATACGAGGTAAACTTAAGCAGAGTTTTCCCCGGTTGTGTTATCCAGAACTCTTTTCATTTGGTTGTTCTCCATTCTTCGGTATTACTTTTGAGGGGTCTCTCACGAAGAAGTAGTTTCTTTCTACAGATTATACAACAGTATTCACTCAAAACTATAAATCACACAACGTTTGTGTGACTAAACTTTAGTGAAAGGAATTGATCATTGCTTACCTTGTAGAATCACGAAATCAATTTAAATGTGTGCTTTTTCAGAACTCTAATATTAATGCAGTATTTCACTATCAGGTAAAGCCGAAATGATATCAATATTCTCCCTTTATGTACTTACGTATAAACCATGAGAGGGCGCAGGTAAAGTCTCTCCTGGAAATTGTGCCTGATAGTTCACGTCTGGAATACTCTCGAACATCCTTCCCTAAGAAAAATGTAGCTTGATTACCACAATGTGGAATTGGTATTTGAAGTTGTGTACAAATCTCTTCGTTCTTAAAATGATTTCGGATAGCAAAAAGCTTCACCTGACGGCTAATTATATCTGACCACTAATTACTATATATATATATGATATAATACTAATTGTATCTGACCACAATGTTTATGGTCTATGTTATTTTATTTAATGCTGTCGTTTTTTCCTGCTTAATTACCTAACTATATCTACAATACATTTACTAGCACATACAGTGCTAGCTATGAAGCTAACTGCAGAGTAAAGATTTAGGCATAACATTTAGCTCTTTTATCGGCTACGAAAAAAATCTTTACACAACTTTCGAAACAACAATTTAACCATAGGATGCTTGAAAATGGTTTATGCTGGGCTGGCTTAGCAATATTGTCTAGAAACCAAATATTTTATGTCTGCTATTCTGGTATGTTATTTGTTCCTTATTATTTACAGAGTACAGTTGTGACAACGCAAAGAACTCCACTGCGTGATCTTTAATCTTGTACTCTAAGTCTGGATTAAAATCCTTAGTAATCTCGTACTGTATAAATAAAAACATAAAGAACTTGAATATTAACGTGTTAAATGATTGTTGATAAATGCAACAAGTTTGTTTGGTCAAGAAGCATGCGTCTTTGAACGAGTCGACTAATAAGCTTCACTTTAAACTTTGGAACCCACCGCCTACAGCCCACCCCATCAGTAATTTAGTTGAAAAGTCAAATTTCAAATCCAAGACGCATCCTTTCTGCATGCAAAACTTAAGTTAGAATAAAGCTATCTACTGCTTACTTGAAAAAAAAAATGGCCCAACAGACAAATCATCTTTGTACCCATTTCCCCCATTTTAAAACCATTTTGTGAACAATTATTAATTTCTTAACAGGGTAAAATATATAAAAATGAAGGCTATACCTAAATGTTGGTCCTATCGATGATTCATTATGTGATATTCCTTACTGTCTGAGTCGACAATGTTTACCGAAATGCAAGAAGGAAATGCGAATTAAACTGTTTGACTAAATAAACAAGGGACGAGGACATCCAGTTTTGTAACTGTGTTGTAGTTAAAATTTTGCACTTTTTTGCATTGAATAATAAATCAAGTTTGTAAATATAAGTGTGTATTTATAGCTACCAAAACAATGAATTGATGCACATTTTCCGATCTAAAAGGACCGAAGAACATAGACTAGAGAATGATGATAATTGATGCTTACGCCGTAGTATGTCTTAACGGTAGGGCACGGATGTAGGCCTACACAATTACTCAATTGTCAAAAATATGGTGATAACATATGTTACTTTCATGCTCTTTTCAGGACAATTTGATTTTCACCGTTATTTGGGTGTCTTCGCCACAGAATTATAAAAAGTGCCTTCCATTTAAATGATTTTTCTATATGGAACTGACTAGACCATAATCACAGTTTAACAATTTGTAATATAAGTTTGTCACGTAGTCTACTTAAATTTTACTGTTGGTGAGCAATGATGTCACATTACAAAGTTTTAAAGTTGTCTGTAAATGAGTCAATTGGTTTGTAAGGTACAAGGAAAGGGTATACAACTTTGCGGTTGTATAGTGCTGTACACTACTGCACTGTAGTTATGATTTTTCATTGACTTATATCTGGTTTGACAATAGTTTTTCATCATGATATAAACGCAAAAATTTACGTTCACGTGGTTTCTGGCCTATATTCGTTGATACTTACTATGTCATATTCAAACACCTCTCCACTCTTCTGAGTCACCACAAACAAACTATTGACGGTTTCGTTGAACCTGATTCTAATGGAATCAACGGGAACATTGAATGCAGCACAGAAAGTATAGCCAAAGGGAGCTATTTCACCCTCGTCGCGAGTATAAAGATCACTAGGGAAAAGATAGATCTCAACAAAACTGTTACCAGAGCCAACCCGTAATATAAATAGTAAGCTATTCTGTACACTGAATGCTATACTACAAGCTGCATAATGCTGGTTACTTGGCGTAGTGCAGTCATGTGCTATACTATCTTTACTATCAGGGAGCTGCCAAAACCCACTGCTCTTGCTATCATATACAACAATTCTCCATGACCAAAATGTACACACGAACAACGTGTCATTCCTAGCTAGTATGTCCCAAGGACACTCTAAGCTACTAAACCCAGCAACCACGATCCTCTTAACTTGATTCAAGTCTAAATCAAAGACAATCACATCACTTGATCTTGATAAACCAACATAAACACTCCCATCTCTCAATGCCATACTCAAAGCTTCACCTTCAAAATATTGTTCTTTCACCAGACCACCATTGTTAATTTCTGTACTGTATGTTTCTATTTTATCTTTGCAACATGTCACAAACGAAACATCAGTCAGAAAGCAAAAACACCGGTGATTTGCACCCAAAGAGGTAAACTCCTTTGAATAATATGGCTTCGATTCCTTTAATAAGGCTTTTTCGTTTTTTTGTTTCTATATCTAAGTTAAACAGGTCGATGAAGGTATTGCGTGTGCATTGCTTGTATCCAGCCACAGCCAAATGACCCTTATCCACAACGTCCATGTCAAAGATGATACAGCCATCCTGTACAGAAAATCTGGCCATCTTTGCGCATTGTACATGTGTGCTGCATAATTATATAAAAGGCAAAAGTTAGTTAAAAATTTAGTTGTAGGAATTGCGTCATATTCATATATACATATATATATATATGTATATATATACATATATATATATATATATGTATATATATATATATATATATATATATATATATATTTATATATATATGTGTGTGTGTATATGTATATATATATATATATTTTCCGTACACCTTAACCCAATATGAACAAAAGGGGCACAACCAGGACCTAACTCTAACAAAACCAATGATTATTGTTGTCTGTATTTTTTTAGGTAGCCTACAACACAAACAATCAAATAATTGACCAAAGTTTTCTGGATATTTCAGTGGCCCTCCTCCGCGCCCCCCCCCCCAAAAGTGCATGTACGTAAATATTTACGTAGGCCGACAACTATTCACATAAAACACTACTCTTCTCTATTGTTTTAAGATCATGCCATTTGCCTAATTGTGCACAAAAATTGTGTGATTTTCTTTTAGGTTTTTTTTCCTGTGATACCTCCATATCCATGTTAGGGTAATGATTTTTCCGCACAACATTGTTTAAAGTAAACAGCAGAGATGGAATCCTTTATAACACTTACATATTCAGCCTAGAAGCTGTGCTAGTATCCATTTTGTCATGCATTGTATAGTTCTGAATTGCAACAAAATCGAAGAAAGAAAATATGCAAATCATAAAATCAAATCTTCGAAAGGGAGAAAATGACACGAAGACCGGTACATTCTTTCCAAGCAGATACACACCACCGCATAGCATCTTCCTCCTGGACAAACCCCACCTTATTTTAGGCGGCCGGGGTTAGACCATATAAATAGATTCCATTGCTCCTAACACCACGCATGTCAATGGTTGAGTTAAATGTATACGATGACAAATTGTTGGTGTATAGTTGTCCATGTACTATCAATTCGTTACGCAACCCACACCTTCTATTTTATACAGTTAGTAAAGCATTTACTGGTTTGAAAATGTGAATGAGGGTTATATACATCTCTGATATACTCTAGTTGGAATGGGAATGTTCAGAAAATGCTACAATGCCTGTAATACCCAACAAATTCAAATTGGAAAAAATATAATTTTTTAGATGAATGACACATGAAAGCTAGTTTTCGCCCATCATTGCCGATCTTCTAGTATTAACCAGTTGCTCTGATACTGTTATCATAGATCACTGCAACTTAGTGTGGTTACTACACTAGTATTACATACAAGTACAAATCACATAACGGCAACAACTGGATCTGATACATGGTTCCTGCAGAAATGGACTTTGTACATTGTACAGAAAGTAAATATTGACAGCGCAGTAGACTTTGAACTTGAAGTAAAAAAAATCGAGGAACATTGAGGATAAGAATAGTCTAAAATGAAATGGTGGGACAAAGATGTATATATATATATATATATATATATATATATATATATATATATATATATATATAATTATAGATAACTTTAAAGAAACATTTGTCTTAGATCATAGTCCCTATCACCTGATGTTGGAGTTACTGCTAACTACTGTTACGAAGTCCAGATATTATGGTTTGGGAAACGAACACAATAAAGTAGGTTAGATAGGTTTTGTTTTAAAAGAATCTAATGCGTGTCTCTTGGTAACAAAAATATATAACTTAGCATAAATACACATACCTTAATACTTAAAGTTAACTTAGCGCGCACGCAAGGTACCTCGCTACCGCTGGGCTCTCCGTCGGGGTGTCAAATCCCAGGGTAGTCTGTAACCGTAGTGCGGGTGTGTCTGGAAGATTCCGGAAGGCGCTTTTCGTATAAATAACAGCTCCGGTATAGAGAACAGGACCAGGTAAGGTAAATAATAAGTTCAGAAGAATGGTATCCAAAAGAGAGTTAAGAGTAAGTCACACACAGCGTGGTTGGCATGGTGGAGAAAGGCCGGAACGGAAAAGGTAGGTTTTGTAAGGGCTATGCAGACATCGTTGTTTTACGTGGCGTGACGTACAGGTTGGTGCCACTGGGAGAAGAGACCGAGCCACTCCTTGAAAACTAATATATATGGCATTCGGTGAGGTTACTCGACCGTAGCTTAGAACTGCACTGATTGTGCTTTACGTTTACAAATTAGCATTATAATACACCATTAAAGAATTGCATAACATCAATTAGCGTAGTTAACCTTTAAAGTAACATGCTACATCATAACATTCCCCCCCATAAAGTGGAAAAATACAACCAAAAAGGGAGTATTTTTCCCTTGAAAACACTTAGCATGTGATGATAATTACACAAATTAAAAACACTTTAACCACTCACATATATAAACAATTAACCGACACGGCTGAGTGCGTCTGCACATATGTTTTCCTTTCCAGGTATATGAACTATCTTTAGGTCATACCCTTGGAGTAAAATACTCCATCTCATCAAACGTGCACTCTTGTTCTTAAACTTATTAATGTAAACCAATGGATTGTGGTCGGTATATACGACAGTTTGATATGGACCGTTAAGATACACTTCAAAATGCCCTACAGATAAAATAAGAGCCAATGCTTCCTTGTCAATTGTAGAATAGTTTCGTTGACTTTGATTTAATTTTTTGGAAAAGTAAATAACAGGATGTTCCACTTTTTGGTCATCCTCTTGAAATAATACAGCGCCGACTCCGACGTCACTTGCATCGATAGTCATGCTGAATGATATCTTAAAATTTGGAGCCGCAAGTACAGGCTCACTTATAAGAATGAGTTTAAGATTCTCAAATGCGGTCTGACAACATTCTGACCATAAAAATTTAACTTTCTTTGCTAATAGGCTAGTGAGTGGACTGGCCACATCTGCAAAATTCGGACAAAATTTCCTATAAAATCCTGTCATTCCCAAAAAACGCATTAGTTCCTTTTTGTTTGAAGGAACTGGAAATTTATAAATTGCTTCAACCTTAGCTGTTTTGGGTAAAACCTTACCCCCTCCCACAACATGACCAAGATACGTAACGGAAGCCTTTCCTAGATCACTCTTGTTTAGATTTATTGTTAAGTTTGCACTCTTAAGTCTCTCAAAAAAATCCTTGGTTTGTTCTATGTGAGATTGCCAGCTGTCAGAATATAAAATAACATCATCGATATAGGTACCACACCCTTTAAGACCCTTACAAACTATGTTCATGAGACTGGTGAACGTACTTGGTGCATTTTTCATGCCAAAAGGCATTACATTACATGCCCATACACCATCCGGTGTCACAAAAGTCGAAATTTCTTTAGCTCTTTTAGTTAAGGGGACTTGCCAGTATCCCTTCAATAAGTCATATTTACTCACAAATTTTGAATTCCCAATACGATCGATGCAATCATCGAGACGAGGTATAGGATGAGAATCGGTGACTGTCACTGAATTTACTTTCCTATAATCTATGCATAACCTTTGGGATCCATCTTCCTTGGGTACTAGTAATATAGGTGAAGACCAAGGGCTATGACTAGGAGAAATTATCCCGTTCTCAAGCATATATTCAATTTCTTTCCTAACCACAGATAGTTTTGAAGGATTGAGTCTATATGGGTGTTGTTTTATTGGTTTTGCATCCCCAACATCAACATCATGGAACAATACACTTGTTTTTCCTGGAATATCGTTAAGAATACTTGGAAACGAAGAGATTAACCGTTTCAGATCTTCCCTTTCATTCCGCTGTAGGTGACCTAACTTGCTGTCAAGATTGCAAAGAACTTCAGAGTTCGTTTTAGTCACTTTCAAGTACTTTCCCAACAATTCTGTCTCATCACCATTATCCTCTACTACTGACATCACACAAAAATTGTCTTCTCCCCTCTCATGATACGATTTCAACATGTTAATGTGACACAGACGGTTAGACTTACGCCGTCCAGGAGTATCAACTTATTATTTACCTTACCTGGTCCTGTTCTCTATACCGGAGCTGTTATTTATACGAAAAGCGCCTTCCGGAATCTTCCAGACACACCCGCACTACGGTTACAGACTACCCTGGGATTTGACACCCCGACGGAGAGCCCAGCGGTAGCGAGGTACCTTGCGTGCGCGCTAAGTTAACTTTAAGTATTAAGGTATGTGTATTTATGCTAAGTTATATATTTTTGTTACCAAGAGACACGCATTAGATTCTTTTAAAACAAAACCTATCTAACCTACTTTATTGTGTTCGTTTCCCAAACCATAATATCTGGACTTCGTAACAGATATTATTTGGGGGCCTGTCCGGGAATATCAATAATGTAGTTCACATCACTAATTTTCTTTGCAACACGATACGGTCCAGAGAATCTAGCACGCAATGGTTCACCGTGTACTGGCAGTAAAACTAAGACCTTTTCCCCAGTCTGAAAACTTCTTTCTTTTGACTTCTGATCGAACCTTTTCTTCATTCGATCTTGACTCTTTAACAAATTATCCTTTGCCAATTTGCTAGCCTTGTGCAATCTCTCATTCAAATCTGATACATAATCTAGTACATTGACCTCAGCAGGCGAATCTGTCAACCACTTTTCCTTCATTAACTTCAAAGGCCCACGAACCTCATGCCCATAAATTAACTCAAAGGGGCTGAAACCCGTAGACTCATTTGGTGTTTCTCTAGTTGCAAATACCACAAAGTCGATACCTTTATCCCAATCCATCTGACTTTCGTGACAGAACGTTTTTAGCATATTTTTAAGGGTTTGGTGGTAACGCTCTAGTGCACCTTGGGATTCGGGGTGGTAGGCAGATGACGCCGTTTGCCGAATACCTAGTGTTTGCAATACTTCTGAGAACAACCCGCTCATGAAATTTGAACCTCGATCATGTTGTACTTCCCTAGGAAGTCCAACTCTGGTAAAGAACTTCAAAAGTGCATCAGAAACAGATTTTGCTGAAATATTTCGAAGTGGGATTGCTTCAGGGTATCTGGTAGCCACGTCCATTATCGTCAAAAGATACATAAAACCGGACTTGGTTTTGGGGAGTGGACCAACACAATCAATGATAACTTTATCAAAAGGCTGCCCTACTGCGGGGATAGGAATGAGGGGAGCACTCTTAATTTTCTGGTTTGGTTTACCTACAATTTGGCAGGTTTTACAACTTCTACAAAACTCACTTACATCTTTATATAACTTTGGCCAGAAGAAGTGCCGCAGTATGCGATCTCTAGTCTTCCTAACGCCTAAATGACCTGACATTGCATGGTCATGAGCAACCTGAATGATCTGAGCCCTGTACTCTGACGGGACAACAATCTGATGAAAAACTAGCCATTCTTCATTGGCTGCTACTTCTGGGTGCCGCCATTTGCGCATAAGCACCCCAGACTTTGACATATAATACCCTACTGGTATCTTAGAAATCTCCTGTTCAGTATGAACCGATTGCAGAAGTTTCTTGATTTGATCGTCAGCTTTTTGCCTTTCGATCAAGTGTTGTTGATTTAAAACCAATGGTTTGACAACATCAGCATTTTTTGCTGGATTCTTATTAAATTGATTTTCTCGAGATAAATCATTAAGATTTTCAAAGAATGTTCCTGCCAGTTGGAAACATTCATCACCTGTTGGAACATTAGTATCATTCACATTAGGTGCTTTAAGAGCCATAGAACGAGTTGTTACACAAGCCGGAAAAATACCAGGAAATTCTGTTAACAACCGTTCTGTTTCCTCATTAGACTGAGGTTGGTTACATACATGGACACAGGGGGAAGTGTGGACTTGGCCACCAGCAATATCATTGCCAAGGAGAAAATCTATACCGTCGACCGGCAACCTCTCTACTACTCCTATCTCGACTACCTTAGAGACATACTCACAATCGAGCTGAAGTTTAACGAGGGGGGCTCTCACGGTATCCTCTCCCATACCCCTTACTAACACATGCATTGGACTGGTTTCTACGCCATGACTTGGGGAAAACACATTACGCAACATCAAAGAACGTGATGCCCCAGTATCCCTCAATATATGAATTTCTGAAAAATCATTACTGCCTGGCCTAGTAACAGTGCCAACTGACATAAAATTATCGTAGCCATGTGGTTTGAGATTTGCCCTAATTTTCTCAATTTGACTACTAGAAAGCTTGCTTTTCGAAAATATGCTATTGTCCTTAACATAGTTCGGTTGAATGAGTGGGGATCCCATAATTAACTTTTGTTTACTGGCAATAAACGCCGTTGGCTTTTCAATTTCTCTCAACCGTCTGAAACAACTTTCATAAACATGGCCAATTTTGTGACAAAACCTGCACGTGGGCCTATTTCTGGAACCTGCATTTCCAAAACTACCCCTTCTTGTGTCAGAATCATTGCCCTCTCCTGATCTCCCATATTTGCCCTTTCCTTTGAAATAATTTGGAACTCTGGGATTCTGGGATTGACCAAATGAGCTCTTGTGAACCAGCTCATAATCATCTGCAACAATGGCAGCTTTCTCCATTTGCTCTACCCCCCTGTCTGAAAGATGAGTTCTAATCTCCCTTGGAAGACAGTTACAAAATTCTTCCATCAAAATTAACTCTCTTAATAGCACAAAATCTACTCCAACTTTCTTAGAAGCAAGCCACTTATCAAATAGTTCCGATTTTGTTCTACTGAATTCTACATACGTTTGATCTGGACTTTTGCGTTTTGTATTTCTGAACTTTTGACGATATGCCTCTGGTACTAGCTGGTAAGCATTTAAGACTCGTTCTTTGACTTTTACATAGTCTGAACCTACAGAGTACGACAATGATGTGTAAACGTCTTTTGCTCTTCCTGTGAATACACTATGAAGCAATGTGGTCCAATATTTGTTAGGCCACCCTAACTTTCTCGCCAAATTTTCAAACGATGTAAAATATCTGTCTACGTCATTTTCATCAAACTGAGGAACTAGCCTTATGTTCTTAGAGAAATCAAAAGACGATGAAGATTGCCCTATGTGACTTTTCGTTTCCAGCATTTTAAGAGCCATTTCATGTTCTAATTCCTTCAGTCTAAATTCGTTCTCTATCTTTAACTTTTCACTTTCACGTATCTCTCTTTCGTTTTGCAATTCTAGTTCCCTAATCTTTAATTGGATTGTTAATTTCTTTACTTCTTCACTTTCTTCACTAGATTTTGGCATATCCTCCCCTTTTCCTTTGATGAAACCCCATTTTAGTAAATGATTACCAACTATACGATTCAACTGAGGTTTCTTAGCAGCTGGAGGCACTACGATACTAAGGTGCTTAGCTAAGTCTAGGAGATTATCTTTGGATAAATCATCTACATTCTCTATAGACAATGCAGTCTGTGATACAAATGCTTCAGCCGTTGTAAAGGCCATAGCGAAATATAAATACACCGCTATTACATACATATAGAAACACTCATAAGACAAGAGACACTAATTAGATGCAAATTTTGCTAATCTCGTATTTTTGAAAAATTTGCAAGTTTAGCCAATTTGTTCGTTTCCCGGACAGGCCCCCAAATAATATCTGTTACGAAGTCCAGATATTATGGTTTGGGAAACGAACACAATAAAGTAGGTTAGATAGGTTTTGTTTTAAAAGAATCTAATGCGTGTCTCTTGGTAACAAAAATATATAACTTAGCATAAATACACATACCTTAATACTTAAAGTTAACTTAGCGCGCACGCAAGGTACCTCGCTACCGCTGGGCTCTCCGTCGGGGTGTCAAATCCCAGGGTAGTCTGTAACCGTAGTGCGGGTGTGTCTGGAAGATTCCGGAAGGCGCTTTTCGTATAAATAACAGCTCCGGTATAGAGAACAGGACCAGGTAAGGTAAATAATAAGTTCAGAAGAATGGTATCCAAAAGAGAGTTAAGAGTAAGTCACACACAGCGTGGTTGGCATGGTGGAGAAAGGCCGGAACGGAAAAGGTAGGTTTTGTAAGGGCTATGCAGACATCGTTGTTTTACGTGGCGTGACGTACAGGTTGGTGCCACTGGGAGAAGAGACCGAGCCACTCCTTGAAAACTAATATATATGGCATTCGGTGAGGTTACTCGACCGTAGCTTAGAACTGCACTGATTGTGCTTTACGTTTACAAATTAGCATTATAATACACCATTAAAGAATTGCATAACATCAATTAGCGTAGTTAACCTTTAAAGTAACATGCTACATCATAACACTACTGATGATGCTTAAGTTGCAAGGTATAATCATGAATTCATTTAGTGTACGTATTAGCGACAGCTATAGTTTGTTTTTACATTGTTGTTCATATTAATGTTAATAATGTACATTGGCATAGCTTTACATTTCATTTACCTCAGAACGCAAAACAATGCAAGTTGTTTCCTATTTCAACAAGGAATTAATCTGGGATCGAGCTATTTGTTGCAATAAATGTTGCCATCACATGTTGATATACAATATTCTCCGAAAGAGGTTCCTATCATAGCCCGCAATACTTAAAAGGTATACTAACAGATCAAAGATGAAGACATTGTTTATTACTGTAATTCAATATACAAAGTGTCATTGACGTAATTGTTAATTGCCATACCTATTCACCAACCGACTAAGGGGAAATATTATCCGTTTGCCGGGTAAATGAGAAGAGTCATGTTATTCACTGGCAAATACTGTAAGTGATGCGGTGGATTATGGTACATTTAACACATACCATTGACCTTTTTTGTATTACTTATAACCATTGTGAAATTACTTCTGAAATATAGTTACAATTGCAAGTTTTGCAAAAATTGTGTCATCTTTTGAAAACTGTTATCTGTACTCGGATGCTATAAAGTTTCACTAGAAGAACTGATTATGGATAGGTAGCTAATCTGCAAGCTGCCGGGAATTGTTTGGCTTTTTTTCAACAGTCTTTAAATTAGGTCTAGAAGGTTGAACATGAATTGTGATATCCAAAACTTCCAATGTCTGTTATCTTTCTATCCGTCTCTATCCGTGTGTCACGGGTTGCCTAGGGTGGTGGACAGGAAATAAAACAACGATGGCACGGTGGTACAGTTTCTAATTTATTATAAGATAAAACGAAATCCCTGCAAGAGGAATAATAGTGCGAGGAAAATGTTAGCATGTTCTCAATATGTATAGAGTGTCCACACAACATCATAAACCCTTACACATTAATATTTTGATATTATAACATATCGGACTGACAAAGTTACATTTATACAATAAATTAACTTAATATTTCCTTTCTACAATTGCGAGAATTCCACTATAGTCCACTGGATATGATTTAAAGCAACTCTTAACACAAAAAATACGGTATTAAATTAATTGGATTCTAAACTAAACGTAATGACAAGTATGCAATTACTTACGGGACCGTTGTATAAGCAACTCCGGGTTCTTCACTGACAGCTAAACACGTGGGAACACGAAGTTACCATGTAGCAGGAACACGCAGTAGCTACCATTGACTCAATTTGGGAGGAATCCCTGCATGGTACGGAAGAGTGCGTCGTCACTCTTGCACCGACTAACAATAATAATAATAATAATGAGCCACCTCAACTGCCGCTACTATTTTTATACTAGCCCTCGGCATCTCATGCAAACATTCCATCCAAACACACTGAATGAAAGTTAATTGAGTTTACGCAAATTTAATCCGCTTAGTCCAGATTACCAGGCATTCCCTAGCCCTTGAACAACCCGACAAAGTTGTTTGCATACGACATGACTGAATTCCATGTGGCTACGTGACACCGTGGAATATTTTCCTCTCCAGGAAAACTGGGGGAATTCGGTCTACATGTGCAGATCTACGTTCTTTTTACCATGCTTTTACTTCAATCAGTATTCAAGGGAAATGTAATTTATAGTAGTATTTCCTCCAGTACACACCAATAGGACTACGTCTGAACACCTCTAACTGCTTGATATATTTAGTTTGACCGGGAATAACTTGAACCATAGCATCCCTACAGATGCAAAGAAGCTCGTTTGCTACCGACAGTCAGCTGTACGGAAGCCGAGAGGTTCATAGGTTTCCTCAAAAAGGTCGTTTTGCCACTTTGAATGAGTTTGCCGCGTTGGGCGTATTTGCCACAAACAATAATGGCACAACAATACTGCTTTTGGTTGAAAAAGAACTAAAACAATGGGAGTCCTCTGAACAGATACATAGGTAAATAAGTGAGCAGACGGATAGGGCAAAACTATTGTCGGAGTAGGGACAGCAATGCCTACCATATATAGGTTTGGTGTGCACTTCAGTGGACATAATAGCAAACACGATGATGATTAAGCCAATGATAGATATAATAGCTATATCGGGTACCTGCATGAAATAAATGCAATCTATCCAGTTATATTTATTAACTGATAGGCACAGTGCTCAACTTTGTAGGTCGATGTGCCCTAGTGCATGATGGTGAAGCGGGGAAGTCGGAGACCGTACAATCGCACAATACTACGGGGTGGACTTTACAAAACTGAAGTGGTAGTAAACAGGAAATGTGTATGTGTGCCCTTTTTTTAAATACATGTCAATAATTCATCACATAAATTTGAAAGCTTGAACTGCTGGGGATATACATAAACTGAATGTGAGAAATGTTTGATGCCAGCTTATATTGATGCTGTGCTTGAAGTTGGACATTGGTGTACCTGGTTTAATCCTCCAAAATCTCGCTGCAAAACCTACACTGCTATATATCACGAATCAAAGCAAGGACAAATTAATGACACCCCAACTGATGAATTTTGTTGAAATTGATACAGGATCGACGGAATGTCAATACCTTTATGAGAGGTATTCTCACATTACTTGAACGTTTTTTTTTTTTCAAAAAAACGTTCCCTTACATCTAAAACTAGTTGTGATTCAAAGTTAACACAAAGTTGTCGAGGCTGGTTTATACTATTTGTAGCATTAATCCCGTCTCTTATTATCACAGTATGTGTGAATGAGTTTTCCTTTAAACTTTGTGTATCGTTTCTGCCGCTTTGGTTCGCATCAAATATTCGATTTGGGCTCTGGTAAGCAGTTTAAAATGTGGAATAATCAAACAATTTAGCCAAACTTCCTCGTGCAAGTTATGGAGAAGTGGCATGTACAAACTATTTAGTCATAATAGGTGCTAACCTTTAATCACATATATTACCATATCATACATTGTAATATTCCGCTCCAAAATACTGTAACGAAAAATATGTTTCTCGTTTCGTTCTTTTACTCGTTTTTTGTTGTTGTAATACTTAGTATTGCTGGGAATCCGCTGCTGTGGCATCTTTTAATATTCTCTGCGCTCATCAAACAGTCCAATCATGTTTGAACATGAAGTGTCCTCGACATCCGGTCTTCCCTGCGTACGTGCAGTTTCTTTACCTCGTGTCGAGAGGATGTGATAAAAGTGTAAGTCGGGAGGCCATTTTGTTAGAGTAAGTAAAGTCAATTCCCGCTAACTTTAAAGAATTAATTTTATGAGATATAACCATACAACTCACTACACAGCATTTAAACTACTGGTGTATTTCAGAATAGTATTTTAATAAGCCCATATTTCTGATCGTAGGAGTGGTACTCGTAGAAATTAACAAGGTAAATGTTAGTTAGGTTGTTCACGCTCAGTATAAAAAGGAAAAGTTGTAGCATACGTTAGGGTGTTAGGATGTGCTGACACTGAAAAATTTTGTTTCATAATTTCTTTCGTGGTAATAGTTGCGTTTCTATTTCGAGTCGATCTCTGGTGGTTTGAATATGGAATACTTGATATATCAAGAGACAATATTTAGCTCTTAAAATAAGAGGGATTCATTATAGATTAAATGAAGTAAGTTATGGTCATTGTCGAAGTGAATATCACTCTTCAGTGCATTCACTGTTTACTATTGTAAGATGAATGTAGTACCTTATTTTACGTAGTACAAATTTTAGTATAATCAATTGTTCTTACAGTTAGTTTACGAACATGATCACACCGACCTTCGTTTATAGGCCATCAGCTGAAGGTCGAAATTCGCTTGTTTCGTTCCAGCAACTGCGGGTCTAAAATATCTCTACAGCATTGAATACATAAATTAACTAAGATTAATGGTCCAAAAGTTCTCCATGTACTTTCCTGCAGTTTTTTTGCAATTCCGCTCGAAAGATCGAACTATATTTTTTATTGCGTATGTTAAGAAACCTGCCGTTTTACGTTCAAAAGTTGTGCGCCAGTGAGATATCTGTACCATGTGATATGAATTGTCCAATGAGCCATGAGTTCTGTGTGCAATCTTTGTAGAAAACAACAAACATGGCGGCTCCCACTGGCGCTAGTCAGTCTCCGACACACGGAAATCTACAGTGCTCAGTGCACATTGAATCTGTAAAATTTGAAGCAGTCAAGGCACTGACGAATAAACGATGGACTAAAGTTACTTCCTGCGCTAAAGATTGGCTTAATCTCAACGGCGGAGACAGTGATATCGCCGTACTACTGATTACTCCATGGCCTACTACGATCAAGCGTGTGTTCAACAGCATAGTATGATTGGGTTCCACGATAAGTGTTACAGGCGGTTTATTGATAGCAAGCACATTGCTGCAAGAAAACGGACAGTTCCAGAGGAGACCCCATATGATTTTAAACGAAGAATTGACGGAAAAGATCGAGGAAACCAAGCAGAAGCTCTGTTGTATTGCCTGTTCAATTTATTTTATGTGGGAAAAGAAACAATACATTACTCGGCGTTGCAAACGGGTGCAGGACAAGCTGCAGCAGGCAGAGACTTTCGATGGAGGTAAGCCTAAGCATACTACACGACTCTACTTGTACTTCTGTGGCATAGTTGAAGTGTTAAGAGAAGTTGCATAATGCAAGATCAGTAGCTCTTGAGGGATAGAATCCAAGTCAAAGGGCACAGTGTTGGACCTGAACATAATATAATTAGTGGCATGGTCATCTGATTTGTTTTGTTATAAGGTGGTAGGAACGGAAATTTGTTTCAAATTCTCAATCTGGGGCACTAGCCTAAGTGTTAAATACAGGCTTCATAGTTTTCTTACTGTGGCCCTTTATTTGAATGATAGAGATATTATATTAGTTAGAAAAATAAGTGTAACAAAGGTGCAATGAGGTTAGGTTTGCAAGGTCTTATGGTCAGCCTGTCTAGCTTTACCAAAATGAACAAGTATCTGTCTCCTTTATTATTAGTAACAGATATAATCTACCATTGTATAATTTAAACCATAACAATAAGAGATAATGTACTGTACTGTCAAAAAAGCCTGTTTTAATTCTTTTTTGCATGACACTGGTTTGCAAAATTTGAATGTGTCTTTGTTTGTCCATAGAAGATGAGCAGATCACATGGTATATAAATAAAATTGTCTTAGTTCTTATTTGTTCAAACTTACATTTTGATCAACAGAAAATGCAAAACAATTTGCTTTTTTTATTTCATTTTATTAAAGTAATATTGCTTCGACAAGCAGCAGAGCGGAAAAAAGATGAGCCCAGATTTTATGAATATTAGAGGAAAAGACCGTGTTGCCATTGAAGTGAGGTACCACTCTCTATGTTGAAGAAACTAGATACAATTCTTGACAAGGAAGACATACAGATCTTGAAAGGTAAAGTACTCTCTTCAATGTGTGGTTCATTGAGTGTTCAGGGGTGGATCTAGGACTTTTGGAATATGGGGGTCCTCCCCCAAGGAAAATTAAAAAATTCTGTAAACGCTTTGAGATGCAATATCAGGTTAATCTTTCCATTGAAATTATTAAAGTAATTTGCAACATATATCTAGCTGAATTGTAATTATATTGGTACCCATCATAAAATGTGAGACTCAAAAATATCCAATTTCATGGTACAAGGTGTTCTGTTCATCTCCTCCTCAGAGCAGAGTTTACCACCAACAAAAGATGCTCTGATCCAGCATGTTAAGCGCTGCACCAACCAGGCTGCTATTCACAGTAGGGCATTGCAGCAAAGGATTGATGCACTCTCACCAGAGGGACATGGATGGAAACTTGAAAATGATGACCTTATAATCACTTGGATGACGAAGCCACCTGACCCAGATGTTTTGCTTCAGTGTGTCAGCAGTAGCTGTAGAGTCGGCAAATGTCTTAAAGGAAGATGTTCCTGAATGAATGCACAACTACCGTGTACAGACCTATGTAAATATAGAAATTGCAGCAACTTCCAAGAAGATGTTGAGATTGTTGATGCAGGGGAAGATGATTTGGAGGATGAACTGTGATGGTGTTAAATCTTGATATCTTAGTCTGAAATTTTAATTAAGTTTGAAGTTTGTGAAGAGGGTTAACTTTTTCAAAGTCATGTTGTCATTATTTTGTTCCCCAGAGTTTAAAGGAACCAGAAAACATGATCTTATTCATATATTCATTTTAGCTATTAGTAGTTTTACGTAGATTACCCTACCTACCAGACACCTTATGATAAATATCCACATTTTCTTCAAATCACACTTTTTTGCTGAGAGGGGAGGGGGGGGGAGGAGGGTGTTATGGGCATGCTTTACCTCTTGCATATTCACAACTACATTTACTGATGACGATGACGCAAATACCGCGTCCTGAAACCAGTCAGAGGTTTATATACTGTTGTTGGGGAACCATCGCCCCTGACCATGTTCCAATATCACGGTTCTTTATTGTTTTGCCGTAACATTTCGTTACCTGTTTTATTCATATTGTTAACACGTTTTGTGCATCTGTTCAAGTTTTGACTGAAGGATATTCAAGTCTTTAGTGACTTTTATTTCATCTAATTATCTTCACCTCTACTACGGAATGGACTTTCCCTTTTCCATACCATATCTGACTTCCATGCAGTGAATTGAAGTGGATCCTGTTATAACTAGTACAACTGTCCTTCGATGAACTTTTAATCACTTATTAATTCCTCGCCGCGCCTTTTGATGAAGAACCTGTATCTTGAATCATCGCAAAGGCCCAGCTCTACTACACCATTGAGTGTATCGACCCAGTCTTAATAGATACATTATTTCTAAATTTCTATCTGGGGCTTAAGTTAACTGTCTTCGTTATTCACTTATTTGTACCATTCACCTTTATTATTCATATTATTTGTAGAATATAGAACTATTATTATTCAAAATACCATTCGAAACCTTGTCGATCTTTTCTTTTATACGTTAACTCCCTTGGAAACACTTTTTGCAGGAATACGAATTATAAACATGTCGTTTCCGTAACATGGAGAAAGTACCTAGTTTTGCAGAAGACTGTAGAAAGAGTACTAAGGTAACGGATATATACCGACTAACTTTATTTCACATCTACGATATGCCATGATGTCTTAGTGTGCCAACTTATATATTGATTTATACAAAAGAAATAACTCACTGGTCTTGGGGCATTGGCACATCTCACTGTAACTAGGGATTTAGCTACATGTAAAGTAGAGGGGGAGGGGGTCACATGTGTAAAACAGTTTGGATGGGGAGTGTAACAATTATGGAGAGGAACTTTTCATTATATGTGTATATTGACGCATACATGCACAGACGAAATGCATTCATAACATAGGGGGAAAATCTAAAAATATTTGATTTATTACAAAGCATTATATCTGAGTTTATTAAAAGTGGTACATTTTTATAATTAAAACCCTTAAGTTATAATGTGCAAAAATTGTATTTCATATTTCAAAGTTGAAAATGTGATTTTTTACCATTTTGGCGAAAATGGAGGGGGGGGGGGTAATGCCTGAAAACAACCCTCACTGACCCTTAGACCAGAATCCTCTTCCACCATTCTTGTAACCCTGACCCAACTATTATACAAAAAAAAATATATCAGTCGTAATTAAACATATAAGAAAAGAGTGCTATGTATCGTAGCACGTAATGTCTACATAACATACCCAATTTCAAGGGTGCGTTACAAAAATACTGCAGGAAATTTTTTGGAGAACTTTTGATATAATGTTTGTGATGCATTAAACTACCCAAAAATGCATTAAAAGTCTAGACCCGGTGTTGCTGGAACGAAACTGATTTTACAGCTACATTTTGAGCTTCAGCTGATGGCCTATTAAGCAGGGCAGTCTGCTATTCTTATTATTCTGAATAAGTCTTTCGATCTGTTCATTCATGGCGTATTTGCCTGCCCACGCTAATGGGGTACACGTCTTACTAGACCATATTAACTGTGCAGTCGGGTCCAAACATATTAGATACATTAACTTCACTGCGGTCTTACAGAAAATCAGAATAACAAAATTTGACTATATGCACTAGCAATCCAAACTGTAGCGGGCGATTCAGTTCGTGGAAATCCCCTATTGGCAACATCAATTGTGACGTACCTCACAATGACCCCGGTTGCAGCTGTGGCCTTGGTAACCTTTTAGCTATACACTGTTCTGAAGTATCAGCAAACGCTGCATCCATAAACATCTTAAAAATGGTAGCTCTTGTGTTATACCAAAACTCTAAACTAACATATTGCATTAACATCAATTTTCAAACAACTGTAATACTTTATCCCTGACTTTCCCATTCAATAAACCGACGAGCTTAAGGAGCACGTTACATTCATTTATGGCGTACTCACATTGTGTTGACACTGTTGGATTTCGGCGAGCGTTAGAAGACAATGTTGGAATATTCTCGTATATCACGGTACTCTATACCTTATACGTTTATGCTATATACTTTGCACACAAACAAACTTTTTGTTGTTGTTGCATACCTCCGATACGCCTAATCGTAACGAGATACATTCCTATACATCTTTTGGCATTACGTACGCTACTGTCCGTTTTCCAACAGAAGTGTTACTGTAACAAGCTACTTATACGAAGAGTTGCCACTATGTAATGAATCGTATACAGTTGTGATAGAAGTGCTGGCAATCATCAGGTGACATTTCTTGTTAAGTTAGATGTTCACTCGACGTGAAGTACACGGGCTCCATTCGGTGTCCCCATCCTTACGAATATGTGCTTAGCAATCGAAAATAATTGTAAGGGATTTATATTATACAACGGTTAAAAATGAAACAAGGAAGTACTATATAATACATTTAATATTTACATAAGATATTCCCTTGACGTGAAGAACACGACCTCCATTCAACTTTCCCATAGTTTAAAGACGTGCTTAGCATTTGAAAATAAATGTCATGAAGATAATATGCAATGGTTAAAAATGAAACAAGGAAGAACTACATAGCACATTCAATATTTACAATATTCGTATCGACCTTAATACCAGGAAATAAATATACCTTATGGTGATAATGTAAATTTTATCCCAGCAATGAAATAACAAAATTGAATAATCTAAGAACAACCATCATAGCATGTATTTAGAGTTTTCATTGACCAATGTTGAGGATTTATCGACTTGCGGGAAGTAATAATTAATTAACGATTAATGCCTTCACAGAAAACTTCGATCAAAGTAGATCATACAATACTAGTGTGCTAAATATGTCTAAACCAATTACAAACATATCTAAATATATGTACGAAAAGCTACGGGTAATTTTGAACGGGTATATCTTGATCGTTGCAACAAATGGATGAAGAACCTCGAAGTGAAGGTTTCTATGGTGATGACGTAACTTTTCTGACCAATCATGAACGACTATTTACGCACACTTGCAAACCTGTTTGGGAAAAAAAATCGCGTCCCGGTCTGAATAGTCAAGCCGTAAAATGTCATCCACGGTGAAACTTCTTCTATACGTTACTGCGATAGCGTGACTTGGTGGGTGCACGCCAGTCATTGCGTATCAAATCAGACAGTATTGTTAACATGTCTAGCTTGTATTATTTTACAAACGATTAATCAAATTCAGTTCAGCGAAAATGTATGTCGATTCTCTTGAATCCTAAGCCTGATAGATTTCAAACTTGGTGAAGGTTACCGCAGTTGAGCCTCTGTTGGTTTTGACTTCATAGGGTCCAGGGTCAGAAGGTAAAAGTGTTAACTAAAGGTCAAATGTTAGATAGTTAGAAAAGAAAATTGTCAATGATTAAATCGTATTATTGAACGTACACCTCACGAGGTCAGTAACAATATTTCACATTATTAACGTTAATGATGTAAGTAGGCAAATGAAGACAGTAAAAGTCATTGATGGGCATTTAAGTATGTTTCTTATAGATTAGCCCCAATTAAACCATTCGAAAATAGTGATATGCCAATCTGTGGAAAACTGCCCTGACTTCTTCAATTCCAAAAATTAAATTTCCCCAAGGTATGATTGCCTCTAGACCAATTCACACAGCAAGTATTAATATTAACAATTTGCAGAAGTTTTCACTACCTCGTGTAATGGATAATGTTTGCAAAACTGGGGAAAATCGTTAGTTTGCGTACAATAAGGATGTGTCTTGAAAAGTGTGTGCAGTCATTAGTCAATGACATTGTGTCAATATCTCACTTTATCAATGAATCATGGCTGATTCCTTGGCTTTTAAATTTCCTACATAGGCGGTCAATACAAAAGTAGAGTTGGATAAGGGGTTTTCGGAATTATCTGATATTTTATATATATGTATATATATATATATATGTATATATATATATATATATATATATATATGCGTTAACATAGTATAGTAGTGTTGACAAAAGATTGTAAAAGCTAAATACAGAATTAAAACGCTTAAAGCTTAAAAAACCCAAAATGGCGGTGTAGTAGAGTGCTCCACGTTATTAGGGCTCCGCGGAATTCATTCTTATTAACGACATCGGGACATCTACATACTACTTATATCTGGTGAGATAATCATATTCACCTCTCTCAACTGTTTGTCACCATGAGTCCCTCCTCCCGTACTAGAAGAGCAACTAAAATGGCTAAAAACAAGAATCAGCAGACAACGCCTTCACAACGTACGTTAGATTTTGTTAGGCGAGATAGCCTATACAACTCCTCCGACGAGGACCATAACCAGGAGCAGGTAGACGACTTGGGCAAGTCCATTCAGGAATCCATGCATCGCATTAAGGAGGACCTGAATCGTATCGATCGGGATTTCAATAGAGCTTTGGCTTTGATTACCATCCGAGTTGAAGTGCTCGAGACAAAAGATGCAGAAACTCAACGACATATCTCTGCCTTGGAAACTAAAGTTTGCAATTTTGAGAAATCTAACGAAAATTTATTGGCAGCTGTGAATAAACAAGAGCGCTTTCTCGAAAGTGTAACCTTCGCTTAGTTGGTTATCCACATTCTGAGGGTGAGGATGGTGTTGCTATTTCCAAGGGAGTGTTTTGTACAGTCGGCCTTCAAGATGCTGAAGTTCTTAGAGCTCATCGTGATGGTGCTTCCCGCCCTAACCAGCAACGACCTAGACACATTTTGGTGCGACTTTCCACATTCCAAGACAAACTTAGTATTCTACGGAAGCAGCGAACCTCGCTCATCGATAAAGACTATTTTATCACAGACGATCTCACCCATGCTGATTTACTGGAGAAGCGGAAATGGAGTGATCGTGTTTCCAAGTTATACTCGGAAGGCATTAAACTGCGTTTTTTGTCAGGCCAATGGCGTGATCAAAATGGTAAACCATTTAACTTCTCCTAATTGCCAGGATGTTGTCGTCTAGTTTCTCCAGCGCTTTGGGCCCGATGTATCTTCCTGATAATCGTAGTACTCTGCTGGTTTTCGGCGTTGACCCGCCCCTGCTCCAAGACTGCCTATCTCTCAAGGTCAGCCTTTTCTGATGGCTGTTTGAGGTTTAGAACTCTTCTTTCTCTTTCTGTTTGCTTTATACCACTGTATCTATCGTAACTTTATATATTTTTTGGCCAGCAAAATGAAAAAACTTTATCCTATAAGTATAGAAGTACATAATGATTAAAGTAAAATTTGTTTCGTTTAATGCTCGTGGGTTACGTAACTATATGAATAGAAGAAAGTTATTTATTTATTTGCGTAATCGTCGTTTTGACGTTATTTTACTACAAGAGACTCTGTTCCTTGTGATGTGAACTCTTGGTCAAAAGAATGGGGTGGTAATCTTTTTTCTTTCCCATGGGGATAATAACAGTAGAGGTGTTGGTTTATTTTTCAACCCGAAACTCAAATATCACTATTATACGATCTAAGGTCGATGAAAATGGATGGTATATTATTATTGATTTCAATGTTTACGATCAGATTTATACTGTAATTAATGTTTATGGTCCAAACAAGGATGACCCATTTTTCTTTAGTAATATTGCACAACATTTGACAGCATTTGATTGTACATCGATTATTTGGGGCGGTGATTTTAATTTTGTAGGTAATTTAACTCATGATAAATTTGGAGGGTTGCAAAGAACTAATTTTAATGCCCGCCAAATTATGCTTCAGATAGCAGAAAATCTTGATCTCGTTGATGTTTGGCGTGATCGTAATCCTAACGCCCGGCTTTTCAGCTGGCATTCTTCTGATAATTCTATTCACTGTCGACTTGATTTCTTTTGGTGTTCTAGACACATTGTTCAAACTGTGAGTGCAGCTGACATCGTTTCTATATTTAGGTCCGACCATTCTAGCGTTACTCTTACTATTAATTGTAAGATTGAGCCAAGGGGCCGTGGCTACTGGAAGTTTAATGTTTCACTCTTAGAAGAATTGTGCTATTCTGATTCTATTATTGATATTATTAACATAACTGCTTCGTGTGATTCCTCTTTGAATGATTCCCTTCTCTGGGAAGCTGTTAAGGTGAACATCCGTTCTTTTAGTATGCGTTATTCTTCCATTCGTGCGAAAGAGCGTAACAGATATGAATACTATCTAGTAAATGAGATTGCCAGGTTGGAAAGTTTAATCACTATCTGCCCATCTGAACGTTTAAATATCACTTTAGCAGATCTGCGAAACAATTTAGATATGTTATATGATTATAAATTTCAGGGCATGGTTATTCGCTTTAGGGCTAGATGGTGTGAATATGGTGAGAAAAATTCACAGTATTTTCTTAATCTTGAGCGTTACAACAAGGTAAATAATAACATATCACAGCTTCGCAATGAAGATGGTCATATTGTTTCAAATTGTCAGGATATTTTAAGTGAAGCTGTTAGTTTTTATCGTAAAGTTTATACTAAGTGTCCTAATATTTCTCCTGTCTCGTTTTTTGATGATGTTTGTACTAATCACAAGAGTCTTACCGATGATCAGAGTTATTTGTGCGAGGGTCTTTTTACCATCAATGAATTTAAGAGGCTATTGGGTCCATGCATAAGAGGCTATAAAACCCCCGGTTATGATGGATTATCAGTTGAATTTTATGTACATTTTTGGGACATTTTAGGTAACTTTGTAGTTAATTCTCTTAATTTTGCTTTCAGTTGTACACACTTAGCCGATGAACAGGGCAGGGCAATAATCTCTTTGATTCCAAAGCCTTCAAACGATTTACAGTATTTGAAAAATTGGAGGCCTATAGCAATTTTAAATACTGACTACAAGATTAGAGCCAAATGCTTGGCAACCCGTATTAAGCGTGTTTTAAATTACATTATTAGTGATGAGCAAACTGGAATCTTATAAGGACGTTTCATCGGTGAGAACATTAGACTAGTTTTAGACCTCATTGATCATTGTAATTCCAACAATATTTCAGGTACTCTTCTTTTTCTAGATTTTGAAAAGGCTTTTGATTGTTTGGACTGGGAGTTTCTTTATCAAAGTTTAAAATTCTTCAATTTTGGTCCAAATTTTATTAGGTGGGTTAGAACTTATTATGGGAACGTCACATATTGTGTTATTAACAATGGTCATCTCTCTCAGTATTTCAGTATTTCTCGAGGTGTAAGACAGGGTTGTCCACTCAGTCCTTACCTCTTTATCTTATGTTCAGCATTTCTCACATTCATGGTTAAAACAAGCTGTCGTATCAAGGGTATATCTATTAATAACTCTGAAATTAGAATTTCACAATATGCCGATGATACTGTTTTATTTTTAGATGGTTCACGCGCTTCTCTTGTAGAGGTTGTAAACATTCTTAATAATTTCTCTGCCGCTTCGGGTTTAAAAGTTAATTTCAGCAAATCATTCTTTTTTCCATTGGGTGCTATGGTTTCAAGGGTTCCCTGGTATTTTCATGAGTATAGTTTTAATGTTAATCTTGGTCCCGTGAAATATCTTGGTGTCACATTTACTTCAAAGAATGAAGATTTCTTTTCGTTGAATTATCTTCCCAAATTATCCAGGCTCAAACAGTTACTTGGGATGTGGTCAAAACGTGACTTAACACCAACTGGTAAAATAACTATAATTAAGAGTTTGGCCATTTCGCAACTTGTTTTTCTTTTTAGTGTTCTACCAAATCCTCCTCTTAGTTTCATTAAAGAGGTTAATAAAATTTTGTATAATTTTATTTGGAACAATAAACCTTATAAGATTAAACGGAGTTCCCTTATTAATAAGAAAGTTAATGGTGGCTTTGATATGACAGATATTGAATCTTTTATTAAAAGTCTAAACTGCAGCTGGGTAAAACGGTATTTAGCCCCTCAGAAAGGAAACTGGAAAATATTTTTTGATTTATACCTAAAACAGTTCGGTGGTGCTTTTCTTTTTAAATGTAATTTCAATAAGGAGGCAGTTTCTTGTATTTCTAATATTTTTTTGCAGAGAAGAGTGTGAGGCTTGGGCTGAGTTTAATTTTGATCATCCAGACAGTAATTATGGTAATGAAATCATTTTAAACAACAGTCAAATATTGGTTAACAATAAAATAATTTTCCAGTATAATCTTTTAAATCACAGAACAATATATGTGAAAGATTTCATTAAAAATGATGGCTCGGTAATTCCATATAACACGTTTCAAGCGAAAAAATATATTAGAAATTTTCCTTTAACTTCGTACTTTGGGATTATTCACGCCATTCCTAGTTAATGGAGGGGGTACCATGATTCTGTTTTGCTCTCAATGAGTGAAAATAAAAACTTTAATATGTGCATGCGCACACATAAAACAAACAAAAATGTTTATAATCAGCTAATTACCGGTCTCTGCACGCCCCCGTCGTCTATTATGAAGTGGCAAGCTATGAATTTTCCAGTGAAAATAGTTTGGAATAAGATTTTTAGGCTGCCTTATACGGCTGTGAATGACCCCAAAGTATCATATTTACAATTGCGTTTTCTACATCGTATTTTAGGCATAAATAGCTTGCTTTATAAAATGAAAATGGTTAATTCTCCACTTTGTTCATTTTGCAAGAATGCCGATGAAACGCTTATACATTTGTTTTATAATTGTAGTCACGTTGAGCGATTCTGGGAGGCAGTGAATTGCATTAAAACTAATTATTCTTTTAATTTGACCAACATTTGTTTTGGTGATTTTGGTGATATAGATAATCCTGTGAACTTTTTAATTTTACATGCTAAAAAGTACATTTATACTTGTAGGTTGGATAACAAAATCCCACATGTGCACGAATTTTATTTTAAGTTTCGCTTTCAACTTGACCTGCACTATTTCATTTCTAAGCAAAACAACAATTTGTGTAACCTTAACGACTTCTATGATTTCTTTATGTAAGCTTCTTATGTAAGTCTTTTTGCTGATTCTTTTGTATTATGTGTTACGGTATTGTAAATAAATACAGTGGAAAAAAAAAGCTTACGCTACCAAAAATCGTCTCGACAAATGTTCGACTGTTTCTGTTTGAACAATGACTACTTAAATGCCCATCGGCTTTTAATAAAAGGCCCATTAGTGCAGGATATATAGTGAATATTTTCATAATTGTTGATTTTTCTTCACATCCAGCTTTAGCAGCAGTATTTACGACTTACCGTAGTAATAACAAAAACAGTATGAATATATATATATATGTGTGTGCGTGTGTGTGTATGCGTGTGTGTGTATGAAAATGAAATTGAAACAGAGATGTATGGCAGTACTTAGTTTGACTGTATGATCTTATACTGTATTCTACAGCCTAGGCCCTAGACTCTAGGGGTTTGTTTTCAGTCAGATTTTCACATGGTCAGATTGAAGTTCCTGTTAGCAGTAATGATGATGTTTATAACAGTTCACTTTTTATTTTACATGAGAGGAACAACTTTTAAAGGTTAATACCTTTTCGATGTGTTAATAGTAACAATACTTATGTAATATTTAAAAATATAACCTAAACGTTTGGCACATTCATCAACTTGGAACCTTCCGCCAAGACATAACAAGGAAAGTCTTGGCTCAATGTTGAAAAATCTGACAATTCTTTGCGTGTGGTAAATATAATTCGTTATGGAGCACTTTCTATTATGTATTGTGATACTAAACTGGATGCTTCGGTCTGGTAACGGAGAGGGAATGACGTTCAATACCACTTATTCTGATATGGAACGAAGATTCTTTGCATACACCGGTGATGCCATTGTTCTGACATGCAATCCCCCTGAAGAAGCTAAAAGGGTTGTGATACTGAAAGGGCAACATCCACACACTCAGTTTTTACTTCAAGGCAGAAAAGTAAGCGCAAGCGACAAACGCTATCAAGTTTTATCCTCCAAGGAAGAGTATAAGTTATTGATTCTAGATCTTAATAAATCGGATTCAGCTATATATACATGTACTTGGGACTTCCCTTGGTATAGTCCTATTAAATGGGTGTTTTGGAACGAAGAAATAAAAGCACGTCTTCAAGTGGTGAACCGTCAGATGAATGAATGTGTTCTATTAAATGGATTTGACGGCATCTTTTTTGCAGGAGAGAACATTGATTTATACTGTCCTAAAGACATTGCTATTGACCTATACATTGCAAATGAAAATGAAGTTATCACTGTGCAGACCATATGTATAGTTACTAACAAGAACGTAGTGTTGAGACGTATACACAATGTATCTACACGGTATAACAACAGCAGATTAGTGTGTAATAAGAATGGCAGTGACAAGGACTACTGCATCTCAACTCCAAATATTACCGTATACGAAGATTTACAAGTAACGGTAGAGCCTCAGACTGTAAATGTTATTGAAGGAGAGAACTTAACTCTTACATGTAGTACATTTCCTCGAATACAAGCATCAATCGAATGGGATTTATCTGGAAGCCGAAATATCATTTCCAATGCCAACTTGTCTCATTCATCTAACGGATATGAGTCGATAATGCTTACCTTTAGCTTTCAAAATGAAACAAAATTGAAAGATCAATATTCGATCAAATGCAGAGTCACCATAGGATCAAATAATATAACTAAGACGATAACCATTCAGCAAAAGCGTAACTCTGATAGTTATTTACTTTTTGTACACAAAAAGACGAAACGGAGAAGCAAGAAGAACAGAAAGTAAAGACATTGGTAATCTATATGAAAGCGTAATTCATGTCGATTTGAAGGTATCTAACAGCAATTAGAATAGTGCACGTCCGCCTGCAAAGGTTAACCATCGGAAAATAGCTATAACGTAACCTACTGTACTGGTTTTTGGGGCATTTTCTGAGTCGTCGTCATTCTATTTGATACTTGGATGTTGATGAGGACGAAATGAACTACTGATGGTTTCAAGATTTGGAGGACTGAAGGTGATTAAAGCTTTTAGAAAATCTTTAGTGAAGTAAGAAGATTCCGTAGCAAGAGCTGACAGATGGGTTGGGGAGCACTATGGTAAACTTTGAGCTCTTCTAACTCAAAGTCTAAGCGATACAGTGGCAAAAGTTGAATGTGCTGTGAAAGCCATTGCAAAGCATCAGTTATCATATGGTGGGTAGACCCAAGTCTGAAGACCTTTTTCTTTTATCTAGAAGCTTTGGAAAGTGACGGGTTCATTATTTAAGTCAATGGGAAAATGAATTGTGATGCGACACATTTATGACTAGATTACAACTTTTAGAAAATGGTTATGATTAGTACTAAATACACATTATTTCATAAATTGTTCATAGAAAATATATTAAGCACATGGTAAATATTTGGAGTATGATAATCATATTTTCTCAAGATCAAAGCGACCGTTCTGAAGGACGTGATATAGATATGAGTGTTTGTCTTTCTGTTAGTGAAAGCATAATAAGGTTATATCATACAGCATCAGCGAACAGCTCCATCGTCATCATTAATATGAAGGTACTCATAGGTTGTAACTTGTTTTTTTCTATATAAGCCTAAGAATTGGGGAAGGACACATACCTCTCTACATGGAGTTCTGCTTCAACAAGCTTGGAGCATTACTCTCTCCTTTGTGAAATCCTGCATCCACCCCTGAGCTATTTTCAAGGCAAAGGCTTGGTTCAACGGTTAGAGTGTCCGCTTCACAATCGTTAAGTTGCAGGGTCAAAATTCCGCCAGGAGCCAGATTCTCTTGACATATTCAAAAATGGATTTGGTATCTCTGGTTTGTGAACTTGGGAAAAGAGGTTTGTTTTTGTTCTTCACTTGGTTTCGAAACAACTTTGTTCATCATGGCTGCACTGCAGTAATGTCGAATGAGGTACATTTGCCTTCCTCAGTAGTTAAGAAAGTGGTCCGATGCTTAGGCATACATTCTCATCCGTCGGATAGGGACGTTAAATGACGGTCCCGGGAGTAGGAACGGGAGCAAATTCACACCCTGCCTCGTTATCCTCTGAAAACTTATCGAATAGAGAAGACTTGAAATGAGCCGATGTTCATCCACGATCTAACACGAACATGGTCTCAAATAAGCCACTGTAAGGCTTCCTGATCTTTTTATCTCTAAACTAAATTATATAGATTAAAGAATAAATCTCTCCCAGATGCAACTTTTCAATACACCAGGGAGCTTAACGCGAAGGTTACATTCATTTATGGTTATTCAAGTGCATTGACACTGTTGAATTTCGGCGAGCGTTAGAATGCAATGTTGATATATTCTCTCATATAACGGTATTCTATATCTTTTTAGTTATGCTTTACTTTGCACACGGAAAAACGCTTTTGTTGTTGTTGTTATCTCCAATACGCATAATCGTAAAGATATACATTAGTTAGCTCAGTGGTGCCTTCCAATCATAAGGTCCCCGGTTCAAGTCACTCCAAGATTAATGTATGTCGACCAGTTACAGTGTTGTTGACAATTCATAACCATGGACGTTAAATATGAATCTAAGAGACCGACTTCGGTCAGCTAACGGCTTTGATAAGACAATGAGGCTTCTTCGCGAGTTACTACTTGCAGGAGGATCTAAAATACATACATTCATACATTCATATACATCTTCTGGTATTACGTATGCTATTTAAGTTATGTTCTTCATCAGAAGTGTTACTGAAACAAGACGCAAACGGAAGGACCAATAGTGCTACTAATACGAAGAGTTGCCACTAATGAATCGTACAGTTGTGATAGAAGTGCTGGCAATCATCAGGTGACATTTTATGTTAATTTGATGTTTACTCGACGTGAAGTACACGTGCTCCATTCGGCGCTCGCATCCTTACGAATATGTGCTTAGCATTCAAAATAATTGTCAGGGAGATATATACAATGGTAAAAAATGAAACAAGGAAGTACTTTATAATACATATACAATACATAATACATTATAATACACATACAAATTTACAGTTAGTTATTCACTTGACGTGAAGAAGACGACCTCCATTCAACTTTCCCATCGTTTAAAACCGTGCTTAGCATTTGAAAAGAAATGTTGTGGAGACATATGCAATGGTTAAAAATGAAACAAGGAAGAACTACATAGCACATTCAATATTTCGTCCACGATCTTACATTGAAAGGGTCTCAAAGAAGCTACTGTAGGGCTTCCTGATCCTTGGATCTCTAAACTCTATACATTAAATAATATGAGGGAATAGCCGGCAGGGTGCTCGTCTTTCGGTCTTAAACCTATACGGATATATGCACACCATGTCCTTTGGTAGCTATCGTTTGTGTTATGTAAATGGGGACACCACTATACGTATACACACAACGTATCAGTAGAATCTTAGTTGAAAGCTTTAAATAAGCAATATTCTAGCATATAGAATATTGCATTTTATGAGCTGTTCTACGTTTTCTTATGTTGAAAATCCGCTTTAATTTGACTTTTGTAGGAGCAGTATCAACTGACCCTGCAGAGTTTAAACTTGAGTTTAAAGCGTGAGACACCAGGCTAGTAGGATATCTCCCAAACAAAGCAAGATTTACCTTTATTGTTGTTTTCCATCAAATATCTCTATCATATAAGTTAGCGGTTGACTCAGTGTAGAAATGTGAGTGGTAGATGAAACTGGCGATGAGGCAAATAAAATCTCTCATTAAAAGGAAGAGAACCGTTGGAAGTGGCGCGAGGACATTGAAGTCCTTACAACAGTAAGGAATATATTTAATATTTTACGCTCCTTTAAGATACCGACAGGCATTCGAATGTAAAGAGTCTCATAAAAATTACTTTCATCGCCGTGAATAAATCGACAGAAACCATTTGGTAAATTTATCGTCTATTTTTGAGTGGTCGAATCTGTGTAATGTATAACCATCGTAGACTAACCGGTAACCAACACCAAGGGCATGACCCTTCAACCGCACCCGAGGCTTCCATGAGTCAAATTCTGAAACAGGGCATTGACATATGCCATCTTACTCAAATTAGACAAGACGAAAGGGAATCAATATTTCATAGGATGAGCATTAAGGAAGGTAGATGAAGTTATCATTGTTAACAGAAGATGTATATGAAATCTACTTTGTTCATACATCACTTGTAGAAGCACGGTACTTGCCTCGATGATGACGCACTTCAAGGATTGGTTCAGGTGTTTGCAATGTCTGTTTTGTATGAAAGTGCACAAAAAGACAAAATGAACAGTGAAAGAAACTACCATGATAGCATGCTCTGTTAAGGACATATGACACTTTAAAGATATCAAAATTTCTTTGAAAACGACTGGTGTAGAAAGACTTACCGTGAGGGTGTGACGTCACATCCTCACTTTCTTAACATTTGTGAATATATTTCTTTCAAAATTATTTACATTTTTTAACAAATTTGAAAATAATATTATCAAAAATTCTTCAGATGTTTAATCTCAAATACTTCCTTTGACAAATATGAGATCTCCTGACATATCTTTTGGGTGAAAGTCATGAAATCTCACAATATATTTATAGAAAAAAACAAAAACTTTTCAGGAATGTGAGGATGTGACATCACAGCTTGTCAGATTTCAGCAGTTTCTACACAATCTGATAAAATTTTACACTTGAACATTTCTTTAACAGAAAAAGAAATTTGAACAGTTTTTTTCACCATTGTGTTTCTTTTATTGTCCTCTTTCATATAACATAAACATGTATGACAACTGAACCAATCATAAAGACTTTGAACCGGTAAATTGTAGGTTTCGCCTTATAGATGTTTCTGATTCCTACATATTTTGCAACGTGTCCAACACCCGGTTTTATACTACGATCTGTAATTGGCGGTTTCTTTCTACTATTCCATCTTGAAAGTTATAGTTAAAAGGTGAGATTGAAGATAACACGTGGGATACCCCTAGCCTAGGCTTACCATAACCTGGGCTATTGTCATACCTCAAACTTGTTACACAGCAAGCATGGTAATTGTAATTAAGCGTTACAATTCTCAGTTAAAAAAGTTACTCAGTATGGTACTTTATTTGCAGGGTCATCGTTCTCATGTGTGATAACTATACACTCAAAAAAATGAAGTGTTAAATTTGAATCGTAAAGTGTTGAATTTAACACCCCACCCTGTTTGGATTAGGGATTACACCCACCGGGTTAAATTAACACTTCAGAAGTGTAACATAATATAACACTTTGCGAGTGTTGCCTTAACAACACCCAAACATGTTAAACTTTTTTTGAGTGTCAAAATAACACTTCCTGGTGTTGAAGGTACACTACAGTGAGTAAAATTAACACCATAAAGTCTTCATTTGTTAGAACTTCTGGGTGTCAACATGACACTTCAGGAAGTAAAATTAACACCATAAAGTGTTCATTTGTTAGCACTTCTGGGTGTCAAAATTGCACTTCAGGGAGTATAATTAACACTTTAGTGCTCATTTTTTGACTTCTGGGTGTCAAAGTTCTGCTTCAGTGAGTAGAATTACCACCATATAGTGTTCATTTGTTATCTGTGTCAAGATGATACTTAATGGACTCTCAACACCCAATAGTGCTCTCTCGTTAATACTTCTGGATGTATATTTAATTGCTGGTTTGTAAAGTTTTACATGTTTATTATGTAACGCAAATACAATACTGCTATGTAAAAATTTGCCAGAAAAGTTTACATCGCACGAGTTTAGTAAATATTTTATACAGGTTTTAGGTTAATTATTA
Source organism: Apostichopus japonicus (assembly GCF_037975245.1). NCBI lineage: Eukaryota > Metazoa > Echinodermata > Holothuroidea > Aspidochirotida > Stichopodidae > Apostichopus > Apostichopus japonicus. The sequence continues at coordinate 7,407,319 of NC_092571.1, read as the reverse complement.
CCTAGTAATTAGGTAAACAATATGGATGCATGTTTGAATCGCCCACATCAGATAGTTACATTTAAGAGACAGCAAAAAGCAATGACAACACAAACAATTCAGAATGTGCGACTTTCAGCAATTAAACACCCTACTACCTTCCTATTCCAGAGGTCCATTTATTATATCCCATTAAATGTAAAACGAACAATTTAGGCTATAAAAGTATTGTCTTGTGGAATTAAGTCAACTTAAAAGTGCCAACATTTCAATTGCTACAGTGAAGTTACTTGGTCGATATTTTTTTGCACATGCCTTTTGGTATTCCAGATTAAACACAAAGAAACAACTCTTCCCAAAGTCAATTTCAAATAAGCAACAACTTTAGAAAAATTCTGATCCATGGGATGAGGAAACATGGAGTTCTGTCTATGACAACTGCTAAACTGCAGTAACTTTGTCTTTTTTGTCGGCACGGTGAGCATAAAAATCTTAAATCTGGTTGTGTTTCACACCACCAGGCAACTTGTAGACAACTTTTTGGAAAAGTTCCCAGGCACCGAGACTTGCAATTTGGTATAATTCAGATTTAACACGTAGAATAATTTGAAGAAAACATCAATGTCTTCATAAATGTCCTCTGGGGTAGGGCATGTCTCTGGATGATCACAAATGACTGCTTGGGGTGTATTTTGCTTCCTCCAAGAAGTAACACATATTGCTGAGGTCTTTCTGAAATCTTTTGCAAATAGAACTCCAAGTTGATGCTTCCTAAGTAACAACAAAGAAAAGAAAAGAAAGTTCCCATCATAATGAAGTTGTGTTAAAACCTTCTTGGAGCATAAGCAGTTATTTACATGTACCCCTCAAAAAACATGAACATTCCTAAAGAAAATGCCCACAATTTAATCAGTTGTGATTCTAACTTCTTAGAGTACGTTTGAATCTAGAAAGCCAGATGGCCTATAGTGATTCTTGTCAAAACAGGAACTTGCATTAAACTTTCATCAGACAATGTAGGCAACTTTTACAACCAATGCATCATGTTAACAATGCTTAAAACAATGCTCACTCCCATTGTATGCAATTGTGTAGATTGCTATGAATTATAACAGCTAGATCACTTCCATAATATGGCTAAATTATAGTTGGGCCTAGGTCTAAAAGTATCACCAACCCACATCAGCTCCGGCCTACTTGCTACAACTTACAAGCTAAAATGGCAATTAGTGGTATTTATATATTGCATTACATGAATATATGTTTACATATGTATGTTACATAGTACCAGCGTAACTATAGACCCATGCCCGATGCTATTAAAAATGCATTGCCTTGAAATAGCTTAAGTATATCCTACTAGTACTACTACTACTACTTAAAAAAGTGACTCGCAGGGTATACGAAGTTACGGTTAACGCCCAAAAGGACCAATCGGAATGCTCGAACTGAAAGTGCACTTTCTGCAGGTGTAAAAAATACACGCTACATGAATTATGTAACCCTACTCAGGGTCAGAGTAACCCTTCAGGTGTATGGTGAACGGTTACACCTGGAAAGTGTTCAAATTCAACACTCCATTTTTTTGCGTGTATATGTATAGATACTAACGAGGACATAGTGCTGAGACGTATACACTATGTATCTACACTATATAATAACAGCAGATTAGTGTGTAATAAGAATGACAGTGACAATGACTACTGCATCTCAACTCCAAATATTACTGTTTACGAAGATTTACAAGTAACGGTAGAGCCTCAGACTGTAAATGTTATTGAAGGAGAGAACTTAAATCTAACATGCAGTAGCTTTCCTCGAATACAAGCATCAATCGAAAGGGATTTATCTGAAAGCCGAAATATCATTTCCAATGCCAACTTGTCTCATTCATCTAACGGATATGAGTCGATAATTCTTACCATGAGCTTTCAAAATGAAACGAAATTGAAAGATCAATATTCGATAAAATGCCGAGTAATCGCAGGATCAAATAATATCACTAAGGCGATAACCATTCAGCAAAAGCGTAACTTAACCACTGACTTCACAGTGACAACCGTTATTGTAGGTCTATTAGTTATGGTCACTCTGATAGTAATTTATTTTTTGTACATGAAAAGACGAAACGGAGAAGGAAGAAGTCTTCTCTCATAAAGATTTTCTATTCTTTGAATATAAAATCTATATGAAAGCGTAATTCATGTCGATTTGAATGTATCGCACAACAATTAGAGTAGTGCCTCTGTTAGTAAAAACATAATAAGATTATATCCTACATCATCGCCGAACAGCTCTCTCGTCATCATTGATATGAACTCATAAGTTGTAACCTTTTTATATAAGCCTCAGAATGGGGGGAAGGACACATACATCCCCTAAAGGAGGTATGCTTCAACAACACTGGAGCATTACTCTCTCCTTTATGAAATCCTTCATCCACCTCTATGCTATATACAAGTCAAAGGCTTGGTTCAGATCGTTAGGTTACAGGATCAAAATTCCGCCGGGAGCCAGGTTCTCTTGACCTATTCAAACATTGCTGCAGGCAGTGGTGATGTGCGGAGTCTTCCGTGGATTTGGTATTTCTGGTTTGTGAACTTGGGAAAAGGGTTATGTTTCCGTTCTTCACTTGGTTTCGAAACAACTTTGTTCATCATGACTGCACTGCAGTAAGGTCTAGCAATTTAAGAAAGTGATCAGATTCTAGGGCATACACTCTCGTTCGTCGGATGAGGACGTTAAATGACGGTCCCGGGAGCAGAAACGGGAGTAAATTCACACCCTGCCTCGTTATCCTCTGGACACTTATCGAAAAGAGAAGACTTAAAATTAGCCGGTGTTCATCCAGTGACGATCTATCACGGATAGGGTCTCACATTAGCTATTGTAAGGCTCCCTGATCCTTTGTCTCTGAACTAGATTTTAGAGATTAAAGAACAAATCTCTCCAAGATGCAACCTATTAATAAAAATGGGAGCTTAACGAGAACGTTCATTTATTTATGATTACTCACACTGTGTTGAAACTGTTAAATTTCGGCTTGCGTTGGATACAATGTTGGAATATTCTCGCATATTAGGGTATTCTAGATCTTTTACGTTTATGCTATACTTTGCACACAGACAAACGTTTTTTGTTGTTGCATATCTACAATACGCGTAATCGTAACGATATGCATTAGTTAGCTCAGTGGTTATCGCCGGTGCCTTACAATCATAAGGTCTCCGGTTCGAGTTACTCCAAGATAAGTGTATGTCGTCCAGTTACAGTGTTGTTGACAATTCATAATCATGGACGTTAAATATGAATCTAAGAGACCGACTTCGGTCATCTTGCGGCTTTGATAAGCCAATTGATGAGGCTTCTTCGCGAGTTCCTACTTTCAGGAGGATCTAACATACATACATTCATATACATCTTCTGGTATTACATATGCTACTTATTTTATGTTCTCTGTCAGAAGTATTACTGTAACAAGACGCAAAAGGAAGGACCAATGGTGCTACTAATACGAAGGGTTGCCACTAAGTAATGAATCGTACAGTTATGATAGAAGCACTGACAATCGTCAGGTGGCATTTTAAGTTAATTAGATGTTTACTCTACGTGAAGTACACGGGATCCATTCGGCGTTCCATCCTTACGAATATGTGCTTAGCATTCTAAAATAATTGTCAGGGAGATATATACAAATGGTAAAAAATGAAACAAGGAAGTACTTTATAATACATATACAATACATTATACATTATAGTACACATACAAATTTATAATTAGATATTCACTTGACGTGAAGAAGACGACCTCCATTCAACTTTCCCATCGTTATGCAGACGTGCTCAGCATTTGACAAAACATGTCGTGGAGGTATATGCAATGGTTAAAAATGAAACAAGGAAGAACTACATAGCACATTCAATATTTCGTCCACGATCTAGCATTGGAAGGGTCTCAAATAAGCTACTGTAGGGCTTCCTGATCCTTGGGTCTCTAAACTATATACATTAAATAATATGAGGGAATAGCCGGGCAGGGTGCTCGTCTTTCGGTCTTTAAACTATACGGATATTTGCACACCATATCCTTTGTTAGCTATCGTTTGTGTTATGTAAATGAGGAAACCACTTTGCGTATACACACAATTTATCAGTAGAATCCTAACTGAAAGCTTTAAATAAGCAATATTCTAGCATGTTCTTATTACTGTAGTAATGATATAGATATGTAACATATGGAGTATAATCTGTCAGTTAGGTTTTAACTATACACGACTGTATTTAATCACTTACTATGACACATACCTTTCTCAATGCATTCACGTAATGGACTTAAAGGCGATATCGCTCGTAGACTTTTTTTTGAGGGCGCTGGCATTATCGAGGTTTCAGCGAGGTTTAATGGGACCCCTATTAATCACGTGACCTCGGTGGCAAATTTAGATCAGTGAATAGCACAGGCAAGCGTATGCGCAACAAGCCCGTACCCATTGCACACATAATGTTATAACACAGCATTTCAGTTTACTGTACTGTTTACCGCATAGGACTTTCCGTCCTCGATAGTTTGTTGTTTGTGTGCCTTTTGAGTAAAGAATACTGTACGATTTTGGTCCAAATACATTCGATTAGAGTATTGTGACAATTCGTCCCTTGTTTCACGCACTGACGAATATGCAAATTATTTTATTTTGTTTTACGTAGTGACGAATGTTTTTAAAACATTTATATGCCCTTAAAATTGTTCTACATCCTTTAAATTTGAAACGTCTATAAACTATAATTTGTTTTCTGTAACATAAATCTATAGAAACTGCTTAAAAGGTATTATTTGTGATCAAACATTCAGTTGCAAAGCAGTGAATGGATTTGGATCGTGATAAATAACTTTCTAACATTCGTCAGTACGCGAAACAAGGGACGAATTATGGAAAAAGAATCAGGGCAAGAAGAATCGGGCGAAATAAAACGACCTTATCCTGGAACTAACTTAAGTGGAGGAAGGCCTTTGTTGCATGGACCTGACAAAAACAGCAGTGCAAAGGAACAACAGCGACGAAGAGATGCCACGAAGATCTATCTTCTACGTTCCTATGTAAGCTGGCAAATGGAGAAAGAACTTTACAAACATGTCGATGATTTGACTTCTGTGAGCAACGTATATTTCGCAGGACATTTGCTTCAGGATCACACAAAAAGGTAATGATTTGCTAAGCTAGGCTAAAACTGTATAGGGTAGTTGTCCTAGGTTACATGTATAATACAGTACAAGTACAGAATACTGTCAAGTTCGGACACCCCTAAGAAATACACGATTTCACCATGATAACCTACAAGCAAAAGCCAATATCACTAAAAACTACGAAGCTACAGTTATTTCCTCTCCAAAATGACCTGTGTGCAAGTATGTACGTATATATTTGTCAATAAAATGAAGATATAGGAGTTTTGGGGTATTTTAAGGCTTAGGTGTTCGAACTTGGCAGTGTCTAGTATGCTATTGTATTTGTAACATACATGATTTGATATGCCTAGGCTATGTAACTAGGCCTATCATTCATTATTTTTCCAATGGGCCTAGCGTATCCTAACCTTATCATACTTATCTTAGCACAAAGTAGCAGTAAGTTGTATTACTGAGTCAGCATCATCACTGTTTGTGAATGCTTGTCATGAAGATACTGTATACAGTTAAAAATGAAAGTATCCTTTCTAAAGAAGACTGACTCATATTTATGCAATGGAAAGCTGGGCCTTCTCATCACCAAAAAGTAAACTGTTTTTGCCTCAACAAATTGATGGAAATATATTTTCTAACCACTAGGCCTAGGTGATCTGTTCATCCCCACCCCCTCCAGGTTCTAAATTGTTATCAGCTGTCCTTGTTTGAAGAAGATATTCTTGTGAATGAGCATTTGAAAAAAAGAAAGAAGCTTGAAGCCTCATCTTTGCCCAGTCATAATTAACTAGGCATATATAGAACTAAGGCCAATTGTAATAAGTATCTGAAATTAGTGTTCAAAGTAACTGCATCCCCTAATTTTGTAATATGCACCAGTGAGGAAGGCCTACTGTGCTGTACACGTACAACCACATGGACCTGCAGTTTTTCCTATAAAAATAATGCATCTACATAAATACCTTAGAATCACTCCTAACTGATTCACATGTTTTCACACCGCTACATATGCATCTATACCTTAGGTTTTTCTAAGGTCAGCCACAGCCAGCATATACGCAATCAAGTTTTAATGGTTCATTTGGGCAACAGGGTGTATATGTTATCTACTGACTCAATCATGTGTACATTTCTGCGTGAGGGATTTTCGAAGAAACCCAACTGCTATGCAAGAACTAAGGTAAATTAGCCTCACAAATTGAGGGAACATATTAGTACATATAGCTACACCTATATAAACCTTTATATTGCCATGCCTGGAGGTAAGAAAGTACCAGTTTTTTGTGTAGGCCTGATGCTATAATGTTGTGATAAGTTATCATATTTTTATATATGGGTCCATCCATGCCAAATCAACAGTGGCCTCCACGCCCACCCTCTCAGAATTGCCTGAAATTGATATGGTGTCTTGCGATATGTCTCAAAGGATGAAATTTGGCCAAAAAAAAATTGGAAAACTTTTTGGTTGCTAGGATACGGCCCCGCCTAGCAACCAAATCCAGATTGCATTTTAAGAGCCCTAAATGATCTGATGTTTAGTGTTCAAAAATTATAATCTATTAAATTTGGTGACCGTAACTATCTCTTGTGGAGAGTAATCTAGCGTTAATGGTAGTCTGAAAACTAGCTATGCATGTAAACAGGAATTTTTCACAATGGTGGGCTTATGTCATGGAGTAAGCTAGCATCTCAAATCTCACTCATGAAACCAACTGCTCACATAAACAGGAAGTTTACACAGTAGGTAAATAATGAGTGTACATCAAACTTTGATCAAAAGACTGGACATCTTTTAGTGATATGAAACCAATCAGTTCACTTAGACAGGAAGTTTACATAGTAAATTGTACATTGACATGTGAGCTCAGGTTGTTGAGCAAGCAGTTGGGCAACACAAAATTATCCTCACAATTTTCTTGAAAGGTACCACGGTTTTAGGATATGTTGAAGAAGAGTATGAAAGAATATATCATCCTTATCTGGGTTTAAATCATTGTGGGTTAACAATATGTTATTATTGAAATCTGCCAAAGTGTTTGTTTGTTACTTTTCTCTTTCATATTTTTTCTCGGGTAGGTATGATAAAAACATGTTTGTTTGTAATGATTTGGTCATTACCAGATTCATTACGCATACAATTAAGCTTGGGGTGTACAGTAAAATTACTATTTCAGTTATATGATTTACGGACAATTTTTTTGTTTCATTGAACAGGTGTCAAATGCATCTTTCCAGAAGGATGCCGAAAGTCAAACAGAGGCATTCTCAGCAGCTGTCACCACAGAAAGATCAGTTGACACTCAGAAAGGAGAAGGTAAATTTATATGTTTATCCTTGCATGAATAACAGACTGGAAGAGCAGTGCTAATCTTATATCTGATCTGATGTGATCAGAAAAATAATACAATTTCATTCTCATTAAATTCCTAAAGAAAAGAAAAAAATGGTAGCATATTGCTCATCCACTAAAAAGCGTACATGTGTATGAGAATTTATATAAAAGTCAGTGGGCCTGATATTATGAGGATCTTCTTTAGAGGCAAACTGACTAGTAACAGGAAATTCAAGAGACACAATAGAGCCTGGTAATGAGAGGACATGGTGAACACAAAGAAAGAAGTTAATGGTGTATTGAAAGAAAGGAGTCAGGGAAAGCAGAGGCATTTAGATAAACTGTGGAGTACAAAGCGATGATTAAGAAAAAGGAGAGGGGAATGAACTATGGCAGAATACAGAGATGGAGCAGGATTAAGTTAGCATAGGCGTAGGAGCCTCATTTGATTTGTGGGGGGCTGAAACGACTTGCCTGAAAAATATATCCGAAATTTTCGCTCCGCGCGCGATCAACATGTTGTTGTGCATATCATATAGGCATTCATCGGTTATTACATCACATGCCAATAACATACAATCATTTTGCGTCTTATAAGCCTTCCATATTGGTTAAAATTATTGGGGAATCTGTAAAACAAAAATGATCATAACAATATAAGTTTAAACATTAAAAAACACATTGCAAAATATTCTTCTTGCAGTAGGTGCCCGAAAAATTCTCAACTTATTGCCGAATTTTCACCAAAAAAAGTGAAAAACAAGTTGCAAATTATTCTTCTTTCAGTAGGTGCCTGAAAAATTCTCAGCATATTGCCCAAATTTTCACCAAAAAATGTGAAAAACACACTGCAAATTATTCTTTTTTTAAGTAGTTGCCCGAAAAATTCTCAGCATATTGCCGGAATTTTCACCGAAAAAAGTGGAAAACACATTGCAAATTATTCTTCTTTCAGTAGGTGCCCGAAAAATTCTCAGCATTTTGCCCGAAGTTTCACCAAAAAATATGAAAAACACACTGAAAATTATCCTTTTTCAGTAGGTGCCCGAAAAATTCTCAGCATATTGCCCGAATTTTCACCAAAAGTTATGGTTGGGGGGCTGCAGCCCCCCCCCCCCCTCCTACGCCTATGTAAGTTAGTCATGTCCTTCTTGTATATTGAGCCCATTCAGTTGAATGGTGCTAAGGCATTCCGTCCACTCTCTCTATCTCTGCTGTGGTGTACTATGTGTGAGATGGTTAGTCTACGAATTTAGTTACCTGTTGGGACATGTCTTACTTTAATGGTATGATTGGGGAACTGAAAGTGTTCCCCTACTGGAGTCTCCATTTTCATTGTATTGACCTGTGACTAGAACTGCTTATTGAGGGTGGTCTTGGTTTCACCAACATACTTGTAACTTCAATGTCCTCTAAATTCAATGACACCATTTAAATTGAAATATCAGTTTCCAGTGCTGCGAAAGTGTGATAAGTTCTAAACAAAAGTATATTTTTAGTCACAGCCATAGTAGCTATAGCAGGATATATACTTGCAATCTAGTAACAAATGTTTTATGTAATTTTTACAGATACTTCTGATCCAGTTACTTCAACACCTCTCAAGAAGCCATCTGCCATGTTCTGTCCAATGTTACCAGTAGGATTAGATATGGAGCAGCATGGGAGAGAAACCTCAGACCATACAAATACACATTGCCACATTTACATGATCCTGAACAAAAGAGATCATACATATGGCAGGGGCAAGCACTTTTCCCAGACTTTTATTGACAGGTTGTGAGACATTCACGTTGGATTAGCAGCTATTGATACATCTGCATCACCAGATTGAGATAAATTGCTTTCGTCCATTTTGTTCGATAGTAGCTATGACTGTGAATCAGAAGCTTGGCCACCCTTTAAGTCAAGGTGGGCAAGGTTGGGGAAATTCAATCAAGGAGTAACAATCAGAGAATGGCCAGCTTTGTATTATTGTATATAGGCCTACACACACAGCGGGTATAAATATCTGTATCGGTTTATTTATACTGGTGTTCATATCCGTTGCCAGGAGGCAGGAGGGGATATGATTTGAACGTGGGGGGGATGGGGAAGGGGTCCCTTTGAAGTGTTCAAACAATGCTACATTTTACATCTATCTTCTTGAATCACATGTATATTAAACACCCATATAGACACGATCAATCAGTCCTGTCTCTCACCTCCTCTCATGCACTGGTGTATTTATTTCCTGGCAACATAACAGTTAGGCATAGTAAGGGTCAGAGGTCATCACAACTTAAAGAGTTGTGAGAGTCCCTGTGGTCTCTTACATCCTTGTAGCAGTAGGGAGAAGAAGCCTAATAGATCAGAAACCATGATTATCTTCTGTTGTGTCTTATTTTCCAGCATCCTTGAAACATTATATCCTTCCCCTTTGATTTCTTGATGTCATAAGCTGTATTTATGTGGTGCATTATTTAATTCCAGTATTGAGATTGTATATTCTTCTTGTGTATTTGACAGTATCCCAGTGATCTCCATTTTCTGCTCTGGGTTTTTTTTTCTCTGTACTTTCATATCATATCTATCTCTACCCCTAACCTGCATCTCCACACTTTCTTTACTTTCTTCCTCCATCCCTTCATCTGTCTTTCACTCTTTCTTTTTTGACCTCTTTCCTTCCCTCTGTTTACCCTGTATGTTTTAGTTTGCCGACTCCCCCCCCCCTTACATCTTACCCCCCTAAAAAATGTTCACAAGGTTGACAAGTCTCCCCATGCTAGTCCCAAGTTATACACCTTTGTTGTGGTGACCGTTCACTATACTTGCGGATCAAATGGAAAGCCCCACCCCCACCCCTTACTTCCCAGTGTCATGAACCGGCAAATGGAAGATTATTCGGAGTTGTTCGTGATGGTTCAATGATCTTATAGTCAGGCATAGGCCTATATGGTTCTCTTTGTCCTTCATTGTCGTCGAAGTTTGAAATAAATTAATCGTGTTAGGAACTTCCGGGCAATGTTTAATTTTCTGTGGCAAGAAAAAAAAACTCCCCCCCCCCAGTGTCCCTCCTGGTTGACTAGATCCTGTACGCCTATATGGTCACACAATAGTATAGATAAGTATGAGCCATGCAGACAGCTTTTTTTTTTCTTTTTTTAAATTCAATCCAATTTGAGTTATAGTTTCGAGTTGTAATTCGAGTCAGTCGTGATGAGGTTCCCCATGGTGGGGCTGGGTAACCCACCCCCAACCCGTTGCCGACTTGGCATTTCTTTGGGAGCCGTTCGGAACAAGAGGCAGGAAAATCAATACTGGAGTACAGTACGCTGGAAAGCAATAAACTGACGTGATTTAGAAAAAAAAAGTTGTTTGCTTTGACTGCAGATGTTCAGCGAGTCACTTTTCAATGGAAATAACTTTTAATTTATTGTTCATGTACTTATTCCCTTTTTGCCAATCCTTTCTAAAGAGGGTGGAGCCGCCCCTTATGGCAACGTATTTTCGTTCCCTTTTCCGTTCAAATTTCGTTTTTTTTAAATTCGGGTCAAAGGGGTGCAAGGACAGGGTTTACGTGCACCGGTTAGGAGGATGGGGTGCAGCTAGGGCAAGTGTTCTGTGATCGCCTAAAGGGCCCGTTGTCAGGAGTCCAAAAATAATTAAATATACATATTTATCTATATATGGTTTATGACATAAAATCCTCCTGATATATAACTAAAATTTATATATAAAATATAATGTAAGTTGTGACTGTGTCTATGTGTAATTAATACCTAAATTGGCTGAAATACCAATTGTTCACATATGACGGACTTGACCATACGTTTGATACCCAATGTTGTAATCACTTCAGTCAATTTTTTCACTCATTCGCGTCTGTCCTTTTTGTGACACGAGTCAATGTATCAGCCATAAACTTCACTTTAAGTTTCTTGAGCTGTGAAAGAATGTCGGCTCGCAACTAAGGTTGCAATATTTCAAATACTTTACTCAGGTTAGTACAAGACTGGCGCATCTGTAAAGGTTTGGAATACACTGTTTTTTACAGTAAAATAGTACTGTACTTCTATAGGCTAAACTTCTGATATTCGATACAGCATAAAGCATGCAGAGCTTTCCAAATCAGTGAATCAACTACGAAACAAGGGCATCCGAACAGTTCGGACTTCGACTGTTCACCATGTGGGCCTAAAAGAGTAAAAAGCAGGGAACCGCTAGAGTAGCAGCTCCCTGGTCAAACTATTACACCTATACTGTACAGCTACTACAGCCCACTAGTTGTGAAAAGTTACCAACGTAAAACAAACCACAGACCATAACAACTCCCTGGTATCACACAACACACACGAAAACGCGACGTAATAATTTACCGCATACTACTGACCAGGGAGTTTTCCATAACAACTCCCTGTACTGACACTGCCACAGACAAGAAACTATGCAGGAATTTCGCCAAGGCCACCGATTCAGGTTACCAAACCCGTTTATTGCTTACTAGCCGTAAATGCGGGATTGCTGAGAAATTACGAAACAACAGCGACGAACCGGTAGAGGGTAGTATTGATATTATTTTTGAATCGGTTGGTGTGAAGGACAGAATTAACGAGGAAATTACGAGCGATCCCACCTTTAAGATCATTTTAATGTTTGTAGCACAATTTTCAACTTTAAAGTAACAGTTAATTTAAACATACATATTGTGTGTAATAACAATGCATGATATAAAAAAAAATTAATAACGTAACACAGAATATGGCATTTTATGAGCTGTCCTCGGATTTCTTATGCTGAAAATCCGCTTTAAATTGACTTTTGTACGAGCAGTCTTCATATTGACAGAGTTTAAAACTTGAGTTTAAAACGTGAGCCACCAGGCTAGTAGGATATCTCCCAAACAAAGCAAGATTTACCTTTGTTGTTTTTCATAAAAAATATCTCTATCATATAACACGAAGTTAGCGGTTGACTCCGTGTAGAAACGTGAGTGGTAGATGAAACTGGAGATGAGGCAATTCAAATCTATCATTAAAAGGAAGAGAAAAGAATTGGCACGAGGACATTGAAGTTACGACATACAATACTAAGGAATATTTTTAATATTTTACGCTCCTTTTAGATACCGACAGGCATTCGAGTGTAAAGAGTCTCATAATCATTATTTTCATCGCCGTGATTAATTTGAGAAAAGAAGTGAATAAATCGACAGAAACCATTTGGTACATTTATCGTCTATTTTTTAATGGTCGAATCTGTGTAATGTATAACCATCGAAGACTGACCCGTAACCAACACCAAGGGCAAGATCCTTCATCCGTATGATCTACCCGAAACTTCCGAGAGTCAAATTCTGAAACAGAGCATTAGCATATGCCATCTTACTCCAATTAGTCAAGACGTAAGGGAATCAATATTTCATAGGATGAGCATTAAGGAAGGTAGATGAAGTAATCATTGTAAACAGAAGATGTATATGAAATCTACTTTGTTCATACATCACTTGTAGAAGCATGGTACTTGCCTCGATTATGACGCACTTAAAGAGTTTGAAGGGGTAAACTGTAGGTTTCGCCTTATAAATGTTTCTGATTCCTACATATTTTGTGTGTCCAACACGCGGTTGTATTTCACGATATGTAGTTGGCGGTTTCTTTCTACTATTCCATCTTGAAATTTAGTTAAAAAGGTGAGAGTGAAGATAACACGTGGGATACCCCCTAGCCTAGGCTTACTATAATCAGGGCTAGGGTCAAAACTCATTCTTGTTATGCAGCAAGCCTGGTAATTGTAATTAAGTGTTACAATTCTCCGTTAAAAAAGTTACGCAGTATGGTACTTTATTTACACTGTCAAAGAACCCATGTGTGATAAATATACACTAAGTGCATGTGCATATTGTACATACTTTCGTACGTAAACTTATTTGCCCACTCGTCAATATATGAATATTTTCAACACCTCTGGACAGGGCGAGACCACTCAATTTACGTAGGGATGTTAAAAGAAAAACTTTCGGTAATTGTCCTGTATTAACATATTGTAAATTGTTTACTTCACAAAACAGAAGACTGTTGTAATAAAATATTGTCACAATGGTAAGCATGTTGTCAGTTAATACAACGTAACGCCAAAGAAGGTATTGTTAAGCTGAATTTGTTTTCGACATACCAATAGAAAAGCTCGATATTTGGACCACATGGTGTGACTTCATAGTCCTAGGTGTTCACTGTATACAAAGTTGTAATGCGCAGTTACACTGGAGACTTTAATATTATATTATATTGCTTTGGACATTTTAGATACGTATGGCATTCCGTAGTCCAGAGGTTCGAAAACAGTAAGGTCGTAATTCTAGTGTAGGCATTTGCCGCACGTATCCAACAATGCTCGTTCCGTTTTGATGACATATTCTGCCTTACTCTAGAGATCTCGAAAACGATACGTAAGTGCGTGATGACTTATGTCCACTTATATAAATCGTATGCTGTTTATACATAGCTTGAATTTATACTGGGATAAACTGAAAGTGAAATTTCTTTTCAACAGCTTAGACTATCCACAAATCGAAACTCATGCATTATACATGAGAACAATCATTTCATCTACACAGTAAAGATTCCCACCTTTATCAAGGAACATTTATACAGGAACTGAAAAGAGTGTTGGGAGGTTTGGCACAAGGTCAAAATATTTGTACTGATTGAGTGTATTTCGCCATGGAACGTTTTCTCTCAGTCATTTTATTACTGAGCTTTTCGATTCTGCCTGTCTATGGAGAAGGAACCCTGTGTTTCAATACCAGTCATTCTGATATGGAACGAAGATTCTTTGCGTACACCGGGGATGCCGTTGTTCTGACATGCAACCCTTATGAAGGAGCTAAGAATGTTAAGATACTGAAAGGGCAAGATCCACACACTCAGTTGTTACTTCAAGGTGGTAACCTAAAAGCAAGCGACGAACGCTATCAAGTTTTATCCTCCAAGGAAGAGTATAAGTTATTGATTCTAGATCTTAATACATCGGATTCAGCTGTATATACATGTACTTGGCATTTCCCTTGGTATAGTCTTATTAAATTGGTGTTTTGGAAGTATGAACTACACGCACGTCTTCAAGTGGTGAACCGTCAGATGAATGAATGTGTTCTATTAAATGGATTTGACGGCATCTTTTTTGCAGGAGAGAACGTTGATTTATACTGTCCTAAAGACATTGCTATTGACATATACATTGCAATTGAAAATGAAAATATCACCGTGCAGCCCATATGTATAGATAATAACGAGAATGTAGTGTTGAGACGTATACAAAATATATCTACACGGTATAACAACAGCAGATTAGTGTGTAATAAGGATGGCAGTGACAAGGACTACTGTATCTCAATTCCAAATATTACTGTATACGAAGATTTACAAGTAACGGTAGAGCCTCAGACTGTAAATGTTATTGAAGGAGAGAACTTAAGTCTTACGTGCAGTACATTTCCTCGAATACAAGCATCAATCGAATGGGATTTATCTGGAAGCCGAAATATCATTTCCAATGCCAACTTGTCTCACTCATTTAACGGATATGAAACGATGCAACTTACCATTAGCTTTAAAAATGAAACAAAAGTAGAAGATCAATATTCGATCAAATGCAGAGTAGTCGCAGGATCAAAGAATATCACTAAGATGTTCACCATTCACCGAACCATTGAAAAAGGATATCGCAAAATAATAATCATTATTATATCATTTATACTCACTTTAGTGATTATATTTGGAGTCATTTATGTAATTTTGCACAGCAAAAGGCTCACATGTGACGCAGAAAGATCGGAAATTGAAGACATTGATGGAATTGGTGGAAGAATTTACGTGAATGAGAAGATTGAGATGCAACTCTCAGAAAATGATTCTGTACTCGTACACAATTCAGTGTACGAGACTCAGTCGTAGAACATTTTGAGGGCAAACATATTTTATAACACCAAAGTGAAAAGTATAATATCGTGAATATTAGGAAACGTGTTAGTAAACAATGTTTGTTGATGTTGGCTAGAATTATAGGTCTATAATTGTGTATTGTTTTTGTCATTTTTAGTGCTTTTTTGGGGATATGGTTGAGGTTTCGATTGAATTTAAATGAATTTCATTTGAATTAGTCTGACGGTGTTTGTAATGGGAAAATACCGAATGCATTCAATCAGCAGCTTTATTACAATTAAATTAGTGTAAATGTGAACATAGGAAGGCCAAAAGAAATAGCAAGAACAAATGACAGTTGATAACACAAATGATAGAAGAATTTACGTCGACGAGAAGGACAGTTTTCTGAAAATGATCCCATACAAAAAACAACAACAAATGCATGTGCAAGGAGAGTATATTATGGAAATGTCTTGCGATATTCCATATATGTCTGATCACTCTAAATACTTTCGATGTTTTCACTTTCCAATTTGCAATAATTTGCACTGTCATAGATAGTGAATGCCTGTACTCGTGGGAATGTAGCGCCGTTTCAGTTCAGTTTTAAATGTAACAAGCAATTTGAATACCATTATAGAAAGTCGCATGTAAATGTATTGTCCATTAATTGTTAAATTAAAGAGACGGGTCACATTTGGACATATCTTGTATATTTTTTGTGAGATCATGTATTGATATTTTCATTCACGTATAGTTTTTAGCCTAATCCAACAGTTTGTGTGTAGATGTGTATGTGTGTAGTTTTTTTTAGTCCAAATCTGACTTAGTTCCTTTTAATCTGTTGATGTCAACAAATAATTGGAGATAGTTGATGGCAAACACCGGGTAAATTATTACTTACATTAATTAATTAATAATAACCCTTAATTACAATATAGCAAGGGAAAGCGGAGATATCTTAATATTCAACTTGTAAGCATAAAGTACTCTACATAGGTCAGGAATATCATACGAATTCATTTCAAATAAAAAGTCAACTTGCAACTGTTATCCGGGATATAGTAATATCGTTCCGTCATCTTGTATTCTGTCATCGATGGAGTGTTTTTCTCCCTATGTTTCTCCCTCGAAAATAGTAAACCGATTAAAATGAAATGGACCTAAAGAACATAATCTGGGGCGTCCATCCGAATAGAAATGCGGGAGACATTAACGACTGAGCGAAAAGCTGAAGGAGTTCGCAAGTTTCTTGGCGCAAAGCATTTATCGGGGTGGGTCCATGGGCTCGCCTTAAAGCCCCTGAGGGATGGGTCCTGAGACGAAGCCACGGCGGGCGAACTCAAATCCAGTAATCTTCAAGTTTGCCTTTGTTTAGTCCCTGAATTGATACGTCAGTCATAAATATATTTTCACATAAGTCAAATCTGACAAATGTTTGACTTAAATTAAGATAGACTGGGCATATTCACTTTATCGGAATCATAAAAACTAAAGATACTTCAGGGTCGTAACCTAGGTAGAATATCTCGGGAGCAGTTGAGAAACATCGAGAGATATTATATAGAAAGCATCATGACACTATCTAAGCGGAGCGCCACCATCACTTGGCGAGTAGCGCAGCAAGAATTGTTTTGCCAAAAATGCCTCTCAGATTACCGGAAATGTCACTTCCCGGGACTTGTAAGTTGCGTCTAAACATGCTTAAATTTGAGCTCTCATGTTTCCAAAATTTACAATTAGAAATTTAAAACAATTATTAAGTAAACTAACTTTCTATGGAAAAACTGGGAGTTTACGGTACTTTATAAGCTCTGGTTATACATTGTTTTACACAGGTAATTGATGATACGCAAGCGCGCAAGAGCACTATGATGGTGGACGTCGCCTATATATGCTGAAGGGAAGCCATATGAGGAATTAAGGTGCAAGTACAATAAATGTTAGGTTTGTTCATTTTTTGTCTTATTTGCCAAAAGGGACAAGTTGGGTGGGGGGGAGGGGGATCTGAGTTTGGGATTTGACATTGGAACACTCATTGGACTAACAATGAAACTGTTAGCGTATATAAAACACATAGACGTACATATATTAATGAACCGTAGTTTTACATTAGACTGCTACACTGTTCATGTTTTTGAAACCTAAAGGAGCTCTCTGCGTTATTGTCATTCTATCAAAACTCGTGATAGGGTAGCATACTCCTATGATAGTCTTTATCAAGCCGCTCGAGTGTTCTCTCGTGTGTTCAGGAAAAGTGTCAAAGAGCAGCAGGAGAACAACTTTTTTAACACGTTATCAATCAGGATCTGGTATTTTGTGGCTTTTATGTTGAAGAGCATGATCATATGGTTAATTTGAGACCAATTTAGGCTTCCCATGAGCAGCATACGAAAACTGTATTCTGTAAAGAGGTTGAAGAGAAGAAGTGACGAGAACTTCAGGCCTGTACCATATTTATACCAGATGACTTTAAGATAGTAAAAGTATTTCCCAGTGCATTATAAACAATGTCGTGTAGAGCTCTCAGTTTAGAATAACAATCTTAAAGGGATTTGCATACTCAAAATTGGTAACAGAAAATTTCCTTTTAGTCACATAATATGTATCTAAAGTATATTTCACATAGGAATGAATATAACAATTCTATACTTTAAATTTTTTACCAGTGAATTAAACGGTTGATGCTTTGTCAGCATGGTAGCTGATTCCTGATGCCTTTCTTTAAATGTTGCTGCATTAGTCAGTAGATATTCCTCTTTATTTTGGTGTGCACAAGTGCACGTTCATGTAAATTAACATGTATGACTTACCACACCATGAATATGTATAGGCAGCATAACCACTAAACGTTTTCGTGTCCTGGTCTATAATGCTTCAATCCTCTAGATTTTAGACCATCAGTAATTGATTTAATACTCTTCAACAACCAAACATAAACATGATTATGACTCAAAAAAGTCACTTCAGTAGGTAAATTTGGACTACTTCCAGACGGTTAACTTTTCAGGTTGACGTTCACTTAATGTAAACTGTCATACTGTCAAGTTACCACATCAGTATGTTATTATTGTATTATAACATACTAAATTAGATCTTTCCCTCAGTCAATCTTGGCACAGATATACTTAACTATATCCTGCATGAAAAATTAAAACAATAGCCCTTGTTCAAAGGTTATTTAACACAGAATTAAAAAAGATTCACCATTTTCAAAAAGTGACTTCTTATGACTGTAGGAGTATTGAAGTCACCCCAACACACTATTGCATTTAAAAGGCTACACCTTGGATCCAATACAAAATATAGGTACCGTACTGGCACAATTTGGTAGTTAAAATGGGTACAGAAATTAACCTCTTAGGTCTTAGAGAATCTGCACCAGGCGAGTCCAACAACCAGATTGGAAGGACACCATGAAATGTAGTTAGTTTAGACGAATTTATTAACAGTGTTGCAGTCAAGTATTTTTATTTGAGTACCAAGGTCTCCTGAGTACTTGAGGCTCTGAGTATCAAGAACCATAGTGCGAGTACTGCTTTCTTGGATCCGAGTTCCGAGTACCAGTGTCTATAAGTGCAGCACTTCACAGTGGCATTCCGAGAACCGATCATGAGTACTTGTCCATCCGAATACTTTTGATTTATTACATTTACTAGAACCTGATGCTCACAACTGCTACATGATGATCATAGAAAGCAAATAAATGTGTCAAATATCGAAATGACGATGTGACAGTTGCAAACAACTTACTGGTGTGCACACCGACTAATATGAAATAATGCTGCGAGTTGTTATTTATGATATCTATTCACATGCATGCATGCCTTCTTCATCTTCTTACTGCCTATATATACACATTGTACTTATATATATACCGCTGAAGTAGCATACATGACTATTATAGAGTACAGTGGAATGCGAATAGGATCGAAAAACAATAAAGCACCCGGATTTAAAGTCAATTATTTTTCTTTTTTACATACAATACTCGCCCTGATCGATTACCAAATACTTTCAATCGAGCATGAGGATGAAGATATTGACTGAGTCATTGGGGAATATTTTAATACAGCCAATATATAGATAAAAATTTTATTGAAGCTCTTTTTGCAGCATAATATCTGCCGAAAAGTTGGTGCAATTCTTTTATTGCTTTGGCGTCTTTGGGCTATCGTGATTAGTATCGGTCGGGAAGGGGTACTTTACATTCAGTAGGGAAGGCTTAGACCATTTATCCACTCCTTTCAACCTTACTTGCTAACTTCAACGACACCAATGCCTAACCACTTCATTTATTAAATCCTTGACAAGCCTCTGTACTTTACATAAATGTTCATGCCCCTATACCTAATCATGTGCGCGTCACTGGTGCAATAGTTCTCTATTATTCATTTGACGAAACGCACATTCACTTAATATCGATAATATATCGGAGTAATAACCGTGTCATATCTCCATGGTAACGGTAAGAATGTCTTGTAACATGCATGCTTAAGTTGCGGAAGGACATACGGAATGTTATGACCAGTGATCTTTTGATATTTAGCTTTGCTTTGGTGAGATGGAAACGATCATAGCAGTTATCACTGACGGTAAGGTATTTCACAGTTCAAGTTAGGGTTGCTGTTGAATGCCCATAATATTGCAACAGGAGTTAATGACACACTAATGGCACCATTCAATACGAAGACGTAAATTCCTGATCCCGTGAGGTCTCGAATATATCCTATAAAGAAGAAAAAGTATAAGACTGAGTTTATCCTTTGGAAACAATTAATAAATGCAATGCTGATAATTGGAGCGCCAAACAGCTTACAGGAAACAAGCTCTCCAAGGTATACTTATCAAACTTAAACAATAAAAAACCTTGTAAACGACAGTAAAACAAGTTTACCAGCAAATTGATACAGTTGTCAGTTAATTGGTCACGCATGCAACCATTAAAGTCATACTTCAAACATCGTGCATGAGCTAAAGGGATGTATCTGACATAGCTCCAAAAGAAATATAATTAGATGAAACAGCTGTTTCAAGGAGGCTTTCATGACTACTGCACCGAAAAGCACAGAGATATGAAATATTCCTCACTATGATGTGGCCGAATAAACCATTTCCCATAATCTATCCCTCCATAATTGACAACCAACTACACAGTTCATTTCAAAAGAGTCATTTAACTACAGTAACCCATCAACTCTAACATACAGTAAGTTTAATCACAAACGAACTAAGTTCCTTCATTAGCAATTTTTTTACAAGTAACACAATATACATTTCTTGAATAGGATTCATTGGTACAGGAGTGTTACCACTAGATGAACTGCATGATCATATTCATCAAAATAATTCAAATTTAAAGATTGCAATTTCAATCTTTACGCCGAGAAGATCTCAAATAGACAAACAAAGATCTAATGAATATATACATATGGTTAAATATTGATGTGAAGCTCTATTGATCTCATATTTTTACTTTGTTACATACCTGAAATCAGACCAGATAGTTGCATGGCAAAACCACCAAGGAAACATTCCGCAGCCAGAGCGGCTTTATAATGTCGAGGACAAACCATAGTGCTTATCAATCCGTACATACCGGAGGAAACCACCGCTTGACTCATACCACATATAAAGACAACACCCGAGACGAGGTAATAACTGCGAAACATCACGGTCAAAAGGAGAGTCACTCCAGTAGCGAGGAGAGGGACGAAACTCGATGTAACAGCATTCATTTTTTGGAAGTAAAACATTAATGTCGCCACTACTCTGCCAATCAACCCACCGATACCACCAAACGAAGAGAGGCTGACAGCTTCAAAATCGGAAAAGCCAAACGTTTTACCAACTGGGACAAGAAAAAGAGCCCAGGAAACAAATAGATAAAGACTAACACTCTCAATCACAATTATTATTAGGGCATGTTTATGTTTGAGAAAGGAAGACATCTCTAATCTCACTTTCTGAAACATGTTCTCTGCTTCTTGATTTTTCTTTGAAGACGGAGTATCCTCTCCCTCTGCATCTGAGACGGCTTCATCGGCAACGTAGTTAGTAGCAATGTGCGGCTCTTTAGCAGCTACTCCCATGACCACTGTGTTCCACACAACAGCCCCAAAAACAATCAGAGAGTTTTGTAGACCGTATTGGTTTCGTAAGATTTGCAACACTGCTGGTAGAATTGAGATTCCTACGTTTTCAAACATTACGAATACTGACATAGCAATTGGAAATTCGTTCGGCCCAAAAAACTTTAGCAGCAACATCACCGAAGGCAGAACAGATATACCAAGCCCAATTCCTGTGTATAAACGATAAAATAAAAGAATCTCGGATTTAAAAGAAAAGAATAACAATTGTAATTTCAGTAAAATATAACTATAATAGTTGAAATGTGCCGGTTCGCCAAGGTAAGACGAAGGACATTTCAGAGAAGATATATATAGAAGATATATATATATACATAAACATATATATATATATATATATATATACATAAACACATATATGTATATATATATATATATATAAATACTGTGTTTGCCATAAACAGAGGAAAAGTTCAAAATGTTCATGTTCCTTGAGAACATGTTTTTAAGCGCACCATGAGGAAGATTTTGTCTTAAAAGTCCTACATGTGACAGGTTAGTTTAAAACTTGTCAAGATTGATTTACTTATTATCCTGTAATTGTTTTGCTCAGAGATAACAGAAACAAACCCTGAAGCTAACAATATCGCCAAGATCACCAGAAATAAGCTGAACGAAGACTTCAAATCGATCTTCTGTGTAACGAAGTTCATCATATTCTGTACCTGTAAAGCTATCACCGTTTGAATCAAGTTCTTTTAGCTCCATTGATGATGTTTGATACATTTTAACATGAAAGGTATATTTTACGCTTTGACACATTTTATTATCATTATCAAAATATGCCATATATTCCAGACAAATTTTCATTGTGAACATATTACTAATCAGTGCCCTCCTCTTTGTGAAATAGTGGTAAGCAACGTTAAAATGTTTAAAAACATGTTTATAGATTGTACCGGTTAAACACGTTTATTTACATACATTAAGATTTCTTAAAGTATCGTGTCTGTCGGGGGACTGCTGACGCACATTTCATTTTATTCTGGCGAAGAAGAACGCGCCCCCCCCCCCTTCCCATTTGTATTACCAACCCCACCATATTTGTTACGAATCTGATCCTTAAGGGCCAGAAAAGTTAAATAGGTGTGAATATAGCGGACGTTTTGAGATGAAATTGTCGAGTGTGATGAGAGACGGCAAATTGTTCACATACACGGCAGTTGATATTTCAATACAAACAAATATCTTAAACGGTATTTAGAAAAGTTATAGTCAAATTTTCATATGAACACTATAAAAATGTTATAACAAGTCAAATATCGACTCTTTATTATCGAAGTGTCCACTTTTCATATGGAAAGTATTCAAACAAATAGTCGAAAAAATGTGGAGTTAAAAAAACGAAGATTGATATGAAGTTGTTGAGATTTTATTTTCTCTATTCAATTTGGAACACTGTAGTACCTATATAAGTTAACATCTTCTTGGGGGAAATATCCAAACTGGCCACCGGTGTGAATGAGAATGAATGAGACATAGTTATACCACCAGAAAACTAAGAAAATGTTTGTCATATCAAATTGTAACACAGGATTGCAACTTGGGGTTATAAGAAGGCCAAACATGGTAGCAGATTATAGTTCTGTGGGTTTTCCTCTCTAGATCATTGTACACCGACAGGCTTATTCTGTAAATATGATATGATGTAACATAGGGATTATGTCGGCTGTCGACTCTTAAAGTCTCGAATGCTCGAATGTTCATTTAGTGTGTGTTGTTGGGAGTTTCAGATAATGATTTCCGGAGTAAACGTTGTTATTGATTTGCCGTGCCTTTTGAATGTTACAAGGTTAATGCAAGACGAGAATGTTCTGTTTCCTCGTGTACTGTCGGCCTGCACACAGCGAAAAGCCCACCGGGTGAAGCTGCCGTGAACGGTGAGTCTTCCTATTGGTTATTAGTAAAGTGGTATATAATTAAACCTAGGATGTGTTTAATGTACAGATGGTTGGTGTAGGGGTAGAGCAAGAACTAGCTACAGTGCATGTTAGTTAGGTTTGTCATCAACTCACAATCAGATTCTGCAGGGCGGTGGATGAAGGCCATGGGATTAACTGCTCGTTTAGTAGCGCCTGCATAAGTATACTTTTAAAAATCGTCGGCGCTATTTCAGTTTTTGTCGGGGATGAAGAGATAGCTTAGTCTGAGCACTGGGGTAAAAGCTGCCTTTTTAGGCTAACGTTTAGGTGGGTAAAGTTGATCGTAACTTGTTTGTTGTTGTTCATAAGGGGCATATGACTGCTGTCTGTTTTGTTTGTTACAGGAGCATTTTAATACTACCAAGTAGGGTGCTCTTACTTTTACTTTTGCGTATTTTTAATATATTGTTTCGCTTCTTCGCTATTTAATTATGTCTTTATTATTGCCTTTTGTGCTACGTTGTGGTCCACTGGATAGACTTGTTTAAATTTAAAGGATTTTATTTATTTGCCAGACTTATATAGCGCTCTTGTCATGCTTAAGCATGTTCAAGAGTGCTTTACAATGACAACAAAATTACAAAACCCTTAAAATATGAATATGAAAATTAAAATGGCCGCAGTGTAAATAGTAATATATATATATATATATATATATATATATATAGGCCTATATATATCAATATATATATATATATATATATATATATATATATATATATATACTATATGGTGGTTGCGGTTATATATATATATATATATACTATATGGTGGTTGCGGTACCTAGATTTAAAATAGTCCCGGTGATCCCAACGTATGACCATGAATCGGGACCGGATGTGACGATGGCTTTATATAAAATTGAATCGGCTAAGCACTCTCCAAGCAGAGGGCAGGCTCTTTTATCTCTATAGTTGCAAGTTTTCGTGGCATTTGCTGTTGGGTTGTTTGCCCGCATTTTTCTGGCATTGTGGGACTTAATGATAGAATCCATGTTTTTCATACAACTGCAGCTCACTTTTATTATGTTTCTGTTGAAGATTTTCCACAGCTTGCTCCAACGTGGAAAGTGCTTATCTATGAGTTTGAGAAACCCACGTTGGTTTCCACGTTCCTACTATATATGGTGGGTTGAACCACGTGATTTTCCTCAGGCGGTTCTTTCGTTTTTTCTTGGATGTTGTTGATGCGCCCCCGTCGACCTCGTTGTCGTATGAGATGGTACGTTCGTACCTGCTTTTCTTTAGCGCTGCGTTGTAGGGCGATGCTGCTATGCTTTAGACTCCCTCGTTCGACGAGAGTTCCCAAATCCTCTTTTCAATTGCCGTAGGAATGTGTTTGGTGATGGTGGGTGGGTGGTAAGATTTGACGTGTATAGAGCGGCCTATCGTTGCGCTTCTTGTATGGTTTGTGAGTTCCAGATTCTAGGTCCAGGGTTGTTTCAAGGAAGTTGGTCGACTTTAGGTTCGTCTGGGCCGTGATGTTAAGTCCATGCGTCTGAAAAATCTTGACCAGCTCTTTGCGGGTGCGGTCTGCCTGTCTTCCAGAGTAGCCTCGCATGACGGCAAGGCCGTCATCTCTGTAAAGACTAACGCTGGCCACCTCTAGCTCCGCTTCTAGTTGGTGTAGTATATGTAGAGGCCTATCATTAAATATTTCTGCACCATCATGAGCCCCCATCGTTACGGCAATTTCCTTTGTGGTGTCTCTCTTCACCCAGGGTTTGCCATCATGGTCGTACAGCACTGATCTTCTCGCATGTATTATTGTTTCGTGGTAAATTTTGCGGATGGGGCTGTAATTCTTGGCCCATGCTAGAGATTTGTTGAGGAGATCTTCAGTGATTGAGGGTAGAAGTTCACTATGTCGAAAACGAGGAATGATAACCTGTTCATTTCTGGGAGCTCGGTGAACCATTTAAGGACAGAGGAGGTGTTTCTCCATTGGTTCACTTCTATTTTTCGTCGGATGTCGGTATTTACCCTGTCAAGGATTTTCTTACTTGCTCTCCCTATTTCGGCTTTCGTGGGGTTGATGAGTCTACATTTAACACTGTTCTTGAAGTTCTCTTTGTGATCCTTGACAGCGATAAAGGTAGGGCGTACGGCTGTGTTGGGTATTCTGTCGCTAATGTTCAGTTTCTCAGAGATGTTTGCGCATTCTTTTTCAATATCTCGGACTGTTTTGCTGTCCGCGATCTTGTATTTCTGGGTTATATTCTCCGGGATGGCTCACCGCGGGCAATTTTAAATCTAGGTACCGCAACCACACAAAGTCGTTTCGCAACAGGAAATATGGAAAGGAGACAGAACTATCTAAGCATATCTGGGCAGTGAAAAGTATAAGGGTAGCGATTATTTAATTGAATGGAACATAATGAAGCAATCCGACACACACCAACGCGAATCAGGAGCATGGAATCTATGCATGGAAGAGAAGCTAGCAATAATACAGTCGATGGACAGATGCATTAACAAAAGATCAGAGCTGTTATCGCGCTGTCGCCATGGCAACAGTAAAAACACACGCCTGAAGCAGAGATAATCCGTGTTGATCAGTTCAGTTGCCTGATGATCGATGCGCAAGCCGTACCCGTGAAACTCCGAGTAGCATTATGATGGTATTTTAGTTAAGTATACTTGGTGATATTCTAGCTCTGCCTTGGTATAGAGAACTTTTTGTGAATATTGGCCGCTATAATATGTGATGTATATTTATATATATATATATATATATATATATACATATAAATATATATATGTATATACATATATATATATATATACATATATATATATATATGTATATGCGTACAATAAGGATGTGTCTTGAAAAGTGTGTGTGCAGTCATTAGTCAATGACATTGTGTCAATATCTCACTTTATCAATGAATCATTGCTGATTCCTTGGCTTGTGAAGTTCCTTCATAGGGGGTCAATACAAGTGGAGTTGGATAAGGGGTTTTCGAAATTATCTGATAATATTAGTTTTTATTCGGGTGGGAGGGTGTATAAATATATATATATATATATATATATATATATATATATATATATATATATATATATATATATATATATGAAATTTAAAAAGCAATACAGATTTACAGTGAATATCCTAAAAAGAAAAAGTGAGTTTTAAGTAATATCTTAAAAGAGGCTAAATGTTTTGGCATCACGGATATTATTTGGCAGTGCATTTCATAGCTTGCTAGCAGCAAAGTTAAATTGTCGGTCGCCGTATGTAGCAGTCTTTTCTCTGGGGACCACTAGTGTAAAGTAGTTAGCCGATCTCAATGTTCTGTTAGGCGTGTACACAGTTAGAATCACTTAAATATTGAGGTGTTTGAAATTTAATTGATTTATATGCATGTACTAATAGTTTGAACTCACCACCACCACGACGGCGAACAGGCAGCTTGTGAAGGTCTCTTAAGACAGGTGTGACGTGTGAGAAACGCGAAGTTCTGGTGATTATACGTGCCGCGGTGTTTTGGACACGTTGCAGCCTATTCAAAGTCGATTGTGGTGCACCAAAAAGCATCGAGTTGCAGTAATCAAGACGCGAGGTTACTAGGCCAGTCACGAGTGATTTGGTTGCATCGTCAGTTTAAAAACCCCTCATGTGACCGATATTTTGAAGACTCGCTTATCCAGACCTACAAACACTATTAACTTGTTGGGACATGTTCAGATGAGAGTCAAACATTACAACAAGATTTCTTACCGTTGGCGTTGGTGTGATAACAGAATCGCCGATATTTAATGAAATGTTTTTGACACATTTTTTGTTGCGCTTAGTGGAAAATACATCACTTCCGTTTTGGCAGGGTTCAGCTTTAGCTTATTATTGTGCATCCAATTCTCGAAATCAGCTAAGCATTCGGATACTGGATTCATTATTTCCTTCTGTGCATCCTCATCGTTAGGTTTAAACGACACATACAAGTGTGTGTCGTCAGCATAAAAGTGGTAGTTTAATCGATGACGTCGAATAAGTTCGCCCAACGGTGCCCTATACATTTTGTACATCTTATGACCTAAAACTGAACCTTGAGGCACGCCTTGCTTCAAGATGACAGGTTCAGAATGATGGTCACCGGTAGTCACAACTTTTTTGCGATCGCAGAGGTATGATGACATCAGGACAAGGCATCTCCAGTAACACCAAATGTGTTCTCGAAACGTTGCAGCATGGTTTTTTGATCGAGAGTGTCAAAGGCTGCCGATAAATCGAGCATAATTAACGCGGCTACATATCCTTTGTCCAGGAATGATAGGAGGTCGCTCTTTACTTTAAGTAGTGTAGTCTCTGTTGAATGTGATATACGATATGCAGACTGCATCGTCTCGTTAGGTTGTTGTCCGTAAGATGGTGTTCCAAACGGGCATCTACTACTTTTTTTTCATTAATTTAGAGAATTATGGAATGTTGGATGTTGGCCTGTAGTTGTTGAGGGTGTTCTGGTCAAGTCCTGATTTCTTTCAAAAGAGGCGTGATCTGCGCACATTAGAAATTATTAGGAACGCAGCTGCTGGAGAGGGAGGCGTTAACAATGGCGGTTATCAGAGGAAGTAGCTGATCCACGCACGACTTTAACAACCAGGTTAGTAAAGGGTCGAGTCTACATGACTTTTAAGGTGACTTGGTGATCCCTCGCTTCACTCGCTGGCTTAAGCTGATCAAGAGGTACTAACCCTGTTGCACTATTAACACTCTGGTTGGTGCTTAATTGCCTGTCGTTCTCAAAATTATCGCGGATTTTGTCGATCTTGTTGGTGAAGAACCTTCTGAATACACAGGGGACTTTACTGGAGGAGTAGTTTTGCGGAATGCATGATTCTGTGTTGTGGCCTAACAGGCCACATTTAAAGTTCCTTTTTGGTCACGTCCGCATGCAACGATCTTCTCTGAGTAATAAGTCACCTTGCCATGCGTGAGTAATTTATTCATTTTAACACAGTAATCCCGATGAATCTGGTGGTCAATTATCGAACGACTTATCCGCCATTTTCGTTCCAATTTGCGCCGTGTGTGTTTGGCTTCGTGCAGTACGTAGCAATACCATAGACAAGTCGGCCTCATCGTTATGGTTTTGGCGCAGATCGGCGCGTGTTAGTCAAGAAGTTCCATCATTGTATATTCCATCATTGTATGCGTTGAAAAGTGTGTCCATGGAGCCAGAGGTACTACCTAGCAGTGGTGAATTGGTAATATCCTGTCTGAAAGCCTCCATGTCGATTTTGCTGAACTTTCGATAAGAAACCAGTTTTCGAATAGGGACAGGCTTTGGCAGGTTAGTGGTGAAGCTAACATCAAAATGGTCACGTGATGCTTTCCCCAGTTGATCACAGAGTACAGGGTCTGTAAATGTCGCATCCGATACAACATCATTCGTGTCCCTGCTGATGACAACGGCCAGTGTATGGCCATGGATATGAGTGGGTTCGCGAACATGCTGTTGAAAGCCGCATGCTTTCAGTGCATCCAGAAAACATTGGGCGTGGCTGTCAGTATCTACATCCAAGTTAAAGTTGAAATCACCAACGACGAGGACTTCTCTCCTGTCAATGGCGTAGTCTGTGAGGAATGTAGACCATTCGTCTAGGAACGCAGACGTTGTCAGACCATGTTGTTGAGATGGTGGAGGTCGGTACACCACAGCCAGTCGAACCCTTTGGTTTTCGATGCTATGTTCACATTTTACAAGTTTATAGTGCACACCGGTACTGGAGCTCAGCAGACGGACATCTAGTGCTGATTTATAGAGCAGCGCCAAACCTCCACCGCGTCTCCCTTCAGGAGGAGGGACATGTTTTATTGAGTAGCTGGCGGGCACGAATTCACTAATGCATTTCTTGTCGACTGTTGAACCGAGCCAGTTTTCTGTAAGTGCAACCAAATCATAGTAATTTGTCCTAATGTATTCCCCAAGAGACAGGCTTTTTGTTCTTAACTGACCTGGGGATTCAAGCAACATACTTGGAGAGGTCGTTTGATGAGAATGACATATTACCCAGATACACGCCTAATCTCTTACAAGTTATCATGTCTTAAACTGTTTTTTGCAGTTGGTATGACTTTGTGGTATCGTGAACGGATGCACGTGGAAACAGCATAAACACCTTACACCAGTTGTGGAATCGAGTTCGGTAATCGGCTGGCTGGATTCGCTGGCGATATATGCAAATTTGCCCCGACCAGAGATCAGGGGATCAGATTGTTATTATTTACACCAGTCTGCGTAGATACGGAGGTTGCTTTGTGGCGGTCACTGGTGACAATGGATGATATAGTCTGGATTAAATTTCTACCCACTTTTGTTCCTTCCTGGTGCTTGGCACATCTCGAGAACGGTTGATTTTAAGTTTTTCTGCGAGCCTTTGCTAAGTTTCTTTTTCCTGAAAGGCTCTAAGGAAAGCAGAAACAACCGGCAATACGCTAGTGTCATTGTTAATGGCTGCCATACTGGATACAATGGAGCCAATTACTGTACGTTGGCTTTAGCCAATTGGGTTGACCGATCACAAACTGCTTCTCCTTGTTTGCTTCAATATGTAGTGTTACAATACGGTGCCCGCATTATACACATACAGTCAGGCGATAGGCTAGCCTATCATAACCGATATACGCCAGTACCGTTGCGGAAAATTTTACTTATTTCAAGAATAATGTCCAGATGTTATAGTGCACGATACACGATCAAATTACTGTATTCCACAAGCAAAAATGCGAACATTGTAAAGGTTTAAATCAGTCCAAAATCAAAGTTACTGTACAAAGCGATTTGGAGTACAGCCTCACAGGGCAAATCCTAAACGCTTATAACTTGGGCTATGTAAGTTAACACACTGAAGCAATTTTTGAAATTAAACATCCGTAGGATCAGTTATTGGCAAAATACACCACTGTTCAGATGTTTAGTTCTGCTGTATTAAACAAGGTGGAATGATTCAGTTTCTTATATATTTTATAATCAAGTTCAAGCTCAATCAAGCAGTAAATATTACATATGAAATGCTTCATTAAATATATCCGTTTTAGAGACAATGTTCTGTTTGCTTTATATATCACCATGCTTACAGAGTAAAGAGGATGAAGTTCAATAAAATGTAGAGATCGAAAACAAAAGTGTTCCGTTTTTGTTTTGTTTTTGTCACTGAGATTTTCCTCATACTCAAGGGCAACTATGCACAGTGAATACATGTACTTACACAAGTGTACAATGTTATAGTGTAGTGGTGAAGCATCACTGCAGGATTGCACGTACATGTATTTTTGGTGTAGAGGGGGGTGAGGGGAGGATGGGGGGGGGGTGCTGGGGAAACCTTCTTCCTTACATCGTATCACTGCTTTTACTTCCTAACTACTATACTATGATATTCCAATGTTCTCTTTGGGAAGTTTGGACCACACGGGGCAATTTTGTTTCCATTCATAACACTTTCCCCTCGCCCACTCCCCCAGTCGGGGCAGTAAACAAAACTACCTACTTAAGGCATTCAAAGCATTGCCCTTTAAACTGTTTACTTGTCTTCCACTTGCCCACTTGACACCCATCATCCACCCGCACTTTGTAAATCTTGATGCTTCTTTTCCCATGCGTATTTAGCGACTATTGCCATGTATTTCTGTTGATTAACCATTTAGTTTCATGAAAGAATCATATTTTCAATACAGACGAATTCAATTTGAAACCATTTCAAATTTCCATTCAAACTGACCAAAACTATTTGACACCATTCGAAAACCTTTCTTTCTTAATGGAATAGCATTCTGGAGTGGCTGTATGTGAAATGTCACGCCCAATTTAAAACTTATGTATTGTAAAGAAGCATAAACCATTGCATATTGTTCAGATAATTAGAACAAGTTAAATCTATGTTTTTATACATTTGCTCCATTTCTAATTGTGTACATCTAACAGACGAAATGTACTGTTGTTTTATAATATCACTTACCTGATATGCCGTAACCGATGAACAAATGCCAAATTGACTGTAATCTCAGTCCACAGTAAATATAACCTAATCCGCTCAACACGCCCCCGACAATACACAACGACCTACTGCTGTAGACGTCCAGTAATGGTATCGTGAAAGGTGCTGGGAAATGCAACAAGATACAATAATAAGACATAGGACCAATATTATCTGCTGTAAAAAACATGAAAAACAATAAGTCACGCGGATCCAGGTATTTAGTAGCCAGCCAGCCGTGCAACTCTGCATTGCACGGCAAGTTCTGCAATATTACGGCATAAATGAGTGTGCACGGATTTCGGTATATAGGCCTATTTGAAGCCCTCCATATAATTTCTTGTCAGAAGTTTCTACAAATTCAGTGAAATGTGAAAACGTCGGAAGCAATCTCCAAATATCCTTAGAAACAAAAACCCAACTATATTACACACACAAGAAATCCACTATAGTTATTTCCGTAGTTTTCATCATTCATAACTGGCCATATTGGAAACTAAGTAGGCCTAATGTTGGTATATTGTTAGAATCCAGCAGGTAGGTTATAACCTGATGCATCTACAGTATACTGTGTTGTTTCATGGTACATGCATATCACACATGCGAGTAATTTTCTATGATGTAGGCCTATATAAAATTTGAACACGATGATGGCGATATTTGTTGATGACTGTTCGTTCGGAAAGCTGTATACATTATTCTGCTACGTATTTTAGCTGAGTTTATCCTATATGTAATAGTTATGACATGTGCTCCTTTTGTACGTATCTAGCATATTTAGCAAACTTCAATTTAACAGTACATAGAAACAAGACGATGGTTGGTTCATTCATACAACTGCCATGGCCTTACTGAATTTTTGTAAACAATATTTATAGACGTTGAGCGTTATTTCATGCAAGGCGATTTTCCTAACGTTACTAGTCTAACGTGAGGCCCAGTTGTCTTTTCCCGTGTAAGTGGGCCAACTCGAGTTTTGGATGAAGAATGGAATCCAAGGGATTACCTATAAATATATTTTTCAAGAAGAAAGGTTCCGTTCTTCGAGTTTCTCTGACACAAAAGAGTCCATAATATATTTGGGCCAATATTACAATTTACAAGGATACAAAGTTAATATAGCAAAAGTGTATAATTGATACAATAGGTGAAGGTATACCCGGAGCTAGTTGTTATCGGATATGGCTTCGCTAACCATGCAGGACTCGTACAAAGTAATCTGACTATAGTGTCAATAATATAGTTAATCAGGAAAATGTTGAAACAAATTTTTTAGAGTGTAGATAGCGGTCTGAAAATGAACGATACTTTTAACTCCTCTTTAGTATTTGGAACAATAATGTGATGACGATTGATATAAAACAAAAACAAATCCTGTGTTTTACCGACATTGGATGAAGGAAAAGCATTTATTGATTTAATGACTTAATTTTTGAATGATGATTGCTTTTCAGTCTATTATTTTACAATTATGATGTACGTTCACATTTTCTACTACTACATTTTAGAGTAGGTTATTACGGGCTTATCAATTCAATTTAATCCCCTTTGAAGGAATACGTTAAGAATTTCGATAACCGATGTATTGATCCTCTCAATATTTTTTATCTCGTATTAAACTCTAGTGACAAGCTTAGTTGAAAACCAGTCTTCATGAATATCTTAGCCCACTCTTCCGCAGAGACAAATAAATTTCTTCTAACGCGGAGTAAACAGCTTATCAGTGTGGATTTCTCACATGAAACTTCATCTCTGTACTGCTGCATCCTCTTCAATTGTTCGAAAGATGTTAAGATAAGTTATACGTTTCAGTATAGAGTTATTCGCCGTATTATTCTTAGGCGTGACTCCATTACTTAATCCCACACGACGTCAATTGTGTTCCACATATAGAGATATTATAGGGACCCTTGTCAGGATAATCACTAGCAACGACTTGACTCGACGACTCGTAACATCTCTGTTAACCACATGCAAAGGAGTTATCAAAATGCGAATATTTTTACAACAAAAAAATAACGTTTTCCCACCGTATATTACCTTAAGGCCTAAATAATTGAGATTAGTTGTTTGATTTAACTAACAGAGAATATTCAAAATTTGTTTTATTTAAAAAAAAAATTAAAATTATAGACGGCTGCTGTATTTACCAATCATATATGCCAAGCCATTCTGGAACGACATAGCCCAGGCTACCCTCGAGTGTGTGGTATTCAGGAAGATGACTATCTCGTCGAGTAAAATGCCATTGGCTTTCAATGAACCACTGAAAATTAACATCTTGATGCACATGGTTACAAGGTAGATATATTTATTCATTTTGCGTTCTTCGAAAAGTCCAAATCTACGAAGACGAAGTCCCCTATTTGTGTGATGCTCGTTTTGTATTAGAGTGAACATAACAACATACTTTTACATATGTTCACTGTACCTGCCACTTTGATATAGCCTTGTTGATAATTTTTTAGTTAAATTTATGCTTGATAAAGATCAAGAATGCACTGATGCGTGGCTTGTCACTATATAGTGAACAATAGAAATGAGAAAGTATTAGCATTTGTAACAGTTAGCGTTAGGACTAAGTATGTGCTGGTAACGCAACCACGAGAGACATACTGTAAGATCAAGGGAAGCGGGTTTCAATTCTGCGAGTCGCCTGCCTTTGTGAAGATATATGACACAGTATATTTAAATGAGTACAAACACCATGTTCTATCGTAATCCGCAGGGTAAATGTTATTTATTCACCATAACGGTAAAAGTGAATTACGATATGCAAAATTATTGAAAATATATATAAAATACTAATAAAGTTAAAACATAATTAACACATGACAGTCATCATGGCCTAACACTAATGGCCTAATAATCTAATAACTCGGGAGTCACGCCCATCTCGTCTAATACAATGATTGGTCCCTCGGTCCACAAATGGCGTCGCTAGTGGGGGTACATCATGCATTCCTTGGTTATCCGGACTAGGAGTGAGGGGCTCCGGCGTCTAAACTACCGTCTAAGGAACATCTGTAAGGAACATCTATAGGCACGTACGGTCCCTCGATAGGTTGAAAACTACATCAATATCTGTACATACTGTGTAAAAATTAATATAATTAATGAAACTGGCACAGTCTGTTTCCACTGCAGGTGTTAAGGTTAATGTTAAGGTGGTAACTCTTGGTAAAGCGCACATTACTGTTAAAACACTCAACGGCGCTGAACAACAATACAATTATAAAAACGATTTCTTAAATAAGTGAGTCTTCAAAGCAACTTTAAAAGTTCTGGTCTTCGAATTTCTTGTGTCGACGGGGAGAGCGTTCCAAAGTCTGGGGCCAGCGACGCTGAAAGAGCGGCCTGCGAAACATTTGCGGCGTGTGAAAGGAACCTTGAGAAGGATGCCCTTTGACGAGCGTGTTGAACGAACGGGTGTCTTAATATCCAGCAACTCAGACAGATAAGCTGGTGCTGAATTATGTATACACTTATAAACGAGGAGGAGGATCTTGTACTCGACACGGCCATTGACGGGGAGGATATGCAGCTCCTTCAATGCTGCGGAGGCACTGTCATATTTTGATCTGCCGAGAATAATTTTAGCCGTGTAATTTTGGATCCTTTGTAGAGGATGAAGTGTGGAGGCCGGGAGGTTGATAAAAAGACCATTGCAATAATCCATATGGGAGAAAATCATGGCATTTGCAATTTTGAGACATGTCGACTTGTCCAAATATTCCCGGATCTTCTTCAGATTAAACATGGCGAGGGCTGATGCACGAACTTTCAAGGAAATATGATGTTTGAGATTGAGGGTTTCATCCATGTAAACACCTAGTAGCTTCACACTATCAGTAGGACAGACGGGAGTGTCCACAATGGATAAAACGTCTGTATTGCACTGTGGTAGTTGGCGATTGCTTCCGAAAACGATAAACTCCGATTTTTCATCATTCATCTTAAGACGGTTAAATTGCATCCAGAGTTTCACATTTTCTAGAGTTGATGAAAGACCCCTGATTGACTCCAATTCCGAAGAAACATCTCCGGGTTTAAAACTGGAGTAGATACTGTGGTCATCGTCGTAGCCAATGAGGAATTGGTCATCACTGATACACGTGTTCATTGTGCTAGTATAGCAGGTGAAATATACTGGTCTATTTATACTACCCTGTAGTACGGAGAAATTGACCTACATCGGCGTAGAAAGTGATTTGTTGATACAAACAGCGAATTGTCTCTCAGATAAATACGACGGTACCCATTTTCTAGCTAACCCGTGAACTCCAAAGCACTTCTCGAGAATGTCCAGTAACAGCTGGTGGTTGACTGTGTCTGGCAGCTTGGAGTGTCTTGGTGAATTGTCACCATGCATTGCCAACACATTACAAATGAACTAAACAAGAGGCAAGGGGTTCACGATCTCTCACAGTAATCAAAAAAATTAATAAGGAATTAAAAAAAGCATGAAAATATGCAATAATATACAACAAAGATAATCAGTAAGGGTGACACAACAATAGTGAAATATTATACACAAATGTCAACCTGATCACCTCATACAAAGTAAAACATATGGTGCATCTCATCATACCTGGTTGGCATGACAACAACTATTAAGTATTAAAATCAAGTGAACCTTCCGAGACAACAACTGGATGCTAAATATACATCTACCTGCCTATATTACTCATACAGCGATAACACAGTGCTCCAAAAGTAAGTGAAACTGATTATCCCTATCTGGCATAGCAGTGTAATCTTATGTGTCGTAGTGTAATATATATTTAACTAGAAACTGGTTGCACTATTTCCACTACGAACATATCCTAATAGAGGCGAGTGATTAACTCTAAAATCTGTACACCCTCTATGACTTACATGGAGTCTACAAGTATAAATAATGTACTACTGGGAAAATCCCTCAGCTAGTAATAATAGCAACAACAGTAGCATACTAACTATTTAATTCAACCCATGAATCTCTACTGACTTAGACCACAGGTTGCTATGGGAACTGACACCTCTTGTTAGGCTGCAGGTACCTAAGCGTCCCTTGGGACTAAGAGCAGGCTATAAAACGGAGACTATGTAACCTAGCCCATCTGCTGTATATGGTCAGATGGAGTCTGTACCAGTGAAGGGTGAGACTCATAGGGCTAAATACATGGTACTACCCAAATATTCTAAGAAAACAACAACAATAGTGTATGGATTCACAAAATAGTCAATATGAATACTTACATATTGCTACAACTCTCTTCAAACATAAAGGTTTGCAGAAATTCGGCTAATCCTATAACCATGGCAACTAGTAATAGTGTAGCATTGCATCATGTGATCTAAACATAGCTCTAATAAGGGAAACTAAGTACAACTAGACTAGGCTACCAATCCTCCAGGAGGTAGACAAACTGTCTTCCCACATCTTTAACTTATTCCACCAGAGATTACAGAGTGTGACATAACTCACTACACTTAAGGGAGAATAAAACAAAGCCTGGTATGTTAGTATTGGGAATAACATATTAATTATCACTTACTTAGCGTAACCCAAGAGTAACCCAAACCACACAAGGC
Source organism: Apostichopus japonicus (assembly GCF_037975245.1). Taxonomy (NCBI): domain Eukaryota; kingdom Metazoa; phylum Echinodermata; class Holothuroidea; order Aspidochirotida; family Stichopodidae; genus Apostichopus; species Apostichopus japonicus. The sequence continues at coordinate 7,370,296 of NC_092571.1, read as the reverse complement.
TTAATGGTCCTTTAGCAGGAATTAGTCCACTGAGGGGTAGTGCACACATATGTATGTAAATATATATATATATATATATATATATATATATATATATATATCTATATATATATATACATATATATATATATATATGATTCTTCATATATATAATATATATATATATATATATATACATATACATATATATAGTAAATGAATAAAGAACAACACACCAGAAAAATTCCACTTTACGCCCGGTTTCGTCCTCTTTGGACTCATCGGGCGAAAGTAAGAATCAAACCCCGGATCTTGTGTCACGAACCAAAGTCCGTACCACTCGACCTCAGTGATTCTACTGGTGTGTGAATGCCTATAAATTGGCTTTGAATAACTGTTATCGAGGGCATATTACCCAAATGTTATGATTGACTATAAAGAGTGGTAGCCGTTTTAAGTTTTATGCTATCAAGATAATTCATTTTGTGTAATAATCACATACAATGTTTATTAAATTTAATTGAAATCACACATTGTATCACGTACTTAAACGCCCGCCTGATAGTACGGAATAGCAAATGCAACGTTTTCCGATGAGGGAGTTAACATAAAAATTCGTTTTCCGGAACCGGTTGATATTGACATATCAAAATGTGTACATTCTCCTTTAACGCAGAATCATAAATTTTCTTCTGTTTTGATGTTTGCATTCGTACATGTTTATGACACGGAGCAATTTTATCATAACTGAAGCACTTTGTTGATACAACGCCATAAAGCATAAAGCAAAGCGAGTGATGGAGTGTTAAGCACACACCATATATTTGTCATTGCCCTTTGCCTCTGCGATGTTGAATGTAAAATCAACGTAAACAGTTTTGCTTCTGGTGTGCAAAGACGGCATATTATCACGATATACACCGAAGCATTGTGTGTTGTGGTTGGAACATTGTGTAACCAGCTCTATAACTTGACAAGTATCGGTTGTTTCGTTTTCGTGTCGAAGAAGTAATGGACGAGATGTACCGTTTCAGCTTCTTAGGACACCACACACAGATGCATGGTGAGCAGTGGTGACATTTGCACGTTAAGTGAAAGTATTTTCTGAGGTAATGTAATCAAAGTAGAATATAATGCAGTGTTGTATGTAAAACGTTCTACTCTAGACCAGGGGTTCCCTATTTGGGGTGTATTAACCCCCTTGGGGTGCGCGAGTCCATCCCAGGGGGGTTCGTGAGACGTTTCTGAAAGTCAAAACAAACTTTTTGTACTTAAGTATGACATATCATTTAATTTAGTGATGTACAAACGTCGTACCTATATGGAAAAACCCTCTTTGTATTTTTCATTGCAATATTACACTATGAACTTGATCTTTTACGAAGCACTGTTATACGTATTATAGAATTATACTGGCTCATATCGTGTCTCGAAAAGTTGGGGGTTCGTGGACAACTCTGACATCCACAGGGGGTTCGTTGGGGGATAAAGTTAGGGAAACCCTGTGCTAGACCTTTCACTCTATAGTGTTCCCTGGAGTAATTATAACATATTTATGTAATATTAACTTAAACTCCAATATTTTAATATCCTAGCTAAAATTAATCATAAAGTATTGAATAATATTACATAGAGTAAACATGTTAACTTTTCATTAATCATTCTTTCTAAACCACACGATTTCTTTAATTTTGGGATTCTTTCATTACCTAATATTTGTCCTTAAATTAAGAGCAAGTTCCAAACTGTATTTTGAAAACGTGGTTTCATGCAAGTGAAATCTTAAGTGTTTATTTTTTTTTCAAATGATTTTATCCTACAATCTCTCAGGGGAATAATTATCAAATCACGAATATTTTACCTCTGTAAATCGTAGGGTTGCATTGATACGCTTGATCGTTCCTTTTGCGTTCTATTCTGTTTTATATAGAGTGGCTAATGCATGAACATATGTTCTATATGACGCCAGATGCGCCTGCACTGTATCAGCAATACGATTATTCGGACTACAAGAGAGAGAGTTTCCAACAAAGATTAGAACTGACGCCCAACAATCAACATAGATTATTATTCCAACATGGAAAAACAGACATCTGAACCAGTCGTACAGAGAAAGAACCCGGGTCTTACGCATTCTGTCCAAAGTAAAGGACAACCTGTTAATATAAACAAACTGATTGGCAGTGTCATGATCCTGCCGAATCAGTTGATCCATATTTATGACGAAAGGATCGAGAACGGATGTGTTCGTCTTGTTTGTAAGGACCCTCAAGACTTGCATGGGATGCTTTGGCAATACCTGGTGAGAACCTACGATAAAACGGCTCCCGTGGTTATGGCAAATGTGACAATACGAGACAAGGAGACCAACGTTGTAGCATTTGCTGTCGGAAGGAGAGTCTTCTTGGTGAGGTTCCATTTTCGGGGTCAAATGTATGACTCCATTGAGTCAATTTCTTCCTTGAAGGTTGACGACGTTATTACAGGTTCTTGGATTTCTTGTATCAACGCGCATTACTCTTCCGGCAGCAAGTTAAAATTTGACCTGTTGATTTCTATCGGCGTTCAGAATGAAATAAGAGGTTGCTTGGTAACGGGAGAAGTGGTCAAGGAAATCAAACCGCGGGAGGAACTATCACTCGTCACGTCCATTGCATCGTCCGGCGATGTCATTGCCATTATCCACCGCGAATTTGATCACGTCAGACTGTTGGTATCCGATATCACCACCAAAGCATGTGGATCGCTCATACCTGTTAAACATAAGTCCTGTCAACGCCCTGTTTCAGTGATTTGGACAGGATCGATGTGGATGGTTCTATGGGTTGGTCAGGAAAGATCAAAAGTTTGGATGATTTCTACGTACAAACATACAGGGGAACTTATTAAATTCTCCGTATCTTCTTCTCAATTCAGTGATGGCGACGAGCCAATAAGTCTTGCACGATTAGGTAACACTGGTTTTGTCAGCTTCAAAAACCATTCAATCAAATTGTTTCAGTTTTAGAGATCTATGTGAATATTTTGGCAGTGATGTGCTTTCATGTGTCACTAAAGAGATTCGGTTTTTAAAATTTATCGAGTATGACAACGTCCGAAGAAGAACAACTTTGATACAACCTTCGATTTCAATATATAGGCAAAACTCGGAAATGTCTGGACTGAAAATGATACACGGCTATATATATATGCCATTGACTTCCAATATGTAGGATTGTTCTTTTACCATGAGCATAGCTTGGAAGATCAAGGCAATCGAGGCAATCGTCTTGGGTTATGCTTGGTTGAACTCACGTGTGCATGTTAGAATCGAGATCTTAATAGACGATTAAGAAAAGGCATCTTAATAAACGTTTCCTTGAACGCGGATTATTTTTTCTTCTTGTAATAAAAACATTTAGAATTATACAAAACAGAACATAAATACACATACTGATATACCAATGACAGTAAACTTCCAACGTTATTATAAATATGAATTGATTGGGTTGTTAGTCATCCTTATGTTTTTTATACATGATCCCCTGCATTCGTTCTAACTAGAAACGATCATCGTTTTACTATACTCTTATTATTACTTCTGTCTTTGGTGTAAAATCATAATAATAAGTAGTAATATCATGAACATGATGAGATGGAATGTGAAGTAGTAATATCATAAATACGATGAGATGGAACGTGATTCAAAACAATAAATAGGTATTTAAATTTACTTTAATACAAACAACCTATAATGAGTTCACATTCACAAACTATGCAAACAAGATATTTATTGTAGATTATAGTTATGGGTGAATTAATCTCCGTGCATGAACTGTGTAGTAACCAATGCTTAAACTGGTCTTAACTTAACGCACTGTGCAAGGAAAGCGAAATAAAGTTTAACCAATAAAAGGGGTGTGTGAATATGCCTTCTTCGATATTTTTGGATATTTGGGGGAGTGGGTGGTCAAATTTGAACAAATTTACATAGGGACTTGTTAAACTCTCTGAAGCTACTATTTTATCTTTATCATTAATACACAACGATTCTTCGATTTATAAGTATAATTATGTACACTTCATAACGCACTGACATTCCTCAAAATGATTGAAATATGTAATGTGACTAGTGAAACCACCAACCCAAAATGACAATGTTAAACTAACACAAGCCATAACCTACCGGATTTGAACAATCATGAGCACCAAAGGCTGCTATCTTTTTGGTTATTGACATCACGAGTAAACGAGTGATTGTTTCCTTGTCGTAATAATAGTATGACCAGGCATTCAAGACTTGTATGTGTCCATATCAAGCTATATACGTGTACATGCATACGATATAGGTAACTAATGAATTTAGTGTATTTCTACAACATAAACACAACAGTCATAATCATATCGCAGCGGAAACTTTTAGACACGCGCGCGCAGCGTGACGTTATTCGATCACAAGCCAAATCACCTTCCTGCGCAATGACAGTCTTGCCCTGCAAGTCCAGTATTAACAACTGCTGTTTAAAACCATGGATTTTCTGTTGTTTTAATGCGACTTAGAGGCGCATTAAACATTTTGTTTGTAATGATGTTAATGATTTGCTTAAGTACTTATATAAGTATATAAATATAATATAGAGCAATTAGAAGACAACATTGACCACAAGCAAGAATATTTATTTGTTGATTTGAGCTGTTAAAAAGTTTATTTAAGGATAATGTTTGAATACTCGCAAACAGTATACAAACGGTATACAAAATAGTTAAAAAAATGTAAAATTATAAAGATATTCACAAACAATCCTAAAACAGTACAATGGACAAGGCAACAGTTTAAAGTTATCATCACCCATACAAAAAATAATCAAGCTTATTGATAGATTAAAACGTGGAAAGGCTCCAGGTTTTGACGGTATTCCTGTTAAGTTTATTACAATTCCGTCTCCCATGTGCTATAGCCCCTGTATTGGTCCATATCTTCAAAGATTCTTTTTTTCTTAGATTAATCATAATGTTCTCACATTATCAACAGTTATTCCATTTGTTCAGAAGGGGTTAAACAACTTTGCCGGAAAGTTTCAAATTTACAAGTGGGCTTCCTTTCATTCATAAGCTTCTTGAAAGTGACATAGAGAAAAGGTTGTGAACATTTTTTGAAACACAAATGATGTTTTGTATTTCTAAGTGTTTTGTTTGGATTTAGGGAGGGTCACTCAACCAGCCTTGCTTTATTATAAATTATTAAAATTTACAGTATACTTTGGAGAAGGGTAATAGTGTTTTATGATTATACCTGGAATTGAAAGAATTCAAAGCCTTTGATACAGTGAACATTCAATACGGTTTTCCCTTCTGAAATGACTTCGTAAATTGGAAAGATTCCAAATTTGAGATAACATATTGAATTGGAAGCCACCCGACGAGTAAGTTGTAATCCATAAGCCATTTATGGTCCCTTAATTAAACGTCGTAAAAATAACTGCTGGTTATTATTATTATTATTATTATTCACATGAGACTTTATGTACTTTTATTATATCACATGTTCCACTCGCCATTTTGCTGATGATACAAATATGTTGTGCCGGTTGAATTAAGAAGGTCAACTTGGCTCTGAGGCAACTTAAGGATTGGTTTGATGCAAGCTAATTAACTTTACACATTAGCAAAACTAGCTAGACAATTGTTCATGCGCTTAAGATGTTATTCATGTTACTATAGTTTTTAATTTGACGGTATTGTAATTTTTAAATTACATTTGGCAAAATACTTAGGATTGATTATTGATGAAAATTTATCATCGAAGCAACGTATTAATGATCTATGTCAACGTTAATTTAAGTACATTGATTTTCTCTACGATCATATTAGACACACCCTTCCAAATGAAAAAAGCAATTCAAATTTACTCTAAATTTCATTTGTTTATTCTCAACTATCTTATCTGCAATTGAAATTGATGGTACATCATGCAATGTTTCTTAAATCCTCTTCAAATTTTACAGAATGTATTGATCAAACTAATTTCAATGAAACCTAGAAGGTTTTCAACAAATCAGTTAAACCTGCAATATAACCTGTTAAAGATTACAGATATTCACTAGTACAACATTGTTGGGATTGTATTCAAGTATTGTAATGACAATGCTACCTAGTGTGTTAGCTGATGTTATCCATTTGTGTAACAACAAATCACGTTATTTTCCATGTTTACCCGCCATTAAACTGTACATGGTAAATCACAGCTTTAATAACAATTTGTTTTAACATCTGGCACAAACGTCCTTCCACATTTTAAATCAAATAATCGTTTGCAAGCTTTTCACAAAAGACTAACCACTATGCTGATTCATAATTCGACAGTATAGCAATACCAATACCTGTTATATAAACATATGATGTGTATATACTTATATTTGTGTGTGTTATCGTGAATAAAGTGAACCCATTTTTTCTCTTCTTTTAACATCAACTGGTCGCTTACTTTATTAAACAGCATCTTTTTCTAGTGTGTTATCGTGAATAAAGTCACTATTTTTTCTCTTCTTTTCACACTAACTGGTCACTTGTTGTGTTAAACCATAGAGTTGTTATGTTCCATAACATCACCCTGGTTATACAGCATTATTTTCCCTAGTGTCCAACATATGCCATCATTCCTCAGTTTTATTAATTACACCATACATCATATGGGAAACACTATTTGAACTTGCACTTGTAGACCGATATGAACGGATTTGTTAGCGGTTATACGATTTCATTGAGTGCTTGCATTGGCGAACACGGTTCGATAGGTTTCAACACAGGAACAAAGAATTTCCTTATATATATATATATATATATATATAGAGTAACGCTATGCGTCTAAAGAAAATCCCGAAATATTACGATATCAACAGTATTCCCCATACTACAATACCCTCCATATTACTACAACAAACCACCAGCATATAAGAACAGGAACATACAACTTTTGCCATCAGATTACGTTGTACAGTGCACGAAAACAACCAAAGCTCTTCGTAGTGTCAAAGGATTACGAGAATCTTTTTACACTATATTCAGATATATTTGATGCCAATTCCAGGTGACTGGCTCAGAGTTGGAAAGAGGTAATTCGACATCAATCCACTACGTGAGTCGTAAGAGGTGAGTGATAATATTCACTAACAGTTATATGGAATACTTTGAACACAAAGTGTAACGTGATCATATAAACAGTGTGTTATCCAAATAAACCAGTATACAGTAATAAGAACAGAGTCATACTTTGACTATATGTAGCTGAAATAGAATTTTATTTGACTATATGTGGTTAGGTCCGATAAAGGCAAAAGATTCACATGATTGCATGCAACATTCTGTCCCACCAGAGTTTTAGTTGCAACAACTACAGGGTTCGGTTATGTCAAAATTAGTTAAGTTTAAAGTGTCTTACATTTTATTCAACAATACTTGTGCATACTGTAACTTTATGTACAAACTCCCATAGCATTCCATGTAAAACAGTAGCAATACAAGTATCCAGGGACACATGGAAGCATTTTTTAGTTAGGTTTTCGGCTTGGATAGGTACATTTTCATTTTACGTGTTACTTACAGTAAAATGAACTGCTTACTCAGCCTATTGCGCTATAACATCAAGTTGATTGCCCAATAACTTGCTAGAACCTTCCAAGTTGCCTAACTTCCCCTTTCTGAAATCTAGACGATATATATGAAAATAATGCAGTTATTTGCAAACATGTTTCCGTGCCTGGTCATCGCCAGGGTGGCAGGAGGGCGCGGTGGGGGGGGGGGTGACTTTCAACTCAGGAATGATAATAACAGGGAACCCGTAGTTCACTACAGTCGGTCTTAACTATAGTTAGATCGTCGCAAGTAGCCAATCAGAATCGACATCGGTCTCTACTACTTGTTTAATGATTTTTTTTGGAAAATATGGGCACTGTATTCATACTCTAGTTAATAAATATTAATTTTCCTTCCAGAAAATGGCCACGTCATCTAACTATAGTGAGCTTCGTGCCATCTATGAGTATATTCAGTCTCTTGTACAGAAGAACGAGGAACTTTCGAATGCAGATGTTGAGCAATTGGTTCGGAGAATCGAGAGATTTACTGAAAAAGGTGTAAAGACTGGACACGACACTATAATGAAACAGGAAAAACAAACCATGAAACTGTTGATCGATTTGCTAACAGACCATAAATGGACGAAACCTGCTAACCTATTGATCGCCTATCGAGATAATTATTCGACATCAACAAAAACAGGTAACCTGACATAAATTTATTTTGTTTCTTATTCGTTGATGAAGTGTTTGTCTCTTTTTTTTGTGTACACACATGGAATAAATAAAGAAAGCAAGAATGCCTGCAGCATATCAAACAAATACAAGATTGCTTAGCCATGATATCCCTCAGAGCATGCAACTGAACACTCAATATGCAATTCACTTGCATAATAAAAGTCAAACAATCTTTGACCCTACTATTTTACTTTCGGGATAGCTGTTCCCTGTTAAACGGGGTAGTCAATAGCGTTTGCATAGGCACTATACTTTAGTTGAAATCTTGCTTTGGAGCAACCAACCAACCAAACAGTTTAGTATTTTAGTGGAACTATGAAATGGCTTAAGATTCATACATTGATTTCTCTTTGACAGATGGTGCATGTGACTACACAGAAGTATGTAAGACACATGAAACAAATCCCATCGACCTCTTCTGTAAAGTTTGTGCTGAATGCATATGTCTACAATGTCTTGCAGAGGTTCACAAAGGACATGACACCATCGAATGTTCCAGACATCCGAGTCACGTCAAAGCATTGCGCAAAAATATCGACGATACCAAGAACATCGCGGCGGCGAAAAACTTTCCGTGTGTAGATAATGATTCGACATCAACGAAACCAGGTAACCATGAATTTGTTTTTTGTTCCTTATTGGCTGATGAATTGTTTGTATATAGTTTTGTGTAAACATATGAAATAAATGTAGTCTTCAAAGTTGGAAGTTTGTCTCTGAATAGAAGATGCTGCTTCCGATGACCTACTTGACCGAAATTGTTCAACCTTGATCAGACAATGTTCTGCAAGTTTCACAAACAAGACAAAAATGGGACATCGATTAAATCTTAAACCGATTCTCTTATACATTATGAATTTCATAAGAATCCGCAAATAGTGTTGGTAAACTAGTGTTATTACTCGAGTATTGAACCGAAGTTTCATGTGATTTATGTGAAAGCCATGGCATGTGCATACAATTAACACAATTGGGACTTTTTTGCAGACTTAGTAACCTTAATTTCTGGCATAATGTTATCAAGTTTTATCATAAGAGTTTCAAAAGTCGAGGTGATTTTGTTGGTAAGACAAGCGGTTGGCAATAACAAATCAACGAAAGCCCGCTGCATGTTACATGAGATAAATGAGGTATTACATTGCGAAGTGAAAATTGCAAATCTTAATAATTTATTACATCATAGCTTAAAGTTTCTTTAATAAGTCTTAAACAAACATCATCAACAGGTCTTAAGAGAATGGTGTTGTCCTGCAATAGTTGTTTACTGTTTTTTGCCGATACGTCCCGAAACCGTTTGTATTGTACATTGCTAATGTCTTAACCAAGACTCAATATTCCTAACACAGAAAGATTCATTATCACTAAGTTATATTTTCGTCGATCTTGTTAGCACATATGTAATTATCAAGCCAAACACCCCAGCATTAATAATGCAAATATAACTCAAGACATTAGTTTTGGATGGCATCTGTCCATAGCAAGTCTCTATACATTTCCTCTTGTTTTAAAATTAATAACTGCTATAGTTCATCCGCCTATGTGTTTTGCCTTTGAATATCTTACCTAATGACAAATAGTTTTGTGATAATTGCACGGGATTTGCAGAGTAACAATTTGCAAGTTGGCAGTGAATGTTACGTTATACACGGATACAAATTGGACGTATTGCTTTTCTAGGAAACGCCATGTGAATACCCATTAAATAAAAGAGTCATTTGCGATTTTTATGACATGAACTTGATCCTCCCATGTTATGATGAGAATGAAATAAAACTCCCATAACTGTACTGTTGTATAAGAGTGGAGCTATGTATCAAAACAAGAATCTCCATATACATGCCCTCACTTATAAGTGATTCTGTAAGCCCCGTATCTGGCTTTAATTTGACGTAAGGACAGACACAATGAAAAATAAGAAAACTGAGTAAAAATAAAATTAACGTAGAAGGCGAAGCTTGACCCGGTCATAACAGACAAAATTCAACAAAAATTAAAACCTACGAAGGGAAAAGGCTCCTGCTTTGATACGAGCATGAAAGAATACCTGAATTTCAAACAAACACAAGATTGCCTAATCATGATATCCCACAGGGCATGCAACTGAACAATCAATATGCCATTCATTTTGCAAATAACAGTGAAAGAATCTTTTACACTACTATATTTCATTCGGGATAGCTGTAATCTATTATACAGGGGTATTCAATGGCTTTTCAATGGCACCTCTTTAGTTCAATCTTGCTTGGGAGCAACCACCCTTTTGGGATCATCCCAGTTTGGTGTTTTAGTAAGCGTACCTTGCAGTCTGTTCCAGCAGTTGCTTTTTTTTCGATGGTTACTATGATACTATCGTCTGCAGTTATATTTCACAATCTTTAGTCATCCATGGAATTATGAAATGGCTTAAGATTCATACATTGATTTATCTTTGACAGATGGTCCATGTGACTACACAGAATTATGTAAGAGACATGAAGCACATCACATTGAATTTTTCTGTGAAGACTGTGCTGAATGCATATGCCTAAGATGTCTTGCGGACGCTCACAAAGGACATGGTACCATCGAATGTTCCGAATACAAGAGTCACGCAAAAGAATTGGGAAAACAAATCGACAACATCGTGGCAGAAAGCGATAGGTGTAAAGACATGGACAACTATTACAATAAACTACAGGAGGAAGTAGTCCAAAGTTACAACAAGATATGTGGGAAGATAACAAACGATCTGTTGGCGAATTTAAGGGTGATAGACCAACATCGGTTGGCAGAGAAAGACAAAATGGATCGCACCAGCAACGTTTTGAAAGGCAAGGCAGTCGATCTCAAGGAAAAACTTGATTCGATTTATGTTTATGCCGGAAAAAGCTCCGAGGTATGGAATACTTTGAACAGTTTAAAACAAAGAATTAACAGTTTGACCGAAGAACCCACAGTTTCTGCAGAATACAAGAAACTATTATTCATTTCGACATCGGAAGCATCATCTTTCACCATTGGTAGAATGATAAAAGGTTGGGCTGTGGGTGCTAACTGGATACGACAAGCTCCTGACCAATTTGTTCGTGTATTCGACGAAAGACAAAGTTATGGCCGTATCCGCTTGATTTGCACTGATCCCAAACAATTGGACACATTTTTTTGGGACTATTCAATAACGGACAGTTCCTCCACCAAGCTGGTCATGTCGCACCGATGCATACCCATAGACGGACGCAAGTATATGCTAATGGCGTCGGGAAAGAAGATAATCATGATTGAGTTGATAATGAGCAAAATGAACTGTGCTGGACAACCTCAAGAAGGAGTCAAATCGCACAAAACAATCAATATTGAATGTCCACGAGATGACTCACATATCATAGGAATTAATGCCCATCGGCCATACGATGAATGTTGCAGTGAATACCTGGTCTCGTTTAGTAACTGCCACATGCTGTATGAATACCAGATTGATGAAACTAAGCCCCGTCGCACATTGGACTGTGGTGGTGAGCTTGGCAATTGTGTAAGCGGCTTTCTTGACATTGCCTACAGAGAAGCAATGTTTATAGTGATCGATTCTCAAACCCAAACAGTGACGCTGCTTAAAAATGATCAAGCCAGCAGGATTTTTTCTCCAAATCCGATTCGTTTGAAGAAAGTGAAGAGCTTAATTCATCCCAAAGGTATGCAGCCCCTTGTCGTTTACTCGAGCAGTAAGAAGTGGTTGCTAATATGGCAAACCATCGCTGCAACAGACCAACCTATCTCTCTCAACGTCGGTACGTTCGATATGGATGAAGAAGGAACTTTCACTTCGTGTTGGGAAGGGCAGTGTCCTTCTGGTAGTGTACCTGTTGGAGTATGCCGATATCGAGAAAAGGCGCTTATTTGCTTTTCTAATGGTGACGTAGTCAACTTCAGACTTCCACCGTAAAGAAAGTTCATGATATCCAACAGATGATGTTCGAAATACTGATCATTGTCCAACACAACACAGTATAGTCAAAATGCTGGAAACAATACTCTTCAACATGGGTTTTTTTACTTTCAATTGGTTAAGCGTGTGACATAAACTTTGCTTTTTCTCCCTGCCAGGGAAATTACCACCTCAAGATTGGCGTACTACTTTAGGCTTAATTAATCCCTAGTAAAGATTGCAACCATTTGCATATAACCTATTACTTACGATCCGTTGCATAAGTTAATTTCTTTCAAAGTACGCCATTTTCATTGGTACAATATATAAAAGAGTGTTAGAGTTTTCCGTATGTATCTTTTCATTAATTTAACTTCCCTCACTCAGAAATAGGTATATATTTAAATATATACACACACACACACACATATATATATATATATATATATATATACAACGTACAATAGAATAACTGTTACTTATCACCACATGCAAGTTATTTATCTTGAGTCCAAATTTATTTTGGTTGAGGAAGATTGAATAAATCACCGAAAGTTTGACATCCTGTTATCAATCATTGTATACTTGCGTTTCACTTTCACTTTCATTGACACAAGACACACGACATTATCATATGCGCCCTCTGTTTCTCTCCATTTGAAAACCAGTTTCAATCCCTCCTCTTTCAATTTACTAATACGCCCCCCCCCCCATTCCAGAAGACGATGACAGATAGGTGTGTTGAAGGATTATGCAAATGTTAGTTTTACTCCAGTTCGATTATTGCGGAATTGAGACTGTAGACTCTAAATCTAAGGATTTAGTGTCCGGTTGGGTCACTATTAATAAATATAGCTTACTTTAATAGAAAACCATGCCAAGTAATATTTTCTCTGTTATCAGTTTAATAGCAGTTATATTTCGAACGATTTCGCTCTAACAAGTCCTTTTATTGACCAGAACCATATGTGTCCTACCTTATCCGGGTTACTTACACTTAATTAGTAGTATCAAAGCTTCAAAGTGTAGGCAAAATAACGATGGAGTCAATTACCGTGGTCGCATAAAGCTGATTAACAAATTGTAATGCTATCAGACGTAACTAATTAGTTTCTACTTAAGACATTAAAACCAATGTAAAGACAACCAACAATTTGTGACCTTTTGTCAACTAAAAGTAACAAGAGACTTTCTTCTTTCTGACGTGAAAGAAACGCATTCATTTTGAAGAGAAACATCTAATCCTAACAGCTTTTTGCAACTTACAACTCAATACGATAGTGTGTGGGGGAGAAATGAATGAGTCTATCCGCAATGTTTTTTTACAAAACAAATGGGAATGGTTGAAGTTGTCACAAGCAAAATACGTGTTGCTACCCAATTATAATCCATAGTGGGGGTTAATCGAAACTTCGCCAAAACGTTAAAGGTATTTTGTTTGTTTCCTCAAAATCGAGTCGCAGTGTTCAATCTGCGATCAAAACCTGTTTGTTATCCTCAAGTTTAACTATATTTACGATTTTCCTTTACAGAATTACAAAATGCTTACGTTGGCGGTTTTGTTTTTGAGACTATTGAGGTGTAACGTTCTGCTTGAATGCGTATAATCAGTTGGGTGAATTTTTGGCTATACAATTATTCAAAGTACCAAATATTTTTGTGAAAAATGCAGCCAGTTTTTAAATAACTTTATATATAATTTATTCTACAAAGTGCTGTACAAATGTAACACAAAAACGTTGACTAGCTTTTATTGCACGGTCTTTCGGAGACGATTGAAACAGCTGAGCAGTGCATTGATACTGCGTAGTACTATTGATTCCATAACTAATTAAAACTGTAAGGCAACATGTAGGAGAAAATATCTGAAAGAAGCGACTGCCTTTCGAAATATAGTATATGCTGCTGGAGACGTGGGAAAATTATAATCACTGTCCGTGAAGCAGGGTGGTAGGAAGCTTCCAAAAATGGGGGGGGGGGGAGGGTAGAACAACAGAAGGGCACTTTATCATTCCACAAACACCACTCGTTATGCTATAAACCGATACACGCCAGCCATATCACTTAAATATATATATATGTGTTAGTATGCTATCAATACTATTATGGTGCACGTGACTCTATTTAGAATTAACAAAGGCTTAAGATATCCAAAAGTTCTTCATTGAAGGGGCACATTTTATTTGCCATGAGGGCATATTGCTATTTTGAAAAAAAGTGTGGGGGAAACACGTCCCCCCCCCTCGGCCCTTACCCCCCTGCCGTGAAGTTAGATGTCCACCCGAGACGCTTAACCGTCTTCACAACACTGTATAAAACATTGACATCATGATCTACAAACTTTTTCAATTTCAATTGACACTAAAATTAAATCAGAATAAAAACTAAATATGATACTTGTGCATGGGACTCAATGTATTCATATAGTCGGGGCCAATACAATAAACATAATTTTTTTTTTGCCTTCTCTGAGTCCCCGATATTTCTCTCCTCTTGTGCTATTGGTATATACGTCTTGCCTTAACAACTGAATTTGCAGAATGAACTACGGCTTTTCTATTTTGCCATTGGCGATTTGTATGAATGCGATAAATCATTTTGTAACGGTACTTTGACCGTTGGAGTTTACAGATTATACTTAACCGCAAATAAAGCTAATTTATTGATCGACGAGAATCGCCGACGCAATGCGGAGTACATGAGTACTACGTGTGATTTGCAAATGTATTCTTACCTAACTAACTAACTAACCTAGCAAAGGAATATTAAACAAATTTCATGTGGCAATTTACAGTGGTCTAACCATCTTTGTACTTGGGGCAAAGATGTCACCATGCATTTTTAGTAAGAAAGAGTTACAATCATTCTAAGTTGGTGCTATTGAGGTCTCTATGTACCTCGATGTAACCAGGTAGATGTCATGGATCCATAACAACTCCTTGGTTTAACTTTTAAGTTCAATGTGGGAGTTTTTATTTTAGGTCAATGTCGCAACATTTGTGCCGAGTAAATCTGCCCGATGTCACGGTCGAAATGTGAAGTAAAAAATACTTAAGCAAACACATCACATATAAATTACCATTCTTTGAGTGTGATTCTCTCAAAATAGAAACCTAGAGTTTGGGAAGTGGACGAAGGGATATTGATTGCTAATCTAGGGATACACAATGACCCACCAATCTGTCTGGAAGAAAGGTTAGCCAACAATATAACGGATGATGAAATTTACTTTAATATTAATTCCGTGAAGATTGCAAGATATGGTTCGTCTTCGTAAGTTGCTAATTGTTTACATAAAGTCCAATACCAGTGTGAAGGTTCTCCCCAAACCCTTACTCATGAATACTAATATGACCAGACGTTCCGTGGACATAAAGGAAGGTCCGAGTTTTGTGATGTTTGATAAACCCTGTTAAATCTCATTAAAGGTCACAACCCTATTGATATAGAGAGACGACGTTTTGTGGACGAAGTGAATCAAATTCTTGACATCTTTGACTTTAATTTACACATATATATGTATAAGTATATACAAATGTGTTTCCTATGTGTATATAAAAGCGTACAATGTAATGACTACGTCCTTCACTGATTTGAAACCACTGGCCATACAATCAGTTCCATGTGCTAGTTGGTTAGGGTGCCAGCATATAAAATCGGGAGGCCGGTTTCCAATTCCGGTGGAGGCTGAACGTTTTTCACTGTTCTGGATTTTGAACTCATTACCGTTACTATATACATGGGCAAGTATCACAGCACAAGACATCGGTGATACACAAACATATACGTTGGGCTTTGTGCTACTGAATTAACGAGACGGTAAAAAACAACCACAAAAGCTCATTCACACACCACAAAAGGAACGAAACTGAACTTAGCAAACAGATCTGGTTACTCAAGGACAGACAAATCAATTTTGATATTTAATGGAAACTAGTGAAGCACGCCAAACCATATATATATATATACAGCAACACCACAAAACGTTGCAATCTATGCCTACGGCGAAAATATTTCCTCATCTATAGACCCTTTCAATCAGCTTTAAACAACCCCTCTGAATTGGTGTCGCATTCCAGTCATTCAAGAAAATACTTGCTGCATACCAAACGCACTAACACAAAAAATACAAATAACACACTTTGAAACAGTCGCACACTAGCACCTGACGATTGAAAATTCACGAAACAAGCTTGAGTCCGCTCGTCGTCGTCGTAGCCCTCTCGTCGTCGTCGTCTTTGTCCCTCTCCTTGTCGTCATCGTTGTCATCTCATCGTCGTCCCTCTCGTCGTCGTAGCCCTCTCGTCGTCGTCGTCTTTGTCCTCTCTTGTTGTCGGCGTCCTCGGTGTCGGCGTCCTTGGTGTCGACGTCCTCTCATCGTCGGCGTCCTCTCGTCGTGGTCTTCGTCTTCTCGCCTTTGTCCCTCTCATCCCGTCGTCCTCTCGTCGTTGTCCTCGTCGTTCTCTCGACGTCGTCGTCTCGTTATCGGCGTCCTCGTCTTTGTCCCTCTCCTTATTGTCATCGTCGTCCTCTCATCGTCCTCTCATCATCGTCCTCTCATCGTCGTCCCTCTCGTCGTCGTCCTCTCGTCGTCGTCCTCCTCTCGTCGTCGTCGCCCTCTCGTCGTCGTCCTCCTCTCGTCTTCGAGGGTCATGGCGAGAGTCATGGCGAAGGTCAGGGTTCACCCCCATTCTCCGCCATTTCCTCCCTCTCTATGACCATACACCCATTAGCATACAAACCGTAACCTACCAGTACCTTTATACTTTAGTCACGTAACAAATTACTGTTCGTAGTTACCACAAAAGTAGCTTCATAAATAAAACTTTTAGCATCATGGTTAATTAGATTATATGCAAAGGTTTCTTCACTACATTTTCTAGAAATTTTTGAAATCTTAGATGACACACATTAACAAATAACAGATTATCCGGCATATAATATGTTTAACTCACTTAAAAAGCGATTCGGGTTACATCACAATTCATACTACATTCGGCGCGTTCATTAATTAAACGGGGTTTACACAGCATGTATTTTCACGTGAAATCTCTCATATATCATGAAACACAATACTTAACTTTCTATTAAAAACCGCGAGAAACAAGTAAATTTCAACTACTGCGAAGTGACATGTCATTATTTAATTTTGGGCAATTGTTACCATTCTAAAATAACTTTCATTCTAACCTAGCTCATAGACATAGAAATGCAGGCGTCGAGCTAATTTTGCCCTTCTAACGTTGTATGTGATTGGTTGATTCATACTTGCGTTGCTGTGACAGTAAAATAATACTATGCAAAATAACTTACTAAGACTTGATCATGGTGATATAAAAAACTGTGGGCGCTTGATTCGAGAAGCCTGTATATTTATATAGCTCGTGTTGTTTTACTCGTTTTTGTGTTTGAGTATTTTTAATTCGGTGACGCTTGACCGCTTGACCTCGTCGTTCTCTCGACGTCGTCGTCTCGTTATCGGCGTCCTCGTCTTTGTCCCTCTCCTTATTGTCATCGTCGTCCTCTCATCGTCCTCTCATCGTCGTCCCTCTCGTCGTCGTCCTCTCGTCGTCGTCCTCCTCTCGTCGTCGTCGCCCTCTCGTCGTCGTCCTCCTCTCGTCTTCGAGGGTCATGGCGAGAGTCATGGCGAAGGTCAGGGTTCACCCCCATTCTCCGCCATTTCCTCCCTCTCTATGACCATACACCCATTAGCATACAAACCGTAACCTACCAGTACCTTTATACTTTAGTCACGTAACAAATTACTGTTCGTAGTTACCACAAAAGTAGCTTCATAAATAAAACTTTTAGCATCATGGTTAATTAGATTATATGCAAAGGTTTCTTCACTACATTTTCTAGAAATTTTTGAAATCTTAGATGACACACATTAACAAATAACAGATTATCCGGCATATAATATGTTTAACTCACTTAAAAAGCGATTCGGGTTACATCACAATTCATACTACATTCGGCGCGTTCATTAATTAAACGGGGTTTACACAGCATGTATTTTCACGTGAAATCTCTCATATATCATGAAACACAATACTTAACTTTCTATTAAAAACCGCGAGAAACAAGTAAATTTCAACTACTGCGAAGTGACATGTCATTATTAATTTTGGGCAATTGTTACCATTCTAAAATAACTTTAACTGAGGGCGCTTGATTCGAGAAGCCTGTATATTTATATAGCTCGTGTTGTTTTACTCGTTTTTGTGTTTGAGTATTTTTAATTCGGTGACGCTTGACCGCATGATGTTGTTTCACTAACCTGGCCATGCTTTCGTTTGGGATATTAAAGAATGGGTGAGCTATAAAACTCTTTTGTTATGTCTGAGGTTTTTGTTTCTTTCTTGTTGTCTGCACTGACTGTCGTGTACACGTTCTGCACTCAGGTAACACAGAACCAACGGAAAGGCATCGAAGCCTATACTATAGTAGAAGACATTACATTGCATACGAAATGGTATGCAAACATGTACAATTGTTTCATAGTTAATGAATACATTGAAAGAAGAGTCCATTCTAAGACGATGCAGAGGTATAACAGAACAGGAATGTAGAGGGTAATTAGGTTAACAAAAGCCACATAGTTTCACGTTTACGTATGGACTAACTGCGAATGTTAACAGTCTCCAAAGAAATTCTGGAGCTCCAAGCTATATTAATAAACAATGGCAGAATGAAGCTCCTTAACAGAGATGTTTCATTGGGACAGACAATTATTGTGAGGTACATTTGGTAGACGTGAAATCGACGCAAAATATTGAGATGTTCAATAGCTAGTGAAATTTTCCTGCCACATTTAATATAGTGACAAAGCTGAATCCGTTTCTTTACTGTTTGTCTGGAATTTATATATAACATTAATGCATTTATATGTCTGTGATAATTACATATACTTGGGAGATCATTTAGCTAGACAATAATACTTATAGTGGAGCTTTTGATATTCATTGAAATGGACCATTGTAATGAAACTGCACTGATATCAGCATACATTTCGAATGTAAGTATTAAACATAGATATATACATATGAAGGAGTGGAATTAACCATAGTGTACATTAATGTATATACAGGACTACTGTGCAGTGCTCTTGCTAAACTGAGTAGTAGTTAAGGTTTCTGGCCAGATTGTCCAAACTGAACTGTGTCGTTTGACTGTACAACCTACAGTATTTATGTACACTCACTTCCAAAAGGCACATTTTGTAGACATGCAATCACACCGATATTTTGAGATGTTCACATATCTAGTGGAATATATATCTACAGGTTCATTTAAATGAAACATTGTTATGGAACTTTGTGTACTGTGCACTGATATCTGTAAGGTAAAACTGCACTATTTTGTAATGGTGTATTCAAATACTAAGTTTTTATCTCAAACTCTGCATCCCTTTCCAGGAGCATGACACAGATGGAAAGAAACTTAAGTTCGTCAAGAAGCTTCCACGGAACAGTCGGTATGTATGAAATACATTATTTGTAAGGACACTTTAAAATGTACAGAAGATATTCATGACATGTAAGTATGTTACAAATTAAAGACCGTCAATCAGTGTGACCAGCAGTTATCTTCTTTGAAAAGACCACGGCTTCTGTGGTAGGAGGACAATAGGTCATTAATGATTAATAGCGGGGGGGAGGGGGGGGGGGGCTGGTGGGAGGGGAAGCATCAATTAAAATTATGGCTACTGTTCAATGCTCTTGCTAACTTAGTTCTAGTCAAGGTATCTGGCCAGATTGCTTAACCTGAACTATGTCATCTTACTGTACAATCTGCAATATTAATGTACACTCACTTCCAAAAGTCAAAATTTGTAGACATGCAATCAAAGCAGTATATTGAGATGTTCAATATCTAGTGGAAGTTAGCTGTCATGTAGATATAGTCAGATTTCTCTAACAGTTTCGTTACTGTATGTCTGGAAACTTTGGCAGATTACACTTGCTGCACACTTCATCAACCTGATTTCAATTTCTTTTGGAACATTGCTTACATTTGGCATTTTCTATATAACACATGTAACATATGTATGCGATAACTTGATATATTTGAGAGACATAGGAATATATTGTACTGGTGCTGTACAAATCCCAGTATATGTAAGAAAATTAGGCTAGGTAAATAAGGGAGACATAGAATCGAACTGGTTTTCAGAATTGCTGCTTGCATAACCTAGTTGCTATTTTGGAAAAGTTGTTAATTTAAAGTAGGAAATGACACTTATATTGGAAATAGATATACATGTACATAAAATGAAACATGCTATGAAACTTTTTGTACTGTGCACTGATATCTGTAGGGTAAAACTGCACTTTTTTTGTAATGGTGTATTCAAATACTATGTTTTTATCTCACAAATTAGACCAGAATTTACTATAAAACTCTGCATCTCTTTCCAGGAGCACATACAGATGGAAAGAAACTTAAGTTCGTCAAGAAGCTTCCACAGAACAGTCGGTTTGTATGAAATTATTTTTAAGGACACTTTACAGTACACAGAAGATTATCATGACATGTGAGCATGTTACAAATTAAAGACCATAAATTCATGTGACCAGCAGTACTCGTCTTTGAAAGACCATGGTTTCTGTGATAGGAAGACAATAGGTGAATAATGGTTAGTAAATGCAATACCAGCTGAGGAGGGAGTGGAGTGGGGGCAGGATAGCATGAATTTAACTTAAGGCTAATGTACAGTGCTCTTTCTAAAATAAGAACTAGGTATGGTATCTGGCTAACTGTTGTTGATAACTTAGTTGCTACTTTACGCTACATTGTCATAATATAGTCGTTAGAAGGGCCATGTTGGCTAACTGAAATTGAAGTTTAATGCCAGTTTTCTTCTCACTCACTTGTGTTAGTGAGAAGGTTGTTGTTTTCAGCACCAGAGCTGCTTGCATTTGCATTTGAGGTAAGCTGTAGAAATTGGAGCTGACTCAGTTTTCCATCAAAGAACTTCCCAGCGTACTGCAATGATTTGTGGCTACAGTGTGCTTACTATATTCACAAGTGGTATAGATAGATAGATAGATAGATAGATAGATAGATAGATAGATAGATAGATAGATAGATAGATAGATAGATAGATAGATAGATAGATAGATAGATAGATAGATAGATAGATAGATAGATAGATAGATAGATAGATAGATAGATAGATAGATAGATAGATAGATAGATAGATAGATAGATAGATAGATAGATAGATAGATAGATAGATAGATAGATAGATAGATAGATAGATAGATAGATAGATAGATAGATAGATAGATAGATAGATAGATAGATAGATAGATAGATAGATAGATAGATAGATAGATAGATAGATAGATAGATAGATAGATAGATAGATAGATAGATAGATAGATAGATAGATAGATAGATAGATAGATAGATAGATAGATAGATAGATAGATAGATAGATAGATAGATAGATAGATAGATAGATAGATAGATAGATAGATCGATAGATAGATAGATAGATAGATAGATAGATAGATAGATAGATAGATAGATCGATAGATAGATAGATAGATAGATAGATAGATAGATAGATCGATCGATCGATAGATAGATAGATCGATCGATAGATAGATAGATAGATAGATAGATAGATAGATAGATAGATAGATAGATAGATAGATAGATAGATAGATAGATAGATAGATAGATAGATAGATAGATAGATAGATAGATAGATAGATAGATAGATAGATAGATAGATAGATAGATAGATAGATAGATAGATAGATAGATAGATAGATAGATAGATAGATAGATAGATAGATAGATAGATAGATAGATAGATAGATAGATAGATAGATAGATAGATAGATAGATAGATAGATAGATAGATAGATAGATAGATAGATAGATAGATAGATAGATAGATAGATCGATCGATCGATCGATAGATAGATAGATAGATCGATAGATAGATAGATAGATCGATAGATAGATAGATAGATAGATAGATAGATAGATAGATAGATAGATAGATAGATAGATAGATAGATAGATCGATAGATAGATAGATAGATAGATAGATAGATAGATAGATAGATAGATAGATAGATAGATAGATAGATAGATCGATAGATAGATAGATAGATAGATAGATAGATCGATCGATCGATAGATAGATCGATAGATCGATCGATCGATCGATCGATCGATCGATCGATCGATCGATCGATCGATAGATAGATAGATAGATAGATAGATAGATAGATAGATAGATAGATAGATAGATAGATAGATAGATAGATAGATAGATAGATAGATAGATAGATAGATAGATAGATAGATAGATAGATAGATAGATAGATAGATAGATAGATAGATAGATAGATAGATAGATAGATAGATAGATAGATAGATAGATAGATAGATAGATAGATAGATAGATAGATAGATAGATAGATAGATAGATAGATAGATAGATAGATAGATAGATAGATAGATAGATAGATAGATAGATAGATAGATAGATAGATAGATAGATAGATAGATAGATAGATAGATAGATAGATAGATAGATAGATAGATAGATAGATAGATAGATAGATAGATAGATAGATAGATAGATAGATAGATAGATAGATAGATAGATAGATAGATAGATAGATAGATAGATAGATAGATAGATAGATAGATAGATAGATAGATAGATAGATAGATAGATAGATAGATAGATAGATAGATAGATAGATAGATAGATAGATAGATAGATAGATAGATAGATAGATAGATAGATAGATAGATAGATAGATAGATAGATAGATAGATAGATAGATAGATAGATAGATAGATAGATAGATAGATAGATAGATAGATAGATAGATAGATAGATAGATAGATAGATAGATAGATAGATAGATAGATAGATAGATAGATAGATAGATAGATAGATAGATAGATAGATAGATAGATAGATAGATAGATAGATAGATAGATAGATAGATAGATAGATAGATAGATAGATAGATAGATAGATAGATAGATAGATAGATAGATAGATAGATAGATAGATAGATAGATAGATAGATAGATAGATAGATAGATAGATAGATAGATAGATAGATAGATAGATAGATAGATAGATAGATAGATAGATAGATAGATAGATAGATAGATAGATAGATAGATAGATAGATAGATAGATAGATAGATAGATAGATAGATAGATAGATAGATAGATAGATAGATAGATAGATAGATAGATAGATAGATAGATAGATAGATAGATAGATAGATAGATAGATAGATAGATAGATAGATAGATAGATAGATAGATAGATAGATAGATAGATAGATAGATAGATAGATAGATAGATAGATAGATAGATAGATAGATAGATAGATAGATAGATAGATAGATAGATAGATAGATAGATAGATAGATAGATAGATAGATAGATAGATAGATAGATAGATAGATAGATAGATAGATAGATAGATAGATAGATAGATAGATAGATAGACGGCTGGCTGGCTGGCTGGCTGGCGGGCGTTATGCATTTTCTTAAGCAATCATCTTGTTTGAATCATCTTGTAGACAGTGTGAGTTCAACATGAAGCCTTTTTAAATGACGTTTTAAAAAAAAAAAAAAAAGTAGTATATAAGTATAGTAGCATAAGGATTTACTACTGGGCATTAGACATTGTAGGAATAGTACACATGGTTTTAAATATATATATCATAGCAATGAATTGGACATTTACATTGTTATATAGGGTTCATAGAATGCTTTTATAAGCTTGCATCATCAGCCGTTTCATCACAACAGGAAGATCTTACACCTTCAAACCTATAATCCAGCCACTGACAGTATAACACGTCAGTAATTACCCAAATTTGGTAAATGTGTTTCAGGGCCAATTGTTAGCTATTAGACAGATTAACACGTCATGTGTAAATCCAACCAGACATATACAGATCACCACATGATATCAGCAAGTCTTATATACACACATATATATGTATAGATATAGGCTAATATAGAACTCATAAAATAGGAGTACGTCAAGTTCGGATGGTATATTTGATAACATATAGCCCAGCCGATGAAACTCTATGCGCTTCGCGTGAAAATTTCGCAGAACAGGTACGAGGTTCGTTCGAGTCGGTAGGGGCACATATCATCCAATGGGTATGTGGTCAAGAAACCCACCAAGATGGCGGCAAACACTATCACATGGCGGTAAAGCTTGATCGGCCACGTCGATGGTTAACAGTTAAGAGCCTGTTAGAAAACCAGCATGGAAATGTGGTGCTTTTCTCCTCAACCCATGCTAATTATTACACGGCATGGCAGTATGTCGTTAAAGAGGACGCTGGCGTCCTGCAAAGCCCAGGTCACCCGGACCTGGGGGCCAGCCCACCAGCCACAACATCGGCCAGTACCTCTAGGGTCCTGCAGGCATCAGGGGAACAATCAGCACGTGCGCCACTAAAAAAAAAGCGCAAACGGCTTAGCGCGTTCGATGTGTCCCAGATGGTAGTTAAGCGGAACATAAAGACCCGGACAGAACTGCTGGCTTTGGCCGAAATGCAGAAACGAGAGGGGAAAACCGACTTGGCTGAATTTGTGGTGAATCGGGGACAAAAGTGTGTCGCGAAAGCGATCGAGGTACGCCAATCCATTTTCCAATAATTCATAAATACATTTTCCCAACATTTTGAATATACGGTATAAATCATTCACCATGCCATGGTCTGGTGGTGGGGGGTCGTGCGTGATGAAGTTGTGGGTTAGGATCGTGGTAGAGTAGCGTTTGGAGGGGTGTGGTAGTGACAGGGAGTGGGAGGTGTGGGAGAGGAATGAGTTGAGGGAGGGGTGGGAGAGGGAAACCGGTGGGGATAGGAAGGGGAGGGGAGGGGAGGGGAGGGGGAGGGGAAGGGGAGGGGGAGGGCACGCAACTATTGCGTGCCTATTGAATAGGGCACGCAACTATTGCGTGCCTATTGAATATTAGGTTCGACCTAATTCCTCGAATTCACTATATTTGTCACTATATAAAGGTCTTTTTCGATAGGTCGCGTGGGAACTACACGACGCCGAGAGTAAGCTGGAGCGAGGAAAGAAATCTCGTCCCGAAAGCTGCAACGGGCTATGGTCCAAAATCGCGGAAGACATTTTGCGTCGGAATGATATTCCCGCCAGTACATTTCAACGGGCTGTTGTCGACGTCCTCGAGAAGGGCCGGGTAAATTTTTATAATTTTTTATAACTGGTCCCGCGAATTGCGGCAAAACGTTTATTCTGGCGCCTCTGGCCCAAATCTTCAAAGTATTTTCCAATCCCGCTTCAACGAGCTTCGCGTGGGTTGGTGCTAAGAAAGCTGAAGTCATTTTCCTAAATGACTTCAGATGGAGTCCGCAGATCATGCCGTGGCATGATCTCCTGCTTCTATTAGAAGGTCAAATGGTACATCTACCCGATCCAAAAACACACTTCTCCCAAGATTTTGTCCTTAGTGGTTCAACACCAGTGTTCGCAACTGGCAAGAATCCACTGATATACATAAAGGGGGCCCAAATTGAAGAAAGAGAAACGGAGATGATGACGATTCGATGGCGATAATTTACCTTCCGCTCGCAAATCCAAGCCAACGAACAGGTTGATGTCCCCCATGTGGACCATGTTTTGCCAAGTTTATTCTAACTTAATCCAACCCTCCATATTTGGTTACACTATTATTCAAACTACGTCGTCGAGTAGCGTTGGGAGGGGTGTGGTAGTGACAGGGAGTGAGAGGTGTGGGAGGGGAATGAGTTGAGGGAGGGGTGGGAGAGGGAAAGGGATGGGGATAGGAAGGGGAGGGGAGGGGAGGGGGAGGGGTTCCACCATCACTAAACTGAGAGTTTATAAAGAAAAACTCAAGAATTTCTGTTAAAATCATGCTATCATTTATTACTAATTTCCTCTCACACGGAATTAAGTGTAATATGTATATATATTAGGACATATAATGTGATACATCAGTAAGAAAACAGTATAAGATACATACGAAATAAATGAAAGAAACGGATCGAAAATATTATGTTTTTCTTGTGAAATTATTCGCTTTATTCGCTGAAAGATGCGTGCCTATTGAATATTCGGTTCGACCTAATTCCTCGAATGAATCAGCAATTGCGAGTTATAATAATTTTACGAGGAAATATTAACAACTATTGCGTGCCTATTGAATATTAAGTTCGACTGACATCCTAGTGAAAGACCGCCACGATACACACTTGACCCGAGCACGGTATACCATTGACCTACACAGTATTTCAATGTGGATGGATGGTCAACCGTTGAAATAGTAAAAAAGCATAAGTTCACCAAAGCCTTTTATCGTCAATAAATGGTTAACCGTCGTATATCGGCGATTTTGTATATGTTTGTCCAATTTTCACGAACGTGATGATTTAAAGAAACTTGAACTGTAACTGAGTGTGCTCCAACATCGGAATATTGGTATTCTGGAGCTGAAATTTGCGAAAAATATGGGGTCCATCGTTGGTAAATCGTACAATGTTCACCAACAGTTCGGGAGATTACCGCCCTCATGTGGCAGATCATAATATGAAAGCAGGTGCGTATCCAGGGGGGGGGGCGTTGGGGGCGCGCGCCCCCCGGGTAAGAAAAAGAGGAGAGAAAAAAAGAGAAGAAAAAAGGAAAAAAGAGGGGAAAAAAGAAGAGGAGGAGAGGAAGGAAGAGAAAAGAAAAAGAAGAAAGAGAGAAAAGGGAGAAAAGGAGGGAGTAAAAGAAAAACGCGAAGACAACGGGAAGAGAAAGAGGAACAGTGACATCGTTACAGCGCTGAAGGGTAGCCAGTGACGGATCAATGATTTCGTAAAAGTGTGACTCACCCTACCCCTTACACCGACAACTCCATTTTTTGACGTTTCCATTTTCCTCTCTCACTAATGATCTAAATATATACTATATATGGTCTATCATAAAGCGTGTGTAGAATTGTGCTATGAAACCAACTGTGGCTGGTCTCGAACTCGACCGTGTCGTCGGGGAACATGACGATTTTTGGGATGGGGGCGACCGCCCGCCCACCCACATTCAGCATTGTTTTAAATGATATCGCTAAGTAATTTCAAAATAGAAAGTGCTTAGATGAAACTTACAAGGCCTGGGAAGTGTCATTTCCAGCGATCTGGGAGACATTTTCGGCCAAAATTTGCTTGTACGCTTCGCGCCAACTCATGGTGGCGCTACTCTGAGATAATTTGCCTACAGGCTTCGCCCCTCCCTTGGCAAATTCCTCGCTACGCGCCTGTTCGAATTTGTAACGCAAACAGCAGATATCACATCATGTCAGTGAGCATGAAAATGGCGTTCCAGGATGAAAAGCCTCAAAACTGTCCAACTTGCCTGAAAAAATAACCAAAAATTTTCACGTTCAACGTGTCAATGTCGATATCATATAAGCATTGAACGGTTATTACATCGCATGCCATCATGTACCGTACGGTCCGTTCAAATTGCGCAGTATACCGCGGGATGCTAATGTAAACAACGACATGTCTCATGTAGATGTATACAAAGCATGGAGGTCCAATTATGTCAAAACTCTCTTTTACATAGTAATGGCGAATTAGGGGCTGCACCCCCGCCGCGCAGTGGCGGAGCGTCCATACGGTCAGGGGGCGCATGTCCCCCCCCCCCCTGACGGACTCAAATGGACTTTTTCAGCTCTTTACCACTTTTTACTTATTCGTGATTATTGACTTTTTTTATTGCGCTCTCATCTACTTATTGACATTTGTCACATTTTGTTTGTGTAATTTGGAGATGACACCTATTTATTCTTCGTTTATCTGCAAATTAGCCAGGCCCGGAAAGGCTCATTTCCGGCGATCTAGGGAGTATCTTTACTCAAAAATTTTCTGTACGCTACGCGCCAACCAGTGGTGGCGCTCCGCTTAGATAGTGTTGAAAGCGCCCCTACAGACCATTCTCGCCCCTCCTGACCAATACCCCTAGCTCCGCCACTTCCGCCGCGCCTCCTACGCCTATGTGTATAGTGTTCGGTTTCGGAAATATCTACTATTTTTTCATTTCCTTCAACCAAGTTTTATAATAGCCGTTATAAGAGGTTTTAATATTTCTACACCAATAAATTAACTGTGTCTGAATTTTAGAAAATTTCTCACCAACATTCTGCATCACACTTCCCTCTACTCGTGCAATTTTGACCGGTCTGTTAGGGGTTCAAGGAAGTTTTTCTATATTGGTTGTCCATAGATGAAATTTTGTACAACATTACGGGTATGTTTTCAAGTGAGTTTATTCACGAGAAATGTAAATTTTCAAATTCTGAACAAATATGGGGCTTAAAACCTTGAAAAGTGGGGCTGACGGGTATTGTGGGCCGCGACGTAGAATCACCTACAAAAGCAAAGACCCACAGGAGATGCGATCAGATCGAACATGATGTGTGCCGGGTTGACAATCTTCAAAAAGGTTATGGATGGAAAAAAAAACTATTAGGATATACTTGGTTCTCAGGCAAAAAGTGTACATCTGGTTGGTCATTTCAAGCCCTCAGAAGTGCCGTTTCCGGTGATCTGGGGGGTATCAAAACCAGAAATTTTCTTGTACGCTGCGCGCCAACCGATGGTGGCGCTCCGCTTAGATAGTAATTCGCGCCCCCCGGGTTTGAATATCCTGGATACGCGCCTGGAAAGCATAGCATGGATAGCACATTACAGTCAAAATACTAATATTTCAGTCTCTCTCCTTTTCTTCGAATGATTTCATCAATTCGTTTACCCATTGAAGCGATTGTTTTGTCAATGATAGCACGCGGCATCTGGAGGAGAGTTGTAACAACTCGACTTCTGAAAGCTCGTAATGTCTCAAATTCAATATTGTTCTCGATGGCATTGTACTTCAGTTGATGCCCCAAAAGTTTGAAGATATTTTCTATTGGATTTAAGTCGGGGCTCCTAGGAGGGATCTTAAAAATGGTTGCATCCATGCGACTTAGTGTTTTGATAGCTTTCTTTGAGTTCTGAGAAGGGTCGCCATCTTGAAGAAAAACCCGTGGAGTGTTATGGGTTGCTTCACATTTTTGGAAGACTGCCGGGAATTCCTTTTTCATAAATTTCGAAAAACGCTTGCCAGCTAACTTGCGGTATGGTTTAGCTAACACCACGCGTTTCCATATGAGATGGCGGCATACACCCTTACAACTTTTCCGCCACTCCCGACCTTACTCCCTTTGGCCGTGCAACCGAATGATAACCCCTCACTTTTCTTACGCCAAACACGCCTACTTAAAGTGTTTGCGTGCTGTCGTGGGTGGCTCTTATAATGAAATGCGGTGGCATCAAAATAAAAAGATATATCTTTAGTCCAGAATGCCTCACCTCGAGACCGTTTAATTCCTCTGGCGAATTTCCAACGTTGATGCAGGTCCTTGGGAAATAGGAGACCCTTCTTTCTGGCTTGATAGTACTTATAACCACTCTTGTTGAGAAATCGAGATATTGTTCTCTCCGACACTGTATGTAACTCACACTTTGTCCTGAGAGTTCTCACAGAAAACTGTCCCTCACTCCTTGTTTTTTCTAAGTTCCTTCAAAATAGCACGCTTTTGACGAACGCTCAACTTGGGTGGCCGCCCCCTCTTTCGAACCGGTCCCTCTCCATGAGTACTTGGTCGAGCCTCGCCCCGCAATAAACGTTTACTGCAAATCCTTGATACCGAAGTCTTCAAAATTCCTGTTAACTTGGCAACTTGACGAACTGAAAGGTTTTCTCTTTCGCGCAATAGGCGCGCATATGCCTTACTCTCCGGTGAAATGAGAGAATAAGAAGCCATTCGTGAAATGGTGTCGTTGTTGTAGATGTTTCGTGTGTAGCAATGAGGCTGTATGTCTATAAACTAACACTTTGGAGAATTCTTACACCACTAAACGATGTATTAAAGGCTTACATGCATCATACAATGGGCGGCTTTCCGTTGTTTAGGAGCTAAACAATACTATTGACACCTCAATTTAGAAATCCGTCATTGTACATCCACAAGTTGCTTCCTGCCCAGGGTTGCCCTGACAACCTATATATACAACTAAACTTTGTGACATAATTTTCTGGGGCTATTGTATTGCAGCACATTGAAATTGTTAAACCCTTCTTGCCTGAAGCGCCCCCCCCCCACCCACCCAGCCCACACCCCACAATAACATTTACACCGGACACTAATTAACATTATTCTTGTTCTTATCCTGAGAGTTTATAAAGAAAAACTCAAGAATTTCTGTTAAAATCATGCTATCATTTATTTACTATTTTCCTCTCACACGGAATTAAGTGTAATATGTATATATTATGACATATAATGTGATACATCAGTAAGAAACCAATATAAGATACATACGAAATAAATGAAAGAAACGGATCGAAAATATTATGTTTTTCTTGTGAAGTTATTCGCTTTATTCGCTGAAAGATGCATGCCTATTGAATATTCGGTTCGACCTAATTCCTCGAATGAATCAGCAATTGCGAGTTATAATACCTTTAAGAGGAAATATTAACAACTATTGCTATCGCGCAACGCTTGGGGCAGCTCAGACCTCGATATATACCCCAATGAACCGTTGTACAGCCATTCAGACAATCCTCGACAAAAATGATGGGACAGTATGAGCAGCAACGAGCGATATTGGCCTCAGCGCACCCCCTTCCCCCCGTTCAATGTTGTAGCCAAAAGCGCTCAGAAACTGCAACATTGATACGGGGAGTGGGGTGTCCCATCTATTTTTGTCGACGATTGAAGCCTAAAAGATAAACAGTAAACAGCAGTTACCTTTTTCAACAACTCATTTTGCAGATAGGAACATCCATCTTTCACCTTCATGGTCGGTAACATTGCATGAAACCTACATTTGTCTTGCAGTTTATATCATGAATTGAAGTATTCCAAATGTTATTTCAGTACTACATTACAAGATTATCGACAGATACACAGTGCACTCAGAACTTTAGTAAGCTCTTGTAGTTGCTAGCCTACTTCATTGAGCGCAAAGTAATCGGGAGAGTAAACCAATAGTCCTGAACACCAAAACGTAGTTGCATTGTAAGATCATCAGCTTAAGTTGAGGTCTTACCTCACTTAGGCCTAACTTAACTTTTGATGTAATATATAAGAACTAGGGTTATTGGCATAACAGTTAAAGTTTAAGCACTTACGCTGTTCTGTTTGGTCAAACAAAGGGCAGCCTACTAACTTGGATCTAGGCATCTCTGTAGCTTAAAGCATTCCACTACTTTTACTCTCCTATCCAGTTAGTGTATTTATCAATGGATTGCTACAAACAAACAAAAATATTAATTCACTTTCAACATTAGCTCTACCTGGTTCTTCACAAGGTTTACTTCGCCAAACTGCTTCCAGAGTTCATTCTCTTCTCTCAATTAATCATTGTTTCCAACCAATTCATTTTAGTACAGATAAAACAGGCTAGATAAGTTTTTTATATTGTCTTTTATTTGGGGGGGGGGGGTTAGTGTGAACATATACCAAGTGGACAAAAAGTGACGAAAACTTAGTGGAGAAACAATTTCACAGTATGATAACTGACCAGACAACAAAGAGTATTCCAAGTAAGTGTTACAGTAAGTGTTAGGTGATGTGTTGAAAACTGTTCAGTTAATTTAAATGCCATGCATAGTTAAATTTGCTTCTTGTATGTCCCTTCATAGACAATATAGGTCGATATGAAACTTCATCACTGCTTGAAAACTCTCTGACTCTCATAGAAATTGTTATGTTATTTGATTCATACTTGTCAATATTTGAATAAATGCCTTAAACAAACCACAAAAGCTGCCAGCATGTAAATGGGTTATTATCATGCAATAAGAAAGAAGACCTAATGCTTCCCACACAAGATTATATCTACTAGATAATTCGTTAAGTATCTGGAAAGGAACGAAGACTTCTCTCTCAGAAGAAGTTTGGGAAATACAGAGAACAGTTTAAAAGGTTTAAAAGCTACATAATAATGTTTATTAATCTGTATGTGCACACCAATGTAATGAACGAGAGTAGCGGAAGAAAGGGTGCACAGGAAGGATGAAGTTAATGAACGATGAGCAATGAGTGCTAATAGAACAAATGAAAGTTGCAACATGACACATGAAGTTAAATTGCTTGAATCAGTTTATTCATTTCTTGAAGACATTGAGGGGGCGTGTGAACATAATATTCTCAAGACAAATCTAGATATGTATTATTGTTTGAATAGGCACTTTCTTATTTCTCAGTGTAGAGTGTTTGTGTGCCATTGGAAGAGGAGCAGAGATGTTGTCACATAAGAGTTGATAGGCCATTGTATTTTACTATGGTGATAGTTACCTGGGCCATCTTTTGTGTGAGTAAACGAGCCTTTGTTATCCAGGGAACTATTCAGATCTAGTACAGTGATGGTGGCTATGTAGTAGGGATGTGCCAGCCCTTCATAGACAGGTATACATGTAGATTCAGCATGCCATAGAATTGCTCAATGTCTAGGTGATCTTACTATCAAAATACTAACAAATCAACATAGAAACACACCCAACATTTGTTAATCTCGCGCAAATGGTTTCAACGTTGCGTAGTACCTGAGCTAAATGCTTTTACCTGGTTAATATTGATAGTTTAGCATTATATCCACTTATTAATTAAAGGAAGACGAAACTTTGTGTAACTTTGAAGAATTACATTTATTATCAAGCTTATACTTGAATGTGTTGTTGAAGTTCTTGTACTGTGTCTTCATATTGGTAGGATAGCCTACATTCGAACTCGCGAAATTGTACCCTGCTCTTGTAAGTGACAGATGTGTTCTTCGTTGTTTGATTTGTTCTCCTTTTTTTCGTATAGGTTTATTACATTCTGAACCTAATGTTGATATGAATCTTCTACTCAATTTGTGACATTGCTTCATTATTGACCAATCAGTCAGAACTGCCGTTTTCAACCCCTATCTTGTGTTAGTAATTTTTATATGTACTTGTTTCAAGATATGCTATATTTCCATACTACATGTCATAAGTTTCCCATTAGGCCATTATTTTCAAATCGATTTTTATAGCATTAAATCTTCTCAGTCACTAGCCCCAGTGACACTTGACGTGTGAGTTTATATTGGTACATATTTCTTGCTTTGTTACATGAATAATTATAACTACCTTTCAAAATATCCGCACATTGCCGCCAAATTTGTGTGTGCGATTCACCTCAATAGGTGTGTGGGTGGGGGGGGGGGGTTAAGAGGAAGGGGTGTGCCAATCTTACACACAATTTAATAACCTTGTGCAAGTACTAATGCATTGTGAGAAACGATACAGGTTGATTCTAGACTGCAGATGGGCCTTTTGTAAGGCATATGAAAGGGCGTCTGCATAGGAAGGCGGGTATTCCTTATATAATTTTACTCTTTTTAAGTTTTGTTATTATTATTATTTTATATTGTATATATTATATTATATTATATTGTTACCTTTCGTAATTGAGCTTAATATACACCTTTCTTCGAAAGGAAATCGCGAAGTGACTTAGTATACCCCTCCGTCATACACAACTAAACCACGACCCCATATATTCCCATTTTCACCACCCCTGCTTAAAATATTGTTCCTCTCTTTGAAAGACGTGTTCCGTCTCCGTGGAAAAAATCGTCGAGTACGAGGATACAATCTTAGTGTATATAGTGTATTGAACCGTATGTACAGTACAATACACTTTTTTCAGTATGTATTTATGTAAATAACGTGTGTACATCCATAACAGTTTACGTATGTACAGTACGTAGTCCCTAGTAAAAAAAACGTTAAGGAGACATTTTTTACAACTTAAGAGAGTTATATATAACAAATTCCTTACTATTCGACCAAAACTTTCGTCTAGCCTTAACGATTGAGTTATTGGTTTTAATAAGTTTGAGCTTGAGAATACATTTAGGGTCTATTTTTGTGAAAGTGTTATATATGTTATATATATATATATATATATATATATATATATATATATATATATATATATATATATATATATATATATATCTATATCTATATCTATATCTATATCCATGCACCTCTCTCTCCATCTCCCCACCCACCTCTCTCTCCACCTCTCTCCACCTCTCTCTCTCTCTCTCTCTCTCTCTCTCTCTCTCTCTCTATATATATATATATATATAAATGAATATCACGTTTTAATTTATAAATATATATATATGAACACACACACACACACACACATACATATATATATATATATATATATATATATATATAGTGGATAACTTTATCTCTAAATCCATATGCGGTGCTAATCATAATGCTAAATTTCCAACTAACATTTATTATATTATTACTGCTTAAAGGGAAGGCTGCACACTTGATTGGATCACACATTTCTAACCTTAGCAGTGTTGTTGGTCTTTCAATGTATTTATTTATGTATATGACCGTATATATCTATTCTCACCTTTCATCGTTCATGCACGTATGAAGAACATTAACAGCTATTATAATGCAAGCTACCCTGGATTTCTGATTATGTTTTGAAAGTATAGTGGGACTTAATTGCTAACGCAGTTCAAACACGTCATACTTTTGTCTTTATACAAAATTCAATCTTTTCACGGCATATACAAGACCATTGATCGATTCCGCCGTGCAATAGGGAGTGTAGGTTAAAGTTCTATAGAATAATACAAAATGCACTAGTCGCACCTTAATTGTCGACGAAAGGTTCACGCGCAAATGGGAAGCGAACTTTACACAATACGCATATTCATGACAAAAATTATATATATATATATATATATATATACATATAAAAACGTTATATTTATTCCGTCATCATGGATATCATGAGAAGTGTATCGTTTATATTATGTGGAATACTTATATTGAGTGGTGATGTCGTATCTGACCAAGGTGACACATACTTCCTTAATTTTTAAATGATTATTTTTTGCTTTCTAGCTTACGGAGAGTGTTTGGAAAGGTTTCACCACATTAATATGAAAAGTAATAGCCCTAAGGGAAATCGCAGCTTTGTATAATCATATATCACTTTCCACCAGTTTCTCGATCAATACCGTCTGGTTACTAAGTGTATGATTTAGCCTATTCTCAAAAGCAGATCGAATATCAAAGAGCTTAGGCTAATCTAGTGCATGCGTTATGATAAAGTGTAGTAAGTGGAATCCTCGTTGTCCGGCCGTTAAGGCATGGAATATATTCTGGTGTGTCTCAGTGTTGAACCACCAAAGACGTTTTACTGTATATAATTTGTTGGCTTTAGTACCAAACCTGCCATGCTCACAATGTAGGCTATATGATCCTCCAGTAATCTTTATGAAGTGAGATGTGCTTTGGTACCTTGATATAGGAAGGTATATAGTGTTTTATATTTTGTGTTATCTTTTTCGTTCATTATGCGTATTCATTTCACTGACACATTAAGGCACCAACATTACAAAACGATTGTCTGCGTGTTCAGTTTGGCTACAAACGACACCAAATAGCCACATTACAGTTAATTTAGTTATTAGTGTTTTTCTTTATGTTTCAATGTACCAAGGGTGTTATTTGTGAATGAAATGTGTCATTTAATGACTGGAAAGTGTCAGTGATAGTTGTTAAAACTAACGGAAAAGGCGTAAAAACGGTTCGCATTACAATAGCAAGATGTGAAGTTAGTAATGAATTATGTAACACGAAACAGCGTCGGTGTCACCGGTATATCACATGCAAAATATTCATGTTTTAGTTTCATATTCCACATTCGACTTAATATGTACACTTGATAGCCACCTGACATGTTGTAATCTATACGCCTTTGTCGGCTTCTCCCACATTCATGGTCATAAAACTAACTGCCTCGTGTTTTTATTTATCTCCGTCAGCAATATTCCGTTCTGTATACTGCATACTGCAAATACGCTAATCCTGTTAGATACAGTGACGGAGCGTCCATACAGTCAGGGGCGGATGCCCCCCCCCCCCTGACGGACTCAAATGGACTGCTGGCGCCCTTTTCAGTGGTGAAAATACCACTTTTTACTTATTCGCGATTATTGAATTTTTATTGCGCTCTCATCTACCTATTGACATTTGTCACATTATCTGCAATTTAGCAAGGGCCATTTCCGGCGATCTAGGGAGTATGTAAACATTTCTGTACGCTCCGCGCCAACCTGTGCTGGCGCTCCGCTAAGATAGGGTCGAAAGCGCCCCTACAGACCATTCTCGTCCCCCTGACCAATACTCCTAGCTCCGCCACTGGTTAGATAGTGGGAGGCTGTTGTATTCTCCTCGACTCAATTCTTACTCTGCGTTAGGTTTTATCACAGGACAACTATTTTTATATCATATGACTTTAGAAGCGAGATTATTGCTGAAGTGAATATACAATAAATAGTAAATAGTAAATATTTGTTTATTTGTTTGCCACAAAGGTACAAAGTGGGCGGAAGTCTTCCATAAAGCTTAAAAGCTTAACAATGTGGAAGACTCCCTGAAGAAAGAAAAGAAAAGAAAAAACAAAATATATATTTATGTGTATGAATGCATACATAGATATAAGTACAAATTAAATGTTCAATATATATATAGTAATTACATACAGGTATAATTTAGTTTTAGTCAGTAACTAGCTATTATTTCCTTACAAATTATTTCCTTATAAAGATGAGAAATTGTACCTTCGATCAGTTTCGTCGACCGTCAGTTAGAAATTGATCTGTTACTGTTGGTAGGCGTACAAGGACTAGAGGAAGAAGTGCAAGTCTTATAGTGTACTATTAGTAGCCTAGTTAGAGACATTTTGTTTTTATAGGAGAGCTTCGTAGGTTCTAAATATGCATTACAATGCGTTTCCCATTCGCTTGTTTAAACCACTAGGCATGGCGTAACAGAATATGGGAATGAAATTTGTCTTCAGCGGATACATTTATTGATACTTCTGATCACTACTGTCTTAATTAATTAAACTTTTTTGGGCAAACTTAGCTTGGTGAAACCTCATTTTTCACGCTTCGTCATATAAGCAGCTTAAAATATGTTCTATTTTTTTATATAAATAAACAGTATATGCATTTCCTTTTACGAAACGCACAGAATCACTTTCAGACCATATGCACATGCAAATACTATTCTGAGAGAAAAATGTATTGACCATTCAAATCTTACAATGAAGGTGATCGTATCGTCCACACGGGTATGGTAGGAGAATAACTACGTAAATATATATCACCTGTTAGTTGTCTCCATGAAGATGGATAATTGGCGTTTGTGCTGATGTATCCTATTCGGGAAACTATAACGAGAACAAGAGAAAACTGATTTCAACACGCACACACAAGTACGCATGCGCAAGGGCACGCGCACATACAGACACGCTTTATATGTGGACACCCTAACCACTAGACCATGGACGCAATACCCCTCCCCAGAACGGACCTGTCTCACCCTAACGTTCGAAATCAAATGGTGTCATCAAAAGTAATGTTGCAGCGTTAATCAAACTTTTATTATCTGTCTCTAAAAACAAGCACTAGTCATTGCTTGCTCGTGCTGGTATCACGTCTCTCCCCGAGTTTTGTTTCACTACAAACATGACTAACATGTCAAGCTGTCCGCCCACTTAGTAATTCATACAATAATTCATATGAGAAGAGGAAGGGTAAGAACAAGATAAGTAATAACTTGATGGCACTAGTATAGCAATAGATGTATAGAAAACACAATTGGTGTGTATAATGTTACTGCTACCAAAAGTATAATTCTATTGTATCAGCAACTAAAGGGATCACATACGTTATTCAACTACAGTTGTTATGAGTCTTAATTCATGGGTCTGGAAGGGATAGTGACAAAATGGATTAAGCATGCGATCTCTTATGTACACTCCTAGATACGACTAAGATACGAAATACTGAACAGAATAAAACATGGTAATATCAGCAAGTCATTTCACCAATAGTATAAAGCGTTCTATGCAACATCTAATTACAATTTGTGTTATTTGAGTAACGAAGAATAAGTGAATTTTCATACGTACCATCTGTTCTCAGCTGTTGGACAAGTTCGCCTTCGTGATGGTGGTTACTACTACGGGAGAGTGGAAATCTACTATAATGAACAATGGGGAACAGTGTGTGACGACACTTGGGAATTACAGGACGCCAATGTTGTTTGTCGTCAATTAGGCTTTCTATCAGCCGTCGCTGCTCGTGGCTCAGCTTACTATGGACAGGGAACAGGACCCATTTTGCTCGATGGAGTTGGATGCGTAGGTGACGAGACACGACTGGAGTACTGCTACAATGAAGGATGGTATATGCACAATTGTGTTCACTGGGAGGATGCTGGTGTAGAATGTTTAACCGGTAAACTATTTACAATGCTGATTTACTGTTAAGGGTGACCGACGCAATGATATATTAGACAGTTTGGTTATTAGGAGAGTATACGGTATAGCAAAGAGTGTAACGTCACCATTTTATACCCAATATAACATAAAAGTTGCTTGATGCGGTATTTTGTGGGTGATTGGTGCGTTTCCTGCATGGCAAAATATAGGACCAGTTACAGGAAAAGCAAGTCGAATAACCTAAGTAGCGTAGTTTCTTTTATTTATTGGAAGGGTGCGGTGGGTTGGGGTAAGGTGGGGTTAACTCTCGCCCCAGAGTAAAGGAACATTCTTACCTAAAACATGACGCTGTTTCACGGTTTCAGTAGGACATGTCAGTTGTATGTTAGTTATTCTATATAAACCTATTTCCAAATTTAAGAATTTTCTTATTCACTTACTGTTATCTGTGTGAACTCAGAAGACGCTGGGGTAATGTGTGGAAGTGAATGCAAGTGAATATTGTAAAATAGCTATGTGTTGACTGTAATGACTGGAGGATGTACGTTATTTTATTATAATTGTCATTATGTCAAAACCGAGAACATGGCGTGCGAATGGAATGTTACCTTTCAGCTTGTATTACTTTTCACCGTAGGAACAACTGGAGTTGATATGCGCAACAACATATAACAAAACTGCAATAGTAATTAGAGATTGGCAGTATGTTTTAAAGCCCACGCATTCGAAGTTACCAATGTCACTTTGTTTTATGAAATTTGAGTGAAAATGATTCAATTCAAAGTTTTGTCCTTGACGACATGCAACATAGCAGTATAGCATCGCTTACTAATCCGCTTAGTAAATGCCAAACTTGTTGCGTCCGTATACTATATCAAGTAAACTCTGACTCGAAACTGTACGCTACCTAAATAATATTTAGTTACAATCATGAAAGTTTGACTCAGCAAGATAGATACTACATAACCACGAACAGTTTATCAAAGAAGTGACTGTTTCAATAGCAACATGATTACCCCAGCCTCTCCCACCACCCCTGCCCGATTACACCTTGTTAGTTTTAAATCCATGCACCGTTGTATATCGTAACTTGACAAGGTGCACACTTTAAGTTTGTTATCACCAAATGTGAGAAATACTCGCTGTAAAGTATCAGAGACTATTTAAAGGCCTAATATATATATATATATATATATATATATATATATATATATATATATATATATATATATATATATAACTGTTAGCCTTATATTAATGCATTGTTTATAAAAAATTGACAAGAAGTGGTGTATTGATATGAAAACCTGTTACTTGAGAAATCATTTAGGTTTACCATGTGACTAGGCTACTTCTGTGTTGAAGAACGATTTGGTTTTCCACCTGAAAAATCTGCAAGGTGAATTTAGTAATAAACTAATTGGCAAATTGAATAATGTCCGTAACATATATACACATGATTGTGGATCAATAAATTAGTAGTTTCTCCTTGTAAAATCAGAATATGGTAGAGTTCGACTAGCTGACGGATCCGTGCCAACTGAAGGCAGAGTTGAGATTTTCTATAACAATGAATGGGGAACGATTTGTGACGATCATTGGCAACGAGAAGATGCTGAAGTTATCTGCAGGCAGTTAGGATATAGTGACGTGGATGAATTCTACGACCAGTCTTACTTTGGTGAAGGATATGGTCCAATAATGGAACAAATGAATTGTGATGGAGATGAAGCTCACTGGCAGCAGTGCCCATATTTTGGGTGGAACACACCTTACTGTAGACACTATGAAGACGTGGGTGTAAGATGTCTTTCAGGTACGTTTTCAGCGTTGTCTTTCAAAGTGAGCTAACACTGTAAATCGGACAGCCACTCGCGGAATGTGAGACATAATCCATCGGCTGTCCCCCATATGCATATGAGGCTGCTTAGCGTTGTAAAATAAATGCATTCCAGGCCAACCTCTATACTGTTCAAGAATAAAAACTATTTTAGGTGTGAAACGTAAAATAACGTGAAAATTCGATTTGGTAGGAACAAGACAAACTAGACGGTCATGGTTTGGTTTTCATTTAAGTGAAAGTTGTTAAACATTGTTAAAGGAATTGCTCTTTAGTACATAAATGTTACTGCCAGGAAGAACAATCTTTATAAAGTAATATTTCTCTTTACATATACATTTGTTATCAGTGTTGTGTATCATGTATCAATAGGTATTGAATGGGATGTCCGCCTGAGAAATGGTTACTCTATTAATTCTGGAAGAGTGGAGGTTTATCACTTAGGAGAATGGGGCATTTGTGATGACTATTGGTCCTCTGAAGATGCCGCCGTCATATGTCGCCAGCTGGGATATAGTGGTGTCGATACCTATTTCAATGGAGTACTTTTTGGTCAAGGATCTGGGCCAATACTGGGGAATATTAGTTGCAACGGAACAGAATGGTACTGGCAAGGTTGTTATTTCAATAATTGGGCAACTTCCAGCTGTAGCCACAGTCAGGATGCTGCACTCACGTGCTCTACTCTTGGTATGTTAACATAAACTATACTAATTTAAAGGATAATTCATTTACTTTTCTAGAAAACCCTTTAACTCTGTCCTTTCATTTTTGCCGGTCGCTTCCCTGTATCACTGACAGTAAGACGAACAATACACATACACCCAATACGACAATTTCTATAGTAGTGTAGTGAGTTATTCAAGTAATGTATATGCAAAACATCTAATCCAAATTGATGAAACGGATACAAACAAGTCTAGAGCTATAGTTAGCTATTAAGTCTCAAGAAATTGTATGCCAAAGAATCATTTGTGGTCTAAAGACTCATAAAAAAAGGCTTTGGGACCCGATGAACTATTGGACGAATATATATTTTCATATTTTCTATACTTCAGGAAGGGTGAATAGTCCAAAAGAATAATTCTCTGGTTACGTAATTTTCCATGGAGCCCACTTATTCATTAACAGCTTGGATATTTATATATTCGATGATAGTTTAAAACAAGTTTAGAAGTCGTAGTATGTTAAGTGAGATGTTATACATGTGTTTCATGGGACTACATCGTTCGGGGAAATGTACCCAACACGTAGTCTCAAGTTTTATTCGGATGTCATTAAATAAAGATTGAGACATCGTTTTCTCTTTATCAAAAGAATCTCCTATCGACGGCAGCCTAAGACTTGTAGATGGTGTCTCGGTATATTCTGGACGTATTGAAATCTATCACTATGGAGAATGGGGTACAGTCTGTGATGATGATTGGGAAGAGGACGACGCCCAGGTTGCATGCAGACAACTTGGGTACCCTACTGTTGACAGCTATGGTGGTAGCGCCAACTATGGCGAGGGATCTGGTCCTATTATGTTGGACGACGTTAGATGTGATGGGTCGGAATATATGCTTACCCAATGCGGTCACAATGGTTGGTATCAGCATGATTGCGAACATGGAGAAGACGCATGGGTGAATTGTCAAATTCCAGGTTAGATCAGTCGCTACAATCTGTATAAGTCTTA
Source organism: Apostichopus japonicus (assembly GCF_037975245.1). Taxonomy (NCBI): domain Eukaryota; kingdom Metazoa; phylum Echinodermata; class Holothuroidea; order Aspidochirotida; family Stichopodidae; genus Apostichopus; species Apostichopus japonicus. The sequence goes on along the minus strand of NC_092571.1, from coordinate 7,328,192 downwards.
AAACTCTGGAAGTGTGTTGATCATTGTTTTTTCTTGGCTGTCTATGTTCGTCCAGCGTTACCACTAACCCTATCACACATAGTCTTTGTTTGATTATTGTACAAAAAATAAGATGTGTTATGTTTAATGATGATTTTAGTAACAACATTCAGGTTTAAATTTCATTCGTTCGTTGTCTGTATTCTGCATACACCGTAAATTCATCGTGAATACCATTTTCTTCATGTTTGTTTTTCTCATAGTTACATATTACCCCCGTCTGGTAGCTGGCAATAATTGGTACGAAGGTAGGGTAGAAGTCTGGGATGGATCTCGGTGGGAGAGATTATGCAACGAAAACTTTTACGAAGATGAGGCGTCAACAGTATGTAAACAGATTGGTTTTTCCGATTATGAAGAAATCTACTATGATGATCAGTTTGGAATTGGCAACTTTCCACCTTCCGACGTAAGCTTCTCCTGTGGATCTGATGACTACGAGCTCGGAAACTGTTTCACATATAACGTTACATTTGGAGACAATTGTACAACTGTTGCTATTCGATGTAAAGTTAGCAGTAAGTTATATTATTGTCAGGTAGATATGTAACAAACTAGTTTTTTACTTTTTGTAACATATATAGGAGTTAGGCGAGCGTAGCATGCTAAGAATTGCTCTTGGTGTTGAAGGGCATTTTCCTGGCGTTGCAGCACTCCGTCAGTGGTGTAGCCAGGGGTGGGATAGAGTCGGTGGGGAGGGTTGGGTGGGGGTTAGGGGAAGAGGGGGAGATGTGTTAACGATTTGTACTAACTTTTAGTCTCCCTTGGCTTGATGTGTACAATTATTTAATGAACAACATAGAGAAATGCATATTCATTGTTGTATGAAAGTGCCGTTGGTTTTCTCAGTACAACGAGGTAAGAATGATGAATAATCTATATTTTGTGGGCTTGAAATATGAGTATTCATATTCCTTGCTTCAGTCTAGTCACGACCAGTGAAAGTAAGTAATCAGAGATAACGTAACTAAGGCTATACATCATATGATAGTATCATTCGTAGTGAGAGAATTACTGTCACGTAAAGTTTATAGTTGACTGACACGACCAGTGTTAGTAAGTAATCAGAGAAAACATAACCAAGGCTACAACATATTATAGTATCATTCGTAGTGAGAGAATTACTGTCACGCAAAGTTTATAGCTGACTGTCACTCTGTCAATGTATATATGTATATATATATATATATATATATATATATATATATATATATAAATACTCAGCAATGGCGAATTTTGACGAGATTTTTCCAGCCTTTATCTCTCACTCAATCGGTACAGTACTTCAATTGAAGTTACTGTCATTAACACTGCCCTGCCGGTTTGGATTAAGCTGGGAAAGGGGAGGATGGGGAAGGATGGGCAAAGAAGGGGAATGGGAAGAAGAAGAGGACATAACGATGAAATCGAAAGGGATCAGAGAGTGGGGCAAAAATTGAGATGGCTTTATGAAGAGGGAAGGTTTCAGAAACATGAAAAGTGAAGTTTTGGCAAAGAACTCTGTGTATAGGAATCAAGTACATCAGCAAATTAAGTTCTGATGCCAGTGATGACAGTAAGTAGAGGCGGCCAGTTTATCAATCAACAAGCAATGAGGTAGTCACCATATATATTAACATTATATCATCTCCAGAAAGAAGGAAATTTTAAACAAATTCATCCCATTGGTGTCATTTTCTGGTGTAGGGAAATGTATACTACAATAGCCTATTGTGAGACAGATGGTTTCTTCAGACAGAGAGATATTCTTTAAGGAATTTTAATAGAGCACATAGATTTGAGAGACTGCTTGCATGTCTTTCTTTCACAGAATTTATACATATACGTTCATAATTGTAGATACATACTAGTGTATGCCAATCGATAACCAGAGCAGGCCCATAGTCATTTCGGTATGCATGATTTGCAAATGAACCCTCTTGGGCTTGTGCAGTTTATTAAAACAAACATTAATTAATTCATCGTGCAATATAGATGTATAATTCATATCTTCCCTCTCTGTACTACCAAAAAAAAATCCCTTGCTGCGCACATGAATATGTAAAATTGTTCAATATTTTCGTTTCCATCAAATACTTTTAATATATAACATCTTTTACTTTTAGTCCTTCACAGATAAAGTAAAGCATATATTATCTAGTATGTTTGGCAATCGTTATATTATATAACTGCTCTCAATCAAAAGATAAATGTAATGGTTGTTAAGTATATATTTATATATTCTCCAGGCGTACAGAAATTATTTTCTTAATTAATAATATGTATTCTGAACAAAAATATATATTCTCTTACAGCAAATATTCTGTAAAATAAAATATATATTCTCTGACACAATTTTTTTTTAGGCCATTTTATATTTATCCTCTAATAGAAAAATATATATTATCTTACAATAAATATTCTGTAAAGATATATATACTAACACAAAACTTATATTTTTCTATGCCAAGAATATATTTATTCTCTAAGAGAAAAAAATATATATATATTCTCTAAGAGAAAAAATGTATCTTCTCTAAAAAATATATACATTTGAGTGAAAATGCGCCCTGCACCACTGCTGTAGCAGTTTACCTGCCTTGGACATTTTAATAAGCACTCGCGGTAGATCGCAGAAAAGTTGAGCTGTGCAAGTGACTTTCCCACGTTCGTTTCCTTTGCAAGGCTTGGCAAATTGATTACGTAACACACCGGCTAACGCTCCAAACTAATAACCTTGAAATGTGAAGAAGTGAGCAGTGGCCAAAAGGAACGTTTTACTATACAGGGCGTATTTTCGAGTGTTGAAATTCTGGCACAGAAAAAAAAATTCTCTAACAAAATATACAAATTCTGTTACAGAAATTAATATATATATTCTACAGAATAAATTATATTCTATGCAAAAATATATTTGTATTGTGTGGACGGAAAATATAAATATTTTCTCTAACATTCAAGCTCTATTCTGTGCGAAAACTATATTCTGTACGAAAAATATATTCTGTAAGAAAAATATATATGCTATACAAAGTACGGAGCTCTGTAAGTGCCAACTGAGATATTGGTGTTTCAGTAACTTCAGTGAACAGCTTATTAATTATATTGACCATAAGTGTGCAAGTACAATGTACTTCCTTGCTCAGAACCGAAATGCAGTTCAAAGTTGGTGGTTTTGCGACATCACATTGCACATGATATTACGACGATACGATCGACAGCAAACCCTACTGTATCTAGCTGGCTTAACAGTCCCATTGACATATCGTATAACCAGGGAGCTGTTAGAGTAGCAGCTCCCTGGTAAAACATAGGTAACATACGTATAGCAGCAGTACTGCAATCATGGCGTCCAGAAAAAGCGCGTTAGTAGGATAGTTGGTAGTGTGATGTTAACGTTAGACTACTCTAAACAGCATACTTATCATATACACTAGGCTAAGTCTTAGCATAAAATCCACTTTTTGCTCTTCTCTAACCGCAGTCTTTCATTTATTTTGTTGCACTTCTGCAAGGACTCTATACATCAACGGAAAGAAAGTGGATGTGAAGAAAACAGCAATATAATGAATAAGCTGGTCACTGAAGTTAATGAAAAACAAAACATATCAGTTGGCACTCACAGAGCACCGTACTTTGTTTAGCATATATATTTTTCTTACAGAATATAATTTTTGCACAGAATAGAACTTTGCTGTTAGAGAATAAATATTATTTCCTACAAAGAATAAAAATTTATTTTTGCACAAACAAAAACTTAGAATATATTAAATTTCTGTCACAGAATTTATATCTTTTGTTAGATAAAAATATTTTTCGGTCACAGAATTGACATACTTATTGAAAAGGATATATATATTTCTTTAGAGAATACATTTTTTTCTCTTAGAGAATAAATATATTCTTGGAGAGAAAAAACATTTTTTGTGTTAGAGAATATATATTTTTGACAGAATATTTACTGTAAGAGAATATATATTTTTGCACAAAATACATATTTGTTATTAAGAAAATACTTTCTGTACGCCTGGAGAATATATAAATATATACTTTAGGGGAATAAATATAATTTTCATGGAATATATATGTGTAAACATATATATAAATATGTCTAAAATGTATTTTTGAAGTTAACCATGTATGTATTTCTCAAGTTCAGCATATATATATTTGTCCGTAATATATTCCGCTTTCTCCCGCCATAGGTACCATCGCTGGGATTGTGATAGTATGTGTATTAGTAGCAGTCTTAATCGGCATAGGTCTTGTAGTCGCCTATCGGTTATCTAAGGAGAAAAGAGGAAGAGTTCGTATTCAACCAATCATTGCTGTAATAAGCGGAGCTGATAATCCTGCTGGACCACCCGCATGCCAGCACAACTAGACTAACTTTCCAGCACCGCCCAGTTATAATGACGTGGTTAATAACCATGTTTATTACCCACAGCATGTAGGGGTGGTCCCAGCACTACCAGGATTTTACCCTCCTCCATCAAACCAAGAAACTTTCATCACACAACAAGCTCCGGCGTTTCCACCAATTCCGAAACCTGACTTTTTTTATCCCATACCCAGCCGCAACCTCTTCTGTAACCACACAACCAGCCAACCCTTCCCAAGTGCAGGCTAGCCAATCTCCATCCGACAATTTTCCGTTCGTGCTGTCCTCACAAAACCAGCCAGCAACCCAGAATAGTGGAGTAATGCATGCTGTCTGATGATCCTCTCTACCACTTAATTCAGCCAACCACTCCTCAACGATTTTCTTTTTCCACATATTCTTCTGCAAGGATAAGAACTATTTTTATTACTACTGCAGAACTGCAATACTGCAATACTGCAAAACTGCAGAACGTGAAGAATTAAGATCATCAGGGATGATCACATGCCAAAGTTATTGATATTAAAACTATCGTTAAAAGTCATAAGATAATGGTGTTTGCAAACACGATAATAAAAAAATAACAAATGAAGAAAATATCCCCAAAATGATAAATGTAACTTTAAAATATTGCCTTCTTATCATTTGTCACTTTTTATCTTTTGTAATAAAGTATAGAATTGTAGAACTTGGTCTCAATGACTTTCTCATATATATTTTTTTGACAGCATTATATTTTTTGGTTTGTAACAATCCATTGATAAATACACTAACTGGATAGGAGAGACAAAAGTAGTGGAATGTTTTAAGCAACAGATATGCCATCTTGCTCTTCCCAAAGGTTTATACTTTTCACCAAATTGAAGTTTTCAAATTCATAATTTCATACAGGTTCAGCATAGATCCATGTTATATAGGCTAGCCTATGTTTGACCATACAGAACAGCTTAAGTCCTTAAACTCTAACTGTTATGCCAGTAACCCTAGGTCTTATATTACATCAAAAGTTAAGTTATAGGCCCAAGTGAGGTAAGACCTCAACTTAACAAGCTGATGATCTTACAATGCAACTACGTTTTGGTGTTCAGGACTATTGGTTTACTCTCCCGATTACTTTGCGCTCAATGAAGTAGGCTAGCAGCTACAAGATCTTACTAAAGTTCTGAGTGCACTGTGTATCTGTCGACAATCTTGTAATGTAGTACTGAAATAACATTTGCAATACTTCAATTCATGATATAAACTGCAAGACAAATGTAGGTTTCATGCAATGTTACCGACCATGAAAAGTGCAAGATGGATGTTCCTGTATGCAAAAAAGAGTGGTTGAAAAGGTAACTGCTGTATACTGTTTGGCTTTTAGGCATGGTTGTAAATTCTGTATTTACACATATTAAAGGCATTTAGGGATGTTACTACTTTAAATATGTTTGCTTAGCTTATCAATAAGGCATGATGAATGCGGTTACAGTTGGCATAAAAGCAAACCTGCCTTTTTTGTTGTTGTTTATTTATTTATGTTATATAAAAAAAATACGATGTGAAAGGAGGTCTTCTATAAAGCCTGAATTGGTTTAACAGAATAGAAGACTCCCTGGTAAAGAACAAAATATAATACAAGTTGAATGAGCAGAATGATACATATACTTATACGGGGTATAACTAGACAGGATAACAATGTCCTAGTTCATAAAGAATTTAGCTATACATGTACTTACTTAATATATATAAATATAGCATAAAGACCGTATTAGTATGTTGTGATGATGTATTTTCTTAAATACTTCTTAAATAAACTCAACGACTTTTTGGTCTTTATATTATCTGAAAGTGGATTCCATGTTTTAATTAAACGGTTACGAAAGCTATAGGTTCCTATAGTGGTACGGTAAAAATTACGATGTGCATTATAAGTATGTCTCGTTTGATAGTGATAAAAAGTTTTGTTACTATTAATAAAACTGTGTAAATTTTCCGGCAGTAACCATTCCATGATTAGTAGGCAAAAGCCGCAAGCTTTATTTTGATGATATCATCGAGTTTAAGCAAGTTTAGTTTCTTGAATAGCGGACTAGTGTCTTCCCGTGGTGCGGAATGCGTAATGTGACGAATAGCTCCTTTTTGGAATTTGCTAAGGTGATCAAGATTCACATTGTGTGTCCCAGACCAAATAATTGTACAGTATGTTAAATATGGTCGGATCCGAGTTTGATAAAGCGTTCTAAGTATATTATCTGGGAAGAAATGCTTCAATTAAGAGAGTATTCCAATATTTCTTGCGACTTTGTTACAGATCGATGATATGTGGTTGCGCCATGGTAAATTATAGTCAATATCAACACCTAAAATCTTCGTAGTAGTTACATGATTAATGATTTTACTGCTCATTTTTATGTCTTTATCCCAATGAAATTTTCTATCAGTGTTGAAAGCAATATAATCAGTTTTCTCAAAGTTAATAGATTAGCAGTGAACCAATCATAGAATTTAATTCATTCATTAGAAGCAGTACTTTGTAGTGTGTCTAAATTATCAGAATGGAAAAAAATATATAGTATCGTCAGCAAATAATGTAATGTTTGAAATTTTAGAGACTTGGCAAATATCATTGACATATATAATGAATAAGAAGGGGCCCAAAATAGATCCTTGTGGTACCCCAACAAGTGATTTTAGCAAGTTCAGATTTTGAGATCTTATATGAGGTATATTGATATCTATTAGAAGATAGCTGTCTAGCCAGCTAAGCGTGGTTCCTCTGATACCATAGAAGGATAATTTATTCAATAAAATGTTGTGGTCGATAGTGTCAAAAGCTTTTGAAAGATCAAGGAAGACGCCAATACATGTTTTACTATGGTCAATTTCAGTATACAGTTTGTCAATAGCATCTGCCAAAGCAAGTTCAGTTGAATGGTCAGGGCAAAAACCATACTGTTCTTTACACAAAATATTGTATCTGCTAAGAAAGTTATAAATACCATAAAACATAAGGCGTTCAATAATTTTAGAAAAACATGGTAGCAAAGATATAGGGCGGTAATTATCATAGCCACTAGTGTCTCCTTTCTAAAATATTAGTATAATTTTGGCAATCTTTAGTTTTTCTGGAAATATGCCAGTATTGAATGAAATATTACAGATGTGCGTCAGAGGTTCAACAATAAAAGGTATAACTTGCCTAACAATATCAGGTTTAAAGTTATCATATCCTGCTGCTTTTTTTTTTTTTTTTGGTTTTAGACTTGAATTGACTATTTTTTTTAAATTTCATCTTCAGTTACTGGGTAAATAAATATAGAATGACTGTTCGAATTGTTACTGTAAATAAAATGTTCTGCCTTGCAATTGTTTTTTTTTTTTTACTTTTCTGGCAAATGTAGGACTTACATTTACAAATTAATTATTAAAATTGTTAGCAATTGTACCCTCATTGCTATAGTCTCTACATTATCTCATTTAAAAGTAGCAGGATATGACAATTGCTTACGGTTTTTATGCAGAATACTGTTAATTGTTTTCCAAGTGTTATTTACATTACTAAAATATAACCTTTTAGATAATCTAATGAGATGATTTAGTTTGTTGCGATATATTGTGTACGTAGACTTGTTACTTTTTGTAATATTCTTTTAATAGCGTTTAAAACGAAGGTCCTTTCTTTTGATGGATGTTCAGATATCATTCGTGATACAAGGATGTCTCGTCTTGCGTCTTTTCGTTTTACTGATGTAATAATTCGGAAAACAATTATTATAAGTTAGATTAATGCAGTCATAGAATGCATTATATGCAGTATTAGCATCAGTTTTATTCAAAACATTGTCCCATGTTTAACCTTTAATCTCTGAATTAAAAGTTATTATGTTATTATTACTATAGTTACGGATATACATAGGGTTGTCTGATCTGTTTGTTGTTCCCGTTACTTTAAGAAATATAGGAAAGTGATCAGCTATATTAGTTACAAGTATACCTGTTGTAAGTACAGTATTATCATTTGTAATAATGTTATCAATTAATGTTGATGAGGTACTGGTAACACGAATTGATTTAGTAATTGTAGGGGGGAAAAATTCAAATAAAGATTGTTTAAAAGCAAGAGGATGCTTTTTTATTATTTGATAAGTTAATATTAAGATCACCCATTATGTAACATTTGCAACGACGTTGTGTTAGTTTGTGACAAATATGTTGTATAAAAAAATATCTTCCAGTGAGCTGCTCTGCGCTGCTGTAGCCTAGGTTGAAGCGTTATGCTAGCCTAGCCTTGCTTTGCCTGAACCTAAACTTATCTATTGCAAATTTCCCTTCTACAAAGTTTGCATGTAGGCCTGTCTAAACTAATATATTCTATAATTATTTAATATTGTAATATAACTATGCCTTACCTTTACAAAGTCAGTTAATCCGACCATCGACACCAACACGAGACTGGCGAATCATGCTACAGTGTCATCAAGGATGCTGCATGCAAATATTCTAGCCACGCTGTACTAAAAACAGTGAATAAATTAAAGTTTACCCCTAATAATAGGTCAACATATATAGTTATTACACATACTAATATAGGAGAGGGTTATAAAAAGTCATAACTGTTTTCTTTCATGGCATGGAATTTTTTATTCACAGAGGTTATCGAGAGGTCAAAGTCAATGATCAGAGTTTACATATAGTCCTCTCAAAGAAACGAAGTTCAGGTCATAGGTCGTTTTTGTTTTAAGGTTTTTCACCAAAAATGTCCCCATGCTCGAAGAAATTGGTATGGCAACAAAAGTCACAAACAGTGAATCATTCACCAGATTAACAAATTTTTCCTTGACCCCTGGAAACAGGCTGGTACCACTGACATGGACCACATGTTTCAATCAGACAATCACCTTGGCATTAGTAAAGCTACGGTAACTTGAACGGACCACTTCAGAACTGTTGAATGAAATGAACGTTGACTGTCAAGAACATACTTCCTGAATAACCACACAGGTTGTATTCAGTCATTTGAGGCCACCTATAAGTGGTTACACTGTATCTGGGGTGTTTCGGAGAGTCTTGGGGTGTGAGCTATAATATAATGTGAGACAGTGGTTGGAGATGTTGGGACAACGGACAGGGGTACCCCACCAGTGAAAATGACTGGAAATGACTCTCCTTAAATCTGGGGTCCTACCTGTCTTTTTTTCCAGTAGTTTTCAATTGGTTACACCATAAGCTCACCTATGTTAATAATGGGGGGGGGGGGGTTACTCTGGCAGTGGTGGCCCACCAATATAAATTACTGGGAATGCCCATCCCTTACATATCAAGTAATACCTATCATTTTCCAGTAGGGTCCAACTGGTTACCTCATGAGCTGACCTAGGTCAATGAAAGCTGATCTAGTCTAGCTTTTAGGTGACTTTAAAGTTGCTCTCCCAGCCACTCCCACCACAGCCGGTTTACCAGTCGTCTGGTTTCATATACAGGAATGCACTGTGAACATTGTGATGTACAAGGCAATTGGTTACCTTCCCAGCTAACCAAACCCTCTGGGCTCCCGGTCTAATCGTAAGCATCATTATTACTATTGGTATGCACTCCAAACATAAATGTGTACATACGACACATTGTACGGTATACTATAACATATACCACTATCACTAACACTAACACATAGACCACACATGGTCCATGGTGAGGGGTACTGCAGTACAGTAGGTGTGCTTAAGACTCATAACTCTGATTTTACCCCAATTAACTTATTGCACGACTATTTGGTCAGGAACCTTTTCTACAAATCTTAATCACCTATGTGTCCTCCGGAAGAGAACTCTCCGCCATATTTCACATGATGCACCACGTGATCATTCTAGCCCATTATTCAAAAGATTAAAGTTATTAAAACTAAATGATATTATAAGAGTCCAGCTTGCAACATTTGCATATAAAGCATGGAATGGATTGCTACACGAGGCTTTTCAAGATTTTATTTATAGTAATAGACTAATCCACAACCATCAAACACGCCATTGTAATAACGCACATGTTTTATCCCATCGAAGTACTATGGGTTACAGGTATATTTCGTTTCTTCGACATTTGACTTGAAAGTGTCCATCGCATTAATAAGCAGATTAACATCAAGGAAATGAACTGAAAATTTTTTTAGTACAATTTTTGTCGTATGCAACCTTTTTATTGGAAGAAGGTCCATGTGGATAAAGGACTCGTGTAGTTTAAAGCAATAGCCTATACTGCTGGTATTGCCTCTATGGAGAACCGGTCTCTGGTCTGTGAATGAGGTTAGCACATACATCGTAAATACAAATGCATGTGATCATGCTGTAGGAGTGTAGTGTAGGGAGTGAATTTCGAATACAATTGCGTAGTTTTGACATTTCATATTTGATTTATTTTTGCTTTTCAGTACGTAATACATTTCATTGGGCTTAGTAGGCCTGATGAGCAAAACACACATACACACCCAAAGACACTATATTTTTATTCCGTCATAGGCGATGTATGACTATACTTTCGACTTTGAACACAATTGAGGGTTCGGGTAGTCTATTCGTTATTATCAGTAAGACTATGTTTCCGTCATAAGCAGTTATATTTTAGTAATATGTCTGTAAACGGTTACACGTAGAAAAGGATATGTACTTAAAACAGTTGAACTTTGGTAGAATCGTGCATCACTTGAGCTATGACCCCATAGTTTGTGCATTGTCCTGCGTCGAAGTGACATAGCAACACGAACCGATGTGTCCATTTCAAGAAGTACCAGCAACGGTCACTAGAACTGTTAATTTCCTAATATTCAAAGTAAAACGACACAGGGACCGATATAACGGTCGTTGCGGGATGCGTACTAAGTAGTATATACACTTTATACTGTGCAAAGTTATATAGCAACTGTGGTCCGTCAAAAACACATGGGAATAATTCCGTCAAGAAGATCTTAAACAAACAGTTAACTTTTGTAGTATACAATGAATCAGGACGTGAAACATTACCTCTTTTGGGGAATGATTTTTTACTGTTCTTTGAAGCGTTTATTTCTTGAATAATGTGAATACTCTGATGTATCCCCGATCAGTAACGGTAGGCATGTCCTCAGGGACGAAGCTTAGTCCTCATGATTGGGGGGAGGGGAGGTAGTGGCTGAAATTCCAACTGGATGGGTTTTGAAGCCAGAAAATTCCGACTCCTGCCTTTACCCCCCCCCCCCCCCCCCCTCTTCTCCGCGCTACTCGTCAACGATACGGTCAGTGTCAGTCAGACAACCCATCCTCCGCGACTGCACATTTGTTCCGAACTTTTTTTGATACATTTGTACCCACTGGCACTCACTTCACAAACTTATTACTCACTCTGGCTAAGCAAGTAAGGAACTGAGTATTAGTTATCTGCTTGAAGGCTACATAGACTACTAACTACAAAAGCTATGTTAATGTCTAAAAGGGAAAAACCTTTTATTTCAACAAATTATTTTCGACGACATAGTGAATTACCAAAAAATTACAGTGCTTTTTCCTAGTGCGCTCTACATTATCCTCTTTGGGGTGGGGGGGGGGGGGCGGGAGAGCGAGGCTATTTATCACTCACATAAAAAATATGTTCGATTGTTCACTTCAATCCAATCCATCTATGCAATTGAAATATTTTCTGCAAAATGTTTAATTGACAACTTATCGTATCTCATCAATTCAACATTTTTCTGCAAAATGTTCGATTGTTCCCTTCATTCTATCTGAGCAATTGCACAATATCCTGAAAAATGTTTAACTGACAACTTATGGTATGTCGTCAATTCAACATTTTCTGTAATTTTTTTTTTTAAATTGTTCACTTTATTCCAACTGAGCATTTGGAATGAAATGAACAATTAAACATTTGCAGAAATATGTCCAATTGACGAGATATGATAAGTTGTCAATTAAACATTTTGGTTTAATTGCTCAGTTAAAGCAATTTAGTATTCCAATTTTTCTGATTTTTGAAAAAAACATATCTTGTTATCTAAACAATTTACTGAAAAAATGGCAACTCTTATGGGGCAAATTTTTCCTATGTTGATGGCACTTTTAAGCTTCCGTAGATCAGCATTAAGCAATGATGAACCGTAGAGACAATATATATCCTGAACTTACTTGAATCGAGCGATCAGGGTCAACCCAACCTATAGCAAAATGAGTACATCAATAAACCGAATTGAAGCTGACTGGTTGTACAGTAGTACTATTAGGCGTTTTTTGAGAGTATTCGAAGTCGTTCGAAGTTTTGTATGGTGGAGTATAAGGATCGCGAGACACAATTTCTCAAAGTGGCAAGGAAAACGTGGTAATATGACTAATTTTTAGGTCATTCACAATCACAGGAATATATGAATAGTCCGACTGTCGCACTCCAATTTTCCAAGTATCGTCATTTTTACCAAGCTTGGGGTGAGACACCCCCACCCCCCATCCACCCCCCTCTAGCGACGTCCCTGCCTGTCCTATCAGCTAGATGTTACATAAAAGTTAATATCGACAACGGTGTTCTGACATTATATATACTTTGGTGTATCACACTGTCTTTCGGTGGTTCGATTTCTATGATCTTCTGTTTTGTTTTCAGTTTTAAAATTAAATCTCAGTGTAATACAGCTGCTGATTGGATGTATTCCTTTTGCAAACACCATCGGAATAATTCAAATGCAATTCAATGAATTTTGCACTTATTGTCAAAGTATGTCAATCGAAACCAGCTCAACCATCCAACAAAAACACTGAAAATGACAAATACAATACACAACTAAAGGCATATTATACTAGCCAACATCAACGAACATTTGTTACTTATATGTTTCCTAATATTCACGATCTTATACCTTTCACTTTGGTGTTATAAAACATGTTTGCCTTCAAAAAGTTCTACGACTGAGTCTCGTGCACTGTATTGTGTACGAGGTCAGAATCATTTTCTGAGAGTTGCATCTCAATCTTCTCATTGACGTTAATTCTTCCACCAATTCCATCAATGTCGTCAATTTCTGATCTTTCTGCGACACCTGTGAGCTTTTTACTGTGCAAAGTAACATAAATGACTCCAAATATAACCACTAAAGTGAGTATAAATGGTATAATAATGGATATTATTTTGTAATATTCTTCTTCAATGGTTCGGTGAATGGTGGCCATCTTAGTTATATTCTTTGATCCTGCGATTACTCTGCATTTGATCGAATATTGATCTTTCAATTTTGTTTCATTTGAAAGCTAATGGTTTGCATTTATCGACTCATATCCATAAGATGAGTGAGACAAGTTGGCATTAGAAATGATATTTCGGCTTCCAGATGAATCCCATTCGATTAATGCTTGTGTTCGAGGAAAACTACTGCATGTAAGACTGAAGTTTTTTCCTTCAATAACATTTACAGTCTGAGGCTCTACCGTTACTTGTAAATCTTCGTATACAGTAATATTTGGAGTTGAGATACAGTAGTCATTGTCACTGCCATTCTTATTACAAGCTAATCTGCTGTTATTATACTGTGCAGATATATTATGCATACATTTCAATATCACTTTCTCCTCAATATATTTACATTCGGACTGCACAGTGATATTGTCATTTTCTTTGATAAGGTATGCATATTTGATCAATTTCTACTCCGTTGAGACTGCGCATATGTATATATATATATATATATATATATATATATATATATATATATATATATATATATATATATATATATATATATATATATATCTATATATATATATATATATATATATATATCTCTATATATATATATATCTATATATATATATATATATATATATATATATCTATATATATATATATATATATATACAGGCGCGTATCCAGGATTTTCTAATCCAGGGGGCGCGAATTACTATCTAAGCGGAGCGCCACCATCGGTTGGCGCGGAGCGTACTAGAAAATTTCTGGTTTTGATGCCCCCCAGATCACCGGAAATGGCACTTCTCGGGCTTGAAAATGACCAACCAGATGAACACTTTTGCCTGAGAACCAAGTATTTCCCAAAAGTTTTTTTTCCCATCCATAACCTTTTTGGAGATTGTCACCAGTTACACATCATGTTCGACCTGATTGCATGTCCTATGGATCATTGCTTTTGTAGGTGATTCTACGTCACGGCCCACAATATCCGAAAGCCCCACTTTTGAAGGTTTTAAGCCCATTATTTGTTGAGAATTTAAAATTGAGATTTCTCGTGAATAAAAATCACTTGAAAACATACCCATAATGTTGCACAAAATTCAATATATGGACAACTAATATAGAAAAAAAACCTTGAACCCCTAATAGACAGGTCAAAATTGCTCGAGTAGAGGAAAGTATGATGAAGAATGTTGGTGAGGAAATTTTCGAAAATTCAGACAGAGTTAATTTATTGGTGTAGAAATATTGCAACATCTTATAATGGCTATTATAAAACTTGGTTGAAGGAAATGAAAAATAGCAAATATTTCCGATATCAGGTATATCGAAACCGAACACTACACACATAGGCGTAGGTCCCGTAGGAAGCGGGGCTGCAGCCCCCCCCCCCCCCCCGAAACCAAATTTTTTCCCAAAAAAATAAATAGCAATGAATAGCTTAAAAATGATCTCCTTGGTAATTAAAATAAAGTTCTAAGCTTGGCCGACATTACTACTGTAAAAGAGAGTTTTGACATAAATGGATCTGTATGGTTTTTCTCCATCTACATAAGACATTTGGTTGTTTACATTAACATCCGGCGGTATACTGTGCAACTTTCACGGACAGTAAGGTACACGATGCCATGCAATGTAATGGCCGATGCCTGCTTATATGATATTGGCATCGATATGTTGAACGCGCGCTTCGCGCGCGAAAAATTTTGGCTTTTTTTCGGGCAAGTCGTTACAGCCCCAAATCCAATTGGGCTCCTACGCCTTTGACTACACACATAGACAGTTTTTGAGGCTGTTCATCGTGGAACATGCATTTCAATGCTCACTGATATGATGTTATATCTGTTATTTGCTTTACAAATTCGAACAGGCGTGTAGCGAGTTATGGCCAAGAGAGGGGCGAAGCCTGTAGGCAAACTATCTAAGCGAAGCGCCACCATGAGTTGGCGCGAAGCGTACAAGAAAATTTTTGGCCGAAAATGTCTCCCAGATCGCTGAAAATGACACGTCCCAGGCCTTGTAAGTTGCATCTAAGCATTGTCTATTTTGAATTTACTAGCAATGTCATAAAGAAAATTTGCTCGGGGGGGGGCGGTCGCCCCCTTCCCGACAGGCGTCATGTTCCCCGATGACTCGGTCGAGTTCAAGACCAACCACAGTTGGTTCCATATAGCACAATTGTACAATTGTTTAAGGCGTCCATACCTACACACGCGTTATGAAAGACCATATATAATATTTATATAGATACATTAGTGAGAGAGGAAAAATGGAAACGTCAAAAATGGAGTTGTCGGTGTAAGGGGTAGGGTGAGGCGCACACCCCCTCCGTAATCCTTGATCTGTCACTGGCTACCCTGTGTATATAATAGGGATCAGCGCTTTAACTATGACTGTTCCTCCGTTTCTCTTCCCGAGGTCTTGGCTATCTTCTACTCCCTCCTTTTCTCCTTTTTCTCTCTTTCTTCTTTTTCTTTTCCCTTCCTTTCTCTCCTCCTTTTCTTTTTTCCCTCCTTTTCCCTTTTTTCTTCTCTTTTTTTCTCTCCTCTTTTCCTTACCCGGGAGGCGCGCGCCCCCAACGCCCCCCCCTGGATACGCACCTGATATATATTTTCCAAAACATTGTTACTACAATCCAATCGTGCCATCGGCTTGTAATGGACTGGGCTGTACAATTCGGTCAGCTTGCGAGTCTACAAGTCTCCATGGCTTCTTTCGCGAGTTCCTGCTTGCGGGAAGATCACATATACATACATACATACATAATACATACCCGGAAGTTAGTGAAATTACATTTGAGCCACGAAACAGCTCGCTGCAGCGATCTGTTACCTATAGATTAGTTTTCCTAGCAATCACTTGGTTTATTTTTCCCCTATTTTCACATACCGTTCTGTATCCATAGAAGCGAGATCTGCGGTACATCGATCACCCATCGACTTAAATAGGTAAAATATCTGAATAAGAGTAGTGCACGCCGCCCCAGTTCAGGACTAGTCGGATTCAAGTAAAATTCAGGTACAAAAATCATAGACACATCACGTAGGCTTGTCAGTGGCCAACAAGCTTGGCATGTACAATACTTTCAATGCTTGTTTAGGGACTCTCAAGACCCTAGTTTTCATTGAGCCTAGGCTAGTTTAGGCTACTCACCTACAGGTATTATTCATACGTAGTCAATAATTGATGAAAGTAGTAAGCTTATCATTAACAATGTTTAGTGCTTAATTACAGCATACGCAGCAACTCTTGAATCTCACAGATTATGACAAGGATTCCCAATAATAAACAATATATTGTCGTTCCCAAGAAGCGTGAGTTTTGGGGTATTCTACAATTGCTATATATATATATATATTACTTTTTATTAGTTATTACTGGCTTAGGCCTATGTTTTCTAGACTGGAACAACCACATCTCATGTTTTTAATAAACTTACCCCAAGTTTAGTGCTATCCAAACAACAAAATATATGCAGTGCATTGCTTAGTGAAATTAGTGTCAAGCACATGGCTGATTAGGACCATGCAAATAGGCCTTTGTTTATCATTGGTAGCCGCCAAGCCATCACAAATATTCACAATAAATTAAGCATGGATAAAAAAGTTTTCATTGTGACAAAAGGAGCCCAACAATCTATCCCTGCAATCACAGGTCTATATGTCAACATTTCTACCTTAAAGGCATTGAAGACTCGCCCCAAACCGCGTGCCACCTCTGAAAAAGGAACCTGGTGTCTAACACTTCTGTTTACCTCATTCGAAACTAGGTCAGGTTACGGGCATCAGACGTGTCTTTGTGCGCAAGTCTTCATACCCTTTAATACTCATAAAATAATGGAAGGTCTTTCCTGAAAGTGGAATGTCAGCTTAGCATACATGTACTAAGCATCTTAGCCCATAATTTGCTGTTTATCAGCCAAACTGGGAAAAATCACACTTTTGCCTAAAAAGGCGGCGTACAACAATTCATTGCTCCACTAACTTACACACTAAATTTGTCACATTCCATTACTGCTACAGCATCTATATAGATATAGAAGTTTTCAATTGACACAACCTACCCACCTACAGTAGGATACTGTAGCTGATGGCTATCATAGCACATTAAGTTCTTGCCACCATGATGTTTAGATTTGGAGCTAGAAGATGCAACAGTGCTCCCAACCCATCTGCCAGCTCTCTCTGTCAGGCTCTGTGAACACTTGCTTTACCCCAACGTAGTTTATTTCTTCCTCTTCAACATCCAAGCATAACAACAATGATGACTAAACATAAGTCACTCCATTACTGTAGGTCAACGTAGGACTATTTTTGTAAATGACTTTTCAGGCAGACGTACAGTACATTAAGTGTGGTATGGTACAAGTACCTATATAAAGCTAGGCGGCCTAGGCCTTAATGTAAATTGTCATAAAGTCACCAAGTGCGTCAACATATAACCCCTTTGGTACATGCTTTCAACCTTTAATACAATGTGAAATGTATGAAATAAACATGCATTGTGTCTTTCTCAAGTGCTAAACTTGTGCATCTTGGACTGTATCAAACTTTGGCTACTAATTTAGCTGAGCCACCCCATGGTGAATTGATTGGACTTTTAATTAGCGTTTTTTTTTCCAAAATAAAGATCTTCAGTGCATCGTATGGAATAATGAATTACACATGTTGTGTCGTTCTGGTAAACTTTCTGAATATTTACCGTATCAACCTTGCTCGCTGTGAAGCCAGGTTTTTCCCTGTGTTACTTTTGAGTTGCAGGGTGTTCTAGCAATACTGCCAAGGCTCTAAGACTGAAAGGCCAGTTTGCCAGTAGGCCTGCTCGCTCTGTAGTCTGTAGGTAGCCTGCACAACTATAACATCAATGTTACAAATATTCACAATAGCCCATGGTTTATTTTTATATGATAAAAGTACTACGAACCTTGGCGAAATTGAAGAAAAAATGAAGTTTTAAAGCTTGACAATATTGACTGAATAATTGATATGATCAAAAGTATTGTCCTAGAGGCTTTCAATATTATTCACAGTCACTGTAGGGTGTATACTAAAAAACAGTATTAAATTTCTCAGTGCATGTGTATCACTTTTCTTTTACAATGCCATCGAAATGCCTGTTTGCGTGGCCATTATTTTCGGGCAACACCGATTGACTTTCAATTGTAAAACTAGTAACTTTTTGTCAGTGACCAAGCTCAATGGGAACTGTGTAAAAGGGTTTGCCTTTTTGATATGAAGAAGTAAAAGCCCTATGTGAAGTTCTTATGTGCTGTGAGGTGTTAACAAAATATGATGGGACATTTTCTCTTCGATTTGAAAACTTTCAGTGAAAACAATTAAACTTAACATTCAGGGGCGTAGCGAATGTTTTTTGTTGGGGGCTGTGGAGAATCTGATTTGCCGACGGATCTGGAAGTGGTGATTGAAATGGGGGAGGGGTCTAAGGGGAGGGGGTGTCCCCCTCCCCTTTTGAAAATTTTTAGTTTTAAAGGGCCTTAGATGCAATCTGGTGCATATTTTAAGTCAAATTTGATTTGCCGACGGATCTGGAAGTGGTGACTGAAATGGGGGAGGGGTCTAAGGGGAGGGGGTGTCCCCCTCCCCTTTTGAAAATTTTTAGTTTTAAAGGGCCTTAGATGCAATCTGGTGCATATTTTAAGTCAAATTTGATTTGCCGACGGATCTGGAAGTGGTGACTGAAATGGGGGAGGGGTGTAAGGGGAGGGGGTGTCCCCCTCCCCTTTTGAAAATTTTTAGTTTTAAAGGGCCTTAGATGCAATCTGGTGCATATTTTAAGTCAAATTTGATTTGCCGACGGATCTGGAAGTGGTGACTGAAATGGGGGAGGGGTCTAAGGGGAGGGGGTGTCCCCCTCCCCTTTGGAAAATCTTTAGTTTGAAACGTCCTTAGATGCAATCTGGTGCATATTTTAAGTCAAATTTGATTTGCCGACGGATCTGGAAGTGGTGACTGAAATGGGGGAGGGGTCTAAGGGTAGGGGGTCTACCCCTCCCCTTTGGAAAATTTTTAGTTTTGAAACGTCCTTAGATTCAATCTGGTGCATATTTTAAGTCAAATTTGATTTGCCGACGGATCTGGAAGTGGTGACTGAAATGGGGGAGGGGTCTAAGGGGAGGGGGTGTCCCCCTCCCCTTTGGAAAATCTTTAGTTTTGAAACGTCCTTAGATGCAATCTGGTGCATATTTTAAGTCAAATTTGATTTGCCGACGGATCTGGAAGTGGTGACTGAAATGGGGGAGGGGTCTAAGGGGAGGGGGTCTACCCCTCCCCTTTGGAAAATTTTTAGTTTTGAAACGTCCTTAGATTCAATCTGGTGCATATTTTAAGTCAAATTTGATTTGCCGATGGATCTGGAAGTGGTGACTGAAATGGGGGAGGGGTCTAAGGGGAGGGGGTGCCCCCTCCCCTTTGGAAAATCTTTAGTTTTGAAACGTCCTTAGATGCAATCTGGTGCATATTTTAAGTCAAATTTGATTTGCCGACGGATCTGGAAGTGGTGACTGAAATGGGGGAGGGGTCTAAGGGTAGGGGGTCTACCCCTCCCCTTTGGAAAATTTTTAGTTTTGAAACGTCCTTAGATGCAATCTGGTGCATATTTTAAGTCAAATTTGATTTGCCGACGGATCTGGAAGTGGTGACTGAAATGGGGGAGGGGTCTAAGGGTAGGGGGTCTACCCCTCCCCTTTGGAAAATTTTTAGTTTTGAAACGTCCTTAGATTCAATCTGGTGCATATTTTAAGTCAAATTTGGCACGGAAGAAGCTCCCGTTCTCCTTTTCTCTATTCAGCTTTCCTTCTTTCTTCCCCTTCCGCTCTCTTCACCTTTTCTCCTTTTGCCGACATACCCAAAATTTGCCGACAGCGACCAAATTATTGGGGGGTGTGACACCCCCCCACACCCCCCCCCCCCCCCGCTCGCTACGCCCCTGTTAACATTGCCATTTATACTCAGGAATGGGTTGAGTTAATGAAATGCATCTTATATTTTTAATTGAATTAATCTGATTAAGGTTCATTCATAAATATGTGGAACTCATGTGTTTATTCCTCCTCCAATATACACATTGTGGAGCATTGATATTATGACAGAGTAGGGTACAGTATAGGCTCAAGCAGACCACTGCTAAAAATTCTAAGTAAATTTATTTATACAAAAGCTGCACCGGTCCTGTCCACTTGTTATGAACTCAGAAATCCCCTGCTGTACTAACAGATAAACAGCTGTAAATTACTTCAATTTACTAACTTTTTAGCAACCATGGCGGTTACCAAATGAAATTGTGCATTTTGGTTATTTAAAAACCCTTGGGTTATTAATACAAAAGACTGTAATAGCTGTTATGAAGAATCAAACTCAACAGTTATACTGTTTGCCATTTTGGAAGATCTAACAACTTCATTGAAATTTGTTTGGGAATAACATAAAATTGCAGTAATGACTTTGTCTTTGTGGCATAATTAAGGGTTACGATCTGTATTGCACAAATCTGTCATATCCAATGAGTGTTCATAATAAATAGCAGAGTTTTATGTGGCTAAGATTCTTCAGTGAAAATTTAGAAAGTGTTCATGTTAACATTGAATTTTGAACAGTTAGTCAAATTGCAAAGACTAAAACGATGGCATAATAGTTTAAGCGGCCAAATATTTTGGCCAAATATCTGTTGAGTTTGCATAGACTTCCTACAGGCCCTAACCTAATGGAGCGTACTGTTCATATTGAAAACTACAGCACAGACAACATGATACTATCAACAGAAGAAAAATGGTAAACATTTGAAATACCTGTGTCTCCTTTATTTCTAGAATGGCCACGAACTACACGAAGACACCATACAAAGTACAGAAACTTGGAGGAACCAAGAAGTATGGAGTAATGGCAGGGACCTTTGAGGAACTGAAAGCTGAAGGTTGCAAACATTTGGAGCTACAATCTTATGAGGTTGGTTGAATAAGTTGCCTCATTGCAGAATGTACAATAGCATTGTAACCTGCATTGGTAGACAGCAGTAGTACCCTCAAATATGCTAGAAAGTTCAATAGTTTTCATTTCATGTGGAAACAACAAGCATATTCGGAGGGGGGGGGGGGGGGAGGGGATTTGGGGGGATTTTTCTAGTTGTCCCTGGAAAACAAGGTTTTACCTTTCATTTGTTGGAACAACAAGTTTGGTTGTTAGAAAGCGATGTAGCAAAATAGCAAAGTAAGACCATTACCAACATACCTCTTTAGCCGTTTAAACATCAAGAACATCGAAAACCACTCCAACTGGTCCCTAGAACAAATTGTAATACTTAAAATATAAAGTTATACTTATACCATTTCACAAGATACAAGTAATTTCAGAAGCACTAAATATCTGGCATGTAAAATATACTACGCAACCAACGCCGGTAGTCCTTTCTTCGTGTGCGCCCAATGTACATATGTATACACCAAATGGACACTGGAAAGGACTAATTACATAACACAAAATCACGAGGGTTCAACAAGCCAATCATGTTCAAACATGGACGAAGTAGCTGAAGCTGAACAATTTGCAGTATGGCCAAACATAGTCACACAAAATATTACGTAATAGTCGAGAGATGTAGAGGTTTGGTGAATAGAACACCGTACTTGGGCAAGTAAAACTTGCTATCAGGTGGATAAGGTGGACTATTTTTTTCTTATTTCAGTATCTCCAAATTAGTGAAGAAGCTGGTACCAATTTTTTCATTGTCCTTTTTGTGATATTTAGCTACAATTAGTGTTCAACCGATTATGCATAACAGAAAATACCGATTACCGATTATTTTTTTCATAATCGTACCGATTCCGATTCCGATTATTTGAAGATGAGAAAATATCCTGTTTATACGAAATCGGCAATAAAGTTTGACAGAAACAATTATTGTTGTGATTTTCCCCTGTTTCCTTTTGCTTCGTTGTTATACAAGGCTCTAAGGTATCATTTTGTATGTACCAAATTACCTCTGGAGTTTCTCGGAAAGAAAAAAAAAGTTTTTTTTTTTTTTTAAATTTCCAAAATACGGAGATATGACATCCTACCTAGTCAGCACTGTGCTAAGCGAATGGCCTAACCACCTCGACGTGAATGTCACCTGTTAATGGCTTGATATGGGCTAAGAATAGTTACTCAAAATATCCATCTCAAAAAGTATCTCAGACAAACCATCCATCTTCAATCTTTACCAAAGTGTAAATTTTAATGACATATTGCCTTCATTCCGACATAATTTTGTACTTATTTTCAGTATGATACCGTTTATGAACAAATAGAAATGTTACGAACTTGAAGTTAAACATACCTATACGTTACCTATATAACTCCATTCAGGTTCAATTAGAATGTGTAAGCTTAGGCCAATCAAACTGAAAAGCAAATTGTACCATCGTAACTTGTTTAAAATTACTCTAAAATGTAATACCAGATCGATGTAAAGAAATAATAACAACTAGAAACTACTCCAATATAAAATATAACATTCCCTCTATAAGACATATCACTTACATTACCTTCCAAACAAATGCCGATTTCCAGCAAATTGAAAGTTGTAAACTAAGCTACGCAATTTTTTTTTTTTTTTTGCAAACCGATGGTTAGGCTACATTTCCCATTGACTTAGTGTGGTTGTTAGGCTAACAACCACACTAGATTACGTTAGATTGCAGTTTCCGTGGATATTTTTAGTTTTTATTTGCGACACAACTAGAGCGAATAAACAGATGTCAAGTTTATATTTCCATGCAGTTGATTTAGTGTGAAGTAAGGCTACCATGTGGTCGGAGATTTGTGAGGATTTTAGGTTATTTTCGCTGGTACTGCAGGCCGTAATTTACCACGGGAAGTTCCCGGTGATTGTGCGCGACCCTCTCGCACTGCTTCAAATTTGATGCGGGATGTGAGAAAACTGTTTGCGCGATTCGCGATGCAACTGCAATTCCTAGCTAAAGCAAACGCATGTCACAATTAATTTTACACAGACACCTGATATAACGAGGGCGATTTTTTTATATTTCATTTTTCTTTTTCGCACTCGTAATTGTGCTTTAGGAGGGCTTTTTAGCACTTGCGAGGGCGAATCGTCCGTCGCCCCCGCTTATTTCCTACCCTGTCCAGCACATTCCTGAATTTGCGAAATTGCTATTGCTGCTATGCTTACTGTGCCAAGAAATATGAAAAAGTCAATAACCACGAGGGAAGCAAAATCGGCGACCCTGGCAGCCTAATTTGATGAAAGTATACACTGTGAAAGACGTATAGGGGGTGCCTTTTTTTTAATATTTCGTAGTAAAAGAACAAACCTAATTCATCAGTTGATATTTTCAACTTCCATATGTTTTTGAATAATGATATTTTCACCTTCCATATGTTTTTGAATAATCGGTATGACATAACTGGTATTCCACGTAATTTTTACCGATTCCAATTATTTACCGATTATGCAATATTCGTACCGATTCCGATTCCGATTAGGTTAATCGGTTGAACACTAGCTACAATGAAATCTGAACTTTATGTAAATGACTGGTCGTTGTCAAGACAACAGCCAAAGCTGAATTTGGTCATCTCAGATGACCGTTACATATTTGCTCGAATGTTACAGACATCCTTACCAGAGTGTCTCTTACTGAGGTATTTTACTGAATATATCTTTAAAACGCTTGAAACTGTCAACTTAAGCTTCGGGAATAATTTAAAAGATCAGAATAACTTCCCATCAGGTGGATTATATATGCCTACCACTACTGCTAGCTTTTTGTTTCATTTTAGTATGTCCAAGTTTTCAGTTTACCTATTCGGCTATTTAGCTACAATGAAATCTGAAATTGATGTAAAAAACTACAGTAGTCATCTTTCGAACAACCTCCAAAGCTGATTTTGGTCGCCTGAAACAGCACTTGTAAATTACTGTGCCTGACTAATAGCACTAATGCGGCCGGTTGTGATATTTGCATAATGGGTTATAAAATGTCTTCTCTCAACTTTTGGTTAAAAGATAAAGTGCCTGCAGATTATTTCATGCGTCCAAAAACATTAAGCCATGTTTCCATCTCCTTTTGATTCCTTGCTAGAGGCAAAATGAATCAAAGCAATGGTGATTGTTTTTGTGTACGTCTGTTTGTGTAACATCCTTGGCATGTTACCGATATGGTGGGTGAACTTCATACTTGGTATGTGGACATTTTAAGGTGTTGAAGATCCCTATTGTTTCCTGCTGAGTTCAAAAGAGAGGCCAATGTCTGGAAAGCTTATAAACAGTTGAGTGGATTGACTTCATGTTTGGTTTGGTATGTGTATGAACCAATTTGAGTAAGAAAAAACTGCTTGTTTCTGTAGAGGCAGAAGGTCAACAGAGGTCAAAAGTCTGAAAACCTTGTCAATTCTCAAATGTTAAATGGAAATCTTCATGTCGATTCAATTTATTGGTTACAAGACACCTTTGACTCTGCAGAGGTCAAAGTTCATTTGCAGTAACAGTGGTCAAATGTTAATGTTACATAACTTACCCAACCACAGAATTAGTGATAATTGTGGTCGGCTGATTGGTGCCCCATTATGTGTACTTCCTGCATATTGGCCAAATAAACACAGATTTAATACCTCTCGCCCCTCCCCCCCCCCCCATTTCAGAGGAAACATTCATCACTCAAAATATCTGCAAATCCTGGGAAAGTGCCAAAATGAAATTAGGAGAATTGGTATCCCCCTCAGATCATTGTTTAAACTTTCAGCACCATTTCATTGATGAATGGCTTTTCTATGTCACAAACTGTCCCCACGATTTGAAAGTTGCTTTTTTAAGTGGCTGAGAGGGTTTTGCTCTTCCATTAATGACTGCCACTTGTCAACAACTCTCAGAAGGATATCACATTTGCCAAGGGTCAAGTTGTGTCTGGAACTCTTTGCTGATGTTCTGGTGCTTAACTTAAATAGGACACATTTTCCTCAGTTGCTCTATCAATCAGGTCATTCCATACGATTTAAAAACTTATAAGGCAAGGAATCACTATTAGCCTTCTGTGTTTTCATTTATTTATTTATGTAGTTATGTAGTTATGTATTTTTATTTTTCCCAATAAAATTGCAACAGTTTTAACCAAACTTTGCAAGAGATGGAATTTTTTGAAGCTGGATGCATTGAACCAGACTGTAATTATGATGTAAAATTTAATAGCTCAATGTGATCATGACCTGAAATGTTGTTTAGTATGCTTAATGGGAACAATAGCCTATTTACATGTACAATCAATGAAGTTGTGAGTTATTCACAGTTTGAATGTCTTATTTCAGATTGAAGAAATCACCCTCGAGGGTGACAAAAAAGTTGACAGAGACAACTTTCAATCCTTAAACCCAAACACAGTACTGATCTTCAAGTTTAGATATGGTGAACGTAAGTGCAACGTAATGTTTTTTTTTTTTATATTGCTATATAGTAGCATGGCATTTTGTAACCGTGGTCAAATTAACATACACACACTGAACACTAGTAGCTGAGCTAAAGATATGAAACAAATGTCAATTAGTTAAACCCAGTCAGTTGCATCATTGTGCCTGGACATTCTGACTATTGACTTGCTAAATACCAGTGTTTCTTACTGTTTGCCAGCCGAAGAGAAGGCCCTCTGGATAAATGTTCTGCTAGTTGACATTACGAACTGGAACAGATGAGAAGTCAGTTAAGAAACATCAGTGAAAGAACCCACATGATTTAAGTGACAGTACCAAATTTAGGCCCTGTATAATCTGTACAGTATTACTGCAAATCGTCACTAATCATCATCCTACAGTAAAAGTAAATGGGAATACAGCCTGATTACAGTATGTTAATGTCCATGATGGTTATTATACAACCAATACAGTAGTAGTGAGTAACATCATCATCCTATAAGTAAATGGGAATTAGACCTGATTACAGTATGTTATGTCCATGGTGGTTATTATTCAACCAATATAGTAGCAGTGAAGTGACATCATCATCCTATAAGTAAATGGGAATTAGGCCTGATTACAGTATGTTATGTCCATGGTAGTTATTATACAACCAATGCAGTAGCAGTGAGTGACATCATCATCCTATAAGTAAATGGTAATTAGGCCTGATTACAGTATGTTATGTCCAAGGTGGTTATTATACAACCAATACAGTAGCAGTGAGTGACATCATCATCATATGGGAATTAAGCCTGATTACAGTATGTTATGTCAAGGTGGTCATTATACAACCAATGCAGTAGCAGTGAGTGACATCATCATCCTATAAGTAAATGGGAATTAGGCCTGATTACAGTATGTTATGTCCATGGTAGTTATTATACAACCAATACAGTAGCAGTGAGTGACATCATCATCCTATAAGTAAATGGAAATAAGGTCTGATTACAGTATGTTATGTCCAAGGTGGTCATTATTCAACCAATATAGTAGCAGTGAATTACATCATCATCCTATAAGTAAATGGGAATTAGGCCTGATTACAGTATGTTATGTCCATGGTAGTTATTATACAACCAATACATTAGCAGTGAGTGACATCATCATCCTATAAGTACAGTAAATGGGAATTAGGCCTGATTACAGTATGTTTATGTCCATGGTGGTTATTATACAACCAATACAGTAGCAGTGAGTGACATCATCATCCTATAAGTAAATGGGAATTAGGCCTGATTACAGTATGTTATGTCAAGGTGGTCATTATACAACCAATGCAGTAGCAGTGAGTGACATCATCATCCTATAAGTAAATGGTAATTAGGCCTGATTACAGTATGTTATGTCCAAGGTGGTTATTATACAACCAATACAGTAGCAGTGAGTGACATCATCATCATATGGGAATTAAGCCTGATTACAGTATGTTATGTCAAGGTGGTCATTATACAACCAATGCAGTAGCAGTGAGTGACATCATCATCCTATAAGTAAATGGGAATTAGGCCTGATTACAGTATGTTATGTCCATGGTAGTTATTATACAACCAATACAGTAGCAGTGAGTGACATCATCATCCTATAAGTAAATGGAAATAAGGTCTGATTACAGTATGTTATGTCCAAGGTGGTCATTATTCAACCAATATAGTAGCAGTGAATTACATCATCATCCTATAAGTAAATGGGAATTAGGCCTGATTACAGTATGTTATGTCCATGGTAGTTATTATACAACCAATACATTAGCAGTGAGTGACATCATCATCCTATAAGTACAGTAAATGGGAATTAGGCCTGATTACAGTATGTTTATGTCCATGGTGGTTATTATCCAACCAATACAGTAGCAGTGAGTGACATCATCATCCTATAAGTAAATGGGAATTAGGCCTGATTACAGTATGTTATGTCAAGGTGGTCATTATACAACCAATGCAGTAGCAGTGAGTGACATCATCATCCTATAAGTAAATGGGAATGAGGCCTGATTACAGTACAGGTATGTTTATGTCCAAGGTGGTTATTATTCAACCAATATAGTAGCAGTGAAGTGACATCATCATCCTATAAGTAAATGGAAATTAGGCCTGATTACAGTATGTTATGTCCATGGTACTGTAGTTATTATACAACCAATGCAGTAGCAGTGAGTGACATCATCATCCTATAAGTAAATGGGAATTAGGCCTGATTACAGTATGTTATGTCCATGGTAGTTATTATACAACCAATATATACATTAGCAGTGAGTGACATCATCATCCTATAAGTAAATGGAAATTAGGCCTGATTACAGTATGTTATGTCCCTGGTGGTTATTATACAACCAATACAGTAGCAGTGAGTGACATCATCATCATATGGGAATTAAGCCTGATTACAGTATGTTATGTCCCTGGTGGTTATTATACAACCAATGCAGTAGCAGTGAGTGACATCATCATCCTATAAGTAAATGGGAATGAGGCCTGATTACAGTACAGGTATGTTTATGTCCAAGGTGGTTATGATACAACAAATACAGTAGCAGTGAGTGACATCATCATCCTATAAGTAAATGGAAATTAGGTCTGATTACAGTATGTTATGTCCAAGGTGGTCATTATTCAACCAATATAGTAGCACTGAAGTGACATCATCATCCTATAAGTAAATGGGAATGAGGCCTGATTACAGTACAGGTATGTTTATTTCCAAGGTGGTCATTATACAACTTATGCAGTAGCAGTGAGTGACATCATCCTTTAAGTAGGTTTGATTTAGGCCTGATTACAGTATGTTATGTCCAAGGTGGTCATTATACAACCAATGCAGTAGCAGTGAGTGACATCATCATCCTATAAGTAAATGGAAATTAGGCCTGATTACAGTATGTTATGTCCAAGGTGGTTATTATACAACAAATACAGTAGCAGTGAGTGACATCATCATCCTATAAGTAAATGGAAATTAAGCCTGATTACAGTACAGGTATGTTTATGTCCCTGGTGGTTACTATTCAACCAATATAGTAGCAGTGAAGTGACATCATCATCCTATAAGTAAATGGAAATTAGGCCTGATTACAGTATGTTATGTCCATGGTAGTTATTATACAACCAATGCAGTAGCAGTGAGTGACATCATCCTTTAAGTAGGTGGGATTTAGGCCTGATTACAGTATGTTATGTCCAAGGTGGTCATTATACAACCAATGCAGTAGCAGTGAGTGACATCATCCTATAAGTAAATGGAAATTAGGCCTGATTACAGTATGTTTATGTCCAAGGTGGTCATTATACAACCAATGCAGTAGCAGTGAGTGACATCATCCTTTAAGTAGGTGGGATTTAGGCCTGATTACAGTATGTTATGTCCAAGGTGGTCATTATACAACCAATGCAGTAGCAGTGAGTGACATCATCATCCTATAAGTAAATGGAAATTAGGCCTGATTACAGTATGTTTATGTCCAAGGTGGTCATTATACAACCAATGCAGTAGCACTGAAGTGACATCATCATCCTATAAGTAAATGGGAATGAGGCCTGATTACAGTACAGGTATGTTTATTTCCAAGGTGGTCATTATACAACTTATGCAGTAGCAGTGAGTGACATCATCCTTTAAGTAGGTGGGATTTAGGCCTGATTACAGTATGTTATGTCCAAGGTGGTCATTATACAACCAATGCAGTAGCAGTGAGTGACATCATCATCCTATAAGTAAATGGAAATTAGGCCTGATTACAGTATGTTATGTCCAAGGTGGTTATTATACAACAAATACAGTAGCAGTGAGTGACATCATCATCCTATAAGTAAATGGAAATTAAGCCTGATTACAGTACAGGTATGTTTATGTCCCTGGTGGTTACTATTCAACCAATATAGTAGCAGTGAAGTGACATCATCATCCTATAAGTAAATGGAAATTAGGCCTGATTACAGTATGTTATGTCCATGGTAGTTATTATACAACCAATGCAGTAGCAGTGAGTGACATCATCCTTTAAGTAGGTGGGATTTAGGCCTGATTACAGTATGTTATGTCCAAGGTGGTCATTATACAACCAATGCAGTAGCAGTGAGTGACATCATCATCCTATAAGTAAATGGAAATTAGGCCTGATTACAGTATGTTATGTCCAAGGTGGTTATTATACAACCAATACAGTAGCAGTGAGTGACATCATCATCCTATAAGTAAATGGGAATGAGGCCTGATTACAGTATGTTATGTCCATGGTAGTTATTATACAACCAATACAGTAGCAGTGAGTGACATCATCATCCTATAAGTAAATGGGAATTAGACCTGATTACAGTATGTTATGTTCATGGTGGTTATTATACAACCAATACAGTAGCAGTGAGTGACATCATCATCCTATAAGTACAGTAAATGGGAATTAGGCCTGATTACAGTATGTTATGTCCATGGTGGTTATTATACAACCAATACAGTAGCAGTGAGTGACATCATCATCCTATAAGTACAGTAAATGGGAATTAGGCCTGATTACAGTATGTTATGTCCATGGTAGTTATTATACAACCAATACAGTAGCAGTGAGTGACATCATCATCCTATAAGTAAATGGGAATGAGGCCTGATTACAGTATGTTATGTCCATGGTAGTTATTATACAACCAATACAGTAGCAGTGAGTGACATCATCATCCTATAAGTAAATGGGAATTAGGCCTGATTACAGTATGTTATGTTCATGGTAGTTATTATACAACCAATACAGTAGCAGTGAGTGACATCATCATCCTATAAGTAAATGGTAATTAGGCCTGATTACAGTATGTTATGTCCAAGGTGGTTATTATTCAACCAATATACAGTAGTAGCAGTGAAGTGACATCATCCTATAAGTAAATGGGAATTAGGCCTGATTACAGTATGTAATGTCCATGGTGGTTATTATACAACCAATACAGTAGCAGTGAGTGACATCATCATCCTACAGTATAAGTAAATGGAAATTAGGTCTGATTACTGTATGTTTATGTCCATGATAGTTATTATACAACCAATACAGTAGCAGTGAGTGACATCATCATCCTATAAGTAAATGGGAATTAGGTCTGATTACAGTATGTTATGTCCAAGGTGGTCATTATACAACCAATACAGTAGCAGTGAGTGACATCATCATCCTATAAGTAAATGGGAATTAGGCCTGATTACAGTATGTTATGTCCATGGTAGTTATTATACAACCAATACAGTAGCAGTGAGTGACATCATCATCCTATAAGTAAATGGGAATTAGGCCTGATTACAGTATGTTATGTCCAAGGTGGTCATTATTCAACCAATACAGTAGCTGTGAGTGACATCATCATCCTATAAGTAAATGGGAATTAGGCCTGATTACATTATGTTCTGTCCATGGTACAGTAGTTATGATACAACCAATACAGAAGCAGTGAGTGACATCATTATCCTATAAGTAAATGGGAATTAGGCCTCATTACAGTATGTTTATGTCCATGGTGGTTATTATACAACCAATACAGTAGCAGTGAGTGACATCATTATCATATATAAGTAGGAGGTTGTTAGTTTTACAGTTTTGTAAACGTTAAATTCAGATTGCATTGTACTTTAAACTTACAGTAATACTGCAAAATAGATGAAATGACAAATTGTCATCATTCTCTTATCACTTTGCAAAACCTGTACATCACTAATACCATATAAACAGTGGTCATTCATTTCTTTGAGCAACCACAGGTTAATTAAGACTTGGTTTTCCACAGAAAAATCCTTAAAAGTTTACCCTGGACATTTTGATCATTTTTTTTCTATGTCAACTTGTAAAGGTTAAGTTACATTGAATCAATCCAAAGTACATTACTTTAAGTAACTTCTGTTAGCATAATTGTGGTGAAATATTGGTTAGGGGGGAGTTAGACTTGAGTCAAAGTTTTCTTGGCTTGTGACTTGACTTGCCTTTGCAATGATTTGTGAGCTGACCTGACTTGAGTTTATCGGACTTGTTGACATCACACGATACCAATTTTTTACAAAATTTGAAAGAAACACTACAGAAACTGTACGCACAATTGAAACAAATGGTCAGGTGGTATCTATCTGACACTCACATGATTACATTAGGAAAGGAAAATGTATGTCGTTGTAGCACAAGTGGTTCAAAGTTGAGCATTTTATCAGTGAGCTAGATAGATCCTCTTAGCAGTTTCTAGAATATAGGATTCTGGTGTTAACAATGAATTAAGTACCACTCTTCTGAATTAGCTCTTGGCATAAACACAAATATACCATCTACTCTGCTTGAGATAGGGGTGGGTGGGTGGGTCATGAAGCATGAATTTAGCTTTTAATTGTGCTGTAATATGAGTAGTGAGACATATATTTCTTCTGCAAACTTAGACAGAGCTCGAAGCAATCATATCAAGGATAAATCAACAAGAAGATAGTTATATCCTCAGTAAAGCTTTTGAAGAGCATTTTTCCAAATGACATATCACAGACCACCTACAGTATGGTGAACCGCCTTCCTGGTGTGTACAATAGTTGACAGTGTAGGGAGTCAAAATACGTTACATTCAATGAATTTGTTCATATCTCAAGTTAGGGGCAAGATATTGAGATGAGATGTTCAGTCAGCAGTGTGTAATAGTTTCTCTCTGATGTAAGTTTCACATTGGGTTGTCACCAGAAAATTCTTTTAACTTGATGATAATAAAATGGGGAACTGCAGGCTGCCTTTGAATATCTGCATTTCAAATTCATAGTTTTGCATATTTGACCTACACTAATTTATTCCAGGTAATAAATAAAGGTGCAGTGATGTGAAATATAAGTTTCTCTAGTTAATATTTAAGATTAAAGAAATATGAGAGCAGATTAAGGTGAGATTGAACTTGCCCTAATCTGTCGTTACCATTCTCACCTGTCAAAGTCAAATACATGTTTCTAAATGATATCTGGTTCTAATTTATCAACTTCCATTCATTACAGACACAGTCAACAATCTTTTTAAAAGCTTGGAAGAATGCCACAGTAGCCAGCCTGACATATTGACAGACTATTTGAAAAACAATCCCAAACGAGCAAAATTGATACAAGATTTGAACGAAGGAATTGGCGGCAACATGGCGGAAGATCGAAAAGACGATGACAAATGGTTCAAAGGTCAGAATTGTAGTGGACTTGTGAAATTTCTTAAAGATTTAAATGAACTGTATGTTGATGGGTAGAGACATACAGTACTGCATTCATTGTGTTATGTTTCTATTTGTAAACTTATACTCAGCTGATTTAACTAGAATATGACAATTACATTTCCTTCTTTGAATGGTAGAATTATATTAATCCAAAGTAACCTGTTGCAAAACTGGTCTGGTTAACTTGTTTCTGATGCAAATACTGATGTAATGGGGTTTGTTTAATACTTAACTGGGATATTGTAGTCATTGCATTATAACAACCTACCAGACCAGTTTAGAAAGAAGTCAAAGCTCAAGTGACTAGGTAAATTTCATGCAAACTAACATCCTTAGATGAGCTAGCAATTCTGGTTTGTCAAACCCTGCAAAATGTTTCATTATACACAATGTCACAGAAAGCTTTGTAACCCAAGAGTTCCAGACGTTATGATCCTCTGAAAAGTAGTGCACAATACCATATTTTCACTGAAAATGCTGCCACTTTGATTTACAAATTTTGGGTGATAATAAATTTTTATTACATAAGTTGCAACCTAATGGTTCAGAATCTGGTGTCAGAATTGCAATAGCTATCTTAGTTTTGAGGGTTGAAAGGCATTTACAAACCAAAATGCTCTCTTTCCGTAGTTGTGTTTTATCTGTGCGATGTGTATCTATTGTGACCCTTGTGCTTTTTAGCACAATAACCCACAAAGTGAAGTGTGCTTGCAGTACGTACTTGCAATGTCAATTTCCCTTGGTAAGTAAAAGTACCTTGTAAATATTACTGAGGGTCAAAGGTCATTTTAGGTTGGCAGATGTCATAGTCTGCAAAACTTGTAACCATGATAAGTCACAATTTGAGGCTTGGATGAGGTTCATACTTGGTATGTTAATCTCCTCTAGTAAGTACAAAAATCCTGTGGAAATTACTGAGGGTCAAAGGTCATTTGAGGTCAGCAGAGTTCAAAGTCTGAAAACCTTGTAAGCACTATAAGGCACAAAGTAAGGCTTGAATTAAGTTCATTCTTGCTGTGTGGATCCCTTTGGTGAGTAAAAGATCCTTATTGATTATTGTGGAGGTCAAATGTCATTTGAGATCAACTGAGGCCAAAGTCTGAAAACCAATCATGGTTCATTACAAAACAAAGCTTGGAACAGCCTCAAATTCAGTATATAGTTCCACGGTTAGTAATTACATTGCCTTATTATAGAGTTCATAGGTATATTGCTTATGAATCAGTGTTCGAATATACAAAACCTTGCAAGCTCAATTACATAAAAAGCAAAGCTTGGATGCACTTCATACAATTTATTGAATAAAAGAACCCATATTGGTATTCATATACAGTAGGCTCAAAGTCTTTTGTGGTCATAAGTCTGAAACCGTTGTCAGAACATTTTACTCAAAGCCTAAAGATGTGTGAACTTCATTAGATTCACCTTAGTGAGTACCAGAAGTCAACTGTCATGTCTGGAGGTCAAAGTTTGCAATCAAAAGTAGAAAATCACACTAGCTGTTCTTATAGCAAATGGCAAGTTATCACTCCACCTGCTGGCTGTCTTGTTGTAATTTACGTTAATGAAAAGAAAATGAAAAGGTTTACAAGTGGTGTTATGAGACTAATAATTTCATCATGCCATTACAGTGATTGTTTTCTTTTTATCTTTCAAGATGTCCCGCAACACTTTAAAACCAAATCCGAGTATATGAGATATAAAGCAAAGTCCAGGACTAGGAATTATTTCAATGAGGTGAGTTTGAAAAAAACAAAATTCAAATACAATTTTCAGCTAGTGCTACATTGTACTTGAAATCTTGTTTATTTATTTATTATTTCACTTGACTTTAATGTTATCATGTAAAATTCTCTGGTATATAAGTTAACCTATTTCAGTTTAATGTTTAACTTTCTGGGGTCAATTTTCATAAATTGTACTGTAGCATCTAGCATAATGGTACAGTAGCATCAAAAACTTGTACAACCGAATTTTATTGAAGCATAAAGAAAATCATAGGATAAAAGGCAATCATATCAATTGTTATTTGATTTGTCTTCTTTTTATTTTAAGACAAGAGAAAAGTTAGTTCAGAAGAAAGATGACGAAGAGATGAAACAGAAAAAAAGGGATGTGATAAAAAAGTTCAGCAGTAAGCTAACAGAAAATAGCTACTATGACAAGCGCTTTGACAGGTATGATGAGGGGAATCAGAAACTCTGCAACCGTGATGGGAAGTTTGACTGCAAAGGAGCATACAATGAAGATAGCTGCGACTCCAACAATCACATTAACCCTTACTTGAATCGAGGATATTGCAAATTATTCAGTTTCTGGAATCTTGATCATCGGTGAGTACCACCATTTTTAAGTACCTGTCATATCAATTCTTTGCTTCTTTGCCTTTGATCCATTTTGGACCAAATCAACCAGCAAGAAGAAATCTGGAAGTTCAAATATACTGCAAACCAACTGATTTTCTGATGTGATTAACTTACTAGAAACAGGAAAAAAAAGTTCTTCGAATCTGGTCAAAATTTAAATTGCTGACTACTGTAAGTAAACATTTGTTGGGTGAAACTACAGATCTAGAAAACTGTCTCATGAACCATTTGCCATTCTATTTTGAATGCAATATGGAAAAGTTGGTTAACATATTGCAAATGGCTGAATAACCCCAAAAAGCTGCTTCCAGTCTTGTTGATAGTCACCCTCCCCCCCCCCCGTCTCATTGCCCTTCCCACCTGTCTCTTATGGTCTTGGCACTTCTGTGTACATATCACAGAAGATGTGGAAATTTCCGAAATGTCACCTATTGATTATTATCTTGTAAAATTTGATCAGTAATTAAGCTCTTGGTTACTGATGTGGTGCATCTACAGTATTTTTACCTAGAGAATTCCGTCAGTTGATTAGTAATAAATGTAAACATTTTGGTAAAATACTGAAAAATTCATCATTTTTGAAATGACACAAAGCTTTGAACTGTACAATGCAGTACATATGTCTGGATTGCAATCATGATAGGATAAAGCATAACGTTCTACTGTACACTGTGTACATATTACAGTACATGTTTGCCCTCTTGATACAATAGGGTCCTGCTGGCCTGTGCACAAAGTGTCTTGCTTCTCTCCCATCATCTTAATTCCTGGTTACAAGATTTCCATATAGTGAAGCATATAGGCCTCTTCAGATCTATACAGATTCCCATGAGCAGTGTTTTGCCCCTCTGTACTAGTACCTGCTGAATGACACACTGCTAGAATAAGAATCTTCATATCTATCAATATCTCCCAAGTGTCATTTTGAGGGCTATAAATTGTTGGTAGCTTGATGAGTGCTATATCAGTCTGGTTCATCAGATTATCTGACACTCAGAAGCATTAAAGTGAAGTAAAGGACAGCTGAAATCATATGGGACTGTGAAAGTCCAATCTTCAACACTCAATCATCACTTTCAAGGTTTCAAGTGAATGGTATTTTGTGAACTGTGCATCAATTGGTTACAATAATTGAGCTGTCTCAAGTCACAAACATGAATATCTCAGTGATGTGATATTTTATTTAAGTTCTATGTCAACAATCTTATCTTAATAATGGGTTAAGGTTTTTAGGTCTTAAATGTTTAATGTTTTGGTTTTGTTAAAGATGGCGGTTCATTGTCTTGTAAACCTTCAGAAGAGGATTGTTTTTTTTTCCCATTTACCTGTATATATTAAATGGAAATTGGAACCGTGCATATGACAAAACAAAAGACAACAGAAACGTAACCATCTGATTACTATATACAGTCTATTACTGTAGCATGACAACTACTGTATGGATGTCTCCTAGCAACTGCATACAAATAAAGATAATTATCTCCTTATAAGTACTGTACAAGCTCTACAATGTAAGTTACATTAATATTTGCCTTTCACAGGAGCAATATGTATCTATATCTAGAGTACTGACTATGAAAGTCGTGATATTGTTTAAGGGACTCCTGTAATGGTGAAGGGTAATAAGAAGACAGAGGATAAGATGAATGGTGGTTGGGAAATCTGCTGTTACTCACAATGCTCCCTTTTCCTTTTTTCAGGTTCATTTACATTACAGTATTAGCACAAGTAGTATGAAGTGCTCTTATCTTATACTTCTAAAATTATTTGCAAACTGTTCTTGTTGCCACCCACAGGATTGAGAAAGGTAGAGAAGTTTTGCCTCAACTGGAGAAAGCTATCAAGGATTCTTCTAGGAAGGTTAACTTGGATTACTTTTATGAGCTTCTCTTTACGATGAAAAACTTGAAATTGGTTTGCATAGAATGCCATGATAAAAAGGACCATCAACTGAGAGTAGACATGACACAGGTGTTCCTATCTTAATATAAGATATCTTTAGACCTATGTTGTACTTGGAGATCTCATTTACAAACAGAATACAAAAGTGTTTAAGCAACACAAATCCATCTATGATACCATAGTCTATAACTAATTTGCTGAAAATGCACTAAAAGAAAATGTTTTAACCGAAGATGTACAAAACCAACTTGAAACAAAATGTAAAATATTTTTTATCCATCATATATCATAACAGTCTTTGCTGTAATTGATTTCATAAAAATGCATATTTGGTCAACCTATGTACCTTGGTGGTTCATTATATAATGGGTCATGAATGATTTGCTGGACATTTTCATTGTCTGGGATAAAGATACCTTTCTCAGTTAATTTGGTCAAATTATAATTGAAGCACTTTTAAAGCCTGTTTGAATTTGATCGATTGTGGTCTTATTTTGATATGGTCAAAATATCATTGAATAACCTAACACTTGTTTTAATTTGATCAATTGTGATTTCATTTTTGAATATTTCTCAGTTGATTCGGTCAAACTATCATTGAATCACTACTGTTCTATATTTTGAATGTTTTCTTCATTTTATTTAATAGAGGTTGGTCTTGTCACTGCTCCATTATGCTAAGATATTTATATTTTCAACTTTTTACCCTAATGTTGGTATTGTCTTCTGTGAATGTACTGTGTATACTTTCAACATGAAAATATCGAAAGAAAAACACACCGAAATTCATTATGAAATTTACAGCCATTCAGGCTATGACATATCTCAAATGCGGAAAGGTATTTGTAAGCTGTGTGTGGATATTGTTTATCTCTGTCATGTATGGTAACTACGTAATGGCTTTGCTTTTAATTAACTTAGTTCTTGTTCATGTTTCTTCTTGTGGAACAGATCATGTTCTCTTTGCTTCCAAATTTGATATATTTTGTTTTTAACATGTTGACTATGGTGATTGATTTTGTATGATAGTATCAATATACCAACACAGGTGATGAGAGTTATTTTAAAATAAGGTAGAGACCACCCAATCATGTATCTACAATCAAGTATTGTCAGTTTTATCCAAAGAATATTTTTGCAGAATGTACTATTTTAGAAATTTCTAATCAGTGATTTCATTCATAGCTTTTGCAATATCATTATATATACTGTTAACTGGAATAGAAATAACATAGATGTATATCCTTTCGAAATCATGAATTCAATTGTTGAGTATGCGTTATTCCCCGGGAGCTAACTATCAGATAACTAGTATTAAATACCGCTGTCCAATATTGACAATGAATCAACACATCAGCTTTTGATTCAATAAGGTAATGAGGGTCCCCAGCCACGCCCTAATTTAGCAGAATGCCCGAATGCCAGTTGTAAACTACAGGCAGTTACGTGCTATTGAAAGTTAAAGCAATCATGACAACTGAATTAAATAACATAGATGTATATCATTTCAAAATCATGAATTCAATTTGTTAAGTTGAAATAGAGACAAACAGGCTTGAACAACTCTCGTGTGTACCCTACAGTACTATTTTATTTGTAAGTTTTAAAACGTGTCAATGAATGTAACTTTGACGGATGATTGATGTTACTGATGTTTAAGAATACGTCCGTCGCTAAATCTGAAATAAAGTAATTGGTGAAAATAGCAATTGTATGTGTTTCGTATTTTTTGGTTCCTTGCTTTAGCAAAAGGAACCTATGTAGTCAGGTTGGCGTATGTGCGTGCGTGTGTCTGTGTGTGTGTCTGTGACACTTGCTTGGGTATGCTCTATCTCAATAAGGGAATGTTGGATTGAGGCCAAACTTGGACTCTAGATCCGCCATATGGAGAAGGTGTGGCCTATTGTTTTTGGTGCCTGTGAAGGTCACCAAAGGTCAGTTAGAGGCCAAAAACCCAAAATATAAAACTGCAATAACTCCCAGTGCCAATGTGCAACAAGGTTGATATTTTGGGACAAGTTGTGAACTGGTGAGGAGAACATTTTCAAACGAACGGTCATGTGATCCAAGGTCACCAAAGGTCAATGTTGAAAAACAAGTATTTTTGCGATAACTCGAGAACGAATTGTCCGTTAGGGTTGGGAGTTGCTTCAATGTAATCCAATTGTTGACCCGCATCTGGGTGACCTTTGACCTCTGGTGACCTTTACGTGTTTTGGGGATTTTTACAGTTTTGATGCTATTTTCAGATGTCAAATGTACCTTCTGATCATAAATGTCAATAGGTTGACCCTGTGTGACCTTTGTGTGCGAAGTTATATGGGGTCAAAGTTTTTCGGTCGGAGTTAGGATGGCTGTACAGACTTGTCGTTTTGTTTTTTGGAATCAGCAGATCAAACTACATCTGAAACCAAGGTCAAAAGGTCAAAGGTCACATTAGAAAAAAAATATGCTTATTTTGAGAAAAAACGGGCAAAAAAGAAAATGTTTGGTTTTGATGCTAGATTTGGATATCAAAGGTACCTTCCGATCAAAAATGTCAATGGGTTGACACCCGGGTGACCTTTGTGTGTGAAGTTATACGAGGTCAAAGTTAATTTTCAGACATTTAATGCAATTACCCCCAGTGCCAAGGTGTGATACGGATGATATTTTGGGACAAGTTGCAAATGGTATAGGGGAATATTTTCAAACTTAACGGTTATGTGATCCGAGGTCACCAAAGGTCAATTAATGTTAAAGAACTAGTATTTTGGGGGGAGAAAATGAGCAAAGATAAAAATGTTTGAATTTTTATAGTTTTGATGCTATATTCACGTCTCACCGATCAAAAATGTCAATGGGTTGACCCCAGGTGACCTTTGTGTGTTAAGTTATACAAGGTCAAAGTTAATTTTCAGACATTGAGTGCAATAACTCCCAGTGCCAAGGGGTGACACGGTTTATATTTTGGGACAAGTTGCAAATGGTGTAGGGGAACATTTTCAAAGTTAACGGTCATGTGATCCAAGGTCACCAAAGGTCCATTAATGATAAAAAACCACTATTTTTGCGATAACTTGAGAACAAATTGTCTGTTAGGGTTGGGAGTTGCTTCAATGTAATCCAATTGTCGACCTGCATCTGGATGACCCTTGACCTCAATTTGACCTCTGGTGACCTTTACATGTTTTGGGGATTTTTACAGTTTCGATGCTATTTTCAGATGTCAAAGGTACCTTCTAATCATAAATGTCAATGGGTTGACCCCCGCGTGACCTTCGTGTGCAAAGTTGTACAAGGTCAAAGTTAATTTTCAGACATTTAATGCAATAACTCCCAGTTCCAAGGAGTGACACGGTCGATATTTTTGGACAAGTTGCAAATGGTATAAGGGAATATTTTCAAACCTAACGGTCATGTGATCAGAGGTCACCAAAGGTCAATTAATGTTAAAAAACGAGTATTTTGGTGGGAGAAAATGGGCAAAGAAAAGATTGTTTGAATTTTTATAGTTTGATGCTATATTCACGTCTCACCGATCAAAACTGTTAATGTTAAATGGTATAAGGGAATATTTTCAAACTTAACTGTCATGTGATCCGAGGTCACCAAAGGTCAATTAATGATAAAAAACTAGTATTTTTGTTATAACTTGAGAATGAATTGTCCGTTAGGGTTGGGAGTTGCTTCAATGTAATCCACTTGTCGACCTGCATCTGGGTGACCCTTGACCTCAACTTGCCCTCTGGTGACCTTTAAGTGTTTTGGGGATTTTTACAGTTTCGATACTATTTTCAGATGTCAAATGTACCTTCTGATCATAAATGTGAATAGGTTAACCCCCGGGTGACCTTCGTGTGTGAAGTTATGCAAGTTCAAAGTTAATGTTTAGACATTTAATGCAATTAACTCCCAGTGCCAAGGTCTGACACAATTGATATTTTGGGACAAGTTGTGAATGGGGTGGTGGAACATTTTCAAACTTAACGGTCATGTGATTCAGTGGCGTAGGAAGGTACTTTTGAGTGGGGGGCTGAAGACTGATGGCCGGCCTGGGGGAGAGGTCTAAGGGGAGGGGGTGTCCCCCTCCCCTTTGGAATATTTTGTATTTTCACCTGGCCTTAGATGCAATTTGGTGCTACAAATGAGATTTTTTTTCTCATTTGAAAAAGGGGTTTTCTGACTTGCGAAGCGGGGGGGGGGGCGGAATGATACTTCCGCCCCTCCACATTTTTCACTGGGGGGCTGGCGCCCCCCCCCCAGCCCCCCGGTTCTTACGCCATTGATGTGATCAGAGGTCACCTATGTTATCATATCTGTTGACCCGCTTGTAGGTGACCTTATATTTCTTACATTTTCGACGCCATATTCAGATCTCAAAAGTGCCTTCCGATCATAAATCTCAGTGATCAGAATTTGTGATCACAAAGTGTAGGCTATAGTGTTGGTTACTTAATGGGTACAAGTAGGACCAATCTTACTGTGATAATATTATGTGTATTGTCATATACCCCTACGCAAGGAACCACAGTGCCCTTGGGCTCTTGTTACATTTGGTCTTAAGAATATGTGGGATGTTTCCATTCTTATTATTTTTATTTTTGGCAACTGGTCTAGTATGCATTATTACCCGAGAGCTAACTGTCAGATTACCAGTGTTCAATACATAAAAACCGCTGTCCGATATTGACAATAAATCAACACATCAGCTTTTTGATTCAATAAGGTATTGACGGTCTCCAATCATGCCTTAATTTAGCAGAAGGCTCTAATGCCAGTTGTAAACTAGAACCAGGGAGTCGTTATGGAATATAACGACTCCCTGCTAGAACAACAGTATTTGTTTACAAATACATGTAATTGTAGTGCGTGGTGAAGGTGAAAGTTTGTTAGTTGTCGATATTCAATGGAGGGTTTCTTGAAGCTATTTCGGTCACGAAGAAGCCAGCACGGCGACTGGTCCCTTAGAGTAGACCAAAGCTAAGGTATATTGTGCAGTACTCCAGCTAGCACGCGTCTGCAATATAAACGAAGAAATGCTTAAAACCATCACAGTTTAACCGGACAACCAGCATTTTAACTACGAATCACGCCTGTCACTGATTGGTAGAATTGAAAACATGCAAACGTTAGCGTAACCTCGCTGCTATAGATGGCGAAAGTTTACACTTAATATCATATTAATCAAAAGAATATAATGTACATGTCTAGTCTATATCATTGCACAAATGTAACTCTCCGGCCTATCAAAAACTGCTTGGTCGATTACCTGGCACTGGTTGGTCATCATCCAAACCACGTTATATGCCATACACGTACACGGCCAACCATATACGTACGATTATAACGTTACAAGTGCCTTTGTTGCAAGAGCTGAATTAGTACTGATAAC
The DNA here is from genome assembly GCF_037975245.1 of Apostichopus japonicus. NCBI lineage: Eukaryota > Metazoa > Echinodermata > Holothuroidea > Aspidochirotida > Stichopodidae > Apostichopus > Apostichopus japonicus. Next base: position 7,285,329 of record NC_092571.1, on the reverse strand, counting down.
GCCGAGTCGTTGAGGATAAATACGATTCACATTTTTGGCTTGCAACCTTGTAACAAGATGTTGTTAACTCAAATGCGTTAAGTTTTACCGGTCTTGTTCAATTCGAGAATAACGAACCAAAGTAGAGAATTTTACTTACTGTTTTGAAGAACTATGCTACTCTAGGAGATCTATTTTCTTTACGTGTGCAGAATTAACTGTTCGCCGCCACAATTCTTTGCAACTCTTGGTCGGGAATTTTTTCCTGCGTAGCCAACGTGTGAGTTTGAGATTACTATGAATAGTGTATGTTCAGCTGGCATTCACCAGCCAGCCATGTAGATGATGGAGCGGGCTAGTTATCCCGATATTGTTGCGCGCATGCGCACTACAATAATTACAGGCAAGTTGCTGGCAAAATCCGACTGATTTTATCCGTCTTCTCTGGGGTGGCTGACAAAAGTCCGAATTTTAAGCTTGCTTTAAACTTGAAGCTATACACTTATATAAAATATTAGTTATTTTAAAGGGCGTAGAATAACCTGCAAGGGAAAAGAATTAAACTCAACGATTTTCAATTTTTAAGGTCGTCTTCAACCAAGCCATAGTCAGATATCATGATGGTAATTGTCACTTTAAGCTTCCGTCCGTCACTAATTGATGGTATATTGTCACATCAAATAAAGGTAACAATCTGTAAAGCTACCTTCAGATGCAATCGAAGTGTAGATATTCACTTACAAGTTTATAAAAAGGAAGGGGGTGTTGCTGACATATGTATGGATACTTTCAAGTGCCTTCTTCATTTATTAATATTCGTTATTCATTATATTAATGATATATGTCGGGGAAGGGGCTTGGAAAATCATGTTGAATCGAAAAGATTCACTGGATAACCAAGTAGTCACTAATTTTAAATTTGGGAACATAATTGTATTGTTATGAAAATTATTATACTGTTCATATGAACACTTAGGAAGATATAACCTTCTATAACTTAAGATTTCCAAACCTATCCAACTAACATTTCCTATTTTTGACAATACTAACGTGAGAGTTCCCCGAATGCAGTTTACAGTTGTTAGAAATTGCCTTGCTTTTACAGCATAAAGCAATGCGAAACTAACAGGTGTCAAACCTATCCATCCATCTGTCGGGTCCAGTGGGACGGGATGTGTTAAATCATTCTTCGTAATTCTACAAATATCTCGACAAACTGTCTTCAAATAACCTTCTGTCTAAAATTAATGCCTCTCTGGTTCAGGGCTTCCTATTTTGTAATCTATATCTTTTATACTGGAACATATGGAACAAAGATTAATGCTGTTCCAGAGAATAAATTCGGCGGTTTTAGGGTGTTATCAACCCTCTATTTGATCATTTATTGTTCTTGGGGGTATTTTTATGCCCCATCCAGTCAAATGCCCCCTCCCCCATAACATTGGTGCCGGGCCAAAAAATATTGGACGAAAATTACAAACTGCATTTAATGGCTCAGTTAAACTAGTTGACGTTAATCCGTAATTGACGAGAATTCTCAAATTGATACCAGCCATTTGCATCTCAAGTTAAATATCGTCCTATCATTTTGCTTCCTGTCATGGCTACGAGGCCCAAATGCCCCTCCCTTGGCCACACACGGTACTTAACGAGATAACCTGCTACTATGTTTGCTACATCATGTCTATGTTTATAACCCAGATACCATCGTTTGTTATCTCGACCGTCCGAAGTAAAACCGATATTGTTACTTGGAAGCTGCAGTATGATATATTACGTAATTTCAACATAGTACATGTGAGCTCACCCAGACTGATCATTCGTTAGAAAAGGCTTGACCGAAATATTATCCAAGGATAATATACAGATTTAAGCCGATTAATGCTATAAAACCAATGGACTATGCCGCTGGACAGACAGTTTTGTGGCATATTTGAAGCCTAAGTCGATGAAAGTGAGCTTCATATACGAATTATTTAAGCAATAATTATAGTAAATCATAGACAATGAGATAGCTTAAACTATATTGTTGAAAGAATATTCCAGACGAAAATGAGAACTTTAGACAAAACAAGTGAAAGGAATAAAAACTTATCCCAATTGTTAACAACTCATCGCTTTACCGTCTTTTACTTTATAAGTTTATCCGAATTGTAAATTTGTTTTGGCAAACTACAGTGCCACGGATTTGACTAGACCACCCTAGAACTAGCTTCTAATTTGAGTGAGGTATAACCTACTTAAATAATTTCTACCCAACGAATCAATATAGGGCTCAATAGCTGCAGCATTTTGAACATTGCTATATCATTTTACATGGCTAAAATCTCGACTGATTGGATTAATTTTTTTCGCCGCTGGACGCCATGCAGATATATAGCACAAAGCGTTCTCGTTGACAAGTCAATCAATTGAATCCGCCTCACCCCCTCAGATGAAATCCTGTCAACCCGCTTGACTGTCTCTACAATATATCAAGTTCATATTTGCTGTTGGAATATCCCTTCAACAATTTAGCGGTTGGAACCCAGGAATAAACTGTTCAATTTTGGTAAAGAAACAATTATAACAGTATTTGGTTTCAAATGTTTGGGAATGGGGCATTATTTAGCAGTGCCTAAAGGCATTGAAGACTCTCCCGAAACCGCGTGCCGCCATCTGAAAAAGTAAACTTTCCGTTGCTCGCAAATGACGTTTTCTTCTTGTCGCTACAAAATGCAAACAGTAATGAAATATGATACCTTGTTATCTTTTATCTGTTCACGCTGCAATATACACTGTTTTGTGGGTAAAGACCGTAGCTGTACGTATTGACTATACACTAGTGTCTAATTACCGACGGCAGCAAGCTGTGTGTGTATTTTCTGGGATCGATGGTGGTGTCTAACACGTTTGTAACACCTCATTCGTAACTAGGTCAGATTACCGGCATGAGACGTTTCTTTGTGCGCGAGTCTTCACACCCTTTAAACTGATCAAAAGTACCAAGTTACAATCACAGATAGGACAATTGATTCGTGTCGAGATGACAAACCAATTCATTTTACAATGAACCAACATCTGTCCGACAAGCAAGAAGAGTCAAACATATTTGCATTAATAGTTGCGATAAATATGATTTATATTAATCAGGTAGGCGTGCTGGAATTTGCTTCAGCGACGGAGTGTTTGAAATACCTCTTTGCATTTGATGATTACGCGCTGCAATATATAGCTGTAAATTAGTGGCTACTACAGTTTTGGTAAAAATTGACTGACTGACTTACTGACTTAGGTGCGTAGGACGCTGTGTCCCTCTGCCCTCTGGCGAGTCATCCTCCTCTAATTTGGTCTATCTGCTGCGCAACTTTCAACAGCTTGGGTTGTCATACCTAGGTCTTTCTGGATTAGGTCCTTCCATCTTGAAGGTGGTCGTCCTGGAGGTCTTGGCTTGCTGAAGTCATTCTTGAATGCTTGATATGGAAGCCGATGCTCCGGCATCCTAAAGACATGGCCGGCCCATTTCAGGCGTCTCTTGCAGATTGCAGCATTGATGGTAGTTGTTACATTCAGCCTTTGTCTGATGGTGTTGGTCCTCACTTTATCTAGGATGGAGACACCCAGTATTGCTCTGAGACATCTCATTTCAAAGACATCAAGTCGATGACGATCTTTTTCACGGAGTGCCCAGGATTCAGAGCTGTAAGTTGCTATTGGCAGAATGAGGGCCTGGTAAATCCTTTCTTTCAGGGATCTGGTGATGTCATGGTTTGACCAGATGGTATTTTTCAGTCTTCCAAAAGCCCAGGAAGCCAACCTTATGCGGCGTTTGACGTCTTCTTCCATTGAGGGGACATTGCTGCCCAGGAAGACAAAGTTGTCAACTTTCTCAATAGGTACTTGGTTACGGAGAACATCTTTGGTGTCTTCAGACATTATTTTACACTTTGTTAGGTTGATTTTCATTCCCCATCTTGTGCATGCTTCTTGAAGTTTGTTGGTGGCCTCCTGTAGGCTGTCAAGGTCCATTTCTATGAGAGTGGTGTCATCGGCATAACGGATGTTGTTTATACACATGTTGCCCATCTTCAGACCTGAGTCAAGATTTTGTATCTCTTTCATGACAAACTCCAGGTAGATGTTGACGAGACAGGGAGATAGTAGGCAGCCTTGTCTGACACCAACTTGAACCTCAAACCACTCAGTGATCATTCCATTCACCATTACAGAGCACTTTGTTTTCTCATACATCCTTGCTATGAGGTCTACTAGCTTTGGATCTACTCCAATTGAGCGCAGGCATTTCCAGAGAGCCTCCCTCCAAATAGTGTCGAAGGCTGCTTTGAAGTCCACAAAGTTCCAGTGAAGCGGTATTTTCCTCTCTTTGGCTTTTTCAAAGATCTGGCGGACTGTGAAGATGGCATCTGTTGTTCCTCTGGAGGCTCTGAATCCGCACTGCTCCTCACTGAGGTGGTTTTCTACAGTATCTTGGATTCCAGTAAGCAGTATCCTGCAGAATACTTTTCCAGGGATGGACAGAAGAGTAATGGCTCTGTAATTGGCAGGATCAAGCTTGCACCTTTCTTATAGACAGGAGTTACCAGACCTCTGCTCCAGTCTTCTGGGATCTCCCTATCTGACCAAGCTTTGTTGATGACTTTGAGGAGCATCTGATTCATCAGTGGTCCTCCTTCTTTTAATACTTCAGCTGATATCCTGTCACAGCCACAGGATTTATTGTTTTTTAGCTTTTTGACAGCCTCTTCTACTTCCTCTAGGGTAAAAGGTAAGCTTGTGGTATTACGGTTGACAGGCTCCGGGATGGTTTTAAGGATATCATCATCCCTGGGAAATTCTGTGTTTAGATGTTTGTTGAAATGGTCTTCCCAGCACTTCATCACTTCGTCTGGAGCTGTCCTTAAAATGCCTTGATTGTCTTTGGCTACAGCCTGGGTTGTTGTTTTCTCCCCAGCAAGCTTCCTCACTTTTTTGAAGAGGTCATGGCTGTTGTTCATACTATAGGCTTGTTCCATTTCAGAAACATCATTTTCTCTGAGTTTCCTTTTCCACTGTCTTACCTCATATTTCACCTTTTTGTTAAACGTCTTGTAGTTGTTCTTATTGGCTGCTGTAGGGTTGTTGAGCATCTCAACTCTAGCTTTCCTGCGGAGATGGCACATTTTTCTGACTTCTTCTGGCAGGCCTTTCACCAGTTTCTTCCGCTGGAAACCTCCTGTTTCTTCCGTGACTATGTTTGTGGTGTTTTTGAACTTTTCCCACAAGGTCTCAACATCTGTGTCCTCTAGATGTAGTAGAGGTTCAAAGGCACCTCCTATTTTTGCTCTGAACTCCTCTGCAATCAGTGAATTGTGAAGTCTGCTTACATCATAGCTTTTTGGAGTTGTTTTAAGACGCTTGACCTTAACCGGTGCTGATAGTACTGTTGCCAGGACGAGGTTATGATCTGACCCCACATCTGCTGAGCAGTAGGACCGGCAGTTCTTGAATGTAGTCAGGTTTTCTTGCTGGGTAATAATGAAGTCAATCATATTCTTGTACTTTCCACAAGGGGAGGTCCAAGTTACTTTCCTACAGTCTTTGTGCTGGAAATGTGTGTTGCACACTGTTAGCTTGTTGAGCATACAGAATTCTAACAGCTTTTCTCCACGCTCATTGATTTTTCCCAAGCCAAATCTACCCATTGCAGGGCACCAGGTGTTCTGGTCTGTGCCTATTTTTGCATTGAAGTCGCCCATGAGGATGAGGCGCTCCCTCTTATTGACTTTCTGAAGGTGATGCTGCAGCACATCATAGAATTGATCACTTTCTGCATCACTATGCGTCGAGGTCGGGGCATATACATGGATGATGTTAAGTATCCCTTCCTTGGTTCTAAACTTGGCTGTGATAATCCTTGGTGACACTGACTCAAAGCTAACGAGGCAACTTAGTAGTGACTGTGATATCAGGAGTCCCACACCTTCTCTCCCAATTCCGTCTTTCCTACAACCGAGTAAGGCGGTAAAATCCTCTTTGCTAATCATGGTGTCAGATTCAGTCAGGTAGGTTTCACTTAGTCCAAGGATGTCTAGGTTGAAACTTCTGGCTTCTTCCAGGGGAATTTCCCAATTACCTTCCTTTCTCAGTGTTCTGACATTCCATGTCGCAATATTTAGATTACTGGAGCTCCTTTTCCCAGGTTCCTCAACAGTAGTTTTGGTCACAATTGGTTCATTTGTCACAGATTGGCGTTTATTGGTCACAAATTGGCGTTTGATCGATTTCCGGTTACTTACGTTGGTCCTTGTCAAAGTTCGGCTACTTACGCTGATTGGTTCATTCTCCTTTTTCTTAGCTGCAGCGTCTTCTTTTACCTGTGGAGATGGCAACCAAACATCCGGCGGATTCTTCGCACCCCTGCTACTCTGTTGCCAGCGAGTAGCCACCGGGACTCGAGGCCATAACGGGGAGTCGACTATCATGAAGGTTTAAGTTTACTCAACAGAGTATATAGCCTGGTACAATAATGAAACTGGGCACGCGGCTACTGACTTCCCAGTAGAGGCTGGATGAACTCCTTGGACTCCTGTCCGATCTAAAGGAGCTCTTAGTCAGATCTTGGTCTTACTTCTGACAGGAGGTCCAGCACCTCCTCCACACTCTGGAACTAGTGTTCCAGAGGGGGGCCTCAGTTCAGTCGCCGAGGGCTCGACCATGTGACAGGTGGTACCGGGTTACATGGTAACCGGTAGCAAGAGAGATCTCCTGACCTGACCTGGTAAAAATTTATGATACATTTATTAATTATCTTCAAGTGTAACATACCTGGTGTGTTTACTCTTTATTCTTGACAGTTTGCTGTAAAAATAGCTTTTTTACAGATTGACTTGTCAATATAAATGATAACTTAATTAATATGACTGTATATACCTGCGACATACCGGTACTAATAATTTAATAAAAATGTTCTTCGTTTGAGAGAAAAGTTTGTCCTGGCTAAGACTTGTGCTTGCTTCCATTGATATCGTCAATTATTAACTTACTGTTATTAACATCGGGCTCCATTGAAGATATATTTTATATCTACGTGACATTTATGAAAAATTACCTGCAGAAAAAGACAAGTAAATCAGAGCTGAAGAATGAAAATGAAGTGTCCTAGATTATTTATTATTTTATGGAACATATTTCAAGTGGAATGAACTGAAGAATTCTTCTCATCGTTCTCATAAATCATCATAATTTGAGTCAAATTAGTATAGACTAGACTAGTAAGTCCATAATTACGGTTTCTCTCACTGACCAATTTGTGAGCCTCTATGAAGTTTCCTCCTCAACATGGGTGGTTGCATCATTGGAAGAATTAAGAACATGTGGCAAAATCGAATCATTCAATTCATTTTTAAACTTAAAAACAAATGTTATTTATATGTTTGAATGAAATAAAATAAAACTGTTAGAAAACTGCTTATCCACTAAAGAGCCTGTGTAGGAGAATGTGTAAAAGTGGGTTGGCCTGACGTTTCGATCCTAGCAGGATCTTCTTCAATCCCCTGTAGGGACATGTCTTTAATGGTATGGTCGGGAAGGTTAAAGTGTTCTCCAACTGGGGTCTCAGTCTTCATGGTGTTGACTGTGGATCTGTGACCATAGAATCGCTTCTTGAGGGTGGTTTTGGTTTCGCCAACATACTGGATGCCGCAAACTCTACACGAGATCAGATATATGACATTAGTGGTTGTGCAAGTGATGTGACCTTTAGGTAGCCGTCCAAACCTAGTACGAATCAGCAGAGAGAGGCTGTGGATGCACCGCCTTCGCACCATTCAACCTCATGGGCTCAACATTCAGGAAGGACATGACTAACTTTTCTTCTGTCCCCCCTCCTTCTCCTCTTGCGCCCCCCCCCCATTCATTCCTCCTCTCATAGCTCTCTTCCACCCCTTTTTCTCCACCCCTTTTAATCTTTGTCGTTCTCCAGTTTATTCCCTACCACTCCTCTTCCCCTGTTTCTACTTTTCTTCTCTCCATCTCTTGTTTACTAATCCCCTTACATCTATCTCTTTGTGTTCACCATGCCATGTTACTGTTACTTGTCATTTAGCCTTTGAAGAAGGCCAACTTACTTTAACACATATATTTGAATGCTCACATTGCAGCGCAATACTGATTATCTATACGTTTTGATAGGCTGCTACTAGAACAGTCAACAATTCTCTGATGTCGTATTGCACGATATCGACACCCAGGGGTGAGATGAATTTGTAGATAAAAAAGCACTTTGCAGAATCGCTTCTTCTGTCTTGTTCTCTTTAGTAAACGATTCCGTATAACACTTCCTGAAAATATTGTGATTACTGCTTACCTTGTAAACAACGTATTACAGTCATCAAAACAGGATGGGCCAACATCTGAAAGAGGCACATTGACCTGAGATATTTGCTTAAATCGGTTACACTTGTGATTCCAATAATAAGATCAAGTATACTCGTTAGATGTTAAAAAATAAAAATACCCGGCAAACAGTGACATGTTGACGTACTAAATGTACTAAACACATACGTGATGCTGTGCACTTCCCTTCAAATCAAAACATGGTTCTATTAGAGTCTTCACATTTCGTCTTTCAGATACTGTTTTATGTTATTTAATGAAGTACTTTGTATGTATGGGGGGGGGGGGTTCAAATATCAACTATTATTCGAAGAATATATCAACCTTAGAAGTTTTTACCTCATCACACCCCTAGATTACTGTCTACAATGAGAAGAATATCTCTGAGACTGAAAAACAGATAAAGTCCATTACATTTTACGTAATAAATTCCCACCTCGTCCAATTTTTCATCTGTTTGGTCTGAAATACTTCAACTTTATTACTAGCGATATTAAGTATGTACTAGTTGTGTTTCAGTATAACATCAGTCTTTCGTTTACAGTTCTCATTGTTTCTCTTAGATTTGTCACTTGTTCGATACAATCTCCTAAATATAACTACATAAACCATTGAGCCAAGGAGATGATAAGTACATCAATGACTGAATATTATTAACAGCGAGTATTCGTTATTTTCATCCAACGTCTGGTTAACGTTGCTATTATATGCAATATGGTTCGTTTATATGCAAAGCTGTTTCGAGTAGTTACCCATCCTCCCCTATTATGCAGATGAGGAACAGAGCAATCACTGCGTGTATTGTAGTTCTTCCGTTTTTCATAAATGATAATAGCACAGCAGCGATAAAGATTTCTTGAAAGGGATACCTAGCATGGATAATAAATTTTCCTCAAAACAGAATGTTAGTTTCTCTTATGGCTAACGTGTCTGTTGTGCAAAACTTATAGTCAAGCCAGGTTGAGGTATGTGTTATGCTTTCGTAAACAGGTATGGAATGACCATGTCTACAGGTGTGTATTGCACATCACATAGATAGAAGATATGTTTGTAGTTCCTACTGAATCCAACGCTACAATTTACGAGCCCAACTGCTAGCCTATACCTTTTGTACTGCAAACAAAACCTCAATGTATTCTGAAAGCGGTGATACGTCAGTTTCAAGGACCACAAATACAACGTCTTTTAGATCATGACTTGCTGGTAAAGTATATTTATTTGGAAATTTTGGACAATTTCACCGACTTTGTTCAAAGTTTCGTCCTAAAACGTTGATAATTCATTGCATACAAGTTTCCCTTTTCACCTTCATATATACACTTACAGTTCTTACCGGAAAGAGATTAACTAAACTCTTAAAATAGGTCAATCGAGATGAAAGAATGAGATTATAGAGCACAAATAAACCCAATCAGTTCCAAACACCTTTTGGGCATCAAGACACACGCGTACGTGCACGGGAGTCATCTGCGGGCTTAATTTGCATTACTCCACTATTGCATCATCAATATATCAGGTGTTTTCGATAACCCTTGTGATTGGCAAATTTAACTTTACGTTTCGTTTAATTTAGTATGAAGCAAGAGCCCGTATTCTTAGAATATCCTCTTCCGCCTAATGTTGCTATTCCAGTTGCTGTAGGACTTGAACTAATTATATATTTCTTGAATTGTCGGTAATATGTGGTGTAGCCTTGGCCAAATTGATAATGTTACAGTCGAAGCTCATGCGACCGTTTAACTATCATGAAAGAGAAATATGTTTGCATTATTTGTCGGACTATAGCAACACCAGTTCGAAGAGGAATGTAATGTAAAAGTTTTATGATATAGAATATTCATCATTTGTCATTTTGTTCCGATATGAAAATATAAAATATCTTTTTTATCTTTGCATGACTTTACAAACTTGATCTCAGTATAAAACTTCCATGTTCATGTGCTAAATATATAAAGAAATTACATGACACAAAGGAAATTTGAGTACTCGTTGTAACAATCTTGTTTATAAAAGTATATACTATTTGTATTGTGAATTGAGAACAGAGAACTGTGAAAAGTACACAGAAATACACTTCTAAACCTAAGGACTTGCACTCCCACCCCCCCCCCCCCACACACACACACATACCTAAAGAAAACCCCAAACGAAACGACATGTCACTTTAGTGGTTACTCGTAACACCCGATTGCCTTATTTAAGAAAAAAACATGCACAAATATGTCCTCATTCTACAGCTGTCAGAAACTTATGAGGACAATTCTCTGGTATAGGTAACATATTAAATTTTGTGACAACTGTCTAGTTACATTACGGTATTTGATCCGGCTTCTGAGTGATTATGAATATCGGTGGAGTTAACACGAATGATGTTTAGATGAAACTAATAGTTTGCTTCGTGTTGCATCCAGTCAATTGACTCTATTTTCCTTCCAAACCGTCATTTTTTTTGAAGTCGTACCGTACGTAATAGGATAGCTTACCACAATGCAATACGGTAAGAATCTAAAAAGAAACGTGGTTAGATAACCTTCGCCTTCTGTTATTCTATACCTATATATGCTACGACTGAGTGATCTTAATAATTTAATTAATATACGTTATTGTTTATAGTCTGCACGCGTGTACTAAATTGCGGTAACCCTACTCAACCTATACCGACTTCTATTGATACAACTAGATATCTTTTGAGGTTTATTCAGCAAATAATGAATTAGTGAATCATCCCATTCTGCAGTATTTTACCGAAATTGTACGGAACTTCTTTAGTTGGGACAAGGTTTGTGTATGGTTCTTTGATGATACGCTTCAATATAAAACAATAGCATAGAATGGTGTACTCTTCTAAATGTTAACAGAAATGGGAAAATATGTTTGTATGTTTCATTTCATTCAACATTTCTTTTTAAATTGTACACGTTTTAAACGTATAAGTTTACAAGACAATCATATCCTTACGTTACCTAGAAACCTTGTTTGTTGTCTTGGCAGTTTAATAGTTTGTTATCTAACAGTTACTTATGTTAAAATTTTCAAAAGTTCTCACTGTTACTTATTGAGCCAGTAAATGCATTCTGACATTATATTTCTAACCATATTAAATAAAGAATTACTTCACTACACTGAAACAGTATGGCATGGGGGAATCTAATAAAATTATGAAAATCAGTTTCCATGGTAAATTGTTTATTTGAACTTCTGATCTAAATTCGGCACATTATGTATTATAAGAGATATTTCCCCTACACGTTACAGATTATCGATCCAATCATTTTGTTTTATACCTGTTGATTACATGTTTTTGGTGATAAGGATAAGCATGTGCAAAATCCTGGAACTTCCTTAATCTCAGCAGCTAAAAGTATACTCGCCAACGTTAAACAGTGCTTAATTCTGGTTTTTCATTACAATTAAAGTTTTAATGAGTAATTCACCATATCGCCTTTCTTCAAAATTTCAATTTAGCACATTAAAGATGTTTGCAAAGGAAGTATACTTTCGAAAAGTAGTTTAAGAGTTTGTTATGACTATTTTGCGATAGACTGATAGACATGCATATGTTGTAACATGATGTTATATGGGTAATTGTTAATACGTTCAAATATTCAAATATTCAAATCTCCATATTTGTGATGAACTGTTCCAGTGTTGGAGAGTATTAAAAGGGATCAAATGTTCCAGTTTTCAAGGATTTATATGTCCAAATGTTCAAGTGCTCAATTATTATAACGTTCAAATGTACGCGTGTTTAAATTTTAAGGGCGGGAAACATTCCTTTACTAAAAGAGAGCCGAAAGCTGTTTGAGTTGCTTTTAAGAATGTCAAGTGATTGTAAAAAAATAAAAGAACTTGTTAAAGAATTTTGCTGGTTTTCCTGTAAGGGTTTTAACAGTTGTAAGACTTTATATTCGCCAAGGGAATTAGTCCAGCAGTTGCGTTACGTCTAAAATGTTAGACTAATTACCTGACGACATCAGATCAACTATCTGGACACCAGAAAACGAGATTACTGACCTGAAGAGATAAGAAGGGACAAACGGCGTTACTCATATGGTAATGAAAAGGGAGATTGAAGGAAGTCAATGAATACGGCACTCTCCGAAACTCTCTCATAGAGGTGTCGTGGTATTGCCTAATACTTTTATGTCACTATCACACGTTTTCCGTCACATTGACGTCATACCTTTAAGGTATGCTGGAAACGGAATATTCGATAGCTATTCTAAGTGACAGACACTCGTAAATAACACTGATCAAATTAACCGTTAGGTGACTTGACTGACCTCACAATGAATGTAATGAAGATGAAAAAATCGAGACAGATGGAGATACATGTATATTTGATCGACAATGAGTTGGAAAATCTAGACGTGTCTATTGTTGTCGAGTCCACCTTTACCGAGGAGGAGTCGAGTCCAAAGGGTCCGAGAGCGAAAAAAGCCCGAGTCCAATATTCTCTGAGTACGAGCTGATTCCGAGTCCAGATAGCCGGAAATCCGAACTTCCGGTCAGAACTCAAAGTAATGACGACGAGAAGAGTGAGAGCCGGAAATGCCAAGTTGGAGATGTGAATATTTGACCTGCTCGGGGAGAGGCGGGGATGGGTGGGGTGGTTGGGGTGGAGGAACGAATGTTTACTGCCTAAGGGCTGTTTTTTATATGTGAGTTATATGGGAATTATGTAACCTGGCATGCAGAGTATTTGGAGTAAGGCAACAGTTATGGTAAGTAACGCAATCATTTATTTAGTACGAGTAACACACAGCGACGTAGCCAGGAATTTGAAAGGGGGGGAGCACTTTTTGCGATTGATATGGATTTTCAAAGTTGTAGGCACGACTATCTGAGCGGAGCGCCACCATCGGTTGGCGCGGAGCGTACAAGAAAATTTTTGGTTTTACAAACCCCCCAGATGGCAGGAAACAGCCCTTCCCGAATGTTCATTCTGGTTCCCTGGCCTCTTGCTAACTTGAGAAACCTCATTCAATATCACTTTTAAACCCAAAAAACAAACGAGTTAAAATAGTACGTAATTCAATAATACATAATGTATTAAAATTAGCAAGGTACACAAGGGCGGCGGAAGCACTTTTAATCTGGGGGGGGGGGGGGGCACCGACGTCAAAGGGCACTTTGCAGAAAATCGATTGGACTGATGCAGCCTGATATTTAGTACCCTTTATAAATCTTATTGTATTATCTTATTTGCGTATACACATCACTCCATCAACGCCCCCCCCCCCCTCCCCCCGTCTTAGTAGTCTTACTTTTCAACTTCTGATACTTGTAGATACAAAGATAGGCCAGAAATGTCTTTAATACAACCATAGCCAGTAATTGTCTTTGATAAAACTGTAGCTAGTAAATGTTTATCGAAAAGGCTGTTTTGGATCTTGGAACGCCGATCGTGACAACAACAGGCAACAAAGTGCTGCAGCTCTATACATATAAAGTCTGTTAATCAACGATAGGCTTATTTGACTGTGGAATGTTCTCAACTGAAATTTTATCTGCGTAAAAGGGTTCTTAAGTAGATGTTAAAAAACTGACAAGATCGTATCCTAGTCTTTTTCGGCGGGTAGAGTATTGAATGAAACGGCACGCGATATGAATGACAGCCTAGATGACAGAAGAATAGGTCTCCTAATTTAGCCATAATCTTGCTACGTTCATTTCAATAGTTTTTCCTGTCTAGACTCTTAAACTCGTCCAGCAAGCTTATGGATTTGAATTATGGGTGTTTTAATAAAAAAGATAACTTGGCCAAAAAAAGTGTAGGCCCGGGCCTACAGTGCTACATACTGGCTACGCCCCTGATAGTTCTAAATTAGGATTAGATCTCTTACTGAAATATCGCTGACCTAATAAGGTGATCAAGAGTACAAGTTTTATGTAGAAAAAGGGCACATTTTTAACCTGAGGAAAAGTGGGGGGGGCACTTGCCCCCTGTGCCCCCCGGTTCCGCCGCCCTTGAAGGTACATGTACAGAGTAGTCTTACTTACTTTTCAACTTCTGATACTTGTAGATGCAAAGATAGTCCAGAAATGTCTTTGATACAACTGTAGCTAGTAAATGTTTAAGTTAGCCTAATAAGAGAAGGCGAGAGCTATCCGACGATTGCCATCTGATGCAAATTTCTCAAGTGTTTTCTCAACTGAAATATTATCTGCGTAAACGGGTTCTAAACAACATGTTAAAAAACTGACAAGATCGGATCCTATAGTCTTTTTCGGCGGGTAGAGTGTTGAATGAAACTATCGTGCTACATACTGGCTACGCCCTGATCATATGATATCATTATCAGCAGATTTTGTTTCCCATCCTGTTTAAATTCTTTTACATGTTCTTTTACATAATATATCAGAAAGACAAACATAGTGCTCTTTTACAAGTTTTCCAGTAGGATGATTCTTGTTTATTGTCCAATGTCTGGACTTTAATACATTTGACGAACTTAACTGATGGACAATATAAACTTTCATATATTGTAATACAGCCAGAAATGCAGTGGCCTAAAAACAAATATCGTTATCGCAGTGTATTAGCAGTGTAATAATTATTTATATTTGCTAGCTTAGCTTTATAACATGCTGTTCGTGCAACAACTTAGGACGACTCATTGAACGAACGTTGTCGACGTTGTTGTGCATACAGTTCGTGACATTCCATAGAGTGCGGTTAGGTAGGCAATATGTATTTTATTACGCAGTGGCCAACTGTAGGCTTGTAATTGGCTATAAGCTAAATTTAGCTAATTGCATCTGCCAAACTAAGTAAGTAGTTGAATCAGTAGGTGTGAATGTTACTACGATTATAATTGAGTTAATGGAGCTGACGAGTATTCAAGATCAAAAGAGCACTGACAAAATACCATGCTAAAAAAAACGACAGTTTAAAAAAAAAATAGACACTGAAAGGGGGGGAGCGGTCGCTCCCCCTGCTCCCCCCCTGGCTACGTCCCTGGTAACACAGCATGATTACTAGTAGAATTACCCTAGATATGAGTACCAGTACAGGTAGGCAGCTCTATAGGCATGAGTACTTAATTTTCCAATGGAGTGTTTACTCCATTCCGCCGAAATAACCCAAGTAAGAGTACAAATCTATCAAGGCGAGTATTTATACAGTCTGAATTCAATACAGATGTTCATATGCAGTGAAAACTATGCCAGATGAAATTAATCAATATGTATTACCAAAATTACATTTTTTACTAAACAAGTGAAATAATTTGAGGTCCTTTTGTAGTGGTGAAGGATGGGAGCAGAAGTTATGATAAGTAACTCTATTCAGTATATGTCCAATAAGAAAAGAGACATGACTTACCGAGCATTATAAGTACCATATATACTGAAGACATTTATTTAAACTAACAACCCTACTATCAGTACTTTCCTCTCATGTTCCTCTCTTGAAACCCAACGAGACAACAGTCTACCAGTCGCAGTTACCTACGACTGTCAGCTACATTCAACGAGCAACGGGGAAATCCAATCAACTTATCATCTTTCCAGCCATTTTATCCAATTATCTTTCCAGTCATGTTATCATCCTGCCTCATGGAATTTACATTGCACTTTGGTCATTCTGTTCAGGATTTTCGGGTCAGAGTTTTTGAGAGACACTGGCATCATGTCTCTCTCCGCAAAAGTCTGGAACACATCAATAATGGATCAGGTAACCTATAGCATAATTCATCAAGTTACTGGCAAGAGAAAGAGGAACCAGAGCCACACCCCATAAATTGAGGAACATTGGAGAAACCAGCCCAGCAAAACAACAACACACAGGAACCACCAGCTCAAACCTTCACTACCAGAGCCCATCACCCAGTCATCCTCAGAAACGTACCAACATCGCACACGCAGTTGCCAACCGTCAGACGTTACGTCGAAGGCAGGTTCCAAACCGCCACAGTCACATCAATCCGAATATTGAGAAACAACAACATCATCATAGCAGCAATCAACATCGACACCCAGAAGACACTGCTAACACAACAATGGCCACTCATCCACGGCAAACAACAGACCGCCCACCAAAGATTGAAGGAATCAACACAAGAATACACCCAAACATCCCTGAAAAGGACATCTTCATTGAAGCTTCAAAAATCAACAAATTCCACGCAACCGCGGTTAGATGCTTCTTTATCAAAAAAAAAAAAACACTCCGATCTGGAAAGTTGCCTTGACGTTTCCAAACCAAGAAGACCTCAACCTCTATGGCGAAAGGAATCACCATCCACAGACAACACCAGTTCATGGAGACTGTCAGAACAACAAGAAGGATCATCCAGTGTGACAACTGTCAACTATTAAATAGTCAACTATTAAATAGACCAAATTTTGGTCACCTATCGGCAGAATTCACCCGTCGAAAAACATGCATCATATAAACAGTCTAGCTGAATGCACCAAGACTAGAGATCTACCAAAATGGGCATAATGTCACAGAGGACACATAACCAGCTACAGAGTATATTCCAAATACATCAGGGAACTGACCAAAAATAATTCTTCCTCCATCAGACGACAACACCAGAAGCCAGCCAATGACCGTCAACCAATACCAGCCAATGATCGTCCAGCCAACATCGACACACAGTCCCAGATTACAAAACTACGGGAGGAGCACCAGAAACAAATTAAAGGAACTGCAAGAAGCACACTCCCAACAACTATAAGAAGTCCAGAAGAAAAACGGCTGCAGCCAATTCAGCCATGTTCCAACCACTACTCCAAAACACAACAGAACAACTCAACAACATGAAAGGAAACCTCGCCATCCTAATCGCCGACATCCTGATTTCAGTACTTCCGCCCATCAGCCGGTCATCCATTTTCAGTGACAAGAACATAATCACCACCATCTCCACCAAATTGAAGTAGCACATGGGTCTAAACCTAGAAGGCAGTGATTTCCAAATAGCCCTTAGACGTCGCTCCATGGAAACTATATAACCGACCAACTTGAGGAAAGAGAAGAAGCTGAAGTAAATGGCCCACCAACTGAGTATAATGGATTCCAACGCCAGCTCCATCAACAATAAACTACAAGAAGTACAGGACTACAAGAACAACACGAATATCAACATAGCATTCTTCAACGAAACATTTCACAGCCGCCAGCCATATTTGTCAGATTTTCACATCATCACCAGGCGACCTACAGACACCAGAGGAATCATCATCGCATTCAGGAGAACATTACCTTTACAGAAATAGACAACAACAACAAGGAGGAGAAGCAACCGCAATTTAAATCACTTTTAACAACCGCAAACACATAACACCAGGATGCAGGTCAACCAACCAAGCAGGGAACCAGCTCAACAACATATTGTCCTGTCAGTCAACAACCTTATTTGCCTTAATACCCTTAATGTACAAGACAATTCGTATCGTAACTATTCATACTTTATTCATTTGGGACAATAGTAAATACACATTTGGTAATAGTATTTCAGAGATAAAGTCACCATACAGGCCTATTTTGAGCACATGTTACAGCGTTTGCGTGAACTTTTGAACAATCGCTTGACACATAAGTCATTCGAAGCTGTAGAGTCTTTCACAGAAATATTTTTCTACTTTTTTATTATTGACAAATATCTAATTGACCATATCTTATTCACTTTTACTGTTTTCACGATATGACGATTACTCAATACACCAACAGCAGTAAATTTGACAAAACGCACAAACTATATGTAGGCGTGGTGGTTAATCATTTGAATTGCTGGTTCAGCATAACAAATGAAACTTCTCAAACAGTTTGCAAAATATAGCACAGATATTTGCATTCTAAACAAACTTTAGTTTCACTAAATATCTTAAACCGGAGGAAAACCCCTCTACTCATTCCATTCTTGTCATACCTCTATTCTCATCCCCCTCTCCCAGGGTAACTTAACATTTTAGCCGCCCACCCCCCTACGAAAAATAGTGGTGTGTCTCCTAAACCGAGAGACATTTTTGACATTTACTAGTGAAAATCGACGCTTCGTAAGTTTCAAAATAATTGATTTGATGCCGTTTTCATGATTTATTAAATCTTATTATAAACTTATTGCTTAATTTACTTCCAAGGTTTTTTCTTGTATTTCCAGTTAGTCGAAATTTATTGTTAATGCCATTTAAATGACGTCAGAAGGTTTTACGTCACTGTTACGTGTCTTAACTTTTATGAATTGTGGTTGTACAACTTTAATTGAAATAAATTGATAAATATAGTTTTCAAATAAACGGAGTATTTCAACCGTGATGATTTCATATATCAATGTAGCAACATATTCTAAGCTAACTTTGTAAACCTTTGGAGGATTTTTAGTGTGCTTATTTTATCTAATGTATAAATTTGTATAAGTTTGGATTTATTATTCAGCCAATTGTAAAATTTTTGAAATGATTTCCAACAGTGACATGGGAAAAGGAACGGGAGATACGTTGCATGAAGTATTTAACTACTGCCATGTTTATCGCGTAGGAACATAGCAATGGTCCCGCACATACACAAGTGCGGAATAATTATCGGGCAGGCTTAGTGTACCCTGAGCACAAAATGAAATCTCACATTGGTAACAGGGACCATATTTCATTGTTCGTCATTATAGATAGGGCCGGGGCATAATGAAGTTTTGGTACGGCTCGTCCACGTGCGGCTTCGGAACCAAATCATATACTTTAATATAACATGTAGAGTTTTGGAAGTATTTCCGGTAAATTTTCATCAGTTTCATTTATCTCCAATAAATATGCCATTGGCTTATCGCAAATAAACATGTATTTTCGGCGATAAACATGGTTTATCGGTCGAAGAACGTGGTTAATCATCGATAAAAGGGTTTATCGACAAGAAATACTGTTTATCTGTTTAAAAACATAGATTTTCGTGCGATAATCATGATTTATCACCAATAAACATGGATTTTAGAGCGATAAACTTGGATAATCGAGTACAAAAACTTGGAATATCAACTGAAAATTCATGTTTATCGTTCGAAAAACCATGTTTCTCACGGAAAAATATGTTTATCTGGCAATAATCATGTTTGTAGGTCGATAAACATGGATTATCGAGTGATAAACATGGTTTATCAGTAGATAAACATGGTTTTTCTACCGATAATCCATGTTCTTCGATTTAAGAGCATTTGGCTTGTCATACACGTGATAGGACGCTAAAGATATCACACTGCTAAATGTAAACATGCATGAGTCTAGAAATACATCGGAATATGTTTTGACTTTCCTCTTTCTCGACTAATCAGTTGTTAAAGTTACATTCTACTAACCTGCAGTCGCTAGCAGCAATGGGGAACGAGAGTAAAATGGAAATAGTCATAGCGCCCCCACTTTATGTTTATTCGTATTCATTTGCCTTCTCTCTTGTTCTTTTGCTAGCATGCCGTTTCCTGTCTACAGTTCTGCAATGTTTACACTAGCTTATATGAGGGAACACCTATTTGTATTCTCTATTGTCTTCGTGTACGTACATCGCAATACCAGAAAAAGAAGAACTGTACTATAGCCTTGGCAATCTTCCTCTATTACAGAATGTATAATTTAAGCAATAATGACCTACAATGGAACAGTAAATCTAGGAATTTAAGTATTCAAATCTAAACACATTCATTTCCTTTTAAAATTGTTTGTCTCTTTTTAGTTCTTAAAAACTAAATTAATGGAAAAGTTCGATTTTAATAACTCGAATCATATTTCTTGTCGCGACGGGCCTTATTTCGTTTCACTTCAGAATTTTCCATGAATGGTTTGTTACAAGAATTGCTCGTCTCTTGCACAGAACCTCCTATTCACAATAAATGAATTCACTTACCATACGTTCAATTTAATTTGATAGTTTCCTTTAGTTTTAGAGGAGGAAATCGATTTTTCTCTAGCGACTGTCAAATTTATGTACATACTCAAATCTTTTGGCAGGACCAAAAAAAAGTGCTTCTAATAGTTTACAAAATGTTCTAAAGGAAAAGAAGTCAGAAGAATTCAATGTCTTTTTCATTAACTGAGATCTATGCTACGGTGCTCGTGTTTGTTGAGCTTGGAAGGGCATACATACTGGGGGAGGGTGTGAAGGCATCACACCTTTGACTCGCTTGGAATGGTGTAGGCCTACTTTTCTATACGTTGCTCGGCCAGTCACAGAGGTCTCATAAATGCTACTTTATCTCGAAATCACTCTCAACACGCCAACCTTCCTCCTCCCTATTAAAACAATGAATTCAGCCCCGAATCGTGAGTAGTTATTAACTTATTTTAAACTCTAGGTTCGGAGTTTACTTTTCAGACGTCGTCATGAACGCCGTCATCGTTATAGCGTAAAACATGACGTCACTCTCCGCAGTCTGGAAAATTTGCAATATTAATGTTTGTTAGTACCGTAAATGTCCCTAGCTGAATGAAACGCAGCTTAGACCGTAAACCACTGTACTGCTTCCTTATTTGCTTCAAATCTGAGCATCCTTTTAGTAAAGAAGATGCTCTCATGACGATATGGGATCTTTTGTGGCCTCTTTGTAGAGTTTAAATGGCCAGTCAGTAGACGACTAGCTGTTCACATTTGATCAGCCCAATCCACTTGTGGCGTTATCTTGATGCGTTCAATGTATATCTTATGTTTTGATTCCAGAACTGTCAAAGAAGTCAAATGATCCCCTATATATATATATATATATATATATATATATATATATATAGGCTATATAGGCTATATAGGCTATATATATATATATATATATATATATATATATATATATATATATATATATATAACAAGGAAGGATCAGGACTGCAAGAAGAGTGCTCTATGCTATAAAAGCAGAGCCTAAACATATAAGTAAATGCCTTGGTAAGTACAGCTGTTACTCGGAGTTTCACGCCCAACTGAACAAATACTCGCTATATATATATATATATATATATATATATATATATATATATACATATTGTTAAAATGGTCAAACCTTTGTCAACTTGTGACAGTTGCTATACTGCCTTCTTTAGAGAACCTTGGTTCGTTGAGAATGTTAATTGTTAAATTTAATCTTGAGACGTCTGGTATTCATTTGGAGAGGTGAAAAAGCCTCCAGGAAAATAGTTTTGTAAAATGTTTATAAATAATAGTAACTGTTATCGTTAATATTTTTTCATTGATGTTCCTCCTTATAGCAACGTTGTTGTTATATATAGATAGGCATATATAGACATATATGAGTATGTGCTAATCTGCGGTAGCTTTGCAGGATTTCTCTTCAGTATACGATATGACGATCTTCATACAGTTTAACAATGTAAAAAGGTGTCAGTGATATTGTAATGACTGCTGAACTTGCGATTAATATATTCCTATGTATTCATAACCCATCGTGTTCTGAAACAGATTCAAAACAAGACATCTTCACATTTACTACAGAAGGAAAAAAACTGCAAACTGACAGAGTAATGCAACCTTTCAACAGTTCGGCGATTAATAAATTACTTATGTTTTATGTAACTTAATGCAAATATATTAAAATTAATCATACTATTCTTGATGAGCCAATGATTGGGCGATATGCTTTTCACGTGCCAATACCACAGACTCTTCAACAAGATGTGACTTTCCTTTAAAGATGTTAAGTTCCACAAAATACGAACAGAATTAGACTTTAAACATTTTAAATTTTGTAAGACGTTATTAAAAAAGTGTCCGTGTTGTATTTGGACCGTTAAGAGTATATCTGACCTCTACCAAGCTTTGGCCATGTTAGGAGAAAGTTGCAGTGCCCCCATTATTCCTGAATTTGTTTGGGATTTGCAGGTATACAGGTGTGGAGAAAGAGAAATATAGCATACATGTTCATATATTCTAATATTAAGTTGCCCCAAAGGATGGCATTCAATAAGGACAGCCGTATCCGTATGGTACTTTTCCATTACTTTTCCATCCAGGTTGTCTCACATAATGTTGTTTTCTTCAACCTTGTGGTGAATAAATTCATAGACCAACGCAACGTTTGTCTAAGTTAATAAAGATGCTAACAAGACAGTATACACTTAACACGTATGTTTCTTCTCTTGCTATGCTAATATATTAATAACATGAAATTTACATCGTTGGCACCTCTTGATAGCGTTTCTAAGACTTTTGTTTGAATTCTTTTAGATACAACTGAATTGAAACGTGGGCTTCTTAACCCATATTAGAATAAATTCCCGCCATCCACCCACCAACTCTTAGTCTTGTTACAAACGCCCACAAACATCGCACTGAAAGTGACTGTAACCTTTGTGTGAACCATATTGCGTGCTCTGAATGAAGTACTGAGGCCTCTCGCAATGCGCATGCGTTTATTTAACATTGTTATTTATTGCGTCAAAAAAATACGAAAATAGCTGTCTGTTAAAGTTCCAATTTGTGCTAAAGGATTCGACTGTTAGGTGTTTATGAATCCCTTGATTTGAGATGCATGAAATACCTGTCAGGTTTTACGAGGCAGGATCGAATTTATTACAAGCGATTTTTCTCGTGTAGGCCGATGTTATAAACAGCTTGAAATATTGATTTCCCACGCAGGATAGCTATGATATATCGAATACAAATAAGTATAGAAAGAAACACCGAATACGATCGATATGTATAAACGAATACGAATTTAAAAACTTAATCATATTATTAATGAGTTATTTGAAAATTAAAATTATTTAAAACCAGAATGTGTCTAATGGCGGAAAAGCAAAACACTGTGAAGTTATTTTATTAGTCTACAATAGTCTACAAATACTTCTTCATAATTTCTTCTCTAGTGGAGTTGAAACACAACTGATATGATGGTGTACATACTGCATTGTTTCTGGTCTCCAATCGGCAGTGATGACGTAACTAGGGTGAAAACCTGGATAGATTCAACTTTTTGACTATTCTGACCGATGACCTTTACAGCGATACATGGGTTGATGGGCGGGCGTCGATTTCTCTCTATGGGTGAGCCAGAAAACGGTTGCATTTTCAAGTCGGTGCATGTTGGTAGCAGGTCATATTGGCCTAAGAGCTGTGATGGGGAATGTACTCACGAAAGCTATGCAAAAATTATAGGTTGGTAAGGCGAAAGGCTGGGTTGTTACTACTCAAAGGGGGTGGTAGTTGTCATCCCAAGACGTATTTAAAGTAATGTCATTGATTGAAGAAATGCGTTAGCTTCTTTACGCACGCCGTCTGAATAATCATTTTGCCTTTATGTGGGAATCAATGTGTCTTCTTGGCAGTGCTTATTATCACTCTGCCCCCTCCAACGTAAGCTAGTACAAACAAACTAACGATATTAAACGAATTGCTCGTAGCGAAAGTTAATTAAAATGAGTTCATTTAAGTTGGTCGCTTTTAATGAAACTTGAAGACTTGTTGACCACCAGAAGAAGATCCCCCCCCCCCTCCTGCCCCTCAGGGAGCAGGACTGGAACACCGATTGTCACCAAAGTCAAGGTGTCCAACCGGCTGCGCCGGGGCCTTACAACAAGCAAGCCACGTGGCGCCTCGCATAAAACTAGCATCTGTGGCGATCAAGAGGAAATTCGTGCCTTCGACACTTTAACCCGAACTAAACGCACTCTACCACAACCCACCGGTAACTTGGTCAAGTCGCATCAAAAGTGCAAGCAGATATTCGGGGGTTGAAACAGTTGGCAATGTTTTAATTTGTGAAAAGTGATCTAACCGCTTTGTTTGAGG